>NC_048604.1:34545224-35211474 GCF_003668045.3 Cricetulus griseus | reverse complement strand
TAACATAATTATGTTTGGTTTGCAATTTCTTATTCTTTCTTGGATCCATTCAAAATTGTTTTGCAATATCTATCCTTCATGTTCTTTGGGAAACAACTGCATGCTCACTTTAACTAAAATTATAATAAAATCAATGTCATACTAACTCAGAGTTTTGAGTGAAGGTCATTTTTACTCCTTTTCTGTTTATTAACTATGTACTGTAGGTTGTCTTAAAATTCAGGAGCCTCTGTCGGGCGTTGGTGGTGCACATCTTTAATCCCAGCACTCGGGAGGCAGAAGCAGGCAGATCTCTGTGAGTTCAAGACCAACCTGGTCTACAAGAGCTAGTTCCAGGATAGCCTCCAAAGCCACAGAGAAACCTTGTCTCAAAATACCAAAAAAAAAAAAAAAATTCAGGAGCCTCATACTTCAGTCTCATTTGTACTGGAATTATAGTTTTGCATTACCAATCCCAACTTAAAATTTTCTTGATTTAAGTCTTAATTGTAATTCTACCAGGTAGTATGAGAAAACCTGAATTTTCTCCTTGTTGATATACCTGTGAGTTTGAATGATTTCAGTCACTCTGATTTTATAGGAAGGAAAGTCTGTCACGGGGAACTGAACTTATCTTGTAAAATTGGGTGAGTTACCAGGAACCCATTCAATTAGACTATGCCAATGCACTCATTGCTATTCATATTAACAAAGTGTGCATTTGTTTTTCTCCACGATTAAACTCTCCTTCAGTATCAGCAACAAAAATTTTCTTCCTGCTAAAAAGCACATTTTAGACACTAAGCCTTCTCTTTTTGTTAGAAATACAAAAAAGGAACTGATAGAAGAAGGCCCAATCATAGTTTCCTTTGGTTTACAAACATATTAAAGTTTGTGACAATTCTCTTGTGGTGAGTCACATCCTTTGTTAGCAAATGTCATTCTGCCTCTAAGAACTTTTATCACTAAAACCACTAAAACAATTTTAAATAAAACATTGTGTCCCTTGTTATTCAGTAGTCAAAGGCATCTTTTCAATCCATGTCTCATAGTGACCTTTTGCTTGGCCTGGCATGCAAATGGGTACTTCATTGATTATAATCCTCCAGGAATGGTGCCTTTCTGTATTTTTTCATCTAAAAATGCTTCAGAAGTTAAATTCATTCAAACACTGACAAGAAACTTCAAAGCTTTTTTTCTTGGTTTTGTAGCTAAGACGTCTTAGTTGGTTTCAAGCTAAATAAACCTATGTGGGTGGCCTGGGTATGCTTATTTGCGTAAGACTTGTCACTTGGTCTTGTCCATGTTTGCAGAAGTTACTTAGGAACTGAATTTTCTTTAAAATAGTTCAGGTGTCACATGAAGATGAGTAAGAGGGAGAGGGTTGGATCAGTTGTAGGGCAGAAAAGAACAAATGAAAAGCTAAGTCTCTCTCTCCTGTGTGTGTGTGTGTGTGTGTGTGTGTGTGTGTGTGTGTGTGTGTGTGTGTGTGTTTACAGGAATGAGAATGGGAAAAGGCTGACAAGCTTTATTTTTTAATCGAGAATCCCCAAAATGGTTATGTGCTGCAAATATGGATCACATTTCTATGTAGGTTTGCGTTGTATATTGTATAGACTTGGAAGATTTTGAACAAGGCTGAGTAAAAATATTAGATGAGACAGTAATATAACAACTATCTGTATTTATTAAGCACTTATCATCATTCAATGGACACTGTTCTGAGCCCCTTACATATATTAATTAATTTTTAATACAACTACTAGCTAGTTGTGTAACATTAATATACGTATTTCATAGATAAAAGTGAAATTCACAGAATGGAAAAATCTGCCAGGGTTACAAAGTTAGTAGAGGAGGTTAGGGTTTGAACCAAGATACCGAGAATCTGTGCTCTCCACAATCTCCATTATTTCAGAATTCTTACCTCAAACATTTCCTTACATATCCAGAAAACTTCTGCTGCTTTGGAGGGGGGGCAGTAGTTCTATAGTGCCAATATCATGAGGATTGACGTTGAAATGGTTTATAGGAAATAATTAGAAAATGTCATTAACTAAAATGGAGGTTTACATTCCCAGCGAAAGCCTAAGTTGTTTATCAAAAAACCTATGAAAAAGAGCTAACAACTCAGCTTGATTAACCTTTATCTGGAGTTGCTTCTAAAAAAAAGGAAGTCAAAGAACACATACTTCACGAGGAGGGAGTAGACAGAATGTCTTATCTCACCCCTAGTCAAGGAGTTATTCACAAATGATAGCTGGTGGGAGAGGGAAATTGGTTTTCTTCAATGGAGTGACACTGGTTATATCAATCACGTTCCACAGTTGGTTTTATGCTCGGGAGCGGTCAGTCAACACAAACTAGACTCCATGTTTGTTTGTTTTTTTAAGAGATTATGAAGGTAAGTGGGTGGGTAGAGAGGTAGGGGTGGATCTGGGAGGAGCTGGTGGAGAGGACTGTGTATGGTTAAAGCATAGTATATGGAATTCCAAATAAATAAAAATACAACTAAAAATATTGTGAACTCCAGGCATCTATGCATCAATTTCTCATTGACCTCATCTCTGATTTTTCACCCATTCCCCCCCCCATTTAAATAAGGCAAATGAACACAAATAGAAGTGCTTCTGCCCCATTTCTCTTTTGAGTCCTGTGCTGTGCAAAATTCTCCTCTAATTTTATTTCTTTTTTCAATTTTATTTGTATTTTATGTATATGAATGCTCTGCATGTGCACCTTCGGGCCAGAAGAGGACATCAGATCCCATGATAGATGGTTGTGAGCCACCATGTAGTTGCTGGGAATTGAACTCATGACTTCTGGAAGAGCAGCCAGGGCTTTTAACCTCTGAGCCATCTCTCCAGCCCTAATTTTATTTCTTTAATTCATCGTTTTGCTCTCTTCTTTTTCTCTCCCCAACAGTTCAATGTTGATTTACAAGGGCTTTTCCTCTCATGCACATCTCCTCAGTAATTCTGCACAGTTCTGAATGTCTGTGGTTTTCTCTTCCCCAGATCTAAATTCTTCTACCTAACTGAGTACTAGGAAGCCCCTTGTGCTAGCTTGCAGATACTTCAGTTTAACATGTCTTAAAGGCAAATTATTATTCCTTATTTAATCCAGCCTTATTCTGAAGACATAGCGACTTTAAAAAATATACATATGATTCTCAACATGTCTCTGCTGAATATTATGTATGCATCTTCAGCGGCTTTCCAGTGCTATTCTAAGTGTCCTCGGTCAGATACTACATCCTATCTCCTCTCTCTTCTCACCCCAGATAACTTGCCAACCCTGAAACCCATCAGGAAGCTTTGCATCACTGTTTTTTTAAATCTGAATACTACTTTTGATTTTTGTTTTGTGCTTAAATTTTATTTTTTTCAATTGCTATCTTCCTGGTTAATCTAGAAGGAAATGTTTATGTATTTTCACACACATTTGTGCTTTCATGGCATACAATTCATACCTCTCTTGTATCATCTAGACATGTAAAATAAATTAGCAGTATCATTTAGTCAATTATTTGCCCAAATAAAGGAATAAAATTCCTCCATACTTCAAGTAAAGAATTCATAATACATACTTGATATATAAATTCATTTGGAGATTCTTATAGAGGACAAATGCACAAAGAATTCGTTCATTGAAGCCAGGCAGTGGTGCTGCATGCCTTTAATACTAGCACTTGGGAGGCAGAGGCAGATGGATCTCTGTGAGTTTGGGGTCAACCTAGTCTACAAAATGAATTCCAGGATGGCCAGGTCTACCCAGAGAAATTCTGCTTCAAAAATCAAACAAACAAACAAACAAAAACGAATCTGTTCATCGAAATAAGAAATTATTTGAGAATTTTCTTCTACTAAGTTATTGATTTAGAAAGTTAGCTCATCTTGATGTACAGCAAAAATTTATCTATATAATTGCACATAGTAGGTTTTCAAATTCAATTATATCTTATCCAGTGTTTTGACTAATGGCTTACTGTTGCACAAAAAATAAAAGACCCACAGACAGATATTTCAGTTCAAGCTGAAGATCAGGGAAGCAAAGCAGCCAAGCTACCAGAAAGCTCTTACCTCTAACAGGGCTGGGGTGATCCTGACTTCAATGTGGATGGAGAATGAATGCCTCCTAGCCTCCATGTGGCTGGCGAATGAATGTCTGATACTCAGACCTTACTCTTGTCTTATGTACATCTCATAAGTCCTGGGATTAAAGATGTGAGCTCTAATTCTCTTTTAGACTGATTTACTCTAATATATCCCTGGGTAGCCTTAAACTAACAGAGATCCATGTGTCTTTATCACCGGATTCCTGGGTTTAAAGGAAACTTTAAATCTTAAATCCTTCTTTTTGTGGGTGGTGGTGAGGTCACAATGGTGAGGGGTGGACCTTAGAGGACTGGGAAGTGAGGATCATTAGGGTATATGACTTGAAATTCCCAAATAATAAAATATGTTGGGGAAAAACGTCTCAGGAAATGAGCTATACTAGATCTTTAATTTAACCATCTGTAGTGTACATATTGCTTCAAAAATTCTTTCTAAAACTTTAAGCAACTATCTTATAATATTTGGCTCCCTTTATTGTCTTCTTAAAATAATATATTCTTAAAACTTAATCTCCCTTTCTTAAGGATGTACATTCATTATTATGGAATCAAGCTTAAGCGTAGTAGAGGCAATGATGATAGGCCCTGAACTTCATTAAATGTGTACACATATTTACTTCAGTAATAAGCAGCTTAAGAGTAATGTTTTTCCCCTGTTTGAGATGGATAAATGTTGGCTACATCTGCCATTTCTATATTCTGTCTCCTCCTGTTCTGTCATCTGTCACTTCATACAGAGTGTCACTTCCTGGATCAGCATCTCTTCATTAGAGCATATAGACGTTAATTGGTAAAGTATGCAGTGAAGGTTGTTAGAATTGTATAAACATAGGCATGAGCAAAGGACTGGTGAGTTAACCCTTGGGTAAAATTTATGTCTTAATCATATACTATTTTCACAGAGAGAAAATTCATTTTCTATCATCTCTCAGCTTTGTAATAGATAATTTGGCTTGCTGCAGAACTCAGTTCTAAGCACATTAGATAATATCGTATGGCACAAAAACATGCCATAGAACATACTTAATATAGCAATTTCATCATGATAGTACTCACTGAAAATATTTGTCATTTTGAGTACTAACGAACATTCTCTATTTGTTGGGAATCTGTAAATTTGAAACCACTCTTCCACATCTGATATTTCATGGTATCACTAACACTCAAGAAAAAAGACACTGTTATTTGCTCAGTTGGTCTTTTGTTTCCCCCATGTTTTCTCTCATGCAGTAGTTATGAAATAGTACAATGAAGAGACAGATGACAATTATCAAAGAGGTTAATTTCCTTTTCCTCAAATTTCCCTTTCAAAATAATTCTGACTTAGCTATTCAAAAGTCACTCTTTTTGTTCCTCAATTCCAAAAGAAGCCTTAAGGAGCACTGCCAGGGGAATCCGTTGTTCACTTCAGAGATGCATATAGTAAAATGCCATTTTTCCCATACTGAAGAAAAAAACTGGGGAGTGAGATCACTTTAGTATGTGGACACATTCTAAGTCAGTTGGG
Source organism: Cricetulus griseus (assembly GCF_003668045.3). Classification (NCBI taxonomy): domain Eukaryota; kingdom Metazoa; phylum Chordata; class Mammalia; order Rodentia; family Cricetidae; genus Cricetulus; species Cricetulus griseus. Next base: position 35,205,871 of record NC_048604.1, on the reverse strand, counting down.
GGATTATAAATAAAACCAAACTTATCAATGAAATTGCTGTCACTTCCTTCCACAAAAAACAAGTCTTGGTAAATAGCGACTTCATTGCAAATTCATTGCAGCCCACAGTTTGGCCCTCAGAAATTAGATTCAGCATACAAAGGGTAATTTTTATTTTGATGAAGGAGGTATGAAGGTGGAGCTTTGGTTAACATTTACCAAGCAGAAACAGAAGTAGAGATAAAGAGGAGAGAGACAGAGAGACAGAGAGAGAGAGAGACAGACAGACACACACACACACACACACACACACACACAGAGAGAGAGAGAGAGAGAGAGAGAGAGAGAGAGAGAGAGCAAAACAAACATAAACTAAAACAGCTGTTCTTGTGAAAAACCATCAAGAAGGCTATATGCCAGTTTGTATTCTAATGAGAGAGAGAAGAAAGGTTATGGATTTGAGTGCCTGGGAAAGTGGGGATGGATTTGGTGTTATCTGCAGGAGAGGGAAACCATAATCAGAATACACTGTATGAAAAAAAAACCCTCTATTTTCAATGAAAAAGCAAGCTAGAAATCCTGATTGCAGAGATCCAGGTGCATTCTCCTTATAGTCAATCCAAGCACTCAAATTTTAAAATGTATGAATGCAACTTTGTATGGAGCAAGCAACAACTCTCTAATTGGACTTCAGGCCCTCTCAACAATAGAAAACATGTCAGGTCCAGGAATCATTCTGACTATTCAGTGCTAGTGAAATCATGGTTCCTGAAGGAGAATTTGTAATCTGTAATTTCCTAAAGCAGATTAATCTCCAACCAGATAAGTGTAGCCTTTACCCCTCATCAGGGAAATCTCTCTTCACCACAGAGAAGTAGAGCCCAGGGCAAAGTTGCAGAGTTGCAGAGCCCCATCAGGATGGCTACATCTACAAAACACACAAAGTTCAGAGCTGTGGAGCCCAGTCCCAATAGATACATCTGCAAAAACCTTCCCACATCTAAGATCCATGGATAATTTCAGAAAGGGGGACAGAAGGATTATAAGAGTCAGAGGAACGGGGAGTTTACTGTGAGATTGTGTCTTCCAGTAACATAAGAAGCTGCATTCAGAAAGTCTCACCAACATGACTGTCCTAACCTGAGCTGAACAAGGATGACATCACTAGGGATGCCCTCCTGGATGGCAAAGAAGGTAAAGAGACCTCAGCCCTATGCAGAGAATTACAGTCAGCTAAGTAATGTTGGTAGGTGAGGAAATGGTCTTCCCCAAGGAAAAATATGCCAATTGTTTATCCAATACCAAATGGTCAACAATGAAACTACACGTGTAAGTAAATTTAGACAGATTGCTTAGGTGATATTTAAGAATATGTATGTATATGTATGTGTATATATATATATATATATATATATATATACACATATACATATGTGTGTGTGTATGTGTGTGTGTAATAACAATTAGTGAATAAAAAGACCATGATTTTGAAGGCAAATCATGAGAGGTATATGGGAGAGTTTGGATGGAGGGCAAATGAGGAAGTAAATAATGTAATTATATTACAATCTCAAAAATATAATAAAAATTTCCCCAAGTGCCAAGACATACTTGATATACTAACTGTTTTATTACAAATAAAATTAAGTTTATAAATCAAAATTGGCAAATGAAGTGTTTATTAAAAAGATGAGGAATGAACTGACATATTTGGGCTCAAGTATGAAATCATACTTTCTGCCATGTTAATACATGTCTTTTTGAAATGTAATATGTATAAAATACATAAATAATTTACACACACACACACACACACACACACACACACACATGAATACATATGGGATCTATGCAAATGTAGGTCACCACAGAACTCCCCATCCTAGATAATGTTTGGGTAGTCATTGCTCACATATGGCTGACTTTTTAGTTTATCTAGTCTTTCTCTAAAGAATGTACTATACAGTTCATTAAGTTTCAAACAAGATAAAATTTAGTTGGTTATGCTACCACGTCAGTAAATTAAAATCACATTTCTGCCTTGGATCCTTGAGGTAATTTTTATTTTTAAGGTTTTCATGTCCCCAAGCATTTCTGACTGCATTATCTATACAACATTTCATTATTTACTCCCTAAAATGTATAATTAACACATTATTATATCTTACTGATTGTATATCAGAGGAATATCATATTTTTTCTTATTTGCCTCATCTCTAATTTCTGTGCATCAATTTCCTATTATCATTAATATCCCAACTAATAATTATATGGTTTCCTCTCATCCTCTACTATTCATGCTTCTCCTCTGACTGATTTAACAAATTGATCATCATTGTCAATGCAATGCTACCTTCAAAGTTAAAAAAAATCTACCTGGTAAAGTTACCATTGCAATTTAATATGAATATGAACTGTCTTTCATTTTACTAACTGCACCTAGAGAGGTCCACTTCTTAGTTAGTTGATACAGATTCATGAAAAAAAAAAACAAGATAATCGTAGTGCAATATTAGGAAATAGAGTCACAGTAGGTTCATTTGAAAGGCTCATTCACCCACGTGTCTGTTACCATTGGTCATACATGCATCGACTTTGCATCACTTTGTATGAGTTACTTTGCTATCCTTTGCCTTACCTTGTCCCTATCCTGTCTTCCTTCCCTCCCTTCCTCTATTGCTTACTCACATTTTTCATATTATGGCAGGAAATTTGATCCCAAGGCTTCAGAGAGGCATTTGCATCCTGAGCTAGACCTCCCAGTCCACTCAGTCTTTGCTAAAATATCGGTGATGAGAAAGTTGTCTCCTCATAAAGCAACTCACTCCACATTACAAATATTTTATTTTTAGACTTTTTCATTTTTTTGTTGTCAAGATTTATTTGTTTTACATGTATGTTTCTTTTGCCTGCATGTGTATCTGTGTACATGTGCATGCAGGGCCCTCAGAAACCAGAATGCATCAGACTTCCTGAAAACGAGTAATGGACAATTGTTAGCTGTCCTGTGGGAACAGCGATGCAAACCCAGATCCTATGGAAGAGCAGCCACTGTTGCCAAATCCTCTCTTGCCCCAAGAACCATTTCATTTTTAAAAGTTGAATTTTTATTCATCTAAAAATATACCTTGTTGAATTATTTATATGATAAAAATCAAAAAAGGGAAATTTTGAGAAAATCAGTACATTGATTATGAAATTCCATAAATGATACTTGTCATTATTTGCTATTACTAAAGTTAGTGATTTCATTACAAATTAAAGTAGTCCATATGACAATCAAAAGCACAGTGATGGAAACTATCTGTCTGTCTAACTATGCATCTCTCTATATCTATCTATCTATCTATCTATCTATCTATCTATCTATCTATCTATCTGACAGTAGCATATACATGAAGAACACATCACATAGTTAGTGGTTTATAAAGGAAGAAGGATTAAATTGAGGGACTGTCCATGTGGTAAGAATAACTGAAACATGGCAAAAGTACAATAAAAATAAGGCATTTGTGAGCTGTTAGGATACCTTGATGCTATCTAACATTTAGTGATTTTACCTTGTAGATGAAAGCACTCCAGATTTAAGAAGGAAAGCTTTTGTTCACTTATCCTCAGATAATATGCAACCTACCCTGGGGTGGACTCCAGGTCTGGGAAGGTTCATCTAGAAAGCCTTCAGTTACTGTCTACAAAAACCCACACATACTTCTTACAATATCCCAATAATGGCATTGTGGCATTCACAATACCCAATAATGGTTTTGTGAATTCCTCAAGAAGTGAGAATTTACTGATGATTTCTGTATTTCTCTAGAACTAGAATTAAAGATTGCATTAGTTATTTATTACTGTAAAACAGTTTTTTATTTGAATTGGAAACAAGATTGTTTTACATGTCAATCCCAGTTCCCACTCCCTACCCTCCTCCCCTACCACACCCCCCAACTAAAACCCTACCTATCACATAGCCTTTCTGCTCCCCAGGGAGGGTGAGGCCTTCCATAGGGGGTCTTCAGAGTCTATCCTATCCTTTGGGATAGGGCCTAGGCCCACCCCCATGTGTCTTGGCTCAGGGAGTATCCCTGTACGTGGATTGGGCTCCCAAAGTCCACACCTATGCTAGGGAGAAGTACTGAACTACTACAGGAGGTCCTGTAGATTTCCGAGGTCTCCTCACTGAAACCCACGTTCCTGGGGTCTGGATCATTCCCATGCTGATATCCCAGCTATCAGTCTGGGGACCAAGAGTTTTCCCTTGTTCAGGTTTCTGTGGTTTTCACCAGCCTGGTCTGGACCACTTTGCCCATCACTCATTCTTCTCTGCAACTGGATTCCAGTTCAGTTCAGTGATTAGTTGTGGGTGTCTGCTTCTACTTCCACCAGCTGCTGGATGAAGGCTATAGGATGGCATATGAGTCAGTCATCTATCTCATTATTTGGGGAGGGCATTTAAGGTAGCCTCTCCTCTGTTGCTTAGATTGTTAGTTGGTGTCATCTTTGTAGATCTCCAGACCTTTTCCTAGTGCCTGATTCCTCAGTAAATCTAAAATTTCTCCCTCTATTATGGTATCTCATTTCTTATTTTCTTCTGTTTCCCCCTACCCTGACTCAACCTTTCTGCTCCCTCATGTCCTCCTCACCTCTCTTCTCCCCTTCTCATTCTCCTAGCTCCCTCCCCCTCTTCCCTTGCTCCCACTTTGCTCAGGAGATAATGTCCCTTTCCCCTTCTCCAGAGAATTATGTATGTCTCTCTTAAGGCTTCTCACAAAGATGAAATCAAGGTGTCAGTACAAGCTTGTCTGAGAAAAGACTCACTTAGTTGCTGGCAGGATTCCATCTTTCCATGGTTCTTGAAATGAAGGAATCAAGGTCTTCAGGTTAATTGCTAGACTCTACTTTTAATTCCTTGTTATATGGGCATATCCCACATGATAGCCTCCTTCAAAGTGAAGTCTAAGGGGTTCATAGTGAGAGTCAGATAGCAAGTCAGTTCACAAATATAGAAACATCTTTGTCCAGAATATGTACACTTCTCCTTTTGTTTGGTTGATATTGCTGGGAGGCCTACTCTTTACTGAGGGGAAACTGAAAAGAAGTAGATTTGGGTGAGAGGGGGGTGGGGGAGACTTGGAGGAGGGGAAGGTGGGGAGGCTATGATTCTGATGTATGAGAGGAGAAAAAAGGAAGAGAACAAAAAATGAAGTACATTTAAGAAGTTACTACACAAGGACATAATACCAAGAAGAAAGAACTAAGGGGGCCATAAAAAATGTGCTTACCACATTCACTTTACTGAACACCTATCTTTCTATTCATTTCTTTTCTTTTATTCTTTCCTTCATTCCTTACTTCTTTTTCTTTCTCACTCTGTAGTTCAGGCTGGCTTTGAACTCGTGGAAATGTCACCTTCTTAGCCACAATGGTGCTGTGCATATAGGCACATTCTTTTAGTTCTTTCCTCCTAGCAAATTATTATTACATACATGTATATACATATGGATATTTTGCTGTCATATATGCAATTGGGCCATGTACATGGTACATGGTACCTGGTACCCAAAGAGACCATAAAAGAGCCTTGGATCTCCTGGGACTGAAGTTACCATGTGGTGTTGAGAATTAATTTTGAGTCCTCTGCAAGAGCAAGTACTCTTAATTGCCAAGCCCTACCTCCAGCCCTGTTTCTTTTCTTATTTCTTTTTCAAAGAGTTTAATTACTTACCATTTATTTATGCACAGGGATGAACCTGCGTAGGTCCTATGCATGCTGCCATAGTCTCTGTGAGTTCATATGGGCATTGGCCCTATTGTGTCTTAAGACTCAATTTCCTTGGAGTCATCCATCACCTCTGACTCCTGCAGTCTTTCTGAGTTCTCTTCCCCATAGATCATTGAGCCTTGAGAGGAAGGTTTTGATGAAAACATCCCGCTTGGGACTTAGTACTTCAGTATCTTGCATTCTCTGCACACTGTCCACTTGTGGGTCTCTGTTAATTCTGGTTTACTTCAAGAAAGAGCTTCTCTAATGAGCATTGAGAAAGACACTGATCGATGGGTACAGCAGCACACCATTAGCAGTTCTTTTTCGTGATGTACCTTTAGAAGAATAATTGTAGTAGGTTTTCTCCTAGACCCATGACATATCTAGTTAGAGACTTTTCTTTCCTAAGCCTCACATTTGTCATCACCTTTTGTTTTATAGACAGTGGCCTAGTTTGACTACATTCTCTAAGCTGTGTTGGCCGTTGTATAGAGTAGTGATATTTTTATGCCTGTTCAGTTAGCACAGAAGGAACAATAGAAAATGTGGTTATAAAATCCCTAATAAATTCAGCCATATATTGTTCACATTTGCTTAAATGCTCTGCAAATCTCCCATATACATAAAATTTAGAAATGTTCTTAAATTTTTTTACCCATATTTTTTTATATATTCACCAATCCTATCTGTACCAAAGAATTTGTTTTAAAAATCAAGAATCACGGATAAAATGGTATTTTCTTTCATAGGCTGGCCTTGTGCCTTTTCAAAAGCTGAGTTAAGGAGATAAGGAGGTTAATTTTTCTCCTGCAGATAAGGTGTTTTTTTGCAGTAGTTTTCAAGGGAAATGATTTGCTTTAACTGGAAAAAGCTCATTTTGATGAGACCATATCTTTGAACACATCATGACTGATCTTCAATGAGTACTTAAGAATTCAGTTCTTTGCAAACTTCTGTTTATTCCTCCAAAGACATTGCCTATTTTTCATTTTCCTTCACCAGTATCTGAGCAGTAATAGTCTGTTTTGGCTTCCTTTTTGTACTACTGATAAGGAATTCAAATAGAAAGTTATTTATTGTGCACATAGAGGAGAATATAAATAAAATGTCAAGATACTTATAATTCTTCAAATACCACACTGGAAGGGAAATCTTGTCCTTAAACTTTACTGGATCAGTGACAATAAAGGTGTCCTCTAATTTTCTCCAGGTGAGACATGTTGAAATTGGTCCATTATTCTTTTTTGAATGTTCTTGATGGAATTCTTTTTTTATTACTATTTCCTTTTAAATAACGGCACATCGAAAGAAACTTTTGTAAATGTGAGTATTGTAGCCTAGCATATATTTTTATGGATACATTTTGTATTTATTTTTAGTCCTTTTATTAACCAAATGGAAAAGCAACGTCTTTTAACTATAATTTCTTAACTGAGGTTTCCATGGTCAGAGCTGTTAGTAATGTAGCTACTTAAAAGCTCTGAGAAGAAACGTGAAGATGTGGTAAATGTCACATGATACAAGCAATGCTGGCTTATCATTTTTTCTTAACCCTTTGCTCTTTTCATTTTCATGACATACTATGAAAGACTACCTCAGAGTAGCCATGGAAACAGTCATTTAAGGAAAAAGTAGATCAGTAACTGTGGTTTAGGTAAGTTTGTCTTTCTTTAAAATGTCGGAACTAGGCCGGGCATTGGTGGCGCATGCCTTTAATCACAGCACTTGGGAGGTAGAGGCAGGCGGATCTCTGTGAGTTCGAGGCCAGCCTAGTCTTCAGAGAGAGTGTCAGGATAGGCTCCAAAGCTACACAGAGAAACCCTGTCTCGAAAAACCAAAAAAAAAAAAAAAAAAAAGATGTCGGAACTGCAGTTGATTTTTTTCCTTTTCTTTAATCCATATTGTATTAATTCTGTGATAGGAAATTTGCAGAGTTTTTATTTTTGAATCACTTTCTTCATCATTTGATGTTGTGTTCTCTGTTCAGATAATATAGTGGGTGAGAACAACGTCTGGAGTTATAAAACAATGTGTGTTTAACCATCTGTGAGTGCATATGAAGATGATACAGTTTCTCTATCTGAGTTGTCTGTGTTGCCAATAAATATTTTTGAGTAGAAATCAGGTTATATGGAAGCATATTTGGTCTAGAACCAGAGATGAATAGGCAGAGATTTTGTAAGAATTATTGTTACAGGTATCTTATGAAATATTTTTGCTTTACTTCAAACCTAGAGGGATTTACATAAGACTGTACATCACATGAAACATTGCAATTCATTTCTGGAAGATGAGGTCTAGGTGTGCTCAAAAGCCTTGACATTACCAGCTTGGAGAATTGTTAGCTAGTGTGTCAACAGAGCCAACTACCAGCCTGTACCTATTAATTTCCTTTTTTTATTAGTCATATAAATTGTGTAAAATAATGCCAGTTTGACATTTTCATTTATGTGTATAATATATTTGAATTGCAATCACCCCTCTTACTTTCCTGCCTTCTTCCCACTACTGCTACGCTATTTCCTCCTATATAACAGTCCATCTTCTCATTTTATGACTTTACTATCTTTACTATCGGTTACATAAATGATAGAAAATGAGTGAATCTGGCTTATTTTCTGCAAGATCATCTCATAACCCATTTTTCTTCAAATGACATAATTTCATTCTTTCTGGCTGTATGAAATTCCATTGTGTATATTCACCATCCTTTCTTTATCCTTTCATCTGCTGATGAAAGGATAACATTGATGATCCCTCATGGGAGGGCTCACCATCCCCAGGTAGTGGATGGGGTGTTGGTGGGGGTCATGGGAGGACTGCAGGGAGAGGGAACTGGGATTGATATGTAAAATAAGATTGTTTTTAAACAGACATCTTGGCCGATTTTGCAACAACATGATTATGCCAACCAGTATCATGATAGAGAAAGTTGTAAACACATTTCTATTCTGTCTTGACACTCTTTTTGTAAATAGACTTACTTAGTATTCATTGTTATATGTCCTCATTGTAAACAGAAACATTATCAATTCCAAAGTTTACTCCTGAAACTTTGTCATGGTTTTCTTTCTATTGTGATAAACACCATGACCAAAGTCAATGTGGGGAGGAAAGATAAATTTATTGGTTCATAAGTTAGAGTCCTTAATAGGGGAGCCCAAGGCAGGAACATTGAGGCAGGAACCATGGAGGAGTGATTTTTACTGGCTTGCTTTCCATAGCCTGCCCATTTTGCTTTCTTCTGCAATCTAGGACCATCCGTACAGGGGTGGCACTTCTCACAGTGAGTTGGGCCCTGCAGCAACATCATTAATCAAAAAACTGTCAGGAATATCGAGTCCAGGAAAGAATAGAGAAGGAGAAAAATAAAAGAGATACTTTAACAGAGGGAGCCATTATAGGTTTAAAGAGAAATCTGGCACTAGGGAAATGTCCAGGGATCCACAAGGATGATCCCAACTAAGAATCTAAGCAATAGTCTAGAGGCTACCTTAAATGTTTTTCCTTATAATGAGATTGATGACTACCTTAAATGCCATCCTAGAGCCTTCACCAGTAGCTGATGAAGGAGAGATTCACTGCCAAGCACTGAGCCAAACTCCTGGAATCCAGTTGTAGAGAGGGAGGAGTGATGAGCAAAGGGGTCAAGACCATGCTGGGCAACCCCACAGAAACAGCTGACATGAGTAAGTCAGAGCTCACAGACTCTAGTCTGACAGATAGGGAACCAGCAAAAGACCAAACAAGGCACCCTGAATGTGGGTGTCAGTTGGGAGGCCAGGACAGTCTATGGGGCCTCTGGCAGTGGAACCAGTATTTATCTCTAGTTCGAAGACTTTGGGATCCCATTCCCTAGGCCCTGACCCAAATGATGTGAGAGACATTGATGATCCCTCATGGGAGGGCTCACCATCCCCAGGTAGTGGATGGGGTGTTGGTGGGGGTCATGGGAGGACTGCAGGGAGAGGGAACTGGGATTGATATGTAAAATAAGATTGTTTTTAAATTAAACAAAAATTGTTTTTTCAATGACATGTATTTATTAATGGAATACTATTTAACATTCAAAAGGAAAGAATAGCTTATATCTGTAGCAGTATGGATGAATCTAAAAATGACATTTTTTGGTCAAAGGCAGGCTCAAGAGAATATATACAATATAATTACATTTGTTCAGAATTCTAGAATAGGCAAAATTAACTTCTGGTGATATAAATATGAAGATTGTGGAGTTAAAGGTATGTATGAGCCACCTAACATGGGTTCTAGGAACTGGACTCAAATCCTTTGGAACAGTTGCAAGCACTCTTAACTGTTGAACAGCCATTTCCCCAGCCCTGTTCCTGGGTTTTAAGTTTGTCGTCTTTGTGACAGTTCGTGTGCACACTCCTCTGATCGTCCTGAGACTCCCAATTAATTTCCTGTTCCTCTAGGCCTGAGCAAATACAGGAGTATTCTCAACTGACTTCCCACAACTTCCTTTCTTTTTTCCCTTTTTTTAATTAGAAAGAATATTATTTTACATATCAATCCCAGGTCCCTCTCCTTCTCCTCCTCCCCTGCCCCCCCAACTTATGCCCTACCCATCCCATACACTTTCTGCTCCCCAAGGAGGGTGAGGCCTTCCATAGGGGGGGTCTTCAAAGTTTGACATATTCTTTGAGATACAGCCTAGGCCAACCCCCTTGTGTCAGGGCTCAGGAGTATCACTCCATGTGGGATGGGCTCCTAAAGTTCATTCCTATGGTAGTGATAAGTACTGATCCACTACAAGAGGCCCCATAGATTTCCAAGGTCTCCTCACTGACACCCACATTCAGGGGGTCTGGATCAGTCCCATGCTGGTTTCCCAGCTATCAGTCTGGGGACCAAGAGCCCTTGTTCAGGTCAGCTGTTTCTGTGGGTTTCACCAGCCTGATATGGACCCCTTGCTCATCAGTCCTCCTCTGCATCTGGATTTCAGTTGAGTTCAAGGTTTAGCTGTGGGTGTCTGCTTCTACTTCCACCAGCTGCTGGATGAAGGCTGTACGATGGCGTAAGAATTAGTCATCAATCTCATTGTCAGGAGAAGGCATTTAAGGTAGCCTTTCCTCTGTTGCTTAGATTATTAGTTGGTATTATCTTTGTAGCTCTCCAGACATTTCCCTAGTGCCTGGTTTCTCTTTGAACTTATAATGTCTCCTCTATTATATTATCTTTTCTTGCTCTCTTCTGTTCTTCCCCAACTCAACCACTCTGCCCCATCATGTCTTCCTCACCCCTCCTCTTCTCCGCTTCTCATTCTCCTAGTTCCCTCTCCCCTCACCCCATGCTCCAAATTTGCTTGGGAGATCTCGTCCCTATCCCCTTCTCCAGGGGGCCATGTATATCTCTCTTAGAGTCCTCCTTGTTACCAGCCTCTCTGGCAGCCTGGGCTGCTGGCTGGCAATCCTTTACTCTATGTCTAAAATCCACATATGAATGAGAACATACAATTCCTGTCTCTTTGCGACTGGGTTACCTCGCTCAGGATGGTTTCTTCTAGCTCCATCCATTTGCCTGCGAATTTCAAGATTCCATTTCCTTTTTTTTCCCACTTTTTAGTACTCCATTGTGTAAATGTACCACATGTTTTGTATCCATTCTTCAGTTGAGGGGCATCTAGGTTGTTTCCAGGTTCTGGCTATTACAAATAATGCTGCTATGAACATAGTTGAACAGATGTCCTTGTTGTAGGAATGTGCTTCTTTTGGGTATATGCCTAAGAGTGGAATTGCTGGATCTTGTGGTAGACTCATTCCCATTTTCCTGAGGAATCGACATACAGATTTCCAAAGTGGCTGTACGAGTTGGCACTCCCACCAGCAGTGGAGGAGTGTTCCCCTTTCTCCACAACATCTCCAGCATAAACTGTCATTGTTGTTTTAGATTTTAGCTGTTCTGACAGGTGTAAGATGGCATCTCAGAGTTGTTTTGATTTGCATTTCCCTGATGGCTAAGGATGTTGAACACTTTCTTATGTGTCTTTCAGCCATTTTAGTTTCGTCTACTGAGAATTGTCTATTTAGTTCTGTACCCCACTTTTTAATTTGATTATTTGATGTTTTGGAGACTAGCTTCTTGAGTTCTTTGTAAATTTTGGAGATCAGCCCTCTGTCAGATGTGGGGTTGGTGAATATCTTTTCCCATTCTGTGGGCTGTCGTTTTGTATTATTGACTGTGTTCTTTGCCTTACAGAAGCTTCTCAGTTTCAGGAGGTCCCATTTATTAATTGTGGATCTCAGTGTCTGTGCTACTGGTGTTATGTTCAGGAAGCAGTCTCCTGTTCAAGGGTATTTCCCACTTTATCTTCTAATAAGGTCAGTGTGGCTGGGTTTATGTTGAGGTCTTTGATCCATTTGGACTTAAGTTTTATGCATGGCGATAGACATGGATCTATCTGCAGTCTTCTACATGCCAGCATCCAGTTATGACAGCGCCATTTGTTGAAGATGCTTTCTTCATTCCATTGTATAGCTTTGGCTTCTTTGTAAAAAAATCAGGCCTTCATAGGTGTGCAGGTTAATATCAGAGTTTTCAACTCAATTCCATTGGTCTACCTGTCTATTTTTGTGCCAATACCAAGCTGTTTTCAGGACTATAGCACTATAATAGAGCTTGAAATCAGGGACGGTGATGCCTCTGGCAGTTCTTTTATTGTACTGGGTTGTTTTGGCTATCCTGGGTCTTTTGTTTTTCCATATAAAGTTGAGAATTGTTTTTGCAAGTTCTGTGAAAAATTGTGCTGGGATTTTGATGGGGATTTCATTGAATCTGTAGATTGCTTTTGGCAAGATTGCCATTTTTACTATGTTGATCCTACCTATCCAACAATATGGGAGATACTTCCATTTTCTGGTATCTTCTTTAAAGACTCAAAATTCTTGTGATACAGCTCTTTAACTTTTTTGGTTAGCATTACCCGAAGGTATTTTATGTTGTTTGTGGCAATTGTAAAGGGTGATGTTTCTCTGATTTCTTTCTCAGCATATTTATCATCCATATATAGTAGGGCTACTGATTTTTTGAGTTAATCTTATATCCTGCCACATTCCTGATCTGAAGGTGTTTATCAGTTTTGGAGTTCCCTGGTAGAGTTTTTTGGTTCACTTATGTAGACTATCATATCTGCAAACAGAGAAAGCTTGATTTCTTCCTTTCCAATTTGTATCCCCTTGATCTCCTTTTGTTGTCTTATTGCTCTAGCTAGAACTTCAAGGACAATATTGAAGAGATGTGGAGAGAGTGAACAGCCCTGTCTTGTTCCTGAGTTTAGAGGAATAGCTTTGAGTTTCTCTCCATTTAGTTTGATGTTGGCTGTTGGCTTACTGGATATTGTTTTTATTATATTTATGTATGTTCCTTTTATTCCTTATCTCTCCAGGACCTTTATCATGAAGGGATGTTGGATTTTGTGAAAGGCTTTTTCAGCATCTAGTGAGATGATCATGTGGTTTTTCTTCTTTAGTTGGTTTTTATGGTGGATTACATTGACAGATTTTGGAATGTTGGACCAACCCTGCATCCCAGGGATGAAGCCTACTTGATCATGGTGGATGATTTTTCTGATATGTTTCTTGGATTCGGTTTGCCAGTATTTTGGCTGGGAGCCTAGCCTTTAATGGCTGAGCTATACCTCCAGCCCAGGTTTGCCAGTATTTTATTGAGTATTTCTGCATCTATGTTCATGAGGGATATTGGTCTGTAGTTCTCTTTCTTGATTGTGTCTTTGTGTGGCTTGGGTACCAAGGTAATTTTAGCCTTGTAAAAAGAGAATGACAATGAGCCTGCTGCTTCTATTTTTTGGAACAATTTGAGGAGTATTGGTGTTAGCTGTTCTTTGAATTTCTGGTAGAATACTGCACTGAAGCCATCTGGCCCTGGGCTTTTTTTTGGTGGGGAGACTATTGATGACTGCTTCTATTTCTTTAGAGGTTATAGGTCTGTTTAGGTTGCTTATCTGTTCTTGATTCAATTTTGGTAAGTGATATCTGTCCAGAATATTGTCCATTTCCTTTAAATTTTCAAATTTTGTGGAGTACAGGTTTTCAAATTATGACCTGAAGATTCTCTGGATTTCCTTGGTGTCCGTTGTTGTGTCCCCCTTTTCATTTCTGATTTTCTTAATTAGCATGCACTCTCTCTGTCTTTTCCTTAGTTTCGATAAAGGTTTGTCTATCTTATTGATTTTCTTGAAGAACAAACTCTTTGTTACATTGATTCTTTGAATTGTTTTCTTTGTTTCAACTTGATTGATTTCTGCCCTCAGTTTGATTATTTCCTGGCGTCTACTCCTCCAGGGTGAATTTGCTGTCATTTGTTCTAGAACTTTCAGCTGTGATGTCAACTCTCTGGTGTGACTATTCTCTACTTTCTTCATGGGAGCACTTAGAGGTATAAACTTTCCTCTTAGTAATGCTTTCAAAGTGTGCCATAAGTTTGGGTATGTTGTGCCTTCATTTTCATTGAATTCTAGGAAGTCTTTAGTTTCTTTCTATATTTCTTCCTTGACCCAGGAATGGTGCAATTGTGTGTTGTTCAATTTCCATGAGTTGGTATGTTTTCTGCAATTTGTGTTGTTTTTGAATTCTAACTTTAAGGCATGGTGGTCTGATAAGACACAGGGGATTATTCCAATTTTTTGTACCTGTTGAGGTTTGCTATGTTGCTGAGTATGTGGTCGATTTTTGAGAAGGTTCCATGTGATGCTGAAAAAAAAAGGTATATTATTTTGTGTTTGGATGGAAAGTTCTATAGATGTCATTTAATCCCAATTGGGTCATAACTTCTGGTAGTTCCTTTGTCTCTTTGTTAAGTTTCTGTCTGTTGGTCCTGCCCAGTGGTGAGAGTGGGATATTGAAGTATCCCACTATAACTGTGTGAGGTCTTACTTGTGATTTGAGTTTTAATAATGTTTCTTTTACAAATGTTGGTGCCTTTGTTTTGGGGCATAGATGTTTAGAATTGAGACTTCTTCCTGATGGATTTTTCCTGTGATAAATATGAATTGACCTTCTTCATCTCTTTTGATGGATTTTCCTTTGAAGTCTAGCTTGTTAGATAATAGGATAGCTACCCCACATCATTTCTTGGGTCCATTTGATTGGAATAACTTATCCCAACCCTTTACTCTGAGGTAATGTCTGTCTTTGAATTCGAGGTGTGCTTCTTGTATGCAGCAGAAGGATGGATTCTTTCTTCATATCCAGTCGCTTACCCTGTGTCTTTTTATAGGCGAGTTAAGACCATTAATATCGAGGGAAATTAAGGTCCATTGAGTGTTTATTCTTGTTTTTGTTTTTGTTTTTGTGGTTTTTTTTTGTTTTTGGTAGTGGTATTGTATGTGTATTTACCCTGCTTTTTCTTTTGGGTTTTTGTAAAGTGGGATTATCTATTGCCTTTGTTTTTGTGAGTGTAGTTAATTTCCTTTGGTTGGAGTTTCCCTTCCAGTATGTTCTGTAGGGCTGGATTAGTGGTTAATATTGTTTAAATCTGGTTTTTTCATTCGAAGATGTTGTTTTCTCCATTTATAGTGATTGAAAGCTTTGCTGGGTATAGTAGTCTGGGCTGGCATCCGTGTTCTCTCAGAGTTGCTAGAATGTCTATCCAGGTCCTTCTGGCTTTCAGAGTTTCCATGGAGAAGCCCGGTGTAATTCTGATAGGTTTGCCTTTATATGTTACTTGGTCTTTTTCCTTTGCTGCTCTTAATATTCTTTCTTTATTCTGTACATTTGGTGTTTTAATTATTATGTGATGAGGGGACTTTCTTTTGTGGTCCACTCTATATGGTGTTCTGTAGGCTTCTTGTACTTTCATTGGCATGTCTTTCTTTAAGTTGGGAAAGTATTTTTCTATGATTTTGTTGAATATTTTTCTGCACCTTTGAGTTGGGTTTCTTCACCTTCTTCTATACCAATTATCCTTAGGTTTGGTCTTTTCAGGTGTCCCATATATCCTGGATATTTTGTGTTAAGGATTTGTTGGACTTAAGATTTTCTTTGCCCCACTACTGGGGAGGCAGAGGCAGGTGATTCTATGTGACTTCGAGGACAGCCTGGTTTCCAGAGCAAGTGCCAGCATAGGAGCCAAAGCTATACAGAGAAACCCTGTCTCGAAAAACCAAAAAAAAGATTTTCTTTGCTTGATAAATTTATTTCCTGTAGTTTATCTTCAGCGTCTGAGATTCTGTCTTCCATCTCTTGTATTCTATTTGTTATTCTTACATTTGTGGTTTCTGATTGTTTACTAAGCTTTTCCACTTCCAGCATTCCCTAAGTTTGTGTTTTCTTTATTGTCTCTATTTCATTTCTCAGGTCCTGAACTGTTTCCTTCAGCTGTTTAATTGTATCTTGGCTTTCCTTGATTTCTTGCATCTTTTGGTTCGTCTTTTCTTCCATTTCTCTGAAGAATTTTCTGATTTCCTCTCTTAGGGTCTCTATCATCTGCATGAAGTTGTTTTTAAGGTTTCTCTCTTCTGCTTCATCTGTGTTGGAATGTTCAAGGCTTACTGGTGTAGAGTACCTAGATTCTGGTGCTGTCAAATTGGTTTTCCTGTTGTTAGATGTGTTTTTGTATTGTCGTCTTCCTATCTCTTCTTCCAGTGGGTGCAGTTTGTATCTCTTCCTTTCTTGGTGTGTATGTGTCCGGGGTTCTCGTCAGGTGGGTGCAATTGACTCTGATAGTCTGATGGGTCTCAAGGTGGGTGCAGGCAGGTCTGAGGCACTCAGTTTCCAGGTGGGCAAGAGCAGGACTAGCACAGAGATGTCAGCAGACTCTGGGTTGCTTGGTCCTCAGGGGCCAAGTCTACCTGTCTGCAGACCCCTGGGCATGAGTTCCCAGAGTGGGCAGGCAGAAGTTGGGCCCAAGTGAGGGGCCAAAGCAGCTCACCTCTGCACTCTGTGCTCTGCACTCTGCACTGCCTGGGGGCAGAGTAGCCCAGCGATCTCAGGAGAGTCAGGGTCCCTGGGTCCTCGGGGATAGATTCAGTCTGCCTGCAGCTTTGTTTTGTTTTTTTTTTTAAAGGAATCATTCCATTGACTTTTAGATCAGCAGTGTTTGGTTCTACTTTGGTTCTTTGCAACATCAATGAATTTCACTCTCAAGTACAACTTTTCTCTTGAATCTTTTTTTTTTGCCTTTGTGTGTGAAGGGACTGAAGAAACTACATAGGAGAAACATACATGCACATACACTAATATGTTACCATTAACCATATGTACCACGTCTTCCAAATGAAAAAATGTGCTTCTGGGGGCCTGTGAGATAGCTCAGTGAGTAAGGACACTTGCTGTCATGTCTGATGGCCTGAATTCAATCCATAGGACCTACATAATGGAAGGAGAGAATTGATGCCTGAAAGTTGTCTTCTAACATACCCAATGAATAAAATGACATGTAAAAAGATAAAACATGCTTTTAAGCTATCAAATTATATTCATGTATGTGAAATTATTGTTCATTAATTATTTGATTGGGTAGATAAACATTAGTATTGGCATGGGAAAATTTTGTTGGGTTAATATGATTGTATTATGCTCATTTGTTTATTTAGTAATATGGTATACAATGTACTCTGACAGACACTGGAGCCTCAAGATTGAGCAATACATTTACAGCATCTTATCTCATAGAATTTGCACACACTGGTGAACCCCAGCCACACATATATGCTTGAACTAATATTTATGGTGACTATAAAGCTAAGTGAATGACAATATGTTATTGGATTGTATTGCCAATAGTTAAGAGAGTTTAGAGGAACAGTTCTCAACCCATCATTTGTGACCCCTTTGAAGGTCAAGGGGAGGTGCTTATTCTTACTGTAATTTGATAGGTTGTGTTTTGTTGAAATTCATTGGAGGCCTGCCATTTTCTGAATAGAAATGGAGGAGGAGAGAATTGGGTGGGCAGAGAGGTGAGGGCGTAGGGACTTGGAGGATAGGAGATAGGGGTAAAATAAGGTTTGATGTAAAATAAATAAATTTAAAAATTGAAAAAAGTACAGATTTTGGACTTGCTGGACAAATATACTAAATAGGATATGTATGTTCAAGTACCCAAAGAAAATCTTGTGTGTGTGTGTGTGTGTGTGTGTGTGTGCAAAGTATGAAAATAATGGCTCACTAAACAGAGAAAACCAACAAGAATTATATAAATTCCTAAAAAGTCATAGAAGTCTAGGAACCTAAACATATGGAGTTTCAGGGGTTCAGAGGATAAAAGCACTGGCTGTTCTTCCAGAGGTCCTGAGTTCAATTCCCAGCAACACATGGTGGCTCACAACCATCTATAATGAGATCTGGTGCCCTCTTCTGGCCTGCTGAGATACATGCAGACAGAACACTGTATACATAATAAATAAATAAATCTTAAAAAAATAGGAGTTTTGGTTTTATCACAGAACAAGTCCCTGAGTTTGAGCTCTAGTTGCCGCAGCAAAAGAAAAGACAAGAAGGGACATATAAAAATATTCTAAGCCAGGAGGTGGTGGCACATGCCGTTAATCCAGCACTCAGGAGGCAGAGGTAGGCAGATCTCTATGAGCTCGAGACCGGCCTGATCTACAAGAGCTAGTTTCAGGACCGCCTCCAAAGCCACAGAGAAAACCTGTCTCAAATCGCCCCAAAATATTGAAAACTCACTAAACAGCCTGTATTGGTCTTTTTCATGCGGTCAGGGAAGGTATTACCGACTGTGTGGCTTAACAAACAGATAAACTTTTTTTCATGAGCGTGGAGGCACAAAGCTTAAAGTTAAGCTGTCAGTAAAATCCATTTCTCCTGAAGTTTCTATCTTCGAAAAAATTTCAGTCTTTCAATCTTTAGAACCAATAAGTCTCCTATTCTATCACGTGTACACACACACACACACACACACACACACACACACACACACACACACACACACACACACACACTGTGTGTGGCAGTGTAGTTGCACATATGAGTAGCTACCTAAATTGTCAACAACCTGCCAAAGCTTTTCATTGTACTGACGAAATTACAACTTCATTATTTTAAAATGTCTTACGAGCTGTGTGCTCTTAACTGTTATCACCACCTTAGGCAGATAGCAACATAAGCAATAGACATTGATGATTTTCAATAAACACTCTAGGAGAAAGCAGGTTATTCAAAGGTTACTTCAAGTCAAGTGCAAAAAGCCCTTTAAACAGTCTTTCTAAATAGCTTCCAAACAGGTCCATTCACGTTCAGTAACAGGTACATAATCATTGATAAACATGCTTTTCTGACTGCCCCAGTGGATTCTGGATGACTGACTTTCAATAAGATTGTAGAGTTCCCAAGAAGCTAGCCACCAAAACACCAATCAATGAAATTAAAAAGTGGGGTACAGAACTAAATAGAGAATTCTCAACAGAGTAATCTGAAATGGCTGAAAGACACTTAAGAAAGTGCTCAAAATCCTTAGCCATCAGAGAAATGCAACTCAAAACAACTCTGAGATACCATCTTACACCAGCCAGGATGGCTAAAATCAAAAAGACCAATGATGGTCTCTGCTGGAGAGGATGTGGCGAAAAAAAGGAACACACAACATCCTTAGCCATCAGGGAAATGCAGCTCAAAACCACTCTTAGATACCATCTTACTACTATCAGAATGTCTAAAATCAATAATGCCAATGACAATCTATGTTAGAGAGGATGTGGAGAAAGAAGAACATTCCTCCATTGCTGGTGGGAGTGCAAACCAATTTGCAAGTCAGTATGGCAGTTGCTCAGGAAAATGGGAATCAGTCTACCTCAAGATCCAGCAATTCCTCTCTTGGGCATATACCCAAATAATGCACATTCATACAACAAGAACATATGTTCAACCATGTTCATAGTAGTGTTGTTTGAAATAGCCAGAACCCGAAAGCAACCTAGATGTCCCTCAACTGAAGAATGGATTGAGAAAATGTGGTACATTTACACAGTGGAGTACTGCTCAGTGGAAAATAAAAAAATGGAATCTCGAAATTTTCAGGCAAATGGATGGAACTAGAGAAAACCATCCTGAGTGAGGTAACCCAGTCACAAAAAGACAAACATGGTATGTACTCACTCATATATGAATTTTAGACATAGAACAAAGGATTACTAGCCTACCTACAATCCTCATCACCAAAGGAACTAGGAAACTAGAAGTACTCTAAGAGAAAAATGCATGGACCCCAGAAAATGGGAAGAGGCAGGATCTCCTGAGCTAATTGGGAGCATGAGGAGCCCTCATCCAGTGGCTGATGGAAGCAGAGGCAGATACCCACAGCTATACACTGACTTGAACTTTGGAACCCAGTTGCAGAGAGGGAGGAATGAAGATCAAAGGGGTCAGGACCAGGCTAGTGAAGCCCACAGAAACAGTTAACCTGAACAAGGCGGAGCACATGGACCCCAGACTGCTGTCTGGGAGGCCAGCATGGAAATGATCCAGACCCCTGAACGTGGATGTCAACGAGGAGGCCTTGGCACTCTATGGGGCCCCTGGTAGTAGATCAGTATTTTTCCCTATTGTAAGAAGGGACTTTGAGAGCCCATCCCACATGAAGGGATGCTCTCTTGCCCTGGACACATGGGGGAGGGCCCAGACCCGGCCCAGTATGATGTGGTGGACTTTGGGGAGCCCCCATGGGGCCCCTACCCTCCCTGGGAAGCAGAGGGGGGATGGGGTGGGGAGCTGCTGGGGGGTTGGGGGAGGTGAGAGAGAGGGAGAAGGGATTGATATGTGAAACAAGCTTGTTCCTATTTGAACAAAAACCCCAATAACTGTATTTTTTTTTCTTGCATCTTCTCTGTGTGTGTCTCAGTGTGTCCTGGCTAGCTGGGGGTATGTGAACATTTTGTCAAGCCCCTTTAAGACACTATTATTTCTTGGTTTATTATTGGTAATAACATAACTTTATTAACTACCTGATTATTTCTTCAGTGTGTGGCTTGCCTCGGTAAGAATTTCAATTTCAGGTTAGCTGAATCATTGCTTTCCAGTGTTTACTTGCCTCCATGGTTATTCTTGTTACTGTTACTGAAGATATTGTAGGCAGGCACTTCCATCCCCAAGCTAAGTGAGTCCCCTCCAGGAGCAAAGTGGCTGGTTCTCATGTCTAGTCCCACTGGGCTAGAACCACCTTGCTGGAAGCTGAATGGAGTTCAGGAGTTGGATGAAAGCAGTTCCCAGCCACAAGCTCAAACACTACAAACTCACACAGTTCGTAGTTAAAGTGTAGTGGTTATTCTATTTGTTGTGTGTCTGTCAAGTTGATTCCCATAGCTCTTCAGTGGTTGTTTTGACAACCCTGCCTGTTATTTATGATTTCTTTGTGGAGAGATTTATTGTCCTTCCCTTTTGCCATTAGAAATCTTACTCTCTACCAAACTGAGAGGTTTAGTCTACTTGTGTTTAGAATAATTAACAATATTGTTGAGGTTGTGTTTGTGTTTGGGCTATCTATACAGATGGATATATATATATATATATATATATATATATATATATATACAGCTTTAGTGCAGAGCTTAGGTGGTAGAAGGTTTTAAAAAAATAGACCATTCTGTTAGGTACTGGTGGTGCATTCTTTTAATCCTAGACCTTGGAAGACAGAGGCAGGTGGATTTCTGTGAGTTTGAGGCCAGCCTGGTCTACAGAGTGAGTTCCAGGACAGTTAAGGCTACATAGAGAAACCTTGTCTCTCAAAATAAAAGCAAAACAACAACAAAATAAACTGTTCCAGGTTTAGTACAGTACTGTCATGGAGAAGATGGTTGCCTAGCATCCCATGTATAAAGGAGAACAGAGAAAAGGAACTTAAAGTAGGTGCAAGTGAAGGTGAGTATCAAGTGCCAGTCCTTAGAGTTTTGCTTGCTCAGGCATTTTTCTTTTTTCTTTTCTTTTTTTTATAAGATTGGAGGGCTGGATTGATGTATTAGGTTACCTTCTATGGAAAGCCTCTAATGCGAGACACATTTCTGTTAATATGTCAGAAACTCTTTGCTCCTACTCTTGTTATCTGGGCCTATTTTCCTCATTTGTTCTTTTTTTTTCAGAATTTTTTATTTGAATTAGAAACAAGATTGTTTTACATGACAATCCCAGTTCCCTTCTCCCTCCCTCCTCCCCTACCCCCCCCCCAACTAAAACCCTACCTATCACATGCCCTTTCGGCTCCCCCTGAATGGTGAGGCCTTCCATAGGGGGAGTCATTAGAGTCTATCATATCCTTTGTGATAGGGCCTAGCCCCACCCCCACATTTTATCTTAATTAAAATGTAGTTTCATCATTTCTTCCTTCCCTCCCTCCAAACCCACTAGTATAACCCCATTATCTCTAAATTTGATAGCTACTTTATCTTTTATTATTGCTGTACACATATATCAATAAATACATAAACAGAAAGAAAGATTGTAGAATTCCTTCTAAGTGGGCCACAGAGCTAAAGAGAAAGCAACAAGATTAGGGAAAGTAAAAACAGCACAGGTCTGTCATGCATCTTGTTTTGAACAAATACTACTGAGATGTGTTGATTTTGTTAATTTCAGAACTAATTTTTGTTAATTTTGAAAATAATGTTAAAAATTTCCATCTATGATCTTGCCACTTATATAGGCAGGGGAGGGTAATTTCATGGTCTTTGTAATATATGCTGACATTATTACTTTCCATTAAGTCCTGGTTTAGAACATCTGTAACCCTACAAGTTATTTTTATGATTTCAGTATTTGAAAAATATTAGCAGCATTTATTTACAGCTTATTATACAATGTTTTTGGTGAATATATTGTAGAAGTCATTTTTGATTTTATTTTGCTTTCTTTTGTATGGTTCTTTGTTCTTAATAATTCTGATTAAAATAGGATTATGTCACTTTTCCCTTTCCCTTTCTTCCCTCCAAAGCCTTCCAGATGTCCACTCTCCAAAATCTTCATGCTCTCCTCTAAAAATTGATAGCCAATTTTCTTTTCATTATTTTTGTTACATAGGTGTGTGTGTGTGTGTGTGTGTGTGTGTGTGTGTGTGTGTGTGTTTAAAAAACATGTGACTATATCCTTCTGAGTTTGCTTTTTCTGTATATAGTCTCAAGGCTGATCACTTTGTACTTGTAACCAATAAAGGGGATCATCCCAGGGGGAGGTTAATCTTCCCTCTCACCGCAGTCATTAGTTGATTATAGTTGATACCCTAGGGGTAAATGTCTGTGAAGTTTTCCCCTTTCCTTGTCTGTTTATATTGCCATTTTCCAGGTCTTGTTTAAGAGAGGTTGTGGTGATAATTTGTTTGTGCTCTAACAAATAAAGCTTGTCTGGAGATCAGCGTGTGGAGCTAGCCACTAGTTAATCATAGAAGCCAGGCGTTGGTGGCACACACTTTTAATCCTGGCACCTGGAAGGAGGAAACAGATAATGATGTGGTTGGACAGAGAGAAGAGGTGATGAATCAGGGAGGAGACAGGAACCTGCCCTCTTTTTGGCCGAGAATTTGTCGAGGGAAGCTGTGGCTGTTGCTTGCTCCTTTGTCTCTCTGATCTTTCAGCTTTTACTCTCATATCTGCCACTGGGTTTTTATTATTAAGACTGATTAGAACTCATGCTACAAGAGAGAGTAATATAGTAGACTTTCTGCTGTTCTGGCTCCTACAATCTTTCTGTCATATGTTTATTAAACACCTAATATGCAGCCGATTCTGTTCTGGGAACCTAGTATGATCTCTCTGGACTGTGAAAGAACATGGGCAGCACTAACAGGATTAAGTGAGTTACAAAACAAAGTGGTGAATCTTGGAAGGGGACGTGTTGAGGAGGTACTTGGGGGCAGTCAGGGAGAAAATAGTGGTGAGTATGATAATATTTCACTATATACATGTACAAAATACTAAAGGCAGAGTTATAAAACACCATCTTCTTCCAAGACTCATGGATCATTGGGTAGAAAGTTGTAACAGTAGGATGTGATGAGTGACCACAAAAGTGTTTTCCAGACATAAGAGGGCAGTTGCACATATGCATTCATAGAAGTTGACTGACACAGCATGCAAATTACTTGTACAAGCTTGAGTTAGATAAAATCTGAGCATGAAGATGGTCCAAACACTAGATGAGGAGCTGTTTGTAGCAAATGGATGCTGGAAAATGAAGAGTTACTTTACTTTAAGGGTATGACTCCTGGTAGGTCCATCATGCTCCAATGGATGTCCACACACTCAAGAATATATGGGTATCATAAATTGTACTTAATGGGCTTAAAAATGTGAAAACCCATGGTGGGTATAAACCAGGTGGATATGGGAGAATTAGGGAAGTGATGGGGGAAATGCTTCTGTGTGTTTGTCTTACTGGATGATAAATAAAATACTGTTTGGACAATGAAAAAGCAAAGTTGACAGGACTAGGAGTCAAAGAGGATTCTTGGAAATGTAGTAGAGTAGTGGTGTTCCAGACAGGAAGTGACATAGCAAGGAGACTCATATTTAAGCAAGGAGAAATAGGAAGTGTCCTTTTTCCCCTCTGTTCTTCCTCCAGCGGTGCAATGTGATCCACCGGCAAGGGAGGGTGCCAGCTGAAGGCATCTTCTATAAGATAAGTCTTATAAAATATATAGATTTATGATAATTAAGACTGAGCTAACAGATGAGGAATCCTAGTCATTGGCCAAGAAAGATTTGAACCTAATACAAGTTTCTGTGCATTAATTTGGGCCCTAACTTGGGCGGGCAGCTGGCTTAGAGCACACACGTGGCAGTGGGGCTCCGTGGCTTTGGTGGAAAGATTTATTGTAACAGAATGGTGTCAGTGAGCGGGATGACCCCATTCCCCAAGGTTCCCAGAGAGAGAGGGAAACCTGCTGCCACAGCCTGCCCTGCTGTGCCGCTGAGAGGCATCGGAGCAGCTTCCATATGTTTGTGCTGTCCCTGGGCTCTTGGGGTTTGGATTTGGCACTCCTGAGATGATAAAGATAGATCCAGATAAAGAAAAACCTCTAAAGGTTTACACTGCATTTAAAAATATATGTAGGCTTGTGAGAGAAAAAGTAACAGGAGGAAATAGAGTAGCCAGTTGTGGTGGTACATGCCAGTAGGATTTGCTGAAAGAAGCAGAGGCAGGCAGATTTCCACAGAGGAACCCTATCTCAGGAAAAAATAAAACTAAAAATAAAGTAATAAAAAAGCCACATAAAGATGGAAAATACAGAGAGCATCTGGATACTATATGCCATATTGTTGTCTTTAAATTTTTTGATTGCCTAGGAAAGACTTACTGCTGCTAAAATACATTTGATTATAAATGCTGCTAAATTAATCCAACTTGTACATTTTAAAAATTCTTTGACTTCAAAATTTAAGTCTAAGGACAGGCTACTTGGAAAAAAAGTTTTTTCTTGTGTTTCCACAGAAAATGAAAAGCTGTGGATTCCTTCCAGACTCATATGGTTTGATCAAGCAACATCCCCTGAAGCTGACACTATACAGCCTTACAGACTACAAAAACAAGGACTTGGTCAGATTTCTGTGTTTTACCATGATTCCAATTGTATGAAAATCGTCTCCAATCAGCAGGAAGCAGTTTAGAAAGAACAATGCCCGTATTCCCAAATATTGTTTATAAATGTTTGCTTTCATTTAAGTGGGGTTGGTTACAAATGATAATGAGCATAGTCAATCTCTTTTTAAAGAAAAAAGGGGGGAATAGGACATAGGAATGAATACTTTGCATTGGTTTGGATTTCATTTATTGATACAACTTTAAGGTCAATTTTGTGATATGTATATGTCTCCTCTTGTTTAGGTATTGTCTTTATACAGATCTTTTAAAATGATATGCATAAATAAATACAGGTTATAGTCACCTATAATAGTCAGAACTTATAATTAGGTTAGTTAGGTCTTCTAGATATTCAGAGATGTATTTGAGATGGATAGGTATTCTTCAAAGCTTTCAAAAAACCTACAGAAATATGGCATTTAAATGGTTTAGGGTTTTTCTTGGCAGTGAGACACAACTGCTCCTGGCACACCAATTACATCAGAAAGGAGGATGGGCATCAAAGAAACTCATTATGGAGTTTGCTTTCAACATGGCAAGTTTAGCCATTTGGGCAAGAAACTGCTCTTGCCTGGACTGTTTGTTGCTATATAAACTGGACATGTAGGACCCACAAGAAAGTGACTGCTAAACTTACAAATCAAGACAGTACTGAAGGGTTCCTGTTGAAATGGAAAAGTGTGCCCAGACACACTGTGGCCTATAGGCTGAAGATGGATGCCCCAACGTTACAGAGGAACTTTGGGTGACTGTCCAGGTAGCCAGATGTCTCTGTCAATTCTAGAGTTTATATATTATCCTTCTGTGGTCTTTGATAGAGTTGAAGACAGATAGTTATGGTTATAGTTTTCTTCAGTTGTTATAAAAGATAAGTTATCTTTCTTTTTATTTAGACAGAAAAGAGGACATGATGGGGGAAGCGCTTCTGTGTGTTTGTCTTACTGGATGATAAATAAAATACTGTTTGGACAATGAAACAGCAAGTTAAACAGGACTAGGAGTCAAAGAGGATTCTGGGAAATGTAGTAGAGAAGTGGTGTTCCAGGCAGGAAGTGACATAGCAAGGAGACTCATATTTAAGCAAGGAGAAACAGGAAGTGTCCTTTTCCCCCTCTGCTCTTCCTCCAGCGGTGCAATGTGATCTACCGGCAAGGGAGGGTGCCAGTGGAAGGCATCCTCTATAAGATAAGTCTTATAAAATATATAGATTTATGATAATTAAGACTGAGCTAACAGATGAGGAATGCTAGTCATTGGCCAAACAGCATTGTACCTAATACAAGTCTCTCTGTGCATTAATTGGGGCCCTAACTCAGGCGGGCAGCAGGTGTAGAGCACACACGTGGCGGTGGCACTTGGTGGCTTTTGGCAGAAAAATTTATCGTAACAGGGAAGAGTAGGTGAATATGCTTAAAATGAATGTATAAAGTTTTAAAAGAATTAATAAAAGATTATTGAATAATTAAAATTAATGAAAAATGAAATAAGCAAAAATAAATATATAAGAGGATGTAATGGCTGAAGTGTTAACCAATGGTAAATGATGGCTGTGGAAGACAGAGCCAGGTTTCCTTACCATGCCTCACATTTTCACTTTCTTATCACTGTGAGCATGGCCTGCAAACTTCATAGATCTCCATCTCTTCTGAGATTCAGAAGCCTCACTGTCATTTCCTGAACTTGCCTGAGGCCCTAAAAGGACACAGTTTAAGCAAAGGAATGGGATAATTGTCTATACTTTTTCTCTCAGGCATATAAATTCAGATCACAGGCAATTTCCATGATAATTGTTTATGGGAAAACACCAGAGGGCTCAAATAGCCTTTTGAAGCCATCTTTAGTTTCACTTTACTTTTTCCATGTTTATAAATGTCTGATTTCATCACTCAGCTACCTATAAAGAATGGATGCTCTAAATGACAAAGTCGGCAAATAAATAAAAGTTCCCAAACGTATATTGCACAATTCTTTAAAGTGTTGAAGGATTTCAACTAACTCTGTGATGGAAACTATCTCTCCATAAAGAAAACTGAGATTCCGAGGGGTTAAAATAATGACGGCATCGGAATAGCAATGAAGAGCTCAAGTCTTGTGGCTTGTTTCAGTGTTGCTACCTATCTCCTGTGCTTTCCATGCAGAAATTATGGTAGTTCTCATGGATTATACACTCCTGACTAGGTGGGAAGAATCAGGAGGTGATGAGCTTGAGACTGGATGCACAAGCTGCTTTGTGTTCCATGGGATGTCATTTGTTGGCGAGGAGCTGATTGCTGCTTAGCAATTTAAATGTATGTGAGCAGAGGCAGTTGAGACCTTAGGAATGGGTTATTAGTGAATCATACTGGAAAGGAGAGTAACTAAGAAAAGAATTTTTTAATTTTCAAAACAATCTTATTTTACATACCAATACCAGTTCCCTTTACCTACTATCTTCCTGCTCAGCTCACATTCTCCCCACCCCACGCCCCTTTCTCTGCACCCCACCCCCATCTACTCCTCAGAGAGCGTGGGATCTTACATGGGAGCTAAGCACTGGACCAAACTCTTAGAAGATAATTCTAAGAAGTTTTTTTTTTTTTCTGGTGGTTATAATACAGTAAGTTCTCCTACATATAGCTTTGTGGGAGATATTTTGAGATGTTTTTATTCATACATATTAATGATATATGATGATGGGTTCAATAGGACATTAGCATATATGTGCATAATGTACTTCGATCATATTTACTTCACATTATCTTCTGTGGTCTATTTCCCGTTCCTGCTGATCCCTTTCCTCCCATCCCCAACAATATGTAACTATCTATCCATCTTCAGAGAAGAGAGAGGCCTTGTGGGCCACTTTCCCTTCCAGGAAGGAAGAAGGCCCAATCTTGTGCAGGTAAACATAGTTTCTGGGAGTTCACCGGTGCAAGTGCTGTGGCCATGATTTCCCTGCTTCTACAGCATTCTACCCCTCCTTGAAGCTAGTAAATGTCTTCTGGCCCCTCTTCCGTGATGATCACTGTGTCTTGAAGAGGGTAGCATAGATGGTCCATTTAGGGCTCAGTGTTAGACACATATTTATTTTCTATGCTCTGACCAGTTAGAAGTCACTGTAGCAACTGCTGCACAGTACTTAAAAAAGATTCTCTGAGCAAAGCATTACTAATCTGTGTATCAACCTAAATATTTAGAGAACACAATTTGATCATCACATTATGCTCATTAACCAAACCAGCAGCATTATCTTACTCAGTATTATTTTGGGGACAGTGTCTTCCTGTGTGTCCCAGGCTGGCCTTGAACTCATGATCCTCCTACCCTGGGTTCCAGAATGCTGAGATTCCAAGCATGAGTTCCCATGCTTGGCTACAAATTGTTCTAAAACAACATTGTTGCAATAAATTCTACTTATTTGTGTTAAATAGGTGAAGCTTATTGATATTATCATGCAAATATTCTATGCTTTTGGGATTTATTTGTTATATCACTTTATTAAAAGGACTATACAAAATCTTCTGGCATACAGCTAAGCACTGAGCCAAATTCCTGGAATCCAGTTTCAGAGAGGGAGGAGTGACAAACAAAGGGGTTAAGAGTACACTGGGAAAACCTACAGAAACAGCTGACCTGAGCAAGTAGAACTCATGGACCCCAGTCTGACAGCTGGGGAACCAACATAGGACTAAAACAGACCCCCTGAATATGGTTGTCAGCTAGGAGCACTGGGCAGTCTATGGG
Source organism: Cricetulus griseus (assembly GCF_003668045.3). Lineage (NCBI taxonomy): Eukaryota > Metazoa > Chordata > Mammalia > Rodentia > Cricetidae > Cricetulus > Cricetulus griseus. The sequence goes on along the minus strand of NC_048604.1, from coordinate 35,176,849 downwards.
GCCTCTGGCAGTGGAACCAGGATGTATCCCTAGTGCACAAAAGGTCTTGGGGAGTCTATTTCACATGGAGGAAATCTTAGCCTTATAGATACAAATGACTTGGCAGATTTTCATGATCCTTCATGGAAGGCCTCACCCTTCCTGGGGAGTGGATGGGGATGGTATGGGGGGTCGGTGGGGGACATGGGAGGATGGGAGAGAGAGGGAACTAGGTTTGATATGCAAAATAAGATTGTTTCTAATTTAAATAAAATCTATTTTAAAACTCTTCCCATTTTAGATTCACTAAGTGTTTCAGTTTTGCTTCATGCTTCTTGAAGGCCTGTTTGTTATTAGATGTATACATGTAGACCTGCATGTTCCTGATAGTTTGATTAGTGTCATTATGGAGTGCATCATTTTATATTAGGAATGTTGTTTTTCTTTCAGTGTGCTTTGTCTGACAATTACTTAGTATGTTGGTTTTGTTTCACTTAGTGTTTGTGTCCTATAAATTCTACTCTTTTATCTTTGCACTGTCTGTGGCTTTATATTTGAAAGCAGTATCTATTACCATGTAGAGTTGTGTTCTCCATTTTAGGGAGACTGACAATCTGCTTTTAGTAACAATGCTTAATTCATGTACATCTAAACCATCTGTTTGTTTTCAACCTAACAATTAGCATTTTATGAGGACTGTTTATTCCTTACTTGTTCCTTCCCTTCATTCCTTCATTGACATTTGTCAGTTGTTTAAACAGTATTTTATGTTTTATTCTCCCGACTAAATCGTATAACTTTGCATTATTTTGTACTGGCTAGAATGACTATATAGTACTCAGCTATATCTTCTTCGAGACCCAATCAAATAATTTTTGTACAATTTGATGAAAAATTCAGTTATATTTCAATAGGACAATTTCATTTAAATCCTCATCTTTCTTCTGTCAGAAACATACATTTTTAAATTTCATTTCACTTATTCATCCTATTTAGATAAGGCCCCAATATACAGCTTCTTTTTTAAACTTTTATTGAACGAACTGTATTTTTAAAGAAATGTAATACATACAGCATAGAAAAATATTCTCATTATCTTTTGTGAGTGTCCATATGTTACCCTTTCTGATGCTTTGCAATCTTTCCCGCAGCTCTGGCTTTCCATCAGATTCAATTCCTGGTTAGCCTGAAGCCTTGTTTTTAGTGTTTCTCATATTGTCTGGTAAAGATGAATTACCAAAACTTTTGTCTACATAAAATCTTTTTATTTTTCTGTCTTAGGTGAAGGACAATTTTGCTAAATATAGAATTCATGATGGGTGGCTTTTTCATCTAGAGCATTTGAAAAACATGTGCATCATGTTTTCTGCTTGGTCATTCCTATCAAGAAATAAGCTAGAACTTTGTCCATGAACAGTCATTCATATAGGGAAGGAGAAACATTGCAATTATTTTGTATTAATCTTAAGTATAATTTTAATATAGATTCCTCTGTTTGGTTTGAAGCAGCTGAAGCATAAATTGCCTAATTATGTACTTAGTTTTCTTTTTATGTATCCTTTTATGTGAGTTGCTGACAATTGTTTTTGTGGCTTAGTACCATTCACTATTTTATTTTTCATGAAATCCTTCTTATCTCTCTACTCCTGGAATCTCTAATTATGCATATATGATATGACATTATTCCAACAGATCTCATTTACTTTTTTTTGGGTTTTGCCTTTATTGAGTTCCTGTGATAATTTCTTTCCTTATATTCAAACTGTTGTAGGCACAAATGACAAAGTTCGACTTTCCATACCAATCTTACAGTTTTCAATGTATCATCTCTATTTTAATTTTGTGTTTTTTTCTTTTTACTACACATTTATGTAATGAAATTTATCTTCTTGTATAGCATGCTATTAGCCACTTCTGCTATATCCCTTGACACTGACACATACTTATTTTAGAAGTATTTTGTGTTAATTTTATTCCATGGCTATCTTTTATTTCAAGACAGGGTTTCTTTGTGTAGCTTAGGCTGTCTTGCACCTCTATAGATCAGACTGTCCTGGATTCCCAAATGCTGGAACTAAAGGCCTGAACCACTGCCTGGCTCATCAACTAATTTTTTTATGTTCATAGCAGCTTTATTCATAATAGCTAGAACCTGGAAACAAACTAGATGCTGCTCTACTTAAAAATGGATAAAGAAAATGTGGTACATTTACACAATGGAGTATTGCTGAGCTGTTAAAAACAATGACATTAGGAAATTTGAAGACAAACTGATGGAACTAGAAAAAAATCATCCTGAGTGAGATAGTCCAGACCCAGAAAGACAAACATGTTATGGACTCAGTTATAAGTGGATATTAGCTGTAAAGGATAACCATGCTACAATCCACAAACCCAAAGAGGCTAGGTAACAAGGACAGCTCAAGGAGGGGATCAGGCATGCATGGATTTCCCTGGGAAGGGGAAATAGAAGAGATCTCCTGGGTAAGTTGGAGGCTGGCAGGCATAGGAACTTGAGGGATTGGGTTTCAGGGGTGTAGATGCAGGGAAAGAGTAATGAAAGAGGATTCTTGATTAGGGGAAACCTAGTGCAAGGAAAACTCCCATGAATATACAAAGATGACCCCAGCTAAGACTCCTAGCAATAATGGTTGAGTACCCTAATCTGGCCATTTTTTTTGTAATCAGTTGGTAATTACTCCAATTGTCATCAGAGAACCTTCATCCAATAACTGATGAAAACAGACCCAATGATCTACAGCTAAGCTCTAGGAATCCTGTTGAAGAGTAATGGGTATCTTAATTGTAGAATCAGTGTTTAAGACTGCCTGATTTTCAAGCAGTCTATAGAACCTGCTGCTTATTACCACCTAATGCCCTCAGCCCCTTGCTGCTGACTACCACCCAATGCCCTCAGCCCCTTGTTCCCACCAGTTACTCCGAACACACACACACACACACACACACACACACACACACACAAATTACTGAGGTCACTCAAGTGTGCAACATTGGTGTGCTGGATACTTTGAACTAAAGGAGGTTTGGAGGCATCAAGAATAGTACCGCGCACAAAGTCTGTCTCTGCCCTTTTTCTAACTTTCTTTTTCCTGCTTGCCTTGCAGGAGATGGCCACAGGCAGGCTGTAGAAACTGGAACCACTCTCTTCAGTGAGTATTCACTCTGCCCCTATAAGGCTAGATAGCCCAAGGTCATGGGCTGGGACATAGAGTGTGGCTCTCTCCTCTAAATCTAAGAATGTTGTTAAAAAGAAGAATTCAGAGTTTTGGTCTCATATCAGAAGAGTCACCTAGTGTGGGCCATAAGAAAATCAAAAGTTCAGGGACTGTTGTCAAAATTCTGTTATCTCCCCAAAATTCTGTTTCTCCCCATACTTACTTTCATCTCTTTAGTATCTTTATTTGAATAAATATCCATCAAAAATTTAAACTTTCTGTTTTGATATTAATAATGTTTAAGTTTTCCACAAAGAACAATAAATTTTCCTAACAATCTCTGAAGTCTTCAGAAGGAAGATGGGGCCTCAAAATGTTTCCACCTGTTTCATAATGATGCCATCAAGCAGATAAACACCAGTCAAGGATCAGCTTTGGACTACCAACTACTCAAGACAATTCCAAATTAGCTAACTGAGATGGTTCACCTTCTTATAACACTGGCTAGAACTTCTGATAAGAACTCCAGATAAGCCTTACTTACTACTCAGCAACAAGGTACAAATGTTACAGCTAGTCTTCTTGAGACTTAATCATTCATCAACTAATTTTTTGAGTAGCAAAATCAACTCCTCTTCTGAGTCTCGCTATGTAGCTCTGGCTATTCTGTCCTGGAACTCACTCTGTAGACCAGGCAGGCCTTGAACTCACAGAGATCTGCCTGCCTCTGATTAAAGGAGTGCACCACCACCTCCCAGCTAGTTTGCCATTCTTAGAGGCTTTTCTTGTTCAGGCACCAACTGTTCCTATTTATTTGCAGTGTGATTCAATTTCTCCTTAGTTCCTATATACTGTAACTGCCAAAAAGTCAACTTCCCAACTAAGTAATGTGCACAAAAAAAAATGGTCCAGGTATATTCACTTGGTCAGACTGCTTGATACTTGGGCTTTGCTTTGGATTCATTTTGATTCAAACCTAAAACCACGGCTATATCCTGAGAATTGTTGGAGATTTGAGCAGTGGTGTTACTCTGGGGTTGTTTTTCCCCCCAAACACATTTTAGCTTTGCTAATAGATTTTAGGGCTTATAGAACATTTTCCTTGCTTTATAGCTTCCCTCATCACATTCATTTCTATGGGGCTCTTGAGAGTCTGTTCCGCTCTCAGCTTTCATTGCAGTCCATCCACTGACAGAGTGTATCAAAGTGGTTTCTGTCTTCCTCCTTTTGTGCCTGCTGTTAGGACAGTTCATCTGAGCAATCAGTGAAGAGCCATGATAAAGACTTTGTGGCTGAATAGGTGATGACTATGAGTTTGTTCTGTAATGTGTGTTGCTCCTTACAAGACAGTCTCCGCCATCTTGCTCACCTGTGCTTGTCAGTCTGTCAGTCTCTCTCTCTCTCTCTCTCTCTCTCTCTCTCTCTCTCTCTCTCTCTCTCTCTCTCTCTCTGTCTCTGTCTCTCTCCCTTCTCCTACTCACTCCCCTTTCCCAAATAAACTTCTCTCTTAAAAAATATGGGCTATAACTATAAAAATCTGTTACTCTATATAAAACAACTATTTTAAACGAATACATACCTGCTTTTTCATTTAATTTGTTGTGATTGTTTGCATATCTGAGGAAAGCAGAAGCCCTCATTTATACCTCTTTATTTAACCAAATCTTAACATTTCCCAAAAGATCTAGATGACCTTGGGCCATGGTGATTTCTTTATCTGTAGTGTATTACTTAGTTTGATATGTATCATTACTCTTTCATGTGTCAAATAACATTTGAAAAATGTTTTTTCCTTCCAAGTAGAGACCTTGTCTTATCTCTCCATATTAAAACCATACAATTAAAATCTTACTAGTTAAGCATATTGGAATCACAGATTTTGAAGACAACAATTCGTGGGGATCCATGAGCTAATGATGTAATTCTTAAAATTTTCAGAACTAGAAATTCTTTAATTCTCCTACCACATTAGTCAGACATACAGTTAATATTAACAAATTAAGAATATTGGAAAGTTCATCTACATCCTTAATAAATTTCTCAGAGATGCATCTGCTATATTTTCAATACCATCAAATAAATTCTTAAATAAATATTTAAAAGTGCTTAATCTTTTAATAGCTTGAACATTGAAATGGGCTTCCTTGTCAGGTTTTTATGATTTTAAACAAGTAGATGAAAACAAACGCAATGATGAAATGTGGTTATAGTTTCCCTTTTGTTATTTTCAGAATTAATATCTGCTAATTTGAAGCCTTTATATGTTTTTCTTTCCTATGTTGACATTACGATCTTATGTGACTTGTGTTTTTCTTGGCCACTATGGAAACAAAGAGATTACTAGAACACTCATGTTTGATTTTGAATTTGGTTTGATAGAGAAATGGCAGAAAGTAGAAATTTTGTATGAGTTAGGATAAAACATTAGATTTGTATATGACTTTAATATAGTCTTCCCAAGATTTCGGTTGCACTTTAATCTGTGCTAAATAAAACAAACAAAAAGTGCTTATGGTGACTACTGCTAATAAAAGAACTTTATTTACCTCATGAGAGAAAACTAGGCAGGTAGTTACATAAAATCTCGAGTTCTAGATATTAGGAGAGTTACATTGTCCCCTACAGGGCTATAAGTTATTCACTTGAATTTCAAAGAAAAACTGAATCGTATCAGCTGTCCAATTTAATAAAAGTTATTTGTATTGATTCAGTTACTTCTGCATTGTCCAAAACAATCAGTGACTGGATACATATATACATTCTGTCTGAAGATTTGATTCCTGTTATCTCTTCAACAGACTTCTCCAGCTTCTCCTGAAATGCTTGAAATGTTCATTATAGGCAAACTGAGGAGACTATTTCTTTTAAGTCTTTGTGAATGCTGGGGGTTAGGGCTTGGGGTGAGAATTGTAATGCTGATTGCCCTTCTCACAATGAAATTAATTAGAAAAGGCATCAGTTCTAAATAACTTTCTGCTTAATAATTATACGAGAAGAAATTTAGGAATGATAAAGTACTTAAATACGACTTTTTGAAGTCTTCACTTGATGAAAAGCAGATCGATTGAATTAGGTCTGTTTCAGATTCTTTAGCTTGGTACCTCATTGAGTTTACTTTAATGAAGTTTTATAAAATGATGCAGGGCAGTGCAATAATGTTCTAGAATTAAAAATGTGGAAGAATTACATAACAAGGCCATTCTTAATTGTACTTCATATACAGCTCTCTTTTTTCACTTAATGATGGGATGTATCTAAACTTAATTTTTGAAGTTACCAGTGCTAGAAACCATGACTTTGAGTGTACATATTATTATTCAATGTAGTCTAAAATCTCTGAGATTACTTCCTGAACTCATTGATTTACAGAGCAGTGTAAATTGCAAGTTTTTCAAGTGACCAGAAATGTCGATTTCAGATGGAGAAATTCACAGCCTTCCTAAAATAGTTGCCCAAGGACAAGAAACGGTCTTAGGTGTTTGTTCTGCTAAATGATAACCTGTGGCTATTGAAAATCTCCAAGATAGCCCAGAAAAAGGCACATCTGTATGAGAATTGGTTCTCGGGAGGATATAAACACAAACTGCATTTTACAATAGGAGAACATGGAATTTTAGCAGAATAGAAAATACAGAGTGACTTGAATTCCTTCGAGTCTGACAAGTCTGCACCAACTCCGTGAAGATAAAGTTCTACTGGTGCCATATCTATCTCAAATTTTTGGTTTCTATTTCTCTAGTTATCACTCACTCACACACAGAAACACACACACACACACACACACACACACACACACACACACACACACACACGTGTGCACCCATGAACGCACGTGTATATGTGTGTGTATTCGTAAATACAACCTGCTTACTATGATGCTAATTCTACGTGTATGATTTCAGGACTGAGCACTGGTACTGGATAATAAATTTGAGGGCTCTGCCTTGAGGCAGACTACTCCCATTTTCTGATTTTATTAGTTACCTACAACTTTCACTTTACTAAACATAGCTCCTGAGTACATTCTAAATATTTATCCTTATACCACATGTCAGTATAGTACTCTCCTCATCAAAGAAATGCCACCTTGTAACATACAGAGACCATTAGAGAAAACCTCAAATGATCAAAATGCGGAGAACAAGTGACCTTGTGGTTCTCAGCCCTAATACTTCTACAACACATCTCATGCACCCAAGACTTAAGGATGATAGTGGGAGAGAGGAAAGTAAAATCATAAGAACATGAGCAAGAGCAAGTTTGTATGAGATTGTGTTTCTTAACTTACACCTATGTAATCTCATCAGCATGGTTGCCTAAACAAGACCTGAACAAAGACAGCAGTAGACATGTTAACTTGGAAGGGGAATATCTCATGGAACTTTCAACCTAGACAAGGAACTACAAATAATTACAGTGCCATTTATCTTAACAACAACAGGCCAGGAAGTGTGTGATTTCCAGGGCGGAATTTTCAGTAATTATTTTTATCAGTGCTTGTGATTAAACTTAACTCTTTAGGCATCGAGGAGAAGCATTAGTTTCAATAGTTAACTCTGAATGAGTGTAGTAAGCATAAGGATATGCATGTGTAGTTGTAACAACCTCAAGATATTGTTTATTAGGTCACCACTTCTCTGAATGGAGCATACCGAATCATTTTGATGTCAGCAGAAACACTAAGGCATTTGCACAGAACTACTCTCCCTTCATCTTACTCAAAGTCCCAGAGATGAATACAGAAGTACAGAACACTTCTCATGCCCCCTTTAAAGTAAAACGAATAAGAGAAAGGTAAAGTTGTTTTAAAGGTCCCGATTTATAAGTGGTCAAGTAATAAGAGTAAATTTTCGTTTTGTTTTGGTTTTTGTTACTGCTATTTTGGTGAAGGGTTTCATTGTGTAGCCTTTTCTGGCCTAGAACTCCCTGGGTAGTTCAGATTAGTTTGTAAGTTTTTTTTTAAAGATGCTGGGATAACATGCATGTGTCATTACATTTCAAGTACATTTTCATTCATACTAAGTATCTTAAAATGAATCTAAGGATTTGTTATCAAAGACAGTCTAGGTAGAATAAAGCGATGAAGAAATAGACAGCAGATGTTGAAACATCTGAAGAGTTTACTTCACAGGCAGAAGACAGGAGGTAGTGCCACATAAATGCACAATGGGAGATTATGTACCTTTAATGTAGGGGTTGGAGACCTTTTCCAAGCAGTAATGGTCTTAAGAATTTGTTAGCATCTCTCTCCTTACTACTCTGCTTTCTCTTCATATTGTAGCATGGAAATAGCCACAGACAATGCAAAAAAAATAAAAGGATGTGATTGCATTTGATTAAGACTTTGATTATAAAAATCAGTCTGTAATGAGATTTGATACAGGCTGGAGCTAACTAACTTTGGGTATAAAACTAATAATTTACATACAGTAAATGAGCAAGGGTATATTCAGCATGCAACCCAATTTTGCCACTTACTTGAGAGAATCATATTTTAGCTGTCTCAACCTCATTTGCCTCCATTCATGCTTCATAGTTGAATGGAAATTTTAGATAGTTGCATAGAATGGCAGCTCTAGTGCATATGTGTGGGGCTGGATCCCTTTTGGTATTTTCCTGGAATGGCCCAATTTAATGAAGGTTTAAGGATACACTGGGTATCTCTACTATAAAAGCAACCTCATCCTTTATGAGTGACTTAGAGTAGCATGAAATTCCAAAATCAAGTAAGCCTCAAGGATGCTCATGAAGTTTTATAAGAATTTCTGAATATTTCTATGCAATTGGATTCATGCTCTCTATTTTGAGTCATGAGACATTGAGCTAATGATTTCAGTTCTAAAACACAAGACTCGACTCCTTAAGCTTTAAGTAGTGTGTGTTTCAGTTTCTCAAATCTAAATGTGAAGAATTGCATTGATATCAGATGATATTTATGAGCATTAACTGATAGGAAGCTTGTGAGGTGCATAAAACTCAATATTTGAATATATATGGTATATTTACATTATTATTAGCTAAATATATTATACACATACACAAATAAATATATATCATGGGATTGAAATGTATTAAATATACATATGATAATACATTAAATATAATTTTCAAGCTTATATGAGTTCTTTTCATGTATATAAACTCATGTAGAGGAGGTATTACTGAGAGATCTTTTCTAAGATATGTTTTATTGTATTGTATTTGTATGCATGTATCTTTGCTTGCATGTTTATGCATTTGTGACTGTGTATGTGCATATGCCTGCTAGGCCAGGTGAGAGGGGGAGATCTCCTGGTGCTAAAGTTGTAGGCATTTGTGATCTGTATACTATGAATGTTGGAATCTGAGGTACAGTTTTCACAATTAAACAGCAAATTCCCTTGACCACTGAACTATCTCAGTTTCCCAGAAGTCTGTTTTTATAACTCTATTTATGTTTATTGCCTTTAAAAATGAGCAATGACTTTGAAAACAAAACTATTAAGACATTAATTAAACTACTGGGTAATAATGTTACTCTATACTCCCAAAGCAGTGGGTCAAATGAACGTGCAAATGGTGCATAACTGGGCGGCACAGGTAGAGCCCAGGGCTGGCCATATTAGGGGTCTGGACCTATGATCTTTAAGACTGATGTGAGTTTTCCAGATCAAAAGTATTTTTTAATTTTCCTGAAGTTTTCAGCTCAAGAGAAAACAGTCTATGTAATCCCCACAGTGAGAGAATAAGAAATCTTGTTTTTGATCTTTCTACACCTTGCCCGTGGATATGTTTTCCTGTGCACTCTATCCTTTGCTGTAATAAATCTTGGCCAGAGAGAAAAGTTTATGTTGTGTCATATGAACCTTCCTAGCAAGTCATTAAATTTGTGAGTGGTTGTAGAACCCATAAAAAATGTGCAATCTATCTATCTAGCTGTCTATCTATCTGCCTGTCTGTCTGTCTGTCTGTCTATCTATCTGTCTATCTATCTAGGTGTATATCTATCTATCTTCTATCAGGAATATATCTGTTATCTATCATCTGTCTATTTATTTGTCATTTATATAATGATAAACCAGGAATATAGAAATATGAACTTTGCAATTACTAGGAAATTGAGGAGATAAGGGCCAAAATAACAAGCAGATATAATTCTTTACACTATGTGAAAACGGTTTCCAAAATGTTTAGATACAGGATAAGTATTATGTCATGACCAGAATCCCTGAAAATATATGGCTACAAAAGTATAGCAAATTCTGAAAACTGTAAATTCAATGATTGCATGGATTTTCATGAGGTTTAAAGTCCAGAATAAATACAAGCTATAGTACCAAAGACAAGAAAAGCAGCTATTTCTACATTCACAGATGGAAGGTGAAAATGATTAGTCTTCCTATGTGAGATAGATTATCTTAGTGGATACCTGAGAAAGGATCTTGTGTCAGACATGCTGTCGTCTTCTTCATTAAGGAAAATGTTTTGCAAGTTTTAAAGTGTATAGCATTCATAAGAGAAAGGACATTCTTAATTTGGGAGGGAATACTGACATAAGAGAATATATAAATAGAATTGCTGCAAGCATTAGCTAAGAGGAACTACACATAACAGAAATGTTACAAATAGTTTGTATGTTGCTAAACAGAAAGCAGTGTAAATGTGTGTCCTGCTGATGACCAGGGAACCATGTCAAATAATACTTGTATCAAATCCTGTCTGGAAAACTGTGTCTATTCATCTCAACATTGATTTTTCTCAGGTGGCAAGGTGTCTTCCTTCCCATGCTATTATTGATACAACCTTGGTTATTCCCATCAGCTAACTTTATTCACTCTTTTCTACAGTCACTTCCACATACTGGTCTAAATCCTAATAATATTGTAGCATGCAGTGTACACTAGGACTTCTTCCTTATAGAAAATACTTTTCCTTGAAGGAAAAATAGAATGTAGGTGAAAAAGAAATTCATATACAATTTCATATTGTACTATGTTTCATAAAGCAAATACATTAAGGAAATACCAAAAAGGGATGTGAATTTAATAAGAATACTTTAAGTATGTGGAACTGAGAATTTTTTGAAGAGAAGGTAGAATCTGAATAGAAAAACCAAGAAGTTAAATACAGAAGAACTGGGGAAAATCATAGACATGTAAGTCAGGGATGGAAACAGCTTTGGTATTAGAGAAAGAGAAAGAGAACCAGTAATCCATGCTTAACAAATTCTTCTAGCAGTGTGAGGAGTTGAAGACAAAGTAAAATAATGCATGTATCATCTAGAGCCTTGAAGACCACACAGTGCAGGTTTTACTACAGTTCTTTACAAAGATGCTGGAGAAAAGGAATTTTTAAGTGATGAGTGTAGGTTTTATTTTCCAAGACGGAATTTCTCTGTAGCTTTGTAGCCTTTCCTTGAATTCACTCTGTAGACCAGACTGGCCTTGAACTCACAGAGAGCAGCCTGCCTCTGCCTCCTGAGTGCTGGTATTAAAGGAGTTCACCATTATCCTACAATGGTGGTTGTAGTTCTTATATGGCAACAGAATTATTATGGAGTGCACAAGTAAAAATAGGTAGGTCAATCTAGAAATGTCTCTCTTCTAGCTTATATATTTACATATTGTGCATTAGTAGCCATGTGGTGTAGATTGATTTTGAACTAACTTTGGAAATGGAGCTGGCAGGATATTTTGGTCAACTGCATGTTACATTAGTTACTTTTCTGTTGCCATAATAAAACAAAATTACTGAAAGCAACTTACAGAAGAAAGTGTTTATATGCCATATTTTTCCTGAGGTATGAGTCCATAGGCGTGGTATGGCATGTTGGCTAGCGCTAGAAGCTGAGAGATTACATCTTCAACTCCACACATAAAGCAGATAGTGAACTGGAAGTCCACCTCCAGTGACATAGTTCCTCCAGTAAGATTTCATAGTCTAAGGATTATGTAACCTCCACAGACAGTGCCTTCAATGAGACACTGTTTTTATTAAATCACCTTTTATATTTATTTGGAGAGACACTGTGACCACGACAACTTATAGAAGAAAGAATTTATAGAGGGCTTACAGTTTTAGAAGGTGAGTCCATACCCATTGTAGATGGGAACCTGAGAGCAGACAGGAAGCCATGGCATTTGAACAGCAGCTGAGAGATCATATCTTATCTACCAGTACAAGGAGAGGGCTAACCTCAAATGGCATAGGCTTTTGAATCCTCCAAGAAATTTCACCATGTAGCATCTTCTCCAATGAGGACACATCTCATAGTGCTTCCCAAACAGTTCCAACAACTCGGGACCAAGCATTCGAAGATATGATTCTAAGGGGGCCATTCTCATTCAAATTACTACCGACACCAAGAGTTCAAATAAACATCCCTGTGGGGGATATTTCTCGCCAACTGGAAGGATGGTATGAGATACTAAAGATAATGACTTAGAAGGATTATGAGGAAATAATTGATTTAGGGGGATGAAATTAATGTTGGGTCTTGGACAACATCTCTTTCTGTCCAGTATGCTTTTTTGCTTCTGTGGGCTTCATATCTCACTCATGATTAATTGGGGGTTATCAACTTGACTGGGTTTAGAGAGATGGTAAGTTAGTAATTCTGACTCCTGTCAGAAAGCTTTCAGAGAAGACTGATTGTGCTGCTTTCCAACCTGCACCAGGAAGACTAAACCTCAATGTTGGTGAGTAGCATCTGTTCTAGTAGACTTTTCTGTTGCTACCATAAAGCAGTCTGATCAAAAGCAACTTGGGCAGGAAGGGGCTTATTTTATCTTACTTTTCCTGTTCATAATCCATCATCGAGGAAAGTCAAGGCAGGAATTCAAGGCTGGCAACTGGAACAGAAACTCTGTAGGAACATCATTGTAATTTTTCACTCTTGTTCATGCTCCGCCTTCTTACAAAACAAAGAACCCCCCACTCCCAACCCAACAGTGAACTAGGTCCTCGCTAAAAAGCATCTGTCAAGGTAATGCTCACAAGACAATCTGATCAAGGCAATTCTTTAGCTGAAGTTCCCTCTTTCCAGGTGACTCTAAGTTGTATCAAGTTGATACTAAATAACAACCAGCACAAGATTCACTTATTTGAGAATCTAACTGAGAAAGAAAAGAACAATGGTGGAACACTCATTTTTCTTTTTTTGTCTCTATTTCTGCAGTGGGTGTGATTTCTGCTCTTGCTGTTGCCCTTGAATGTCAGATTTCTCCTGCTTCAGACTTTGGAATTTGATATTTTTACCAGTAGCATGCTGGGGCCTCTAGGAGCTTTGACCTCTGAAGGCAGCATTAATGGTCACCCTGATTCTGATGATTACAGCTTCTTAGACTGAGCTGTGCTATTAGAGGTTGCCATGGAACATTTTATACTTTGAATGTGTTAACCAATCCAGTAAATCCCCTTGTCTATGTCTATGTTCTTGCTACTCTTTCTTCTTTCAGGGATTATTTCCTTGTGAATAACCACTACTCACTCTCAGCACTCTCTCTGAACCATCCTCATCTTTTACAATTTGCCATCTGAAGTATGATACAAAAGTCAAAAATTGAGATTTTTTCCTTTTCTGTACTAACACCATGATTTATAAGCAGCTCTACCATGTAAACATAAAAATGCTGAAGTCTAAGGTCATGTTCAGTTACATCTCGGACTCTTGACATAGACAATACTCCAATCTTCAGCTATAACTATTTTGGACACATTTTTGAATCTTCCATGTGTAGTTGCAGATAAACATACTGTAAGAAAATTACAGAAAAACTGCAAAAGACAAATATAGATATGCTTAAAGTATTCAAACACATACATAAGCTTTCTTTCTTTCCCTCTTTCTTTTTTTTTTTAAATAAGGCCTCGGTAAACTATCACTAGTTAATTCTGTTAAATATTTTGCATGGAATATTCCTGATTGTACTGAGTAATACAGAACAATTTTAAAAATACTAACAGTTCATCTTCCTATTTGGATACCAAGATGATTATCAAGGATAACATTCAAATCATTTGCTACTGATTTGATCACACTAAATCCACGTACTTGTGCAAGTCTAAAAAGTTAAACTGAAACTTTTATCAAGATACAAAACAGTTTTTGAGACAGTGTTTCCCTCTGTAACACAGGCTGTCCTTGGACTCTATCATTTTTTTATCTCAGCTACTTGGGTGCTGCAGAGCTTACATGTATATGATCAGACTGAGCAAAAATCAGGTAGAATTATGGTAGTCATAATGTTTAAACTTAGAAGCTATGTAATTTATTTTTCCAAATGATATACATCACTAATTGAAGTAATAAATTGCTATGACAAAAGATGGCCATATTAAATGCCACTCACATTTTTTTCTCTGATTCAATTGATTTTACAGCAACTTTTTCTTTTGGACCAACTTTTAATATATCTTTGCTCAATGGCAATATCACAGCTCATGAAGTTTATCTGAGGCACAATTATTGCTGATTGAAAATTTTAGAGCAATGACTTTTCCTACATAATGTTAATTATTTTCTCAACTACAATTATGCATTTTGATTTAGGAATTTTAATGACTATTTAAAAGGTATATGTGACTTGGAAGTTCATGAGCTGTCTAGATTTCAAGGTCTTGTTCAGAAGTCTAAGAGACTGAAGAAACATTTGAAAGACACCAACCTGGGAGGCAGTCCACGTGAGTTCTGTCTCCTAGGGTCTATTTTCCCTATCATTCTCCACTAAAATTTCCTAGGTTTCCATTTTTGCATCTGACAAATGGAGAAAATAATACCTGCCTTATACTCTTCATGGAATTGGATTTTCAGAGACAGCCACAATTTCAAATACTCTAACACCTTGACAGGACATTTGTTTCAATTTGGGGATCCTGAAGTCCAGTTTCATCATGTGTATATTGTATAACCAAGGGTCTTAGGGAACTGGAAGCCCCAATTTGGCCTTGTTATTGTGTCTCTTGTTTTTTGTGCAATTACAATTCTCTTTAACTATATGGCTTTTAGGACTCAAACCATGAAAGTTAAGTGAACACAATTCTCACCCCATAGTTAACCTTTATTTTGTCTTTCTTTTCACAGTCTTCCAGAAAAAGAAAGGACAGCTTTTAGTTTTCAAAGTCTAAAGTGATTCCAGATGAGCAGACTTACAGATCAATTTGACAGTTGGAGAGACCAATCCCTTGTTTGCAGATGTATGAAAAGAAATCGTGACAGAATGCATCCCAGCTTCCTATCCTGTCCTTTGTGCAGGAAGAGAATAGGTGGAAGACAACTGGGTAGGGGATTATTGCCAAAGATACACAAAGGGCAGGAAAAGTGGCCAGTTGCTTGCTTCTAGGACTCACAGAGCTGAGGAAAACAAAACAGTAGTCTATCTCAGCTACACACTGAATCTTCTAGGGGCAATCAAACAAAGAGGCCAAAGCTCCCATCTAGAGTTAAGGGAAGCAAGTTTGAAAAACCAACAAACATGTTTAAATAGGCAATGTTGTTTATAAGAGTACCTCTGAAGAAATTTGACATCAAGCTATTATCTTACAGTTTAGTTTTGAAGCTCAGTCTGACATCAAGATAGCACTTATCCCAACAAATTGCAGTCAGTTTCAGTGACCATAATTCATCATAACCTTCTATGGCTGCAAGATATCAAATAGCTATGATTGATTGACTGAAATAAAGGATAACAGTCAAAGCTAGAAAACTAATGAACTTGAGTGGAACCTGAAAATAAATATTAAGGGTGGTTAAGGTCCAGTCATAGAAAATGAGGTCTAACTCATAACTCAGGGAAACTGAGTTGGTATTAAATGGAGAAAATTTTAATTTGAACAAATTAGCCTGAATAAAAGTTGTACTTGATTTTGGGGGTAGAATTTAGGAAGTGAATTCAAATTATCTGTATTTGCTGAGACATGATTTGTGTCCTAATTTGTGGTTTATTTTGGAGAATTCCCATAGGCTTCTGAGAAGATGTATTCTTTAGTGTTTGGGTGGAATGTTCTATAGCTATCTGTTAGGTTCATTTGATTTATGACTTTATTTAACTCCAGCATTTCTGTGATTAATTTTTTTTCTGGATGACTTGTTTACTGGTGAAAGTGGGTATTAAAAACACCCACAAGCACTATGTTGTTGATCAATGGCTTTTAAGTCTAATAGTGTTTCTTTTATGAAACTGGGTATTCCTGTGTTTGGTATATGTATGTTTCATATAAAGTGTAGGTCACTATTTTGGCTAAATCCAATAGTATTATAATTATCCCTAATGCCTTATTATTATAGCCATAGATTAATGAATGCATCTCTCAACCTTCATCAAAGAAAGTCCCATTTGCAGTAGATGATGATTAACAGAGGATACAGCTAGCTGTCCAAGGTGCAGAGATGAAGAGATGGGAGAATGTTCAGCTCTAAATGTAACACACACACACACACACACACACACACACACACACACACACACACACACACACATACCCCTTCTCCCAAGGTGCAGGGATATTATGGGAGAGGGTTCAGAATAGTGTACGAGTCAGAGGTGATGAACAACAAGAAATTCTTTTCCTGACACAATAGGGCAGCTGCAAATATGACCTCTCAGTGGTTGTGATACCATACATAAGACCTACAGAAGCTCAAGCCAGGCCAGTTAATCAGCTAATTAGAGTAGACAGGGCAAGAGATCACTGAGCCCCTTGCCTTTTCTGAGGAACTGTTGGGAATCCAAAGGGAGTCAGTTTTTCTGAAAGGTTTATCTCCTGGAAAGTAACCATTCTCCAGTGAGCAACATATTCATGAGCAACACGAGTTGGATTTTATATCTTAAAAATAAACAGGATAAAATTTTGGGTGTTTAGGAAAGGGGGTGAATCAGGCAGGAGTTGTGGGGTTATGAGTAAAGTCAAAACACATTGTAAAAAATTCTTAAAGAACTAATCAAAAACGTCATGGTCATATGCCCTTGAACTTTTCATAAATAAGCAGACAAATTATGATTCACTTGCAAGTACTTTCCGTCTTTGAAAATGAACCTAAACTTTAGCAAGATGACTAAGTTAAACATGCAGGAAGTTGTCTTTTATATTTTTGACAGTAGCTATCTCAGATACTCTGTATTTCAAAAAAAATCACATTGCTTTCTTATCTCAATAAAAGAGAGACAGTGATTCATTAGATTCTAAAAGAATGAAAATCCAAATTTCATCCCTTCCTGTCTTTTGCTGCATGAATCACTCGGGTTCAAATGCTTTGTTCTTTCTAATAAAGGTTGTTTACCTTGCAGTAAGCAGAAGATTTGCGTCAATGTTTTTTCATTGATTTTGATTCTCAGCACACCTTGCATTTGTATTGAGAAATGAATTACAGTACTTATTCTGCACCAAAATTGACAGTGATAGCAAAATCTGATTTATTTACACAAGTCTGTTTTCATTGACAAAAGAAATAGAACCAGAAGGCTGGATGGAAATTTGGATGTTATCAATTCACTCTAGCCAAATTTTGTAACTATTGAAAACATAGGTGGATTTGTAAACATTTTTCCATTTATTTGGGAATAATTTCTGATTCTATTTTGTTATCTGTGCCCAAAGTTTGTTACAGACTTCACCAATTATGTACCTATGTAAAAGATATAAATGCAATGTTTTATCTTACACTCTGGGAATATTGTTTAAGTAAATGAGAAAAAGTACTAACAAATGCCAATCATTTTTGAAGATTATTTTAGAATAGGCAATCTGAACAAAATGATTATAGTCCTTAATAACCATTAGTTGGCTTCATGTCATGATTATGTAACAGCCACTTTAAGTCTTTGTCCTATGTTGTTATGACAAAATGTTCATTACTGCACAATATGATCTGGAATTAAGAACACTGTAATCCAATTCCTAAGCAAAATGTATAGTCAGGAATTGAGCGGTAATGGTAGCTTATTGAGAAGAGCAGTTAGAAAACAGGGAGAAGTCATCAGAATTTAAACATATCAAAGGTGAAATTATCGCAAATCTATAGTATCAGTTTGGAGAGAAGAGAGCTAGAGAAGCAGACTGTGATTATAGAAACCAATGTTTGAAAGTTGCTGATAGGGGTAGTAGTAAGTTACTTGCTCTGTCCTAGTTACATATTCTGGAATACTGAAACATACTTAACTAGCTTTCCTTGTGGCCAACTAAAGTACAATCTAAAGTGTTACCGTATATGATTTCTAATCATAAATTATGGTAAAATACAAGAACTTATATGGTTTGACATTGCCCTCTAGACCTAACCAGAAGTATGATATGCCTATGCTATTATAAATACTGAGGGTTTATGTAATTATCTTGATTTTCATATTCTGCAGTGTATGAATCTGTATTGTATCCCAAGAGTTATAACCAGAAAATCAAATACAGTTTGGTATCTCAAATCCACGGAAATGGAAAATGCTTGAATCCCCCAAAACAGAGGTGATGCTTAGGCCCTAAATTGCTACTAAAATGTAGAAAGGAATGTGAAGTCCATTAATTGGTAGGTTAAAGATTTTGAAGTCAAAGAAACATAATGAACTGGAGCATAAGACAGTGCTCCTCACAGGAAGTTAAACTTTGATGTTTTTGCTTCTCCAGTTTTCATTTTATGTGTTTACACATGTGTGCCTGTGTGAGCTTATGGACACTATGTGCATGCAGGTGCCTATGGAAGCCAGAGGTGACAGTTTCTTTGGAGCTGGATTTTCATGCAATTGTGAGAAACCTGATGTAGGTGCTGAGAACCAAACCTGGGTCTTCAGTGATGGCATTTGTGTACGCCTAAAACACTGAGCCATCTCTTCAGCCCTGGTATTTCTTTTTTTTTTTAATTATGAAACTGTTGGCCACTTGGCTTGGGCTTCTTATTGGCTAGCTCTGTCTTTTTTTTTTTTTCCCGAGACAGGGTTTCTCTGTGTAGCTTTGGAGCCTATCCTGGCACTCGCTCTGGAGACCAGACTGGTCTCGAACTCACAGAGATCTGCCTGCCTCTGCCTCCCGAGTGCTGGAATTAAAGGCGTGGGTCACCAATGCCCGGAGGCTAGCTCTGTCTTAATTATTAACCCATAACTCCTATTGTAAGTCTTATCTTACCGGAGAAATGTCCAGGGACATCTTACTCCTCTGGAGTCTTACATCTCGACTGTTCAGCGTCTCTGCAGAGAAGAGAGTGTTTTCCTGTTTGTCTCTGCTTAAATTCTGATTATGCCCAGCTATGTCACTTCCTGCCTGGCCACTCAGTGTTTTCTTCATTAACCAATAAAAAAATATACACAAAAGGACTTCCCCCATTATCTCCTCTTTTCTGTCAGAGAAAGGTCCGGGAGTCTTACTCCATTGGGGTCTACATTGCAGCTATTCAGCGTCTCCGCAGAGAAGAGAAGAGAGCCTGGTATTTCTATTTAAAAAGTAATTTCTGCACACAGAAACAGCTGACCTGAACAAGGGGGAACTGTTGCTTCCCAAACTGATAGCTGGGAAACCAGCATGGGACTGATCCAGATCCCATGAACGTGGGTGTCAGTGAGGAGACCTAGAAAATCTATGGGGCCCCTTGTAGATCGGTACTTATCCCTAGCATAGGAATAGACTTTGGGAGCCCATTTCACATAGAGGGATACTCCTTGAGCCAAGACACACTGGGGTGGGCCTAGGCCCTATCCCAAAGGATATGACAGACTCTGAAGACCCCCTATGGAAGGCCTCACCCTACCTGGGGAGCAGAAAGGGTATGGGATAGGTAGGGTGTTAGTTGTTGGGGGACAGGAGAGGAGGGGAAGAAGAGGGAAATGGGATTGACATGTAAAATAATCTTGTTTCTAATTTAAATTTAAAAATGGAGGAAAAAAGGTAATTTCTGTTAGTTTCTTTCAAAAGCATGCTTAGAATGTTTATGATACTCAAATTTCTAAAGGTTTTACAGAAGTGTATCTTTTGTCAGACAAGTTCTACTATATACCGAAATGAGAGATGAAGTGGTTACTTTCTATTGAGAAACAAATACTTTGAATAATGCTGCAATAAACATTGATGGGCAATGATCTCTGTGCTGTGTTGATTTAGTCTTTTGAGCATATAGTCAAGAGTGGTATAGCTTGATCTCATGGAAATTCCATTTTTAGTTGTTTTTCATACTTTCATGCTGATTTTCATAGTGGCTGTAAAAATGCTCCATTTTCTTTGAATCCTTGCTTGTATTTGTTGTTTTCTTGGTGATATTCATTCTTCTTGGTGTGAGATGAAATCTTAATGTAATTTTATTCACGTGTTAGTGATGGCTAAAATTACTGGCATTTTCACGTGTTCATTGGTTAATTTTGCTTCATTTGAGAACTATTTACCTTGTTTGTTTGTCCGGTAAATGACTGAATTATTTGTATAGTATTTCAAATAGATACATAGAATTGTCAAGGTCAAATGAAAATAGAAGAACAAAGGGGACTAATAGAAAGGGGAGAGTTGACAAAGGTGATAGTGAGGATATCAAAGAGGAATATGTTCAAAATAAACTAGGTAAACATACATGAAGTATTTCTTTTTGCAGCCTAGTATCACATACAATGAACACACACCAGTGGGAAAACACTCTCCATATACAAAACTAGTCCTTATTATGATTTTCTATTACTTTTTTCTATTATAGTATAATTATCTAGATGGAGAGAGCCAAAGAGGCTATCTATCTATTCATATGTCTGTGTGTGTGTGTGTGTGTGTGTGTGTGTGTGTGTGTGTGTGTGTGAAGAAAGTGAGAGAGGGTGAGAAAATTTGGCCCATAGAGTTTGAGAAGAAAGGACTAATTAAGTTTATGTCGTATCTGACTCCATACAAAATTTCTCAAAGCATAGCATCAGAAAATAATCCCATGAACCCAAATCTCTATCCAGTATTTCTACTTCTCAGCCATGGGGAATGTTAGTGTTATGAACATGGGAATTCACATAACCCTAAGAAGTACTGATATTATATCCTATAGATACATATTAGAAAGGGGAATTTCATTGTCATGGGGTCATTATATTTCACAATTTCTCAAATGTGATATTCCAGTGAGGATCCAGTGATGTGGTGTGTAAGAAACCAGAGGCCTTGAACCAGACCAGTGACTCATTGCAATTAACATTTGACAATAAGACTAAAGGAACAAAGAGGTAATACTATATGGCACACTTAGGTCTCCAGTGCCACCAGGACAAATGAAGAGGTGTTGGAGAATCAGGAAAGGAGAAGCAAACATATTTTCTGTTATTCTGGTTTTTGTTTTGTGTTTGTTTTTTTGCTTTTGCTTTTGCTGGTTTGCTTGCTTACTTATTTTTTTTTACGTGAGTGGTAATGGCAGGGATGAAGGGGGGCTACTGGGGGACCAGGAGGTGAAGGGAATTGAGGTGCATGATGTGAAACTCCCAAAGAGTCACTAAAGAAGATGTTAAGAAAACACAACACCAGGCAGGAATTACCGTCTATGAAGCAGGCCTCAAATTCATTTGGGAAATGGTTGGTGAGCC
Source organism: Cricetulus griseus (assembly GCF_003668045.3). NCBI lineage: Eukaryota > Metazoa > Chordata > Mammalia > Rodentia > Cricetidae > Cricetulus > Cricetulus griseus. Next base: position 35,155,194 of record NC_048604.1, on the reverse strand, counting down.
CCACTATCATGGCACTATTGCCCAAGTGGATATGGGTTGATACTTCAGTGTTCAGGGTGTATCACTGAATAAAGCTACTAATTATAGTTCTGCAGTCAGAAATTTATAGGAAATAAATATCAGGGAGCACATTTCCAGCTCAATTACAAAATGATTTCTCTACAGGACTAAAGATTTTTAAGTTAGGGTTAAAGTTAAGTTTAAGTTAGCAGGTAATCTTAGATTTCCCACCAAAGAGTTTATTTTGACTGTAAAGAAGCATGTGGGCTTCTTGTGGTTTTTTGTTGTTGTTCTATTTTATTCCGGTTGGGTTTTTGTTTTGTCTGTTTGCCCTTTTATTTGTTTTCTAAGGAGAGATAGAGGAAGGAAGGTTGTGGAATTGGGTGGGGAGGGGAGGTCAGAAGATTTGGGAGGAGTATGGGGGAGGTTAAATTGTGAACAGAATATATTATACAAAATTGTAGTAAAACAAAGCAAGGTATTGGAGGAAGAGCAGAAGAGATGCAAGTTAAAATTAATTATTCACTTATTATTTCTAAGAGCAAAGGATGATGGAAACTTAAACATTGGTGGTCATGGTAGAGTTGCCAAGATGTTGATAAGCTCCAGAGATGTTTCAATGTGTTCAGTGATAGTTGGGATGAGAGGCATAGATAGAGTTCATTGCAATCCGTAGGCTTTGGAACTCAAAGAGGAAACTTAAAAAGGACATATATTTGGGGTTATTTTTGCTTACAATTTTGCCAATTATAGATGTCTTTTTTTTTTTCTCAAAACAAAAGCAAAAAACAGGACAAAATGTGAATTGGTTGGTAAAGAGTTGCACAGCTAAAGTGAAGATTCAGTATTGAGACTACCAGGCATATTCAATAGTTTGATAACATAACATGACATTGCCATCTGAAAAAGTTCATGCATGAGAACCACAATATAGCTACAAATTCTTTTAAAAAAACCTTCACAGTATTTTACATTTACAAACCTACATAAAATTTACATTTCTTGTTGGGTTGCATTCAGAACAATCCTTGGCTCCAGGCTGCTACATGGGATACATGAATCAGAGGGTAGACATAACTACTGTGCCATTTTAATCCATAAAATGCAGTTAAACACATAAATCACATTTCTTCCCTTTAGTAATATGGGTAATACTGCAGGCATAGTCAAAGATTAAGTGATATTTTCACTAGGAATCAAATATAAAATTTATCATAGTAGTGTGCTTATTTTTTATCAAGAAACAGCATGATTCTATACTGAACTATATAGTGGAAAATAAGCTGAATAACTTTAGGTTCTTTTTATTTTTTATAATCACATCACTAACTTTAAAATTAGGCTGTCTAAATGGAAACATAAGTCATTTCACATTTTCTGACATAAATTAACCCCAGGGAATATCTCTTCAAATATAATTTTTCAGGTTTCTTTGAACAGATTCTGACAATTTTTCATGGGAGACAAATGACTAGTGCATAATCTATGGGTAGAAGAATTATTTAACTATATTCCCATATGCTCAATATCTTGATTTATACAGTTCATTTAAAGATGGAATACTTGTTTTCTCCCGAACTTTGTAATATAGTGATTTTTTAAATCCTATCTATAAATGTATTGGCTATCTGATGAGTACTAAATATTGTGGTAGTTATTGAAAATTATTACAAAATTAAATCTTATATGTACCTTGGCCACTTAGCTTCTTTGTACATATTGAGGAAATGGCACTATACCAATTAGTAAAGAAAATATCAGTGGGCTGTGCTTCATTGGACTTGCAAAAATATTCCATTAATGTTCAACTTATTGGACTAGAATTTTATGCAAGTCCAATGAAGCACAACCCATCTTATCTTTACTAACTGGCATGCTGCCATTTCCTCAAGGAGTAGTTGTCACTTATGTGTTATGTGTGTGTATGGAAATCATGTGAAATATTCATTATTTTTCAGTCTTAGGGTCTTAGGATACATTTGTATATAAATATGCACAAACTTATAGTAATTATATACTTGCCATGTTTCAACTGATAATACATAATTAAGAAAAACCTATATATGGGATTTGGTGAGTCTCTTGAAAATTTTTGTGTTTCATTCTACATGAAAATATGTACAAATGTAATTTGCATATTTTCTCAGCATACTACATTTATTGGTATAAGGAGCAATGAGCCATAATATGAAATAATTGAATAAATGATAGTTCTTGGAGAGTTTAGAGATGAATTCTAAATCCTTAACAAATGAAGAGGAAATGGCCTGTGAACCCTGCCCTGGGTGGTGCAGAGAAGGTTAGCTGAAGGATCATGGAGGAAATTTCTCCTGAAAAATCTCTTAAATTGTATTCCAGCTTTTTCCTGGTTGTTCTGGAAATTTTTGTTCAATCTTCTCTACTCCCAATGATTAAAATGCTTAGGGAAATTTTACTGTTTAACATTGTTAATTATTTTGCTAAGCATGACTTGTCTTCAATTACCTGCTTGACCAAGAGTGAATTCAATGAGAGTCTGGTAGACATGAAAGGAAGAGAGCAAAAGATGAAATTAATCATGTGTTCATTTATAGAAAATGCTTTGTGAGAACTGTGTAAGCCTTGTCACCCCTTCATCTATACCAATTTGCCTAAGGAGTTTGCAACTTAGAATCATAATCATGAAGTGTCTTAAAAAGGATCTAGGACTCTGTCTTCCACTTTCTCCTTTGCAAACATTTGAATTGGCTAAAACATCAAGAATAGTGTGAAGGCAAAAAATTACTACTTCGTGCTGTTATATATGTCCTGTAAAAACACACTTCTTAGGTAAGGTAGATCAAGGACCTGTGAAGTTATTGGGCAAAGACTAGCTCATAGTCAGGTAAATGCGAATAGCACGTTTTGACATATATATTTTTGGAATGCAAGAAAACAAAATATAAGCAGAAATGACACAAAATAGCAAAGCATTTAGCTGAAAAATACGTTGGAGCAGGATAAGTGTGAATTAAAAGTAAGTATAAGTGTTGATTAGATTCCCATAGCCTCAGATTAGGGCCTTTACAGTGCTAGAGATTGTTTCACATAAGCAGAGGAAACAAATGAACCCTATGTTTACAAACTACTTTAGATATTTCTTAGTTAGAAATTCTATTGCTGTGAAGAGAAACCATGTTATTATCATGGTGGGTGGCATGTAGTATGGCATGATACCAGAGGAGCTGAGAGTTCTACATCTTCATTTGAAGGCAATAGAAGTAACTGTGTACCACACTTGATGTAGCCTCGAGCATATAAGACCTCAACGTCTGCCCGCACAGTGACACACTTCCTATAATAAGGCCACACACCAACAAGGCCACACCTCCTAATAGTCCCACTCTCTGTGGGCCAAGCATTCAAACTAAGTCTATGGGGCCATACCTATTCAAACCACTACAGATATCTACAACCATAAAGCTTTATCAGAATCTGTATATACCATAAAAGGAATTAGAGATGGCAGACAATTTTGGACAGCCAGGTAGAGTTGGATCTTGGATAGAAACAAGAAATTTGTTTATTTATATTATTTATATTATTATTATTATTATTATTATTATTATTATTATTATTATTATTTTACATCCCAACCACAGTTTCCCCACCCTCCTCTTTTCCCAATCTCTCCTTCATACCTCTCCTGGGCCTCCCATCCATTCATCCTCTGTTTCCGTCCAGGAATGGACAAGCCTTCATGGGTATCAAACAAACATAGTATATCAAGATGCAGTATGACTGGGAACCTACCCTCATATTAAGGCTGGGCAAGGCAACCCAATTTGAGGAATAGGGTCCCAAAAGCCAGAAAGAGTCAGAGACAGCCCTTAATCCAACTATTAGGAGTCCAACAAGAAGACCATGCTACACCACTGTACGACATACTCAGAGGGCCTAGTCCCACATAGGCACTCTGGTTGTCTGTTAGTCTCTGTGAGCCCCCGTGAGCCCAAGTTAGTTTATTCTTGTTTTTTTTTTCTTGGGGTATTCTTGACCTCTCTGCCTTCTACAATCCTCCCTCTTCTGCAGGATTCTCCAAGCTCTGCCTAATGTTTGGATGTGGGTCTCTGCATCTGTTTCCATCAGTTGCTAAGTGAAGCCTCTATGATGACAATTGAACTAGGCACCAAACTTTGAGTCTAGCAGAACCTCATTGAGCATTATTACATTGATTACTTTTATTTTGCCAACCATGTTTGGTTCCTTCCTAGGTCTCTGCTATGCTTCCTCTGGGTCCTGGCCCTCCAGGCAGTGTCAATGTTGGAATCCTTCTCATGGCATGTGTATCAGCAGTGTTTGGTTAGTATGGTAGTTGCAATGCAATTGGCCACTGTAATCTCATAGTGGGTGGCACTACAAGGAAGTGCGGCTTTGTTGGAGTGGGTATGTCCTTACTGGAGGAAGTGTGTCACTGTGAGGGTGGGCTTTAAGGTTTCCTATGCTCTGGATACCGCCCAGTGTCTTAGTCTACTTCCTTTTGCTTTCTGATCAAGATGTAAAAAGCACCATGTCTGTCCGCATATCACTATTGTTATGACAAAGCTTGTGGGGAACCTTAGCAGATTCCATGGCAGGTGAGGTGGACCGAGGTGGAGGGACAAACATGCCAGGCAGACAGAGCTTAAGTGAGAAGTTTAATTAGAAAGGGGAAGGAAGGGGAAAGAAAGAGAAAAGAGATAAGTCAGAGAGGGTGGGAGAGAAGAGAAGGAGACATGAAAAGTCCCATCAAAAAAGAGAAGCAGGGAAGAGAAGAGAGCAGAAAGAAAGCATAAGAGGATGGGAGTCTTTCTTTTAAAGGGGTCATTTGCACCTGTGTGCAGACTATGCAATCATGGAACCCTGGGCTGCTCAGGATACTGCCTGACTGCACTCTGCCAGATATCAGGGGCAGGCCAGCATAATGCCTGAGTCCTTATAACTATGCTCCCCACCATGATGGTAATGGATTAATCCTCTGAAACTGTAAGCCACCGTTTCAAGGAAATGTTTTCTTGTATAAGGTTTTGCCATGATTATGGTGTCTCCTCACAGCAATGGAAACGGTAACTAAGACAGTTGGCCACTACCACAATTTCTATGCCACCTTTACCCCGGAACATCTTGAAGGCAGGTCAAATTGTTGTAGATGGAAGGTTATGTGTGTGGGGTGGTGTCCCAATCCCTCCACTTCAAGGCATTCTTGGTTACAGGAGATTTCCAGTACAGGCTCCATATCCTCCATTGTTGGGAGCCTTAGCTAGTGTCACCCTTGCAGATTCCTTAGAGTTTCCATTGCACTAGGATCCTACCTCACTCCCAAATGACCCCATTTTCCAGTCATCTCTTTCAGTACTCCCTCTCTTCATCCTCCCCAACCTGATGCTGCCATTGAGTCATAGATTTCATAAAGATATTTTTACACCAGCATTTCATAGGTTTTGAACATAATCACCACTCCCATATCCTCCCCTTTTCTTTTCTAGTCTTTCTAGCTAGCCCTCTTCATTATCCCAGATGATTTTGCTCCTATTTTATGACACATATACATAAAACATGTTATGCGTCAATGTAAAATCTAGGATCAACAAACAATAGATAACATGAGATACTTATCTTTCTGAATCTGGTCTGTTGTGCTTAATATGCTTTTTAGTCATATGTACTTTCATGTAAACAACATAATTTTAATATTTATAGCCAAATAAAATTCCATTGTGTATATGAACCACATTTTCCTTGTCCATTCATCTGTTAATAACAACTGTATTGAGTCTCCAAATTGGCTATTGTGTATTGACCAGAATATGCAAGCGAATTAATGGTTAAATAGTCAGTAGTTCAGTTCCTATGTCCATATACCTTCTTTCACCAAATTTCAGGAAATTATTTGTGTATGCATTCATCCTGGTTAAAAGTATATTTTAATTAAGATAGTTGTGTTATTCCCCTCTTCCTTTTCCTTCCTCAAACTCCTTCTATATTAAGGTTGCTTGTATGTACATGATGTCAAGACTGGCCATTTGGTATCATATAATTAATTAGAGGCTCATATCTAGGGAAGTCTACTGTCCCTCTTTCCTGCTATAACAGGTGAATCTCCAAAACAATCTCTCCTTGTAATCCAGCCTTCTCTCTGGAGAATAGTTGTGGTTTTTATACACTTGCTGCCTTGGCATATGAGGGAGAAGTGAGGAAAGTGTAAAAGAACATATAATCATGTTCCTTAGGTTATAATTGCATTCTGGTGAAACACTAACTCTAATAGTGAGGGTTTAGTACATACTGCTTTGCATGCTTAAGAGAGTAGACAGATGAAGTACTATTAATAAAAAGAGACATTAATATTTGTAAAAATCCAATATGTGACTATTATCAGCATTTAAATGATTTATCACACCCCTGAACTTTTGGTTGTAGACTGTGTGTATTTGGCATAACGAAAAGGATTATTGAAATAGTCACATCACCTGTTAATTCAATGTTGTAGCTCACAGGGTTCACAGATGGGCAACTCTATTGATTGATTTCTTTCCCAGTAGCCTGGCACCATGAAAGCTAAGTATAGAGGAAAATTCCAGTTCAGTTCCAGTTTGATTTATCATGTGCTGTGACAAAGTCTTGTGGTGTCTTCAGTAATGGGGTTTTACTACCAAGTTGTGGATCATAATCAAGATAATGACAATAGTGTGTACTTGTTTGGACCTTCTGATACTTTCTTAACCTACAGCATATAGGTAGGGATCTCATTTCTAGAGAGTGTCTAGAAATGTAGTAGTCCATGGCTTCTGGGAGGAGTCTCATCCATCTGTGTAGGGAACTATAGTGAGATTTTTGAAATAATTTCTTGAAGTTTGCATTTTCAAAACTGTAATCCAAAGGGATCTAGAAGAGGTGTAAAGCATTGAGAGAAAAATGGTCAGTGTGAGCAGGCCTCAGAGTATGAGCTACAAAGGTGAAAAGTCAGGTTAACTGTTTATCTTGTTAATTTACTAAATTTAATGATGTTCTACATGTTTACAGACCAGTGAAAGATAGAAGTCTATGACTAGGCTGGCAAAAAAACCACTGAGACTTAATTTAAGGGATGCTACGACTCACTGTTAAAATAAAATGCACTATCAAAGCTCTCATAATGTAGCATGATATGAATTCTGGTCAGCAATCAAAGGCAAACCAGATACATTTAAATTTTTTATTTATTTTTAAATTAGCATGCAAAGCAATATATTTCATTACAGTGTTTTCATGCATCCTTCATTTTTGCTGATTGTCCTTCCCCTCTCCTCTCTCTCATCCCACTACAACCTTCCTGCACTGTAGGAAATATCAATTTAAGGTGGGTCAAATAACTTAATTTAAAAGTTGAAATGTAGAGCCTTCTGAGAGTATAAAAATTCAAGATATAGCATGAAATAAGAACTCTCTGAACAGGATGCCAATAGCACAGAAAATAACCCTAAGACTTGACCTGAAATTAAAAAGCTTTAGTACAACAAAGGAAACTGAGCCGAGTAAACAGACAGTATACAACATGTAAAATCTTTGCAATCTATACTTCAGTCAGGGGCTTTATATTGAGGTTGTACAGAGAACTGTAAAAATTAAACACCAAAAAACCCTCTGCCAAAAGCCTGCCCATCAATATGCAAGCTAATTAACTAAACAGTTCTCAAAAGAAGAAACACAATGACCAATGAATACTTAAAGTACTGTCCAAAAGCTAAGTAATTTTTCCAGGTTATGAAAGATCACTTGTAGATAACCTAGATTTTTATCTTCATCATTATACGGCATCAAAACCCTGAGATTTGTGAATTTAAAAGGAATTGATGGAACAGAAAGATTTTTTTTTAGTATTTTAGAAGAAGACACTGCCAAGTGACAACAAAGCAGTTTACAGAGCTACCCTGAAGGATCTTTGAACAACACTGTCAAGTAGGAAAAAAGCTAAAAGAGAGCCTGCCACGGCTGGGCACCCCAGAAGGACAGGAAGGAGGAACTAAGGTAGAATTTTAGAAATTAGCATGTCAATGGTACATGGATGTTAGTCTGCAGTTTCAGTCCACCATTCACAACCAGCAAGGACATGAGTCATAATTCACATTTCCTAGGTGTTTGAATTATAAAATCCTTTTCAAGTATGTAACTCCAGATGTGAACCATTGTGTCATTAGCACCTTCTGTTTCCTGGCATTTTAACATTGGACAGCAAACAGTCTAATATTTGTAAACACACAATGCTCTAAACATATTTTTTCTTTGACAGTCTCATAAGAACTTTATTAAGCATCCCAGAGGCAGCCTACTCTGTTTGAACTTGAGAACAGAATTTAGATATTTTTTTTCTCTCAGTATTTTATTAACCATTTTTCCTGATTTTTTTACTGAAAGAAAATGGAGAATAATTGCTTTGGTAATCCATAAGAATACACAAGGGCTTATCCTTGTAAGACCTCTATTTTCTTTATCTGGTAAGGATTATGCTTTAGATTTGTTGACATATTATTTGCATGTCTCTTCATGGGGAAATATAGTATATTTTTAAAGAGTACCTTCTCTTTTTAAAACCAGACTGAAAAATCCCCTCACTGATAAGTGACAATAAAAAGTATATTGCAATATGCAACAGTTTCATAATGTTCTCACTATGGCAAAAGTAATAAAGAATAATTTTGTATAGCTATTTCTCTCTAATTAGGTTTCATCAGGCTCTAGAAAATATCTACACAGTTTTGGCACTTAGACTGAAAAGCCCACTAAACATTAACTAGTGCCAAGAAAATTAAACCTCTTGTCTTAGGAACACACATGTGGAGCTCATATGTTGGAAAATTACATAGCTTTGTTCACAATAGTCCATTACTTTGCAGCAGTTAAGCATTGAATTTTTCCAAGCCTTCTGAAACAACTAAACTAAGAATTTCTGCATAATATTTATTAATGAATACTCTTATATACTTTTTTAAAAAGCAAAAGCCATATCTTATTTATAAATCTAGAAGTCTAGCATTGGTATTTCATTCTTTTGGGCATATTAGAAAATGCTATATTTTCTTTGGAGAATTATTGAAATATTTTCTAAACTCAGTAAATTTTGTTATGTTTGAATATAGTTAAAAGGCATATTGTCATAAAGATTTCTAGAACTTATTTTTGTGTTAAAATTGTTTCTTATTCTTGAGAGTTTCATACATATACACAATGAAATATCATACGTACCTCCCATTTCTCCCTTTAAATCCCCCCAAATCGCCCCTACACATCTCTCTCTAAACTTCATGTCTTGTTTATAATATATATAACTCTGTATCCTATAGTAGGTAATTACCAATACGGAGTCAGGTAGAAATATAAGGGTATTTAATAGGGAAAAGCCTTACTTACAGAGCGAACCAGCCAACCGGTGGTAGTCTGTACAGCAAGAAGCAAAGAGAAACCGAAACCGAAACACAGTCCCCCTACTCACTCTGACCACACCCTCACAAGCCCTCAGGTACTCCTGTAGCCAGCCCCTAAGAAGGCGTGGCTACAGCTTCCCCTACAGTATCCAGTATGTACATGGCCAGAAAACCATCTACTGGACCAAAAGCATCCTACCAGTGGCCACATGCATAAACTATTTACTAATTTTTATGTTGTTTTGTTTTATTTTCTGTGATAGGTTTTCTTTGTGTAGTAGCTCTGGTTGTGCTAGAACTCACTTTGTAAACCAGGCTGGCTTTGAACTCAAAGAGATCCACCTGCCTCTGCCTCCCAAATTTTGGGATTAAATGTGTCCACCATCACATGCAGCACAATCATTTGTTTCTTTTTTAAAATATTTTATTTATTTGTTATGTATACAACATTCTGCTTCCATGTATATCTACACACCAGAAGAGGGCACCAGATCTCGTAATGGATGGTTGTGAGCCACCATGTGGTTGCTGGGAATTGAACTCAGGACCTCTGGAAGAACAGTCAGTGCTCTTAACCTCTGAGCCATCTCTCCAGTCCCAATCTTTGTTTCTTAATATTGTAAATTAGCTTACTAATGAACTGTTCATACGCCATTAGATTTGGTATTCTCTCCACTACCCTTTCCTTTCCCTCATTTGCCTGCCCCTATTCCAGCTTAATTCTTTAACATCTGGCATTTTTCCTTCTTTTTTCATCTCATGAGTGTTGTATTGTCTAGATCCTTATTTCTCACACTGCTCAAAACTCAGTTTCAAACATGAGTTGATATTTATGTCATCAACTCCATTCCATGACTACATAAACCATTCTACTTTCCTTCCATTGTTTATATTTAGCCATCTACTTCAATGTAAACGCATACTCAAACTGACTGCTTGTTCATTTTCATAAATTTCATTACAAGTAAACACGTACAGCAGTTTCGGAATTGTTAGCATGTGTCTCCATGTAAAAGAAGTCTTTATCAGACTTCATTATTGTAGGCATTGCCCCCTTTAGTTTCACAGTGCAAAATGTCTTATGTCAACACCACTGTCCTCCATACCAATTCGTGAGATTATTTCATACAGCTATAATAAAATTTGATTGATTTGCCTCAGTTTTCTTCCAATACCAGAATTATATGACCTTGTAGATACTGTTTTAAAATTCACAAGCATTAAATTTTAATTATTGTTCTACAAAGTCGATGGGTTTTGATTAATGCAATGTTCCATGTCTAACATTATCTTTTCATATAAAATAGTTTCAGAATTCCCCTTTGGCTCACCTAATTAACATAACCAATTAAAATTAGACACCTCATCCTAACACATGGTTTCCCCTTATACTTTTAAAAACTACTATTTTTAGTAGTTTTTAAACTAGAGTCTGTCTCCTCTCTAACCAGAGACAAATGCCCCTGCCCCCTTTCCCTGGCTCCATACCCCTTTTCCCTCTTTTGTCTCCTGTCTTTGTCCCTTGTAGCTGCCCTCTTCCCTTTGGGAAAAGTAAATCTTTGTGCTGAGAACTTGGGCTTGAGGATCCTGAGTTGATACATTCTTTTCAACTACTATAAAAATTTCCCCATGCTTTGATTATTCCATCTTTTCTTTCTTATTGTAAATCTGTGACAACTATTGATGTTTTAATATCACTATAGCTTTGTTTTTTTTCTCCAGGATGTTATTTTACTGAGATCATAAAGTATACAGTTGTTTCATACTGGTTTCTTTTTATTGAGACACAATATTTATACAGTTTTGGGGGTGTGTTTTAATAATCAAATATCTACACAATGAAATATGATCAAATCAGAGTAATATGCAATCCCATTCCTTCAAGAATTAATCTTTTAACTATTGGAAATTTTTTAGTTACTGTGATATCTATTGATGAAGCTTAGAACTTTTCTAGTTACTGTGAAATACAGAAATTTTAAACCATTCTAGCTAGTCTGAGATATATTATAGATTTTTGTGAGATAGGGTCCTCACTGCATAGCCTTGGATTGACTGGAATGTGTCATGTAGCCAAGGCTGTCTTGGAATTCATAGTGACTGACCTGTCTCTGCATCCTATGATCTGGCTTAATTTACTTAGCAAAATGACTGCTGCTTTATACATGTTGCAGATGACATCATTATTTTTGATAGCTGAATGATATTCTGTTGGATATATGTATGATATTTTCTCACTTTGTACTAAAATTTTTTATACAGAGTACTAAAATGCAATCATTTATAAATCATATGTATACAGTTGTACTTACAAGATAAGTAGTCTAAATCAAAAGCACAAATGATGAGTAGCAAATAGGCAAATACACATACATATTCATCATATATTCCCACTACCAGATTTCTCAGTGATGTGCACACAAATGTCATGGCCTCATTCAAACGTATTTCTTTTTAAAATAGTTTTATTGCAAGCCATGGTGGGTATGCCTTTGAATCCAGCACTCGGGAGGCAAAAGTGGGTGGATGTTTCTGAATTCAAGGCCAGTCTAGTCTACAAAATGTGTTCCAGGACAGTGAGAGCTGCATAGTGACACTTTGTCCCAAAAATATTTTATTAGTTCTTTGATAATTTCATATCAGTTTGAGTATATTCACTTCTTCCCACAATTTCTCCTAATCTGTCACTCCCTTTGCCATGAGCCTAATGCTGTGCCCATGAAAACACACCCTTCAAGTCCAATTTGTGTTATTCATATTATCTTTTATATATAGCCTTCCAGTTGTGCAGTCTATGGATCAGGGACTTTATATACTCTTAAAGAAAGCCATCTTTCCCTCTCTCAGATACTATTGGTTGCCCATTGTTCCTTGGCTAGGGTCAGAATTTCATGCTCACATTCCATTTTCATGCTGGGATTTGGTCTTGGTTGAGCTTCCATAGGCCTTCTGAATACTCTCATGGCAGCTGTGAATACATATGTTCAGCTGCTCTGCTATTCTTTGTAGTCTTCCACTGTCTCAGACTTTTCTATTCTTTCTGCCTCATCTTCTGAAATTATATATGAGCCTTGCTGAAAGGTTGTGTGATTTCCTCCATGGCCCCATACTAATTTTCAGACCTCTTGGACTATTCCATAGGATGCATACATTTCTGAAGATTCAAAGATAACATCCATAAATGAAAGTAAACATGGGATATTTTCTTTCTGTGTCCACATTGTCCATCTCAGAATGTCTGTTTCTAGCTCTATTCATGCATTTACCTGTAAATTCCTTAATTTTGAATTTCCTTACTAACTCATAATATTCCACTGTTTAAACACCCACCATTTTGTTATCTATCTAACAGCTTCTGGACATGTTGATGGTTTCCATTCTTGGCTATTGTGAATAGAGCAGCAATTAATATAGATGAGCAAGTAGGATAGAGAGTGCTTTGAGTATACGCCCAGGAGTGGTATACCAGAATCATATAGATAAACTATTAGATTTTGAGGAAATTCTATGCTGATTTCCTTAGTGGCTTCCCAAGTTTACACTTCCATTTCCCTTTCCCTGAAAGGCTCTAGCTGGCCAGAACATATCAGCCATAATCCCAAGCGTGACAAACATTGTACTGGCATGTCTTGCCCTCTCCCTTGCTAAACAGTTAGATTACATTTCTAAAGTTAGCTGAAAAGGTCTATTCCTTTATTTGGCTACTCTGTTATAACTGATTCCTGAGGCTGATCATCAATGTCCAACTATGAAAATATCAAGGTCCATTATTTTGACTTACCTAACCAAAATACCCAGTCAGAAGTTACCACCTTTTCCTAGTTCATTCTAACAATGACCTCATTCCCCGTTTACCTGTTAAAATTATACATACAAAGCTATTTGCTGCTGTTTCTGCCTGATTCAGATTCAGCCACCTTGACTCTTTGCTTGTATAATAGGGTATGGAGATACTGTAACCACTTCTGACACCAGTTATTATGATGAATAACTAATATGTACCCAGTAATGGTCAGGATATCTTTAACAAGTAAATGCCAACCGACAGGAAACCAGAGAGAGGTGAAGCAGCAGACAAAAGAGAGCCTTGGCTATCCCTTTAAACCTTTACCAGGTCACCTTGACATCACCTTGACCACACCCCGATGGGCGTGGTCGGACACAACCGCATCCAGCCCTTAGGAGACGTGGTTATGGTGACTCCCTACCATAGAGGACCTCTTTTTGTTTGGAAATTGGTGTTTGGGTATGGTCTGTGTCTAGTCCAGGGTCCAGAGGGGAGCACACTGCCGTATGTGGGTCCCTTCATTCCTCATATCTACAGCAGCAATTTTTTTGTCATCGTCATGTTTTTCTGTTTAGTCATTTAGACTGGGATGAGATGAAATTTCAAAATAGTTTTAATTGGCATTTCTCCAATGGATAGTGATGTTGAACATTTAAAATTTGTTTCTCAGTCATTTATATTTCATCTTCGGAGAACTCAGTGTTTCTTTCTATCCTCTCCTTTTGAAATTGGGATGCTTTTTTTCCTTGTTAATTATTTTTTTGAGACAGGGTTTCTCTGTGTAGCTTTGGAGTCTGTCCTGGAACTTGCTCTGAAGATCAGGCTGGCATTGAACTCACAGAGATCATTTCCTTAATCCCAGCCTCTGTTTACCAAATGCTGGGATTAAAGGCATACACCACCACCTCCCGACTCCTTTTAATTTTTATGAGTTCTTTGTATATTCTAGATACTATATTCTATCAGATGTAGAGCTGATAAAGATTTTTTTCCATTCTTTATATTGTGCCTCACTCAAATGATTGTGTCCTTTTAGTTTATTGTTAGCCTTAAAGATAGCATTATTGAAGTCCTGTTCAGAAAGTTGTTTCCAATGCCAATGAGTTCACATTTATTCTTATGTTATTCTCTATCAGATTCACAGTATCACGTCTCACATGGAGTTCCTTGATCCATTTGGCATTGAGTTTTCTTCATGGTGAGAGATAAAGCTCTCAGCTACTAATCCAGCATTTGCCTGCTGTCATGGTCCCTGCCATGATAGTCGTGAACTCTACCTTTCTGAAACTAAGTCCTCAGTAAACAATTTATTCTATAAGTTGCTCTATTCATGGTGTTTAATACCAACAATAGAAAAGCAACCAAGACCACACTCATAATTGCCACTTAAGTAACAATATCTCTATTTTATGAACGACACATTTAAAGATCAAATTACATACAAAAAAGAACACAAAAATCTATTCCAGTTCTGAAGCTAAAATAAGCTTTTAGTTTTCTATAGCATCCTAGAGGGTGAAAGTTGTCTGCCATTATAACATGTATCTGTCTGAAAATTTTGTTGTATTGTTGTATTGATGGGTTACTTGTTAACACTAGGTAGACCAGGCCATTTTTAAATGAATGACACCTACTTAGTCTCTGCACATATAGGAAGGTATTGTCATTTAAAGCCATAGTCTTTTATTGCCATATTCTAGGCAGAAGCATGAGTTATGATATTGTACAAGCATTTCGTGGTGATATTGAGATGCCTCATTGCCTTAGTGATAATGAGGTAGCAAAGCATACTCGAGGCTATGAATATTTCAACACTTCATATAGCTTCTTCGCTTGAATTTATGTCAGAATAATAGGCAAACTTAGTTTTGATGGCATTTAAGCAGACTAAAATCCTAACTCTGTCTTGTCTTAGCTATGTTTCTATTGCTGTGATAAAACACCATGGCCAAGGCAACTTATAAAAGAAAGTAATGAATTGGGCTCAAGGATTCAGGGTTTAGAGTACATGATGGCAAAGTGATGGCATGGCAGCAGGAACAGCTGAAAGTTCACATGTTAAACCACAAACAAGAGGCAGAGAGCACACTGGGAATGGTACTAGTCTTCTGAGACCACAAGCCCACCCACACAACTCCTACAACAAGGCCGAACCTTCTAATCCTTGCAAAACTTTTTGGCCAACTATGGACTGATTATTCAAATATATTAGCCTATGGGAGCATTCCCATTAAAGTCACTGAATTTGGGTAGCTGACTGCTTGTCATTTTCTTCAGAATATTGAATAAACATGTTAAAAGGCATTTTCATCTTTTTACTCCCTCTTTCACCATCATCAAATATGTCTCTTCTCCTCAGTCTTCTGCATCTAACTGACTGGAAATATAATTTTCTTAGATCAATTTAATTACTCAATCAAAGGATCTTGCAAGTTAAATCTTGAATGCTCTTTCTAATTTATTCATTATGTTTGTGGTAGTTTGATTGTATTTGCTCCCCCCCAAATCAGAGGGAGTGGAACTCTTAGGAACTGTGGTCTTTTTGGAGGGAGTGTGGTCTTGTTGGAGGAAGCTGGATGACATACATGCCTTTAATCCAGACCTTGAGGCTGGAGGACACACCTTTAATCTGGGCCACACCTTTTGTTGGAAGTGTGTCACTGGGGTGGGCTTTGAGTTTTTTCTCAAGCTTCACTAAGTGTGACAGTCAGTCGATTTCCTGTTGCCTCTGAGTCAAGATGTAAAATCTCTCAGCTCCAGCACCACATCTGCCTGCAAGCTACCATGCTCCCTGCCGTGATAATAATTGATTGAACCCCTGAAACTGTAAGCAAGCCACCTCAATTAAATGTTTTCTTTATAAGAGTTGCCATGGTCCTGCTGTCTCCACAGCAATAGAAACCCAAACTAAGACAATATTAAACTCATAAGAAACTTTTCAGATTTAACTTGAAAATACTTTCTAAATTTTATTATGTCTTACAAGTTACATCAGTTCCCTACCTTTCTTCCTGGCCACACTTACTTCTGTGCTGGAGTTTCTTTTCACTGGTATCTTTGTTTCCATTATTGAATTCTTAAGGCTCCTCCTCACATAAATCCACAACTAACTTGTGTGTTTCAATGTGACAAACTGTAGCTCTTTCCCACACAAAATCTCCTAATGCTTTTCTGCTGCAGTCCATAATTAAAACCTTTTCTT
Source organism: Cricetulus griseus (assembly GCF_003668045.3). NCBI lineage: Eukaryota > Metazoa > Chordata > Mammalia > Rodentia > Cricetidae > Cricetulus > Cricetulus griseus. The sequence goes on along the minus strand of NC_048604.1, from coordinate 35,138,807 downwards.
CCCTCATTTCATACCAAATGCTGTATATGTAATCCCTCAGTATTCAGTTTCCTCTTCTATTATGCTTCAGAGTGTGACCTTGATGCTGATCTTCAAATTTGTGAGTCTTCCTTATTTTAGAATATTTTCATTTGCTTCCTCTTCGATTACCCCCTCTACTTATTTATTTTATTTCAACTATTATTACTGGAGATTTATGTTTCTCATTTTTACCCTTCACTCACTTTTTTGTCATAACAATGTTTTATTTCCTTCACAGACTCTGCTACTATCCGAAATGATGGTTCTTATTTTTAACACTACTAATAAGACAAGAAGATGCCCACAGCTGGTACAAAACACCTTTGAACTTCTCATGATGAAAAAACAGAAAAATATACAAGTTGTGAGATAGTATACTTTAAGTGTTCTCAAAACAAAAATGATGAATTTGTGTGAAATAACAGGTTAATTGGTTTAATTTAGCCATGCCATTGTGAACATACTGCATTCTGTATCATAATTGTGCATGACTTAATTTATGACCTAAATAAATGAATGGAAAAAACAGCTTCAGGAATTGGAACAAGGCAGATTACTTTTTAATCTCAGTTTTTCTGCCATCTGTTTATTTGACTTTGGACCAGTTATTTGATTCTTATAGCTTTCATGTTCATTCCCTATAAAACACTAAAAATATATTTACACCGGAAGGTAAATGTTAAGATTAAATAAGTCTAAAGCCTCAGTATAGAGACTGGTATACAATGTACATAGTAGATGCTCAACTATTCTTTCTGCAGGCCACTAGCATCATTCATCTATTTGAATATCTGCTGTTTGTAATACTGTTCTGGTTTAATATTTCTTCACATTAGACTGTAGGACACCGAAAGAATTTTGTCTGGTTCTAATATCCCATGAAGCTTCTCTTTTATTTCTCGACTTGAACTGGAAAAGTGGTGTCAGTGATGTTAAAATTGTTTAGTAATTTTATGTATAAAATTTTAAGTTTTAAAATAATACATAAAAGAATGATTTTCATTATGACATTTTCATATACTGATTTTTCTGACTCTCTTTTTCTACTCCTTTTCTCTTTTAACTATATTGCTACTTTTATAAATTCCTTTTGAGATTAAGAATAGGGATTAAACTGTGAGGTTTTTTAAACTAGATGATTCTAAGACATATGTGCATGAAATACATCTAGAGGAATTTCATAATTTCATAGATGGCTTGTCTTATACTCTAGGTATAAAATGTGAATTTACCAAACCCTTGAATTTCTTCAGATATTTATGTGTTGTATACATAGGATAGTGATGTAAAGAGACACATCTTATTTTAATCACCACTGTGAATTAACAAGAACTTTACTTTTTAGTTTGCTGAGAAAATGAGAATATTTTAGAAATTTTTGACCTCACAGAAATGTCATAGAGCCTTTTTAGTATTTTCTCCTCTTTGAATTTGTCACAGGAAAAGCTATGATCACCATGTATCATCTGCAAAGACAAAGCTGCTGCCACAGAAAAGCCAAAAGGGACATCTAAAAATAATTTTCCTAAGCCTTCTAGAATTACACCGAAGGCCTTATATGAACAAATTCCAGCAATATGAATGATGCCATGGTTTGTCTGTTTGTACATATATCTAGTGTTTCCTTAGAAAATGAAAATCAACCTGGGAGCATATCTGGGATGACCTAGAAACCCAGACCAACAGAACCTCGCAGGAATCTCTGAGTGTGACCATAGCTAAGACTCCTAGCAATAGGACATATGGAACCTGGACAGGTCATCTCCTGTAACCACAGCAAGACTTCAGGGGAGAGACTATAACACCAACCCAGCCACAAACCCTTTGACCTACAATTTGTCCTGCCTACAAGATGGGCTGGGGTAAAGATAGCACAGATATTGTGAGAGTGAGCAACTAGCAACTGGCACATCTAGAGCCCCATACACTGAGAGGAAGCTCACCCCTGAGGGCCAGGACCCAGAGGCAGGTTACCCACAGAGACCTAGGATAGAACCAAACACGACTGACAAAAAAGTCAAATTATTTCTAATGATATCCTGCTAAACTCATAGATTGATGCCTAGCCCAACTGTAATCAGTGAGATTTTACCCAGGAACTGATAGAAACAGTAGCAGAGAGTCATGGCTAAACATAAGGTGGAGCTTGAGGAATCCTGTGGAAGAGGGAGAGGAAGGATTGTAGGAGACAGTGGTACATAGAATACCACAAGAAAACCCACAGATCCAACTAACCTGCAGGCTCACAGAGACTGAACCAACAACCAGGAAGCCTGCATGGGACTGACCTTAGACCCTCTGCATATATGCTATAGTTGTGTAGCTTGGTGTTTTTGTGAGACTCCTAACAGTGAGAGCAGGGGCTGTCTCTGTGTTGTCTGCTTTTTGAACCCATCCCTCCTAACAGATTGCCTCATCCAGCCTTAATAGAAGAGGAGGTGCCTAGTCTTATTCCAATTTGATATACCATGGCTGGCTGATATCCATGGGAGTCCTGCCTGTATCTAAAGAGAAAGAGTGGAGGAGTAGTAGATGGGGTAGAGGACACTTGGAAGAAGGGAGAGAGGGGAAACTTTGATTGGGATGTAAAGGCAAAAACATAAATAAGCAAAACAAAAAAATCAACAGTGACTTCTAATACATCATATAAATTTCTAGTATTAGATTGTTTTTGAGGTGCCTCTTTATAGCCACCAACACCCAAACATTTGTGGTAAATAGATATTGCTGCAAAAATGAGCTATTAATCAAATTGATAACAGAATATTGTTTTTCAAAATTACCCTTTTGATTTCTGGGCTTTAAAATGGATTCATTCCACAATTTTTCCCTTGAGACAGACCTGGCAGCTGAAAGCATGAGTTGTAGCTTTATTGCATTTTTCTTACCATTGTCTCTCAGGGATACTATCCTTACTGGATCCTAGTGGTGTACCTTATTGATGCAGATTCTCTATTTCAAAGCTTCCCTGGGTAGTTTAATGACTTGATTTTGCCTGTGGTGTTTTGACAGTGCATGCCAAGTTAAGCACTAAGCAATTATGGGTGCTCTCCAGAATATTCTCTTTTTCACCAACAAGAAGCTGTTAAGCAAATATCTACCTGCCTCCTTAGCGTTCTGTTTATCTATCCTTTTATTTCTCTACTTACCTAGTATATAATTTCTCAGTCGAAGAAAATGTGAAGTATTTTTACAATCTCTGGATGTTCCATTGTGTATAAAGTGAATTTAAAAAGGGAGGAGCAGAGATCACTAGCAGTCTATGACTATATATTTTTTGCTTATATACTATTTAATATTGTGATTTTTGTAAAGTTTTGTAGATGTACATTCTCATATTACAGAATTGTCGTAAAGTATGGAGACAATTATACAAACTCTTTAAGGGTCAGTTTTCTTTTACCTGTTAAAAGGAGAAATAATCTATCTTATAACTTATTTGTAGTGAATAAATTGAATCATGCTTTCAATAGCATTATAATACATTTTCAAGGTATATAAATGTGTCATTTCCTTATGTAAAAATGTGGGGTATTAATATCACCTCTCTTATAAGTGTAGGGATTAGATAAATGTGAATTTCAGCAGGAAGAGGAATAATGAAATTTTATGCCCTTGTTTACCCGGTAAGAAAGCAATTAAATAAATACAAACCATGTAAAATGTCTCCATGGAAGCACAAAAAGGCAACAAAGCATATGAAATAATCAAATGAACAATTCATTAGGAAATGTCCTAAATAAAACAGCAGGAAGTTTTGGATCCCTTTAGTTTGTCCTTCTCCTGTCTTTGCTCTGGAATAAGTGTTATAATTCCTAGGTATCTTTCTTGGGATAGAAGGAAAAGGTTAAAGTTTATTTTTTTTCAGTATTCTCCCCTGATGGTGGGTTACCCACAGAGTTTCTGAATTATGCAGTCAAAGCTCAGACTTAAATCATGGAGGCAAATGCTTGATGTCAGATTGCATTCCTCCTGGGAAAAGGAATATAATTTTGCTCCAATGGAATTTCACTGGGTATAATAACCACATTCCTTGGCAAACCCTCCATGAACTTGATGTCAGATTACTAGCAATTACTGATTATGAGAAGAAAAAAGCACTTTATTATGATGAAAGTGTAAATGAGAACTAAAAAGTATTATAAGAAAATAATATGTATAATTCAACACCAATAAATTAGATATTAAAGTTAAATGGTGAAAACTTCTCAGGGTCTCTCTAGACCCTTGATATATGAGACATGAAAATTTTAATATACCTGTAAGAAAGACATTTACTTATATTTAAAAAATTATCCCTATAGAGAAAAGTCTAGTTTTATATGGCTTTACTTGTAAATACTATGAAATGATTAAAGAGAAATTGAAACCAATCCTTTAGTACCTACCCCTACAAACAAAACAAATTGATAAGAAATTCTTTCAAAGTCATTGTACTGCCCTTATTTCTTTTTTTCCTTCTTTTAAAATTGCTTTTATTTCTAAACCAGATGAATACATCACAGGAAAGGAAACTATTGTTCATTGTGAATGTTCATCAAAAGCCTTAAACTCCACACCCCTGAACATCTAGGCAGCACAAAGAGAATGTGGCAGCTTGTAAACCAAAAGGGAGATATGAAGTTGAAAGAAAGAGATGGTGGAATCCAGGGAAAGTTAGATGGATGGAGTGAGGGGTAGGTCGGGTTGAGATACTTTATAAAAATACATGAAATTACAAAAAAACCTAAACTTGATACTTTCAGATGAATACAACATATAAAATAATTATAAACTGTGAACATGTCTCAACCCCAGCTCTGTAGCAGACCACCTGACTCAGCCTCCACATGCCTTGAGCATCTTGTAAATCTTCAGAGAAATATGTCCTGAAATAATTTTTCATTAGATCACACATCTTTTAAGTGAGTTAAATTCTTGCTACCTTATCTAAGTTATTTATATATTCTAAATAAATCCTCCTTATATATAAGCAGCAAATATACTTGAACCCTATCTACCCAGGTCCTGGTGAGAGGGTTCAGTGGATGAAGGTATTTGTTACCAAGTCTCATGACTTGAGTTTAATCCCCAGGACCCATATAGAAGGAGAGAACTGACTCCCATAAGTTTTCCTCTGGCTTCCACATATATTCTATAGCATGCATTTGCATACACATATACACCTTTACACACAAAAGCAATCCAATATAACCTAAGGAAAAAAAGAAGAAGAAAACTAATCAGCGATGGTATCATGGGGTGATACTGTCCAATTTGTGGATTTAGAGACCAAAAATAAACCTAATGAGCAAATTTCAAGGAGAGACTGGGCAAAGTAAAATTCAAACACCTTTTGTAGAACTTATTTTTAAAACTCATTTACATATCCCACTTTGTGTATTCATGGTGACTTACACTTCCAAATCTTTTCAAACTGCTGCAAGGGAAATAATGGCAATGCAAATTACCTGCCTTCCAAAAGTATTTGAATTAGACACGATAAAACATTTGTCATACTTTATTAAACAATAGGTGGTTAGCAGAGTATTGTGGTGGTATATTAATCTTAGAAGAGTTCAACATTATTGCTTTCTAATTATGTCAACATTATTTAAGTAGAGAAGTCAGTGTAGACAAAGAGCTCTGAGTAAAGCATCCAGACCTAAAGGCTTGGTGTCATTATTTATAACCAGAAGACTGCATGTTATTTCTCCAAAGTGGAACTATAAACAATGGATGCCACTACCAGAGATGCGCAAAATCTTTATGGTGAAATCAAAGAAGACATTGGGTCCTGGAAATCTTTTTGGACCAGTCCAATAGCTTTTCTTTTTTGAGATGTTATTTGGTCTGTATGTATTCTGTGCACCGTACATGTGCAGTGTTCACAGAGGTCAGAGGAGGGCAATACAGCCTCTGGAATTTGAGTTAGAGAATTATTAGGTGTCATGTGAGTGCTAGGAAGAACTGAACCCAGGTTCTCCAGAAGGGCCATGTCCTCTCTCTCCTCTGGAAGACCAGCAAGTACTCTATTGCCAAACCATCCTTTGACCACCCTCCAACATGCCCAAGATCTTTTACATAAAATTCCCCATTCACATGTTAGGGTAATGACAAAATGGACACTCTGGCTCCTTAAGCAAATTAACATCAGTTCTTTCTTGTTTCTGTTTGCTGAGTACTTAACAAAACCTCCTAAAGAATGCAAAAGGCATAAGGATACCTTGTAGAGTGGAAGTACTTGAAACTCTTGAGAAGAATGACAAGGGGAGCCTCAGGCTAAAGGCCATATAAAGCTTTTCACTTTAGTGTTTTTGATATTATTTTCCTTATGGAGTGGACAGGACATCATTCTGTTTGTAACCCAGAGTAGTCTGGAAATCACTGTTCAGGGTAAGTACAGGCTGTTTTTGAACTCACAGAAATCCTCCTTCCTGCTGGACATTGGTGGTGCACGCCTTTAATCCCAGCACTTTGGAGGAAGAGGCAGGTGCATCTCTGTGAGTTCAAGGCCAGCCTGGTCTCCAGAGCCAGTGCCAGGATAGGCTCCAAAGCTACACAGAGAAACCCTATCTTGAAAAACCAAAAAAATATTCCTAATGGATTTCCAAGGTCTCCTCACTGACACCCACATTCAGGGGGTCTGGATCAGTCCCATGCTGTTTCCCAGCTATCAGTCTGGGGACCAAGAGTTCTCCCGTGTTCAGGTCAGCTGTTTCTGTGGGTTTCACCAGCCTGGTCTGGACCCCTTTGCTTATCAGTCCTCCTTCTCTGCATCTGGATTTCAGCTCAGTTCAAGGTTTAGCTGTGGGTGTCTGCTTCCACTTCCACCAGCTGCTGGATGAAGGCTATATGATGGCATATGAATTAGTTATCAATCTCATTATCAGGAGAGGGCATTTAAGGAAGCCTCTCCTCTATTGCTTAGATTGCTAGTTGGTGTCATCTTTGTAGCTCTCCAGACATGGGGTTTCTTGTAGTGGATCAGTACTTATCACTACCATAGGAATGGACTTTAGGAGCCCATCCCACATGGAGGGATACTCCTTGAGCCTACATACAAGGGGGTTGGCCTGGGCCCTATACCAAAGAATATGCCAGACTTTTAAGACCCCCTATGGAAGGCCTCACCTTACCTATGGAGCAGAAAGGGTATGGGATGGGTAGGGAATTAGTTGGGGGGAGGCAGGGGAGGAGAGTAGGGAGAGGGACCTAGGATTGACATGTAAAATAATTTTCTTTCTAATAAAAAATTCTAATGGAATGCAAAAATATATATCTACAAGGATCTACAAGGAAAAATGGAAAAACATAAATGGTCAAGATATTAACCTAGATTTGAAAAGTGGTAAGTACATGAATGAATGGCAAATCATGGAAGGAAGAAGAAAGACAAAACAAAACTCAATGTAGCAGGACAAAGATAATGGTGATAGGCAGAGATCAGAGGTCAACAAAACCTAAAAAGTGCTTCAGAGTCTAGGCAAGTGACATAAATATGTACCTCCTAGATCTATAAAACAGATGTCATAGGAATCATGTGAAAACTTCAACTGCCTATATTCTCACAGGTCTGGGCACAATATCATGAGCTACCCTGCATACTCCCACATGCTTGGGCAGAGTATCTTGAACTACCATGCATATACTTCCATATGTTTGGGCACTCTATCATGAATTACTCTGCATTCTCCCACATCGTTTGCTGACAGAATGTTCAGATCAATTCTCTAAAGTTCACAGAGAGAGAGAGAGAGAGAGAGAGAGAGAGAGAGAGAGAGAGAGAGATCGAGACCATGATTTGGGCAATGACAACATAATTGAGCCTGGTGGGGCCATTCTGGTAAGACAAGGATGATTAAGGGGAGATTTACATGTTAAACCTACATAAATGAGAATAAGAGGGTATAAGAGGCTGAGTATGGTAGCACATGCTTTAATTCCAATCACTATAGAGGCTGAGGTAGGAGGATCTGGAGTTCTAAGCATTCCTGTGTCACTCAGTGATATACTCTGCCCAAAACAAACCACACAAGAAAGAAAAGATGAAAGACAGACATCACTTGAGTGTTAACTATAATGTACATAAATATTTATTAGAGGGAGGGTAATGCAAAGAGAAAGGAGAAATGATAATTAACAGTGAGATTGTTTGGAAAAAACAGAGAGAACATATGATTCTATGATTTTGCTTAAAAATATATGACGGAGGAGGAAGAGGAAGAGAAGTTTACATGGAATTTCTGTTCACTGAATGGTAATGCTCTTCTGAGGAGACATGGTCCAGCTATTAAAACCCAGTGCCAGGCAAGGGACACTTTTCTTTGAGGTTTAGGGTGGACCATGAACCACTCGAAAAACATAGTCTATTGCATTGTTCTTGGTTACACATCAGAGATTGAAAATATAACCATATTTCTGAAGATACCATACAGCAGGTGTTCTTTTAGATACAGGATATTGAAGAATCAAGCTTCTACTGAATCAGAAACCCACAGGGATAACCATCATAGCATTGGAAGGAGTTATGTAAACTGCCAAGGAAGAAAGATAATCATTTGTCCTAACCAGGTATAAATCCTCTGAACTATAACAGTCATCAGCCATGCAAGATTGCCCTAACAGTTCAATAGTGGTACTAATATCTTGGGGGCAACCAGTGGCTTCACAATTGGACTTAGATATTCACTATGAGGAAACTGATGGAAATCTTGTTAAGTGGTTCTAGATATTAGTGAATAACCTATTATTTTTAATTTCTTGGATCAATTCAGCTTTTGTACTTTGATGGCTATTCTTGATTGTCAACCTGACTACATCTGGATTTAACTAAAACCCAGTTAAATCATCTGAAGTGAGAAGATACAGCTTAATCCAGGTCTTTTGAGGTGAGAAGACCTGCCTTTAATCTGGACCACACCTTTTGGTGGCAATCTATATAAAGGACATGAAAGAAGGAATCTTCCTCTCTTTGCCTGCTTGCCCTCACTTTTGCTGTCAAGTTCACTCCTTCACTGGTATTGCAACCTACTTTGTTGGGATCCTGGCATATGCTGGAGACCATCAGAGATATCCAGTTTCATGAACTGAAAAACTACTGGATTTTTCTACATTCCATTGGTAGCCAGCCATTGTTAGATTAGCTCGTTCACAACCTGTAAGCCAGTCTATCATATATATATATATATATATATATATATATATATATATATATATATATATATATATATATATATTCATTCCAACAGTTCTATTCCTTTAGGGAAACAGACTATTGCCACTATCAACTGTATTCCAAATAACTTATATCCACAAATAAGTTTAGCCCATATATTTCATCAATAAAACTTCCTTTTGCCCCAGATGCAGCAGGCACATAATCTCTGGTTAGAAGTCAGAGATTATGAGAATGAGAAGGGAAGAAAAGGAAGAATGCAGAGGTCATGAGGGAGCAGAAAGGTTGAGTCAGGTGTAAATTAGAAGAAAGGATATGTGATAGGTAGGGTTTTAGTTGGGGGGTGGTAGGGGAGGAAGGGAGAGAGAAGGGAACTGGGATTGTCATGTAATTCAATCTTGTTTGTAATTCAAATAAAAAGTCAAAAATAGACTAAGTGACCATGGAGTATCTTGCCCACTTCGCACATCTACATGAAACATCTATAATTAAGGATCAAGGAACAAAGCTGGGCGGTGGTGGTGCACGCCTTTAATCCCAGCACTCGGGAGGCAGAAGCAGGTGGATCTCTGTGAGTTCAAGACCAGCCTTGTCTACAAGAGCTAGTTCCACAACAGCCTCCAAAGCCACAGAGAAACCCTGTCTCAAAAAAAGCATTAAAGTTCAAAGGATCAAGGAACAATTTGGATCAGGATGCAGAAAGATTATAAAAGCCAGTGGACCCCTATATTTGCTATAAAGCGAATATACCATTTTAATTTAAAACTCATTTGAAGAAAACATGGAAAAATTAAATAGAAAAAGAAAAACAATAGAAAATTAGAAAAATGTGAATGTCAAGTTTGTTTTCCTCTTTGATGGAGAGACAGATGATAAATGCAAGATTTTCTTTTTGGTATACTCCCTCCTTCTATGCTACATGGAAGAGCTCTGTGTGAAGGTGACTTTGAAATCAGTAGGAGGTTCTTACTTGAAAGTGCTACTTGGGGGTATTGTCTGAGCTCAAGAATATGACCCCTGAATAAAAAGCAATAAGATGTCAGGCATGCATATTGGTTTTTTTTCAGAAAACATGCACTCCTTTTGAAATTGTTTTAGTAAGTAATGGACCATTAGCCAGAAATTTCATTTGTTGAACATCTTAATGTCTATTCCGTCATGTTAATAGATACTTTTTGATCAAGTTGATGGTATTATTACATTTTTATTATTGACATTAAGGACCCATTGTAAACTTATTTTCTGCCATAAAAGAAGCTTGCTCACTCCAAGAAAAACTAGGTTTCTTTTTAATGTCATTTAGAAAAATTGAACTCTGAATAATTAAATTCCAACTTACCCTTGGGGGAGTCCTGAGGATTGGATTCAGGTCTTCTGGGAGAACTGTCACTCAGGCTCTGAAATTTAAAAAAAAAGATCTTTTAGATTATTTGAATGGACTTATTTCTTCCTGAACTTTCTTTATTGACTATGTGCAATTTTGCTCTCAAAAAGACAGAGACTTTATTTATTCTTCTTACAAACATTATTAAACATACTCCAACATTGGCTGAATTTAAATTAGGGTGAATGCTATAAGACATCGATAATGACTTGCCTTCTTACAAAAGCAAATTGTGTATGTATTTATAAACTGAATCTTTTGTTTTCTCTTTTGATACAGGAAGTATCAAATTGTATCATATTATCATTTACTGAAAATATTTATGTCACTGGCTATAATATAGGACAGACACAATGAAAAATGGCAGAAATGTGATGAATAATGAGAACTGTCTTAGTGTTTCTATTGCTGTGAAGAGACACCATGACCATGTTGACTCTTAGAAAACAAATCATTTAATTGAGGTGGCAGCTTACAGTTTAAGGGGTAGGACATGGTGACATGCAGCAGGCATGGTACTGGAGAAGGAGCTGAGAGTCCTACTTCTTGATTCACAGGCAGTAAAGGAGTCTGTGTCCCACACTTGGCTTAGCTTAAGAATAGGAGACCTCAAAGCCCACCTCCACAGTTACACACATCCAACAAGGTCATATCTACTCCAACAAAACCACATCTCCTAATAGTGCCACTCCCTATGGGAGCCATTGTCTTTTCAAACTACCACAAGAAATATGAAATCTATTCATCATTAAGCTTAGCATATATTGAAGTCAGAAAGACAGAAAGATTATATATATATTAAATAATTACAAATTGTGTTCTAAGCAATGAACATGATAAGCAAGGAAGGTGCAATGATTTTTTTATTTTTAATTTCATTTTACATTTCAACCACAGTTCTCCATCCCGCACCTCCTCCCACCCTCGTTGCCTGCCCCTGGCCCACACCAAGTCCACTTCTCCTCATGTATTAGGGCTCCCATGAGGAGTCAACATAGTCTGGCACAATAGGGACCCCTCTATAAAGCATTAAGACTGAGCATGGCTTCCTACCATGAGGAGTGAACTCCAACATGATAACCCATGTACTGGGATTATATTGTTGTCCTACTGCCACTGAGCATGACATCCCATCATAGGGAGTAGTCTCCAACAAGCTAGCTCATGTACTGGGCTTATATCATGGTCCTATTGCCAGGGCCCCTCAGCTAGTCCAAGCTTCACAACTGTCTCCCACATACAAAGGGCCTAGTTTGAGTCTCCACAGTTGTAGGTCTACAGTTCATGAGTTTCTACAAGCTTTGTTCAACTGTCTCTGTAGATTTTTCCATCATGATATTGCCCTCTCTTGCATATATATATATATATATATATATATATATATATATATATATATATATGCATGCGAAGAAAGAATATAATTTCTCCATTGAAATTTCATGAATTAAATGCATATTTTCAGGAAGAAATATTAAAGAATATAGCCACACCTGGACAGACTTTTGTTACAAGTTATTGTTACTGTCCTCATTCTACTTAATTCCACAATGGAGTCATTTACCATTGTTAGTGCATCTGAGCCATTCATTCATATAGAATTATTCACTGCCCCCAGCGTGTTAATTTTTCTTAGCATCCTCCATATAGATCTGTTGCAACTTTATTTCCTTGATCATCTACGACAGGCATGTTGGTGCCACTTTCTCTAGTAATTATCCATGGAATTCTAAGTAAACATGTCTATGAAATCCACTTAGAGTCACTTGTAGATATCATCCAACAATTTTCTCTCTCAATATGAAATTTTAGCTCTTTTACACTTTTCGTTTTCGAATTCATCAAGCACTTTCCTGCATGAGGTCTCCTACAGGCTCTGCTTTCTTTGACAGAAGAGCTCCTTCTGCATGATCACTGTCCCATAGCTAGCATTAAATTTGAGATCTCAGTGGGATTGGCACTTTGTAATATAGCTTTTTATCCTATCCAATGGATTAATGGAATAAATTGTCTATAGATGGAGAAAAGAGAAAATAATTATTAACACCCATGAAGAACAAATATAAAATGGATGGATTTGAAAATAGGACTGGAAACAAAGAGGCTGATATTGATGAAGTCTGTAATGAAGAGAAATAATAGTTGCCTCATGAAACAGTATTAATGAAAATAGAAAATGATGGATCATGACAAATTTTGATGGTAGCACATAAGAATTTCTTAATGAGTTATATAGAGAGACAGGATTTGAGGCAGAATTCAGGGTAGAGCTGATGATAGCTGAGGATTTTAACATGAAGAGGTAATGTGATGGCATTTATTTAAACGAAGAAGACATGGATGAAATGGGAAAATTTGACAGAACTATACAAAGGATGTTAAATGTTTCATATCTGTGACCCACCTGAGTGAAAATGTCAAGTAGACATTTTATTTTAATAGGGCTGATAATGCTGCTTTATCCCTGGGAAACAATGAACGCACTTCACACTTAAAATTTTGCTTCATAAAATAATGAATAATGGAAGCTTTTTCCTTTCAATACTAATCATTTAATGACCAAAGCATTGGGGATTTTCTTCTTTCTTTCTTTCTTTCTTTCTTTCTTTCTTTCTTTCTTTCTTTCTTTCTTTCTGTCTTTCTTTCTATCTTTCTATCTATCTAATCTCTCTATTGCTGTAATCTATCACATGTGTAGCCATCAATTTGTCCATTTGTCATCTTTTCTACCTTATTCCTATCTGGTATTATCTAGAAATTATGCTATAAAATTTAAGTAGATGTTCTTTATGCTAAAAACACATTCAAAGTCAGATTATTAAAGTAAATCATTAAGTTTTTATAGAGTAGATTTAATGGTATAGTTATTTTAAGTATATTTCTTATAATGAATCTACTTTCTGAACTGTAACTTCACAATGCATCTAAAAAATTTTTATTTTTGAACATAAAGGTTTTTATGATAAAAGCTTCACAAATATAGAAAATAGAATATATGTGTATATCATATATATATATCCATGCTTTCAAAAGAAAATTGTTAAATGAAGATGTGACTTCATGAAATGCCTGTCCTTGATGTATATGCTTTGGCCAAATAAGATAAAAATCATGCTACTTATAAATGGCTATGCCTGAGTATTTATCTTTCCTTTTGTAAACACATTTAGTTGATGATAGTCTACCAGTATCACTTCTCTGTACCTGGGGAAGGATGGCATGTCCTTTACTTCACTCATTCATATATTTACTCAAAAATAATTGGTCACTTATTATGTGTCCAGTACTTGGCTAGAGAATAGGGATGTAAAATTAAATTTGTAGTTTCTGCCTTCTTTCAGGGACTTCACAAACCACTGAGTACGTAATCAAATCTCATTATTTATTAAGCTCACAATCTGCACTAAGTGTTTTCCACATGCCTTATCATTCCCCGCCCCCAAAGCCCCATTAAGATGTCAGCAAACTTCCCTTTGAAATTCCAGAAACAAAAGTTTGAGAGTGCTTTATTCAAAATCAGATAGTAGTACATGCTCAAAGTCATGTTCTTTATTTATTATACTCTATTTCTTGGATTGCCAACTTCAACAAATGGTATGCAGTCACTTAGGAAATGCGAAATAGAATCCAAGGGGATGAAGAAGAATATGAACAAGATCCAATTATATATTAAAGTATTTTTCCTCTTACTCCCTCTGATGTCCTCGAATTTCATGTCAAGCTAAAAAACAAAACACACAATCACACAACCCCCCACCACTGCCCATATTGAACAAATCTCTTGGAATGGAATATTTTTGTTCATAATTTCTTTTATTTATTTTACACACCAACAACAGTTTTCCCTCCCTCCTCTCCTCCAGTTCCCCCCTTTGCCTCTCTTCTAACCTGTCAGTGGAATTTTGTAAATAAAAAATTGAATAAAATTATCACTTATGACCATGCTTGCAGATGTTTGAAAACATGTTTATATGTATGTTGAGTTTCCTTACCATAAACAGGACTCATTGGAAAAGTGTTCTGCCAAAACATGGCATGTGCTTTTGTCCAAACATAATAGGAAAGTTAGCAGAAAAGCTCCAATCTTCCCTAGATTATTTTTTTATCAACTTGCTTGAAATTATGTTTTTGGTAGTCATCATCACACTTGCACATTTGCAAACACCTTGTTATCATCTCATTTGCAAACACCTTGCTATCATCTTATTGTTAGCTGACTACTGCTTTTTTGTAAAAGACTAAGAATGAACAGGTCACTGTTGAGGTAGCTGTAAGGATGTGGAGTACCTTTCTGGATTGTATGTTGTGCATATTTTTCAAATTTTTCATAAGGATGATTTAAACTGCAAAACATGGGCATAGCATCAACTTTGTCTTATTTTTCCCACAATGTCACATATTGGGTTACCTATTTCAATTATTAGTTGCAATAGCAGCACATGATTAAAATAATCCCTATACCTCTGAAGGGAAAATGACTCACAGGATTGCCAACTGCAGTATGACTTGTAGCTGCAGCAAAAGTTTCAAACATCTCATATCTTTCCAAATGGAACTGGCTATGCAGACTACGGTATGTAAATTAAAGCAGCAACACAAGGGAATGAGAGAGCTTCTATACGCTTTTGTACAATAAAATATTCAAGCATATTTGTTATGTACAAAAGGCAAGGGACAGTAGAGCCTTTATACTATTTTCGTGTATTTGAAGAAAAATTAGGTAAAAAAAATTCTATTTTCTTGCATGGACATACAGAACCAAATGAAAAGAAACATAGACATTTGATGGTTTCACACAATGAAGCATCGACATATTATTATGCATAGCCTAAATTTCCCATAAGGCACCAATTGAAGGAATTAGGTTGGTGTTGGAATGCAAGCATCTTCCACTTATTTTGAATCATATAAATATAATTCACTTAAACAATGAAAATATAAAATTATTAATTGCCTGATAAAAATCATAAAAACAAATTTCCTTTACATGAGGCAGTATTGTCTGGAGATATGACCCTCAGATTTAGATTCAGGATATTATTGAGTAGATGAATTAATTTAAGAAAATTGTAAGAGTGCTGTCATATAGTAGTTGAATGTAACCTTTAAAGTCTTACTGTCTGGGATAGTATGCTGGCTCTCATTATCTAATCATAAAACATTGTAAAGAGTCAAGTGCCCCAGAGGAAACACTCATTATAAAATATATAATGCCCTTACATTGAATAAAGGATCTTGTAAACATTTAAGATGCTTTAATAGGACATAAGGATTATCATTTTAGATAGTTTCATATAAGAACATACAATATATTTTATTTCAAGTTAAAGATACAGATCTCACTCATGAGGCTTTGTTTGGAGAGCAGCTTTTTGCAGCTGGAATGCATTTATCTTCTACCTGAGTTACTGCTTTAATTCTAGTTGACTGCCTTTTATTGCAACCTTTTAAGTTGCCAAATTGTTGTCTGCAATGTGACAGGGAAAATCATTTTCATGGGGGTGTGTTTGTCAAATAAGTATAGCCAGAATAAATCTGATGTGCCTCGGTGAATGGAGTTGCTGACAACAGCTAATGCTCTAAGGATACATTTTTTGATGTTTTGATGTTGAGTACAGGCATAAAGGGTGTATGGTAAATCTGTGCTTTTTTGATATATATATATGTGTGTGTGTGTGTGTGTGTGTGTGTGTGTGTGTGTGTGTGTGTGTGTGTGTGTATGTATATAAAACTACTTTGAAATAAAAATGTAAAAACATATTTTCATAAAATAAAAATATCCAAATGAGACAAATGCTATAAAACATAATGTAAAATGCTCAATATGATTAAAATAGTCAAGGGAATGCAATTAAAAATTAACAAAAGAAATTTGATGGAATGGGTAGCCTATATGCAGTATTTCTAAGCCACATAATTACACCAGTACTTTGATCCTCCCTTGGCAATTTATAGGAAGAACTGATCAAACTGTGGTTTCTTGCTTGTAAGACAGTGAAAAAAATCAAGGGCTATCCTTTTAAATATTTTTGAAATGTTTTTTTGCATTAGACAAATATCTCCTTTAGTAAAGCTAGAATGACATTTTTTTTATAAAAGTGTCCTTGCTAATTTGACACATTCCAAAATTAAGTTTGCTTTCTTTTCCCAAAAGTCAATAACAGTGTAAATGAGGACAGTTCATCAGTAGGGAGAAAGATAATTGCTGCAGTTCTTCAATAATAGTTTTCTTTGGTAAGTGAAGTTTTATTCAGGTGTATCAGAAGTAATCTAAATATTGTCATTTCCATCAGTAGATATAGAGGAAACCATGTTTTAAACAAATGGAAATCACTGCTGCAGGAAAATCTCATTAAGGTAAAGTAGTATCGACCAGCTATGGAAACTTTCCCAAGCACTTCCAAAGACTTTCTTTTACAAGGTATTTTCAGGTTAATGACAATAATGTCAACATCAAAATACCTTCATACTCAGCAGTAATAAATTCGGACATAAGTTTAACTCAAATGTAAGCCACCACTTCTCTAGCTCTAGAATTTTATTCTTTGTCAGTTTATTCATTGCAAAGAATAAAAGAGAATGTGGATTGTGTTGGGTAGGTAGCCATAATCAGAAGGATCACTCAATTTGTGGTAACCTAAATGAAATGAATCTCATTTTCTCAAAGAATGGTTAGCCAAGATCCTCCCACTTTGTTCTCCCTTGTTTCTTGACTCCTTACCTGATACTCCAGACCTCATGAGGGGTGGGTTAAAAATGCTTCTTTATGGCATGATAATGCCTTTGGTGTTAGATATTCTATGTTTGTTGGTACCTCAAAAATCCGGTTTGAATGAGATCATGTGAATTGGTTTCACAGAGATGTAGTCCTTCTGTAATTAGCACTGAAACACTTCCCTTCCACAATGCTGTCTTGTGCTTATCTTCCCTGGCATGATCAGCTTGGTACATTTTGTTCCTTAATGTGGAGTGCTGGTCTTGTCTTTATTGTAGTCACCTGGAAATTTCTACTGAAGGGCTCTCAGGGGTAGAAAATTCCTTCCAATATAGCCCCATGGAGTCTATTGAAGCAAGAATTCCTAAGGTGAATAAGTCTCATTTATCTTAGAGAAGAAATGGTGTTTGGTAGTCTCTGGAGAATATTGCCAGCCTTAGAATTCTGAACACACTACTTATAATTATGTCACTGCCCATCATGTGTTTCTCCTCATCTTTAAAATAAGGATATTGATATTAAGGTTCTATGAATAATTAAGTTTGTAATTATGCTGGATTTAGAACAATACATGGCATATAATGAATGAGGTGTTACCTGACAGTGCCAGTATCATTGTTGTTTTCCATTTTGAAACTTTTTTTTTGTTTTTCCAGACAGGGTTCCTCTGTGTAGCTTTGGAGCCTATCCTGGCACTGGCTCTGGAGACCAGGCTGGCCTCGAACTCACAGAGATCCGCCTGCCTCTGCCTCCTGAGTGCTGGGATTAAAGGCGTGCGCCACCAATGCTCGGCCCCATTTTGAAACTTAAGGCTTACCATTGAACAATCTTTTGAAAAAAATTGTTACTTTGTTCAAACTTTCTGATATCCCTTGAACTGTACAGTGCACCAACAATTCAAGGTCATAGTTACGTGACCTGGCTGTTGTATTACAGTGATGTGATTTGGGATAAACAGTTTTCAAGCACCAGCATGTAACATTAAAAGATCAGTATTAAAGGTTTGTTGCCTTTTAATTAAATTGTATAAACCGAATCAACCAGTGAAATTGCGGTAATAGCACATTTAAAATGTTTTCCTTTGGAAAATGTATCCTGCCTTAACTATGTCTTCCTTGGGTGATTATAGCCAACCTAATGAAAATTGGTTAAAGGATATCTTTCACCTCCCAAATTAAGTTTGTATGATCTTTACTTAAATTCTTTACTTCAAAACATTCTTCCTCATATTTAAAGTAAATAATACCAGAGCTAAAAGCTAATGAAAAACCTAATTAACTCAGTGAGGTATTTTTCTACTGTCAATTTTTTCCAGGGCAAAGGGCTCATAGAGTGTCTGGAAAAGAAAGTGTTGATTAAAACTGTAAAAAAACTACTTAGCAACAGAACCTATAAAGACTCACCCATGCCAGCCTCCAATCTCCAGACCTCTTAATACCATTGTTACGCATACTGTTTTAGTCAATTTATTTTTAAATAATTTATATACAATATATTTGGATCATATTCCTTGTCCTTCCTTATCTCCTCCCATGTTCATGCTCTTCATATCCCAAATATTTTATTTACATCTTCATGTTAGTGCTACACTTGCAAATAGTAATAGAAAACTCTATCTTTTAAAAAGTAAGCTATATATACAAATGTAAACTTGTGGTGTGTGTGTGTGTGTGTGTGTGTGTGTGTGTGTGTGTGTGTGTGTGTGTGTGTGCTTGTGCATCTGGTGATAGGTAATGTGTTATCTTAGAAAAGTACTGAGAAGTTTTCAAAGTCACAATGAAAATCAGATGGCAATATAATCAGACCTTCATAACATTCAATCATTTCAAAGGATCTCATTGGGAGGCATTATCCCAGACTTTGACTCAGATAAGGTGTATACGGCACTAAGACAAGAATCTTCATTTTGACAACTCATCTGTGAAGTCCTTACAATATGATACATATGGGTGATTGAGGGTACACATGTCTGTTCAGGGTTCATGTGTATGCATGTGAACATATGGAGAAGAGTTTGCATTCACAGGTATCAGTCATTAAGGGTCTTCCACTTTGTTTTTTTATCTCTCACTGGAAGAGCTCACAAATCAAAACTTGGCTGACTTGCCAGTGAGCCCCAGGAATCTTCACCTCTCTGACTCTCCAGAAATGGGATCAGAAGTGAATGAAACTATACCTGGCTTTTTTTTACATGGGTGCTGTGAATCAAACTTAGGGATCCAAGGCTTTCAGAGCAAATGCTTGACTAGCTGAGCTAACCATTCAGCCCCCAAAGCATCTCTGTTGAATATGAAATGGATTATCTGTGAGAAAGTAAAATGTTCAGCTAATATCATCTAATTTACTGAATTAGAATATATTGTTAGAAGCCGGGCGTTGGTGGTGTATGCCTTTAATTCCAGCACTCAGGAGGCAGAGGCTGGCAGATCTCTGTGAGTTTGAGGCCAGCCTGGTCTACAAGAGCGAGTTCTAGGACAGCCTCCAAAGCAATACAGAGAAACCCTGGCTCGCAAAAACAAAAACAAAAACAAATAGAATATATTATTAGACTCATGGAATTATTTCATGTTGGTCAAATCAAATGCAATTGTGAGTATTCACAAAAAACATAGATAATAAAATGAAATTCGTTGTTGCAATTTACTTATTGAATCATTTAATAAATAATCTTCAAATCCCCATTAATGTGCCAGGAAACATGGCAGTGCTGCATATTAGCAATGAATAAAACCATTATGACCTTTTCTTTTTATAAAGATTATATTGTGGTATAAGAAAATAGTAAGAAATGAGTGCATAAATATAAAACACACAAAATAAAGACCCAGAGACAATTACTGGGGTTCAAGCAGAAGATCAGAAAAGCAAAACAGCCAGTCACTAGCTTTTACCTCTACCTCAGACTGAAAGGGTGATCCTGTCTCCACGAATCCTCAGAGTGCAATACAGGCTTCACTGTTCTCCGCCAAGCCTCAGACTACTCTCTCCGAGTTCCAGTCTCCTCCGCCTTATATTCCTCTCTCTGCCCAACCATATCACTCCTGTCTCCACCTCCTTAGTTCTTGGATTAAATGTGTGAACTCTGTTATTCTTTTAGACTTATTCACTTTTCAGTAGCCCTGGGTGGCCCTGAACTCACAGAGATCCATCTGCCTGTCACCTGAGTCCTGGGATTAAAGGTGTGGCTCTATGCCTATGGCTAGCTTTGCATTTTGATCTCCAGTTGTTTAAATGCATCGTAAACAATAAAGGTGTAGATACTATGAGAATAATTGAAGAATCTATTTTAGAAATAAGGTCATGGGAGGTTGTCTTGAAGAAGTGACATTTAAAATGACATTATATGAAAAACAATTTAACAATATTTCAGGCAAAAATCATAATATATAGAAGTGCTATAAAAGTACGAGGGTGTTTGCATACTCAAGAAATAAGTGTAGTTGTACAAATTAAGTGATGGAAGTGAGACCAAAATGAAGCTGTACCATAGACAACGTTTACATATGGGTATATAAAGACATTTTTTAATTTTAAATATTTTTTATTTTAGAAGAGCTCTTATTTATATATCAATTTCCCTCACCCTCCCATCCTCCCATGCTCCCCACCAACCCCCCACCCCACCCCACCCACTCCTTAGGGATAGTGAGTCCCTCCATGGGGGAACCATCAAAGTCTGTCACATCATTTGGTGGGAGGCAGGACCTCCTTCCCGTATCTGGGTTGCAATATTATAAGAGATCTGAATTTTTCATTCATTCAAACTCTGTTAGATATCATTGGAGAGTTTTAAATAAGGTTGCTTAACTAAAATGTACAGACAAGATCACTCTAGTGACTACATGCAGAATGTAATAATTCAGAGAGATTCTAGGAGAAGGATTTGAGGGATTTTTTTTTCTGAAGTCCATTTGGAAACAGTGTCAATGATAATGAGAAAGATCAGAAAGCTCTTTTGGAAATAGGATGCACAGTATTTATTAGTAGAATAGGTGTGGGGTAGGCAGGAAGGAAGACAATGTCTTGTTTTGATCAACTGAGCATAGGTTGGTGTTATTTACTTTGATGTGGGGAAACGTAAAGGAATTTATTTTAGATGTGTTTATTTGAAGATGCTTGGAGGAATATCTACCACACTAGAAATTCCTATTTCTTTTTCAGCATTTGGTAATTTAAGCAGATACATAGGCTAAGGAATCATCACTGTTATACAACAAAAGCTACATTAACCAACGTATTTTCCAAATCCATATCTGGCAATTCCAATTTTATTAATAATTGCAAACTATATTTGCACTATATGCTTGTTATGATACATGTAGGCAGATCCTCTATACATTTACTTATTTCTGGCATTTTTGATTGTAATTGCCTTTGAACCCACTTCATGGGGCCTGACATGTCTGCTTGATTACAACTTAGTAGATCATGAAAGTGGGCTTTGTGGAAAGAAATGATTTTGTACATTACTATGTGACAGTAACATGCTTGATAAGGGTAAAACTTTGTAATAAATATATAAAACTCTCTGAATTATTACATTCTGCATGTAGTCACTAGAGTGATCTTGTCTGTACGTTTTAGTTAAACAACCTTATTTAAAACTCTCCAATGATATCTTTCTGCCTTACTTATCTCCAGTTTATATCTGATTTTTATATCTGATTTTTTTTTGGTTTTTGGGATACGGTTTCACTGTGTAGCTTTGGAGCCTGTCCTGGGCACTTGGTCTGGAGACCAGGCTGGCCTCGAACTCACAGAGATCTGCCTTTCTCTGCCTCCCTAGTGCTGGGATTAAAGGCATGCGGCACCAATGCCCAGCGAATCCTGACTATTTTTAACTATGCTATCAAAGGCCATTAAATACATACACAATGTTGTACAAATGCAAGTAACAGTGCTTTCAGAATTTTTATCAACTGAGTCAGAAAAATGTACATAAAATCAGCAAAATATGACCATTGTATCAGGAATAGAATATAGAATAAATAAGGAAAGGTAAAAAGTGAATGACGTATGTATATTTCATTGTCTTAAATTTACTGATCATGTAAGTGTATCACCTGGCTTTGCAAGTAAGGTCAGGAAGAGGACTGAGAATACTGAGGAGCAGTACTTAATATAGTTCTTGCTACATGGAAGAAAACAGAAGGTGATAAGAACAGTATATGTCTTCTAATATGCCCTATTCTTCTTCTACTTCTATTTATTCAACAGTTTGTTTTTACTTCTTACATTTAGGGAATAATTCATTGATTTTTCTGGCTACACTTGAATAATCAACATTCAGTTCAGCTGATTTGATAATCTGAATTATTAATATTCTTCTGTACCTGCAGATATTAAAAATATAGAAAATTATTTTGATTATGTCAAATGCTCATAGCTTGTTTATCATATGAAAGAAGCAATTAACACAGTGGAGATCTGATATTATTTAGATAATGTTGATATGGAATATATATATATATATATATATATATATATATCATATAGATATATGATCAAGTATTTCTACTTGTCTCTTAAATGAAATTAAATGTGAAGTTACTAGATACATGGAATGTAAAGTGAAAGATAAGTAGAAATGGAAAAATGCCTGTGTACACAGAACAATCTATAAATCCATAACAAAAACCACACTAAGAATAGAAGCTCTGAATTAGTCCACCCCAACATCTACCTCATCTATGAACTGTTGGAGCGTGTGAAAGAGGACTATGTTATAAATCCAAAACAACAGGATCTCTATGACACAGGACAACAGGATATCCAAGGGGAACCCCAGTGAGAGAGCCCATTTTCAGTGGTGTAGCAGAATCCAGAATCCTCAAACTAGACCAATGACTTATGGCAATGGACACTTGGAAGTAAAGGTGAATGGATTAAAGGATAAACTCTGTGACTCAACAGGCCACACAGCAGCTTCTACGATGAGATTCTTCTCCCTCTTGTTTTGTTGGTTCAGTATTTGATTTTACTTTTAAATGTTTTATTCATTTTACATACCAACCACAGTTCCCCCCTACCTCTCCATCTACCCCACAACCACTCCTCAGAGAGGATAAGGCCTCCCTTTGGGAGTCACCTAAGATTTTGTTTTGTTTTGAAGAGGAGGTAGCAAGGGAAAAATGCAGATGAGAGGGGACAAAGAGATAAGTGGGATCAGAATGCTTGATGTGAAATCCACAAAAAAACAATAAAAGTTAAAAGAATTATAAAAAAAGAATAGATGCTCAAATAGCCATGTTTCAGGATAAATAAGTTTCATATAAAATTAAAATTAAAAACAACTGGAAAGTGATTTGACCTAAGTATAGTTAGGACCCAAACGTACATAGAGAAGGAACAATACTTATAAAAAAGAAATATATTTTAACATGAAGATAAAATATGAAACTATTGAAATGACAAAAATGCGATTATCAAATTAGCAATCCATGAGATTAGATAATATAGATGTAGCTACAAGTAAAGAAGAAATACATGAAATGTAACATGTGACCAAAAAATTCACTCAAAATGTATATTTAAACCAAGATGAGAATGATAAAAGAGATAGGAATGGGGTTCATACTTTGGTATTATGGAGGCTAAGGCAGAAAGACTACAACTAGGCTGAAGCTAGCCTGGATTATTGCATAGTTCTAAACTATTAAGTAAGATTATGCCCCAGGAGTGCTAGATTAATAAAACCTCAAAAATATAAACAAAATAAAACATAATAAAATATAATTTAATAAAAATAGAAAGCACATTGAATGGTTTTACAACAGTTTCAATAGGATCTTGAGAAGAAAAAGAAAGGGAATGGCAGGAAAACCTTTAAAGAAGATTTGAAGACAATTTCCAGAACTGAAGAGAGATAGTTACTTCACTCAAAAATAAACATTAAATAGCAATATGTTTTTAATTCATAAATTGATAGCGCCATAGGAAAGTATAGGAAAATATTTTCAAATAAAAAGAATGCAGGAAACATTTGAGAAGCTAATAATAACAAGCATTATCTACAATGAAATAAAAAAACACAATTTTCACAAATATAAAAAGTTCTTGGAAAGAGTCAGAGGTGGGAGGGCAGTGCAACATACGGAATACCGGCAAAGATTAATAACACTAAAGATCTTTTGAAAAAGTCAGACGTGTGTGTGTGTGTGTGTGTGTGTGTGTGTGTGTGTGTGTGTGTGTTAAATTGGAGTTATTATATAATGGGTTATCAATGTTTCTACTAGACACCTTAGCCTAACAAAATTCTCAGTGCTAGAAATGAAGTACTTTGTTTGGCATTATTGACCAGTGAGGTCATCATTGTAATTTAATGGGGAAAATGATAGATTTTTATTTTAAAAACAGACAGAATTGTTTCTTGATATTCCATTGTGTTTAAGTGTAGATTTTGAGTATCCTCATCATTTTGTGCTGCTGTAACTGAATGCCACAGGCTAATTTATGCACCACTAAAGTTTGCTTCTCATGGTTCTGCAGGTTGAAAAGTCCAAGATCTGGAAGCTGACATGTAGTGAGGGGCTTTCAGGTTTTTTATCTGATGACAGATGGTGGAAGCTTAAAAACAGAAAGGAATGCATATGTGAGATGGGATGTGGAAAGGAGGGAAGAAGGCTCTTCCGGAGATGGGGGTATGGACTCACATTTTTGGAAGAATCCATTTGCACAATAATGAAACTGATCCATGAGAATGGCATTAATCCACTTATGAGGCTATAGCTTTCATGAACTAATTATTTGTTAAAGTCTCCTCTGTCAACATTGCTGACTGAGGCTTGTATTGATAGCATCTGGACTATTGGAAGCTCAAATAAAAGCAGAAGGTGTGTTAAAGATTTAGAACCAAGAGCTTAAAATTGCCTACATGACAATATACAGTAAAACAAGAAACCACAATATAGATAGATGGGTTAGAGTAAATTAAGTTCAAATTTTCCCACAGCAAACAGAAATTCATAAACAAATGATATTTGTAGCAAATAGTACAAAGAAGAAATTAATATCTAAGGAATAACAAAGTGGAACTATATTGTATTACATATTATATAATTATTAACTGATAGACTTTTAAAAAACTATGTTTATGAGAGTCTACCATGTATCTTTTTCTAAGACAACACAAAGAGATAAAATTAGTGTTAGGAAAAGTTAAAACTACAATCAATAGGCTTGATATAGTACACACATATGTATTTCTTTAAAATATGCAGAATGTATTTTCAAGATTATATGCAGCATATACAAAAATTAACTATGTATACTAGATCTTGGACACAATTTAAGCATATTTTAAAGTATTGGTATCATTCAATCAACTTTCTCTTATTGTATTATAGTTAAGCCATAGATTACATGTATATGTATATACATATATCTGAGCAATATTAATCAAAATTTAAAATAAATTAGTGAATAATAAAGTCAATCAGAGGAAACCATAAATTTCTAATGCTAAGGGATAATAAAGTACTGAATTTCCAGAATGATATACTCTCCAAAGTACCCTTTATAGAATATAAAATAATGCCTTTTGATTTAGAGAAAAATAGCTATGTAATCAATATATATAATCATATCATGATTATGCTTATCAGTCAAAATTGAGGTAGGGAATGAAATAGCATTGGAAAGATATTTCATAAAAGGTTATACCTACAATTTTTCTTATATAAAATAAAAACCTGAGAACAAGTGAGCTGACACAACATCTAACGTTGATTCCTACCGAGAATCATTATCTAAGTTCAATCTTTCTAGCTCGTATGTTGGACAGAAAACCAAATCCTACAGGTTGTTTCCTGACTTTAACATGATTTTGTTTATGATAAAATTGATACTTACTATATGAGACATTTTGTTATTCATTACTTATTAATTTATTCTTATAGCATTAGTTCCCTAGTTTCTTGTAGCTGTTTTGGGTGACATCGGGATGTCAACATGGTTGAATATGAAAATACAATGGAAATGCTTTCTTCATGTAGAGGATAGCTTTGGGTTAAGTCTGGTTATAGTGAATGGTGGACAAAGTGAGCACAACCAAATAGAAGGCAAGAAGTTGTGACTGTGGACACAGGGCTCTTTATGAGGGTTTGTTTTCTCATGCAATCCCTGTTGATTGTCAAATGATAAGGTCATGATATTAGAGTAATTGTACTATGGGACTGAGCAGTGAGTAGGCCTTTTCCTTATTCCTGTGCTGAGAGTAAATAATAGTTATTTCAATTCCTTCAGGGAGTTTGGCTTGGTGAGTAGATTGATCAGTTTCTGTTGATGAGGGACTTAGATAATGTTCAATGTATGGATTTTTCCATCTTCTACATACTTTGCATGTTTGTGAATATATTTCAACAAGATTTGGTTTAAGACAGGGAAGAGCAAGTTCTGTATGAAAAAGAGAAACAGGTTTTCTTTTATATTAGTAAGACATTAATATTTTATCTTGTTTCTAATTAAATATTTTAGCTATAAAATAATATGACTACAATTGCCTTCAAAATATATGTTTAGCACTCAAGAAAATGCATGAAAGATGTTTTACATCACTGTTCTGCTGAAATTAAGAACTGAATTTGCACTACATAAATATGTGTAACTATATTCTGAAGACAAATGGCTCTTAGTTTGTTAATTGAAAACAATAGATTAAAGCCCAATCTTAAAAGGTGGTCATTAGGCATAGATGTATATTAAGCAAAAAAAATTAAATCATAAATGTTACACAATAATGAGTGAGAACACTAAGTTGGTCCTCATCTAAAATACCAGCTTCTTTTGGTTTGATTGAACAGAATTTCATTTGAACATTAAGGAATATTTTGTGAGGAATACCACCATGCCTCAAGAAGACAGACAAGGAACAAATTAAACCAATCAAAGAGAGTGCTAGGGGAGAGTAGAATGGGAGAGAGAATTCTCTGGAATAAATAGCTTTGGAAATGCTGGTACTGGTTAGCCTGGTTATGCATATCTATGTACTTAGAGGATTTTAGTCTTTTTTTTTTCTTAAAGTTGTATGGCTGATCTGAAACCTCTGGATTTTGTGTTACAAACCTCAGATATTTTCATGATAGTTTTTAAATATCAGAGTCATTACCAAAAGCCAGACTTCGTGTACATTTCTGTAGCAACAAAAAAGAAAAGTGTCTGCTTGGGTTTTATGAAGAACATTACAATGTTAAAAAGGAAGTCATTTTTTCTAATATATACATTCACATTGCAGATGGAGCTTGTTAATGAAACCTCAGCAGATGGGAAGAAGCAGCAACCCTCTGCTACACAGTTTCAGAGGCTGATTTTATCTTATCTAGTTTGAAATGTGCATTTCTATAGAAATTCTAACTCATTCCTGAGTTCTTTAATTCAACTAAAGATGTTTTCAATAATTGCCAGTTTGTACTTCATTTAGCAGGACTTTGATTTTGTTAGGTAATTTTTTGCTGGCAATTTTTAATGTACTTAATTTTCAAAACAGAAATAATATTTGCCATGTATGTATTGAGGCCAAATCAAAATGTTTTTAGTAGAAATATCACTCAGAAGTGGATAATTCTGCAAATATTCTGAAAAGTACTGATTATTCAACCCTCTTTTCTTCCATTTTTAAATTTAAATTAGAAACAAGATAGTTTTACATGTCAATCCCAGTTCCCTCTCCCTCCCCTCCTCCCCTGTCCCCCACTAACAGCCTACCTATCCCATACCCTTTCTGCTCCCCAGCTGGATGAGGCCTTCTATGGGAGATCTTCAGAGTCTGTCATAGCCTTTGGGATAGGGTCTAGGCCCTCCCCCATGTGTCTAGGCTAGACAATAATGATATCTGTTCAAGTATGTTCACAGCAGCATTATTTTTAATAGCTAGAACTTGGAAGCAACCTAGATGCCCCACATGAAGAATGTATAGAGAAAATGTGGTACATTTACACAATGGAGTACTACTCAGCACCCAAAACAAAACAAAACAAAACAAAAACAAAAACAATGGAATCTTGAAATTCTCAGGCAAATTGATGGAAGTAGAAGAAACCATTCTGAGTGAGGTAACCCAGTTACAAAAATACAAACATAGAATTCACTCACTCATAAATGGATTGTTCACATAGAGCAAAGGATTACCAGCCTACAATTCACACCATTAGAGCGGCTAGGCAACAAGGAGGACCCTAAGAGAGACACACAGGCTCCCCTGGAGAAGGGGAGAGGAACAAGACAATTATAAAAATATTATACCATACCTTCTATTTATTCCTACATACTCTTATCTAGCCAATACACCTTCAAATGCATTGGCTGTTTCTATCTTTGAAAATTTTCCCATTTCCTTGGCAGTACTTCTTTGCCTGAGCTTTCACATTCTTATCCAGCAATAAGACATATGCACAAAAAATCTACTGCTGTTGTGTTCACAATAGCAAGGAATAAGTCAGCTCAGATATTCTTTGGAAGCTGAATAGGTAATAAAAATGTGGTACATGTACACAATGGGATTTTCTTTAGCCCTAAAGAAAAACAAAACTATGAAAATTTCAGGAAAATGAATGAAATTAGAAAATATGTTGAGTGAGGTAACCTAGACTCAGAAAGGCAAATACCATGTATTCCCACTCATGATGATTGTAGCTTCTGATTCTCATATACATGTATTTATATGTACCTGTTTGTGGTTTGGGTTACTAAACTGCAATGGGATCCATGAGAATAGAAAATAGGCTTTTACTTTCCCTATGAGGGGATGCCATACTCAGCCTTAACACAGGGGAGAGGGGCTTACTCCTGTTCCAACTTAATGTGCCAGACTTTGTCTTCTCCCCATGGGAGCCCTTACAGTTGGGAGGTGTGAATGTGGAGGTGGGCTCCTGGGGAAGCAAGGGGGACAGGAGGAGGGGTCAGAGGGAGAAATTTGGTTGCAATGTAAAAAATACATTTACTATAAAATATAGTAGACTTTTAAGGAAGTGGGAGTGGAAAGGTAATAGAACATGGGAGACATGGAACTGGAAGGTGGAATAATGGGGACAGAATAGTGTAAGTGAGGAAGTACATAGGGGGTTGTGAAAGATGAGCTGGGGAGGGGAAGATCAAATTCAATAAGGGTCTATGAAAATGATATGAGGTGACTTGTTACGTAGCATGTTGGTTTGAAATGAAAATAAAAAGTTAAATAGTAATACCATAATATTTAATGTTATATGAACAATATTCAAGGAAAGATGCCAAGTAATGTCAAAATGTAAAAATATTTATCTTCACATGATTTGAGTCATATTATCCATAATTGTTTGGTGAAAACATGGTTTGTTTGCCAAATTCCTGGTGCCATTTTTTAAAACTGCCTATGTGTAGCAGGCTTTTTTTGGGGGGGGTTCAACAACCAGCTCCCAAATCATGATGTGGAGACTTACTATTAGTTATGAATTCTTGGCCTTAGCTTAGGCTTGTCACACTAGCTCTTTTAACTTAATTTATCCTGCTTGTCTACATCTACAATTTGCCTCGGGTCTTTTTTTTACCTTCCTTTCATTATGTATGTCCTGCTCTGTGTCTGGATGGCTGGCAGCCTGGCCCCACATTTCTCCCTCTTTTTCTCCTATGTTCTCTCTTTCTTTCTTGCTATTCCATTCTCTCAAGCCTAGATTCCTCTTCCAACTTATTCTCTCTGCCCACCAACCCTGCCTATCCCTCTACTGCCTAGCTATTGGCTGTTCAGCCTGATCAGACTGGTCAGGTGCCTTAGGCAGGCAAAGTAAAACAGCAACAAGTCTTTACATAATTAAGCAAATTCAGCCTAAACAAAAGCAACACACTTCTATACAACTAAATAAATGAAGCATAAACAAATGTGACACACCTTCACACAGTTAAATATTCCACAAAACCTATGAAATAATGATTTATGGTAAATACTATGACTACTTCAATAAAGGGAGTATTTTCAATTAGAAAACTCAGAATCTGAGACTTGATTTACTTTTTCAGTTGCTTTTTGTTAAATTTACTTTTCCTGACATTCACTCAAACTTATCCATAATTTTTGGTGTTGGTACACTACCACAAAAAATATGACTGTGCTATTAGCTGCCCTCTATTTAAAGCCAGTTCTCTTTAGTCCCATCAAAGCATTGTCCTCCAAAAATGTTTTCTTCTAAAATGTTTTGAATGTGTAACAAGTAAAAAAGTTTATTTTCTTGTAAAAATAAAACATACATAAAATTTTCTATGTTTCTATGCATCGTAATATGAATTGAATTAGTAATTTACATTGTTTGGTATGTTTAATCTTCAAAATACGTTTCTCTGTTCCCAATGCCCAAACCAATATATTTAAAGTTTTAGTGGAATGCTTTTAGGTTTGTGGGATATGTTTCTCCCAATGCTTCCTTTGTTCTAGTCATAGAGGGAAAAAAGACACATACTTTTCT
Source organism: Cricetulus griseus (assembly GCF_003668045.3). Lineage (NCBI taxonomy): Eukaryota > Metazoa > Chordata > Mammalia > Rodentia > Cricetidae > Cricetulus > Cricetulus griseus. Next base: position 35,108,106 of record NC_048604.1, on the reverse strand, counting down.
TAAAAGCCAGGATCTTCAAATTCTCTACTTTATAAATTGATATTCTTTAACTTAAATTGACCTTCATTATATCTATTCTCCATATAGTGACCCATATTTCACTGATAAATACTTACTTTTTGTCCATGTGCCTTTATAAAACACAATTTGTACTTTGAATACAAGGTCATTTTATTTTTTCACATTTTGTTTTCCATTTTCTTGTCTTTCTACTTCATCAAAAGGAGAAACTTAAGAAGAAGATGATGTCTTATGTATTTCTGTTCTGTTTTTTTGTGAAATAGATAATGCTTAAAAAATGTGTTTTATAAGTTGGTACTTTCCATGGTCTCACCGGCTTTCCTAAAGCTTCATCCCCTATTATCGCCTTGGTTTTGTTCAACTAAATTATTGAGTTTGCTATTTCTTTACTATCAAACGCCTGGATTGTGGTCTAACTCCACATTACTACTGTGCTCTTTAATCTAATCTTCATTGGTAGATTTCTACCAGGATAGTTCTTTAGAGGGAGTTTTTCTCTCTTTTCAACCTTAGTTCCTAAATAAAGGGCAGGGAATGCAATTTTCTTCAGAAGCGAGGCATAAATGTAGCAAAAGTGACGATAGCAGGCAATGAAATACAACTGAGTACTGAGGACTGAAGTAAACTAGGGAGCATAAAGTTCAATAAATAAAATAAGGCATTTCCCATTTAAATACACTGTTTTAGTCATTTAGAAATACAGGGATAATGGTTTCATGTGTGTTTTCGTTTTTTCAAACACAACTAAAGACTAGGATCTTAAATAGAAAGCTCTGCTTTTTTAAAATCTAAAATGATTTCTCACTCAATATATCTTGGTGTTGTACTTTCCCATAGACTTTGCCATCCTCCCTACATACTCAACTCAACTTCATTCTCTCTCTGTGTCTTTCTGTCTCTCTCTCCCTAAACAAAAGATAAAAAGAAGATTAAAAGAAACAAAAATCCAGTAAAACATAAAAACAAAACAAAGATGCTCAGAAAAGTGTGTAATCACATTGCAAAATAAACTCAAAATGGACCAAAGACTTAAATATAAGACACAAAGTTTTGGAAATAATAGATGAAAACTTAAGAAAAGCTTTGAATACATTTTCTGGATTGGACCATGCAAGCACAAAAAACAAAAACAATGATTTGCAATTGATATACAGAACATGAAATGCTCATCATGAGAATCAGCACAATGAAGGTACAATTTACCTTTCCATAAAAGAAGTTATTTCCCAACACTTTACCTGACAGAGGGATCATATCTATAGCACAAGGAACTGAAATACCTTATTCTTCAAAAATAAGTAATGCAAGTAAAGTAGGGTATACATTTGAACAGACATTTCTCAAGAGAATAACACACACACTACCAAAAAGTACAGGAAAAGTAGCTAATGACACAAATCATTAGCAAAATGCAAACAAGAATTACAATGTTGATACATATCATCTAACTAATAATAAGAACAGCTAGCATCCAGAAAACAAACAAAAAATGTTGGTGAAGCTGCTGGGGGAAAAGGAACCCTTAAACCCAGTTGTTGGAACTGTAAATGAATCTAGCTACTATGGAAATCAGTATAGAAACTGAAAACAGACCTTATTTAAGATCCAGTTATACCACTGATGTTATATATATATCTGAAAGGATCTGTCTGTATACTACAGTGGTACCGGCAAAAATGAGTTTATCCTGGCACTGTTCACAATATCCAAGTTACAAAATAGCCTAGAAATCTACATGGATAAATAAAATATGTAGACACTGGAGCTTTATTCAGCCATAAAGAAGAGAAAAAAATTACATCATTGGCAGAAATACTGATGGAACTAGAAATCCTCATGCTATCTGAGAAAAGCCACACCCATAAGACAAATATCTTAAGGTTTTGGGAGTAACCAATTGCTTTCTGATTGAATCTGAAGTCTGTTCCACAGTAGCCATGGGAAGGCAGAGAGCTTATGCTCTAGAGAGGAACCTACTACTTTTACTGAATGGCTTTGTTGTCAAACTGCCCTCTACATATTTATATTTATACCAAAATTAGTGCTAATTTTTGCTGGGGTCAGAGAATCATATTGGTGCTGTAAGCAGCAGTTACTGCAGAGATGTGTAACGGGTGAAAGAGGTAAGACTGAGTAGAACGCTGAGCTCAAGGGTGAGGGAGCATGGCAGAAAAGGGGAAGATGGGATTTGAAGAACAGGAGGATGAGGAGTAGTGCTATAAAATACTGACATGAAGACTTGAAACAGTTATTATTCCCAGGAACTCACTGCAGCTACAGTTGCCTACACAAGGCCTGTAGAAGAGCAAGCCAGCAAGATTAGTTAACATTGCAACATGCAGCACTAATTGGATCAGTGTGTTACAAAGAAAACAAAACAGAGAAATGCAGCAAACAGGAGGACTGGAAGGGGGTGTGTCCAGCCAGAGGAGGAATGAGTTGAGAATAGGGATGATCAATATACATTGTATACATGGATGAAGAATAAACAGAAGTTCTGAAAGAAAAAAAAAGATACTATGAGGGAATTTATCTCATGTTGAAGTAAAAACAACAACAAAATAACCCCAAACAAACAAACAGTTTTCCTAAAAGTAGACTAGCAAGTCCTAACTTTTGGTAAGGTGACAGGAAAGAGAGGGAACAAAGAATAGTTAGATTTGTTTAGTGCATATAATCTGCATTTATAGAAATATCAAAGTGAGGGTCATTAATATGTACAATTAATTTACATTAGTTTTCCAAATAAAGCAAAATGTAATACTGCATAATGATACCACTAAATACCAAATTTCATACTTGAGAAGCAAATGCACCTTGAAAGATGACATTTTTTAATTTCTTTTTTTATTTTCAGATTTTTTATTTAAATTAAAACAAGCTTGTTTTACTTGTCAATCCCAGTTCCCTCTCCCGCCCCTCTTCTCCTCCCCTCCCCTACTCTGTATCCCATCCCCTTTCTGTTCCCCAGGGAGGGTGAGGCCTTCCATGGAGGATCTTCAAAGTCTATCATATCATTTGGAGCAGGGCCTAGGCCCTCCCCTATGTTTCTAGGCTGAGAGAGTATCCCTCTATGTGGTATGGGCTCCCAAAGTCCATTTATATATTCAGAATAAATACTGATCCACTACTAGAAGCCCCATAGATTGCTCAGTCCTCCTAACTGACACCCATGTCCAGGGAGCCTGGTTTGGTCCTCTGCTGATTTTCCATTTATCAGTCTGGGGTCCATGAGCACCCCATTGTTCAGGTCAGCTGTTTCTATGGGTTTCTCCAGCCTGGTCTTGACCCCTTTGGTAAAAGACATTTTAAACCTCAACCATTTTAGCCATCCAAAACTCTGAAGAAAATAAAAATACTTACTTAGCCTGATACACAGGGTGTATGGAATTGTGTATTTGTGATTTATCTGACAAGACTCTGGGTGTTTCCTTCTGCCTTTGATTTCATTTCTAAAATCCTAGGACAGCAATACATGTTGGTGCAAGATTTTAAAAACCATGGATTTTGAGACTGACAGACATGGATTTTATTTTACACGTGATCACTTCTGTCATTTCATATGAATGACTTAAACTCTGAAAGCCAGTTTGTTGCTCCACAAAATGATATTGATGTCATTGCTATACTTGTGGTGAAGAGTTCTTGTGAGAATAGATATAAATTCCCATGACAATATTTACTTTTTCCTCTGGTTGTCTATAGACCATTGGTGAGCTTAAAACTCTTCTTTCCAACTTTGCACATACATTAGATTGCTTTTCACTGTAGATCCTGTATCCACCAAAGATAGGAAACAACACTGAAGATAGTCAGCATGTGCTTTGTTTTCTGTCCCAAAAGATCCTTCTCAAATATCCTAAGTGAAAGTATTATTATTTAATTTAAAGGAAATCTAATGAGGAATCTCATTGCATCAAAGGATAAATGGAAAGTACTTTAAAGCAGAAGTATGGTTGGTCACTAAGCCTTGTGCAATCAATCTAGTGACAGAAGATATTGCCAAGGGTGCTCCAGATGATTGATTGACATGCTAGCAAGCTATAGAACAGCGCTTGAGAATCCCAGAATGAGATAATGGTCTTTTTTACTGATGCCTTCAATAGCAGCCTATGATTTAACTCATCTATCAACAAAGTGAAATTGTGCCAGAAATAGAATTGTGCCTCTCCTGGAACAGCTCTTATCCACTGACACTCATACACTCACATTTCTTAATTGTAGCCATATTGATAAAAGTTTAGCACATAATATATTTTGATTTTCTGATGATATTGTAGCATTGTTTGGGTTAATTATTAACCAAAATTGTATCCAATAGCAAAGTTAATTTAATCTTGAAGTCAGAGCTTCATCAAAACTGAAGTATCAAAAAATTGTATCTTTTCTTTCAAAATCTGTAACATCCATCAAGTGACATAGCTGATGTAACACAATGACACATTTAAAGACTTTTAGTGGATTGTGGCAAGATTGCAGAACTTTCATTCACTACGGAATCCAGAAGCAATATAAAACCAGAGATATAATGTATGCACAAAACCTGAAGGGCAAATATAAACAAAGAAATGAATGAATAATATAAAAGCAAAACAAAAAAGAAAATTAAGAAGAAAAATTCCTGAAATGTTATGAGATAAGGAATCTCCAAAGATGCCGTTGAGTTCGTCAACTGCTGGGTATGCACTTTACTCTTAAAAGTAGTTTGTATATCCAGTGAGGTTCCCTTGGAGAAAACTTAAGTTTTCATTTGAAGGTGACTACCAATTGGTGATAACTTTTGCCTTAGGGATGGGGGAATAGGTCCACTTCTTCTTCCAGCTCTATGGCCCTATCTTATACAGACTCATGCAGGCCCTGTGGAAGGTGCCACAGTCTCTGTGCATTCATAGGCACATCAGTCCTGGTGTGTTTAGAAGGCATTGTTCCCTTGGTCCCCTCCATCCCCTCTGGTTCTTATATTCTTTTGTTTCTTCAGGGTTCCCTGAGAGGTAGAATTTGATGGAGACTTCCCTTATAGGACTGAGTGTCTTATAATGTCACTTATTCTCTGAATATTATCTGGCTATGGATCTCTGTATTTGTTTCCATCTGCTGCAGGAAGAAGCTTCTCTGATAATTGCCAAGTAAGACATTGATGTATGATTATGATAAACTGTCACAAGGAGTCATTTTATTCCTATGTTATGAACACTTGCTAGTCTTGCTGTGAACCTAGCATCTATTTTGTGGCTCCCTACCACTTGTAACTCCAGTTCCAGAGAACGGGAAGCCCTCTTATGGCACTGCACACATGTGCTACGTATTCATAATGAAGATAAAACTCATACAAATAAAATTCAACTTATAAGATCTTTTTAAATTTTTAATTTTTTTTACTGAAAATAGCTTCTTCTCTCATATAATAATCCTGACCACAGGTTCCCCTCCATCCACTCCTCCTAGCCACACCCCACCTCTCCTCTCTCCCAGACCAATTCCCTATCCATTCCCTCTTTAGAAAAGAACAGGCCTCCAAGAGATGGCAGCCAAATATGACAAAGCAATAGAACAAGGCAAAAGCCCTCATATTGAGGCTGGACAATGCAACCCATTATGAGGAAGAGGCCCAAGAACAAAAAAAATCTTTAGAATAAATGTATACAATAGTTTTAAACATCATGACAAATCATTTACGTTTTCTAATTAATACTGGAAATTATTTACAAGTAAAATACATTTTATAATCAATAGAGTATTTATTGTGCTCCATTTTATATTAATCTCATTTATTTTCCTTTCTACATATGCTTTTAAAGGCAACGGTAAGACCTGCTAGAAAGAAACCAACTTTGATGTTAATTGACCTGGGGTCCTTTTCCTGCCTTCTGTAACATTTGTACGAGGAGAAACATCTTGTATATTACACCTACAAGGTGATATATACATTACTCACTATATCACACTGAGATTATCGATAGCTGACAAAATGTTAATCATTATTGGTATATTCTTAAAATGACGGTAGTAATCAGGAAGATTTGCTCCACTCTTAAAACTGCAACACTGGCCGGGTGTTGGTGGTGCACGCCTTTAATCCCAGCACTCGGGAGGCAGAGGCAGGCGGATCTCTGTGAGTTCGAGGCTAGCCTGGTCTCCAGAGCGAGTGCCAGGACAGGCTCCAAAGCTACACAGAGAAACCCTGTCTCGAAAAACCAACAACAACAAAAAAAACTGCAACCCTGATGACTGAGGATTGTAAAGTGCATGAACTCACCCTGCTTTCTTGCCAACAACTCTACAAACTACTATTTCTTCTACTATGAAAGGGGATTCTCTAAAATTTTTCTTTTATGATATTGCTGGGCATAAATCTTTTTGATTTGTTAGAAGAAGAACACACTTTGAAAATCATTTCTTCTTTTGGTTTTTGGTTCCTCTCAAAATCATATAGGATTTCTGATTGGATCTATTGAATCTAGGGAGCACTCCATCTGAGGGAGCTCATGCCCTATACTGTGAAATTGATGGAGAAACCATAGATACTAGAAATAAAACCACTACATTTGTCTTGCTAATTATATTTGCTGTCAAGCTGCATTTCAGATATTTATATTTATGCCCACAGCCAAGTGCTGTCATGAACTTGGAAGAAGGAAATCTCTCCTATCAGAGAATGACTCTTAAGGCAGAATCATGAATATTCAAAGTAGTGAGAGCAAGTGACAATTAAATGTTCATATTTAGACTAGACATCCATATCACCCCTCCCATTTAAAGCTCAGGTAACATATGAAATAGGAGATAGAAAAATGTACAAGCCAATTAGTAGATAAGGAGGTCTGTGAGGATGTTGTCTTGTTTTGGCACTCATAACCTCACAACTACATCTGTCAGAGCAGGGACTATGCAAGACTGAACCAGCAAGCATTGCTATGGAAAAGTGACAAGCTTATGAGGCTCTGCCCCATGCAAGGGAACTAAGGACAGTTCTGGAAGACTAAAGAGTGATATAACCACTGGTTTATTACTGGTCTAAAATGGATAGCTTCAAGGAAGAGGCCCAGGTTAAATCCAAACCTGCACAAAGCAAAAATAAAAACAAAATAAAAGATATGAAATTTGTATGGGGATTTGATAGAAGGAAGATAGGTTCATTGGTAAGAGTGGGAGGAGATTAAGAGCATGGGGTGAATGTAAACAGAATGGGTTCTGTATGTATGCAATTGTTAAAGAATAACCACTAAAAACTGGCAGATAGTCATCCAAGCTTGTTAAATGTGTTTTTAACATAGGGTCTCATTGGATTGCTCAGATAGGCCTTGAAATCCCAGTTTTCTGTCTTCACTTCCCCAGCTCTTACAGAAGGTTTACTGAACACTGAAAAAACACTTAAGAGTGCATACAAATCTTTACTTTTGTTTGGTTTTGTTTTTTCGAGACAGGGTTTCTCTGTGTAGCTTTGGAGCCTATCCTGGCACTCGCTCTGGAGACCAGTGTGGCCTCGAACTCACAGAGATCCACTTGCCTTTGCCTCCGGAGTGCTGGAATTAAAGGAGTGTGCCACTACCACCCATTTGAATACAGGTATCTTGAAAGACCAGAAGGTGTCAGATTTCCTAGAGCTGGAGTTATAGATGGTTGTGATTAGCTTGATCTAGGTCCTGCAAACTGAACTTGGATCCTCTGTAAGTTCAGTTAAGTGCTCTTAACCATTGAACCATCTTTCTAACATTATTCCCCAATAAAAACAATTTTATTTAATTTTAAAAATGGACTCTTGTCATATATTACAGAGTGTCTTTGAACTTGTGACATCTTACTGTATCCTTCCAATTGATGGGACTGCATTCATGTGTTATTATATCTAGCTTTTATTTTCTTCCTTTACTATAGTTAGTTGTGTTATATAAAATATGTTAATATCAGTCAGGCAGTTGTACAACATTGTGTATGTATTTAATGGTCTTTGATTGCATAGTTAAAAATAGTCAGGATCGGCTGGGCATTGGTGGTGCACACCTTTAATCCCAGCACTCGGGGAGGCAGATGCAGGCAGATCTCTGTGAGTTCGAGGCCAGCCTGGTCTCCAGAGCGAGTGCCAGGACAGGCTCTAAAGCTACACAGAGAAACCCTGTCTCGAAAAGCCAAATATTTATATCATATAGAAATTTGTCCAAACTTTTAGTAACAGAACCTTAGGTTAATGTCTTTTTCTCCTCTCTGGCAATGATTATATTGAATTTACAGTTTACAGTTCTCTACTTCTTATAGACTGAAGCAAAGACCTATATTATTTATTCTTTGAGTAGTTAATGATACCCAGAACATGTGTTGAATTTCCTATTTTCATGCCAATACAAAACTTCATTTTTAAACAGATTCCTTGAGTTTATTATCAGTATCGTTATTACCATTAATCTTGTTACTAATACTGTGTGTATGTGTGTATGATGTGTTCATGCCATGTAGTGAATGTGGAGGTCACAAGATAACTTGCTAGAGATCATTCATTCATTCTAACTTTTTGTATGTATCAGACTTAGCTTCCTGGTTTGCCTGACAGGAAGCTTTTACCTGGGAGAGTCTTGTTTCCCTCCAACCTGTCTTGGACCTGCGCGCCACGTTGGGTGCTTTGGCCCCAGTGGTTTGATGATTATCTGTCAGTCTTAAGGTTCCAAACAGGCCATGTCTTTTCCCCTTTGACCATCGAGATCTCGCAAGATTTAGCGGGCGGCTCCAGCTGCGCCTGCACAGATCTCTTTATAAAGAGCAGAAGGTTGCTCTTGGAGGAAGTGCCTCTTTGCTTCCCGTTATTGCTTTCTCGAAGCTCCTCTCTGCCTCTTGCCTCCACACTCTGCCGCCAAGATGCCTCGGATTATGATCAAGGGGGTCATGTGGAGAAATACGGAGGATGAGATTATGAAAGCAGCGGTAATGAAATATGGGAAAAACCACTGGTCTAGGATCGCCTCATTGCTGCATAGTAAATTGGCAAAGCAGTGCAAAGCCAGATGGTATGAATGGATGGATCCAAGCATTAAAAAAACTGAGTGGTCTAGAGAAGAGAAAGAAAAACTATTAGACTTGGCCAAGCTGATGCCAACGCAGTGGAGGACCATCGCTCCAATCATTGGAAGAACAGCAGCCCAGCGCTTGGAACACTATGACTTCTTCCTGGACAAAACTGCCCAAAGAGACAACCAGGAGGAAACAACAGATGACCCCCGAAAGCTTAAACCTGGAGAAATAGACCCAAATCCAGAGACAAAACCAGCTCGGCCTGATCCAATTGATATGGATGAGGATGAACTTGAAATGCTTTCTGAGGCTCGAGCCCACCTGGCTAATTCTCAAGGAAAGAAAGCAAAGAGGAAAGCAAGAGAGAAGCAGCTGGAAGAAGCAAGGCACCTCGCTACCCCCAAGAAAAGATGAGAGCTCCGAGCAGCTGGCATAGACATTCAAAAAAAAGGAATAAGAAGAGAGGAGTTGATTATAATGCTGAAATCCCATTTGAAAAAAAAAGCCAGCTCTTGGATTTTATGATACTTCTGAGGAAAATTACCAAGCCCTTGATGCAAACTTCAGGAAGTTACAACAGCAGGATCTCGATGGGGAGCTAAGATCTGAAAAAGAAGGAAGAGATAGAAAAAAAAAGAGGAAGGGCATTTAAAAAGGAAAAATAAGAATCCAATTTACTGTCAGCTATTCTTCAAACTAGTGGTGACTCTGAATTTACTAAAAAGAGAAGCAAGTTAGTGCTGCCTCAGATTTCAGATACAGAGCTCCAAGGTGAGCCAGGCTAGAGAAGCTGCTTGGCATACTGCAGAGGAGTCTGGAATCACAAACTCTGCTTCCAGCACTCTCCTGTCTGCTTCCAATGTCACAAACAACAGCATGGCTCTGAGAACAGCAAGGACACTGGCCTCCCAAGACAGGATTCTGCAGGAAGCTCAGAACCTCATGGCTTTGACCAATGTGGACATTCCATTGAAAGGTGGGCTTAATACCCCACTGCATGAGAGTGACTTCTCTGGTGCGACCCCATAGTGGCAGGTTGTGCAGACTCCAAATACGGTTCTGTCTGCCCCTTTCAGGACTCCTTCTAATGGAGCTGAAGGGCTGACTCCCCAAAGTGGAACGACCCCCAAACCAGTCAGTAATGCTACCCCAGGTATAACCCCACTTAGAGATAAGTTAAACATCAATGCAGGGGATGGAATGGCAGTCTACAATGACCCCTCTTATGTGAAGCAGATGGAAAGAGAATCTTGTGAACATCTCTGCCTAGGGTTGTTGGGCCTTCCTGCACCTAAGAACAATTTTGAAATTGATCTACCAGAAAATGATGAGAAGGAACTGGAAGAAGGTGAAGTAGATGATACCTACATCAAAGATGCTGCTGATGTGGATGCTCAAAAGCAGGCCGTCAGAGATGCTGAATGTATAAAGGAAACGGATGCACAAAGCTCTTCAGAAGGATCTACCGAGACTGTCTGAAGTCAATGAAACTATTTAAGGCCTTTAAATGTAGAACTACCTCTAACAGATTTACAGAAAAGTGAAGAACTGATAAAAAATGATTACTATGCTTCATTATGACCTTCTTCATCACCCTATGAACCATCTGTAAATAAAAAAGAGAAAAGTGTTGGATTTGCTACCAATAATTCAGATCACATTACCAATCTTGAGCATAGCCCTTACGAGAAGTTTTCCAAAGGATTGAAAAAGGCCCAGGATGTGCTGGTACAAGAGATGGAAGTGATGAAACAAGGAATGAGCTATGGAAAACTCTCCAGTGAAGCCTACAACCAGGTGTGGGAAGAATGCTACAGTCAAGTCCTGTATCTTCCTGGTCAGAACTGCTACACAAGGGCTAATCTTGCTAGCAAGAAGACAGAATCCAATCACTTGAAAAGAGACTTGAGATCAAGCGGGGTCACATGGCAACAGAAGCCAAGAGAGCTGCAAAAATGGAAAAGAAGATGAAAATTTTGTTTGGCGGTTACCAGTCTCGTGCTATGGGGCTTGTGAAACAATTGAATGATTCATGAGACCAAATTGAACAGGCTCACTTAGAGCTGCGCACTTTTGAAGAGCTCAAGAAACACGAAGACTCTCCTATTCCCCAGAGAAGGCTCCAGTGTCTAAAAGAAGATGTGCAGCGGCAACAGGACCAAGAAAAAGAGCTTCAACAGACGTTCGCAGATCTGACGATGGAGAAAGAAACTTTACAGGCAAAGTTCTGAAGCACCGCTGATGCTCTCCACAGAAGAACTACTTGCTGGTTTCATATCTGCAAGGCCGAAACTGATGTTTCTCTTCATTGACACATTTACTCAGCTCCTGTGGTTTCTCAGTTGTTTTGCATGTTGCATGTTCTGTGTTACAGACTTGGACTCCAGGATAATGAGGGCTTACATTATCCAGACACTCATTCTTTGCCCCTGTTAATGAAAGACCCCTGGAGGCTCAGGCCCCCAGGTTCGTGGTCCAGGTCTGTGACGACCCCAATCACCAGGCTGGGTCCAAAGCTTGATGCAAACAGCATGAGGCTTTATTGCAGTTGTTTAACGAGCTAACCCCATGTTAGCTCCGGCCTTTCATCCATCCACCATGGCAGATGGCTAGGAAAGACAGCAAGAAGCCACTGCATAGAGAGATCTTATAGGGCAGTGTAAGGGGAGTGTCTAGGGGTACACACAGGCTCAAGATTGGTGTGCCTCCAGGCTTGGAGGGCTTGCCCTATGTTGATTGGTCAACTGGTGGTTATGGCCCATAGGCCCTCCAGTGCAATTGCTGTGTTCTGCGTGTCATTGCTGTGCACTTGTCCATAAAGCACACCCAGAACCCTAAAGGATAGCACCACCAGCTAACTTCTGATTGGTTCCTTGCCACAAGGCAGGCATCTGACCTCCTAGTGACTAAGGCAAGGTCAGGCAACATGTTACACTGTTATGGCTGCCAAAATGGGGAGCCGGTCCTTTCATTATGTTTGCGAAATTTCATAGTTTAGGACTGTAATTTAAAAAGCCTGACTCTAAATACTGCCTCTGAGTAAACCCTTGAATAAGAGAACATGTGAAAAAAAAGAAGCTTTACTTGCTTACTGGAACCAACTATAAAGCTTTAAAGTGGCATTTAGCTCCAGGCTGTTTTAATGTCATATGGATAGTATTTCATTGTTCTGCCTTTAATAAATATTATTTATTATTCTAGTGGTTTTTTTCTTTTCCTCCATTTTTATTTGAATTAGAAACAAGATTGTTTTACATGTCAATCCCAGGTCCCTCTCCCTCCCCTCCTCCCCTGCCCCCCCCATAACACCCTCCCTATCCCATACCCTTTTTGCTCCCCAGGGAGGATGAGGCCTTCCTTAGGGGGGTCTTAAGATTCTGCCATAGCCTTTGGGATAGGGCCTATGCCCACCCCTGTGTGTCTAGACTCAGGGAGTATCCCTCTATGTAGGATGGTCTCCCAGAGTCCATTCCTATACTAGGGATAAGTACTGATCTACTACAAGGGGCCCCATATATTTCCTAGGCCTCCTCACTGACACCCACACTCATGGGGTCTAGATCAGTCCCATGCTGGTTTCTCAGCTATAAGTCTGAGGACCAAGAGCTCCCCCTTGTTCAGATCTGCTGTTTCTGTGTGTTTCACCAGCCTGGTCTTGACCACTTTGCTCATCACTCCTTCTCTGCAACTGGATTCCTTTTCAGTTCAGTGTTTAACTCTGGGTGTCTGCTTCTACTTCCACCAGCTGCTGGATGGAGGCTCTAGGATGGCATATGATTTAGTCATCAATCTCATTATCAGAGGAGGGCATTTAAGGTAGAGTCTCCTCTATTGTTTAGATTGTTAGCTGGTATTATCTTTGTAGCTTTCCAGACATTTCCCTAAGTGTCTGATTTCTGTTTAAACCTATAATGGCTTCCTCTATTATGGTATCTCTTATCTTGCTCTTCTCTATTCTTCCCCTGATTCAACCTTCCTGCTCCCTCATGGCCTCCTCACCCCTCCTCTTCTCCCCCTCTCATTCTCCTAGCTCCCTCTCCCCTCCCCCATGCTCCCAATTTGCTGAGTAGATCTTGTCCCTTTCCCCTTCTCCTGAGGGCCATGTATGTCTCTCTTAGACTCCTCCTTGTTTCCTAGCTTCTCTGACAGTGTGGATATAGGCTAGTAATCCTTTGGTCTATTTCTAAAGTCCATATATGAGTGAGTACATGCCATGTTTGTCTTTCTGTGATTGTGTTCCCTCACTCAGAATGGTTCTTCTAGTTCCATCCATTTGGCCTCTAATTTCAAGATTCCATTTTGTCCCACTGAGTAGTACTCCATTGTGTAAATGGAAAATGTATTAACCCTATGGGCTGTTATTTTGAGATTAAATTAATAAGCTAATCATTATCAATTGTTCATTTTATATCTAGCCAGTACAGAGAAGAGTATTTGATATAGATGATTAAATGCTATTAGTTCCTTAAGTATGAAGCTTGATACACTGTTTTCTTTGAATTGATGCTGCATTTGCATAAAACTGAGAAGTTCTACACTGTCCCCAAACTGATACCCATGCTATACAGTATGGCAGCTACCAACTGCACGTGAATTTTAATTCCTTGGAATGACTTAAGTACTACTAAAGGATTATATTGTTAAATGACATTTCTCCAAAATCAAATAAATATATTTTATTTTGTTGCAATTAATTAAACCTTAAACTTATAGCAGGAAGAATTATAATTTTCTTTTGGTAAGTAAAAATTTGTTTGGAAGGACCAAATTTCACCTTTTCTATCATCTTACCTATCAGATTGTAATAAACTTACATCTGAAGATTTTTGGCTAGGAGCCTCCAGTAAGAGAGGATGTGAACCAGTATCTCTATAATTGGACCTAAAACTTGCTTGATAAGAAAGGGACATTGTCTGGTACTGGAAACCTAGCTAATCACCCAGTGCTAATGAAATTATGGTTATTTGGAGAAGAATCTACATCTTCTAATTGTCTAGCCCAGGATGAACCCTAATAAAAATGTATAAAAATGTGTCCTTATTCCCACAGACCAGTGCAGTGGTCACTCTTCATCAAGAAGAGTTCTCTTTGCAATAGAGAAATACCACTATATAAACTCACAACCAACCAAAATGCAGAGTTGTTCAGCCCTGTCCAAATGAATGTATCTATAAAACACTCCCACACCCAAGGCTAAAGGAACATTGTAAAAGAGGAGGAAGGAAGATTGCAAGAACCAAAAATCATGGAATTTGATATGATATGGTGTCTCATAGTAACATCAGAAGATACAAACATAAATTTGTACCACCATGACCACCTGAATTATTCCTTTGTGCATGACAAACTGGCCTCAACCCTATACAAAGAATATGTGCAACTCAGGAAACCTGGGAGCAGAAGAAATGCCCTTTTGTTTGTAAGAGCACACTACTTGGTTGTCTAGTGCCAAATGATCAGTTCTGAAAACATATATTCAGTTATCATTATACAGAATACATAGGTTATATTTAAGAATATCTGTGTATATACATATACACAATGAAACACAACTGAACATATTACATGTGATACAGTGAACTAATGAATTTTTCTATGTATAATATAATGTATGAAAATTATCTAATTTGACCATATATTCAAGTGGATGGGTTTTAAAGGAATGCAACTGTAAAATAACAGAATATGGAAAATAGATGTGTTCTCTTCTTTCTCTTAAAAAGTTCCAAATACATGTCAAAATAGTTTGATTTCCACTTACATAGGCATAGTTTAATACTAGAACACTATAAACAGACAAAAATGATACTTCTAGAGTAAACATTGCTATGGACATCATCTGGATTCAACAATTTACATATTGCTAATGGGCTTAATAATGTACTTTCCCTTCCAACCATATTATTCACAATTTTGCTTGTATTTTGAAACATTTCAAAGTGAGCTACAGACATTGGAACCAGTTTCCTAACCATTTCAATATAGCCACAGGCAATTATATCTTAAAAGATATTTCTTTTATAAGAGGAACTCTGTTTTAATGCAGGCATTGTGAAATTCATACAATTTGCATCCCAGATTTTTATTTAGATATAGAGAATATATCTAAATATAGAGCCCTCTAAATAAATCTAGATCAGCCTGCTTCTGCCTCTTGAGTGCTGGGATGAAAGGCTTGTGCCACCACCACCTGCAAGAACACACCTTTTAATAGTGCCGCTCCCTAATGACCAAACATTCACATATATGAGCCTTTGGGAGCCATTCTTATTCAAATTGCCACAGGGGGAAATGACCTTTTGCATTTGGTCAGTGTCTGGAGGTACTGGAAACCTATTGAAGTACACAGTGAGTGACTCTGTTTTCAGAATATTCTTAATGATTCGAATCCCTGGCACATGGTTATGCCTCAGACTGTAAAAAGGTTCCACTTGCTTTTCTTGGTTTCTCACAAGTCTACCTTTTTGGCTTTCAGTGAAGCCTCATATTAGCAAAGAATATTGTCATTAGAAAGAACACATTCATACATACGTGCAATAACAAATTAATGAAAAGAGGCCATGAATTTGAAAGAGAGCAAGTACACATGAATGAGAGAGTTTGGAGGGAAGAAAAGGAAGGTAAAATGAGCTAATCAAATTATCATCTCAAAAATAAAAGAAGAACTAAGTACACATAGACATTTTATATAACAAGTATTTTAAGATAAGTTTTCATACTCATAAAATATTTTAAATAGTTTAATTACAATTTGAGTGTATCATTTGCTAATAAAAGTGATGGGGTAATAGGAGAAACATTCAGTTTTTCTGTTGTTGTTCCAACTGAATTTATACTTCCATTATCCTTTACTAGGTGTTGATTTTCCTCTCTGAATGTGTTTGTAATCATTTCACCTGGGACGGATGTTTTGATACTCATATAGATTTTAATATTATGATTTTATATTCCCATTGATTGGTAAAATAACCTAGTTTTAAAAGGTAGGTATATGATTTATCTAGTATTTACTATTAAACAACTCTTGCCCTCTAAAAAAATGAAAACTCCAATTACTGGTGTTAAACTTCTATATCTATGTTGTCTTTTTCAAAATGGAGCCATACAAACAAAAGCCAAACACATGCTGAATAATGTTTCCAAGGTAATGCTGTTCCCCTCTCCACAAAATGCAGTGTAATATCCTGTTCAACCAGATGAGAGAAATGTTAGCCAAGGGACAGAGACAGAAAAATAATACCCCTATGCCTTAGGCATGTCATACACTCTACATTCTGTTTTTGTATAAATAACAAATAAAATAGAAACAACTTTCTAACTAAGTCCCTGTTCTCATTATTGTGACATAAAGCTAAAAGTTTACAATAATGAAATAGAAAAACTAAGCATGGACTCTGACATGTTTTGCCAGCCATCTTATATCCCCATAACATTCATTGTTTTTGCTGGAGTAAACTTGTGTCCCAGTGAAATAAGAATTTTCTGTGAATGCTATTAAGTCATAAATGATAGATAAATGTAACTACTATTGTATAAAACGGTTTATGGTTTAGCATGCATCCCTGCTACCAAGAACTAATTCTAAGAGGAACAAAAGTCCAGTACCTATGACTACCGTGTCTGACCTTGAGTCTTGTCATTCATGTTGCGAACTTCTCTGCTTCCTGATCACAGAGATTATGACAGTGAGCTATTGAACTGAGTAAGATGTCCTTAACAAACTTCAATAAGTGGATATCCCCAAGGTGTATTACATTGAGGGGTTTGTGACTCAGCTATGACATTAAGAAAATCTCATTGTCTTT
Organism: Cricetulus griseus; assembly: GCF_003668045.3. NCBI lineage: Eukaryota > Metazoa > Chordata > Mammalia > Rodentia > Cricetidae > Cricetulus > Cricetulus griseus. The sequence continues at coordinate 35,091,280 of NC_048604.1, read as the reverse complement.
GTTCCCTCATCTGTAAAATGAGTAGAGAATTGGCTGACCTGAAAAACATTTTAGGGAATTAATTCATTAACTAAGGTGACTTGGAAAAGAAGAATGATAGAGGAGTTAAATTTAGCACTGAAATAGTACATTAACAATGGTCCATAACCAGGTCCACTGATACGGATTATATGCAGAAGGAAATTTTATCAGGTTCCATTAAGGTTTATGCTAATCACTGGAACATAGTGTTATACTTCATGGATTTAGTCACACTGTAATTTGTCAGACAGAAACAGAAAGAGGGAGAGAGAGAGAGAGAGAGAGAGAGAGAGAGAGAGAGAGAGAGAGAGCGAGGGAGAGAGAGAGAGAAAGCGAGAGAGAGAGAGAGACATATTAAGAGAGAGATTGAGAGAGAGGTTTATACCAAGAATACTAGATCTGTAAGCCTCGAACTGAAAAGCTACAATTAGATAATACAAAAAAAGCCCCAGGTATAGATCCTGGTACATACTAATGGCTAAAGGACTTCTTATACCTCATTGTCACCATGAAGGTTGTACCTTCTCTGTAAATACCATTCAGGATTGGTATGATTTTCTTTAATATGTCCACAACACCTCTGTGTCTTTTGATATATTTTTTCTGCCGATTTTTTATTTGAATTAGAAACAAGATTGTTTTACATGACAATCCCAGTTTCCTCTCCCTCCCCTCCTCCTTTTACCACTCCACCAACTAAAACCCTGCCTATCAGATATCTTTTCTGCTTCCCCTGGATGGTGAAGCCTTCCATAGGGTGTCATCAGAGTCTATCATATCCCCCCGCCCCGTGTGTCTTGGCTCAGGGAGTATTCCTCTATATGGAATGGGCTCCCAAAGTCCACACATACACTAGGGATAAGTACTGAACTACTACAGGAAGTCCTGTAGATTTCCGAGGTTTCCTCACTGAAACCCATGTTCCTGGGGTCTGGATCAGTCCCATGCTGGTATCCCAGCTATCAGTATGGGGACCAAGAGCTCCCCGTTGTTCAGGTCAGCTGTTTCTGTGGGTTTCACCAGCCTGGTCTGGACCACTTTGCTCTTCACTTGTCCTTCACTGCAACTGGATTCCAGTTCAGTTCAGTGATTAGATGTGGGTGTCTGCTTTTACTTCTACCAGTTGCTGGATGATGGCTATCAGGTGGCATATAAGTCAGTCATCAATCTCATTATCAGGGGAGGGCATTTAAGGTAGCCTCTCTCCTCTGTTGCTTAGATTGTTAGCTGGTGTCACCTTGGTAGATCTCCAGACATTTCCCTAGTGCCTGATTTCTCTGTAAACCTAAAATGTCTCCCTCTATTATGGTATCTCCATTCTTGTTATCTTCTATTCTTCCCCTCATGTCCTCCGCACCCCTCCTCTTTCATTTGACATGCTAATAAGCCAATTTTACTAATCTATTTTCATATTTGTCTTTTATAAATGAAAAAAAACTGCCTTGCAGAGAAGCCCAAGTTCATATAGTTATCTAGTGGATAAACACTGGTTTTACTGACAGTGTCCCCATAGACTGCCCAAGCCCCCCAAGTGACACCCATGTTCAGGGGGCCTGGCTTGGTCCTATGCTGGTTCCCCATCAGTCAGACTGGGATCCATGAACTTCCACTTGCTCAAGTCAGCTGTTTCTGTGGTTTTCCTCAGCATGGTCTTGACCCCTTTGCTCATCACTCCTCCCTCTCTACAACTGGATTCCAGGAATTTGGCTCAGAGGTTAGCTGTGAATCTCTGCTTCTGCTTCCATCAGCTACTGGATGAAGGCTCTATGATGGCAATTCTAATGAAGTCTCCAAATAATGGGAGGTATACAGTCCCAAATGGTCATCTCTGCTCACAAAACCAAGCTACCAGTACTGGGATTAGGTTACATGCAACTGAGTTGTTGGTCAAAGGGGTCCATGGAAATGCACAAATAACACAGACAATAGATTGCTTTCCACAAACTGAAAGAAAGGCCCCACTGAAGAAAAGAACACCTAAACAACTAAATAAACATTGAGTGGCCAAGGGACAAGGTGGTGCCTACAAAGAACCTTCACCCCCATGTTCTAGTGTTTTTGGTATAGGAAAGTACTCTGCAGGCTATCAAAAGAGAAATGTAAACACCAACCAAAAATAGAACTTTTGATCTGCAATGCTATAGTAAGTACATAACAGAAATGACCAAATATATGAATCTCTCTCTCTTTCTATGTAATGTAGCTATGTAGAATTGATGCACAGCTTTCACCAGTGATCTTGACATTTTGAAAAGCTGCCAGAGAGAAGAAAATGGTCACATATGTCAACATTCTCAGCCCTAGATCCTTCTCACAAATGTTGTACTAGCATGTCTGTAATTAAGGCACCTGTTAACAAAGGCTATTTATGCAAAGTTTCTCTTGGACCAGTTGCCATTAAGTTTAGCATTTAGGTGTCAGGGATATAATTTGATGTTCCAGTGCTTGCTGGTTCTAATGCCAACACTGAAAAATAGTGACTTCTTTTAATTTCTATATACTATATCAAATATTTATTCAATATTGACTAAAGCCATGTATATATATATATATATATATATATATATATTTCACTAATTTATATCCTTCAATGTTATAAGAAAAATGTTCATCTGTTGTATGATACAGATGTGCATTCACACACATTTTTAAATGGAACTTAGTGATATTTTTATTTGTAGGTAGCTGGGTGTATGTTCCAGAAAAATTTCAATTTATCTGTGTGGTTTTGGTAAATTAACATATATATATATATATATATATACATATATATATATATGTATATATATGTTCAATTACACTTCAAATTGTACATTTTATGATGTATCAAATAAACATCAATTATTAGAAATATTTTCATTTTGTACATGAAGGTTGGGTTTTTCTCCTACAGTGGGAGATCTATAAAAGCAACCTCATTTTAAGGAACTATTCTTACTCTGTTTTCTAATTCTCACTCCCCCACAACAATTATACAAATAGATATTTGAAGCAGCCAGGAGGCTGTGTTAGATTAAATTTCCCCAGATTTTGAATTCTGAATTCACTTAATTTTCTTTTGGAAACTATCTCCCACAGCTCAGCTTAGTGAATGAAATAGCAGACCAATGAATGATGTACTTTTCTTTTACTATATGGTTTTAAGTGTTGAGCTCCAATGTTTGTAGAAAAATGTCAAATATTCTGTAACTTGCACATCAAAACCAAATTTCCAGTGTTATTTTCCACATAACAATCATTTCCATTGTTATTTCATAGATTTTATTTATCAAAATATATTATCTTGCTTCTCAAAATACAAGATAAACCTATAGAAATCCATGACTGAACTTAATGAGAAAGTTTCCTAGTGTATCATAACAAAGCTTCATAACTCTATATAGTATAAATATAATGGAAAGAACTGAAAGTTTTGAAATTATTTTTGTTATTATGTTTGTTTTTGAAATTATAATATAATTTCACCATTTCTTCCTTCCCTTTCCTCCCTTCAAAACCTCCCATATGCCCCTCCTTGCTCTTCTTTAAGTTCATGGCCTCTATTTTAGTTGTTGCTACATACTAATAGGTATATGTATGTATATACATATTCTTAAATTTTAAAATATAACCTACTCAGTCCCTGTGTGTGATGTTAGTTGTATGTACATGTCTCCAGAGATGACCACATGGTATTGAATAATGAATTATTTCATTCTTCCCTGTGGAAGAATATTTTTCCACTCTCAGCATTCCTTAGTTGCCTGTAGTTGCTTGTTTAGGCTTGAGTCCTCATGGGTTTTTCTTGATGCACTTTAGTGTCTGTTGTTCTTTTCAGTTAATGTTTAGGCAGTCATGTTAGTGAGACTTTGTAGATGTAGCTGCTGATGTTACTATGACACACAATTTCACAGTAGATTCTCTGATGCTTTGGGTCTTAAATATTTCTGGCCCCCTTCTTCGGTGTTCCCTGAGTCTTACTGTGAACATGTTTTGTAGATTGTGCTGCTTGTGTTCCCACCCAGTAAGGTCAATTCTTACACAATTCTGCACTTTGAAATTCTTTTACAAATGATTCTGCTATTTATGTATAGGAAGAATTGATGTCCTTGCCAATAGAAATAACCATCAAATGACCCAGTTTTCAAGTACAAATTTCCAAAATATGCATATAAATATATTGTGTGCATTCTTATACAAACAATGGTTTGTAGAAATTCATAATACTTTTGGATTTTAAAACAGTTCCAAACTCAATGGATCTTTCATAATTTCATTCTATATTTTTATCTTATATTGTTACCTCAATGTGAACTGGACAAAGAAACTAAGATTGTATTAAAATTAGAAATTCAAATCAAAGTATTTATATATTTAAATATGTAATCATATTTCATTTCATGAATCAAAATGATTGATGATATCTCATCAATTAAAAATGAATGAAAGAATGCTTTTGGAATAGGTATCAGAAATCTCAAAATTAGAAATATGAGAGAATCATAAAAATGCAAATTTCCTATTACCTTGTCAACATAGTATGCCTGTATTGCAGGAATTAATCATTTCTGTCATCCTATTTCTGTGCCCTAATATTCATGTGTCATTGACTTTGAAAAGCATTTATTTAGAAGGACTTATACATTTTAGTACACTGTGCTGTGTCTTATAAGCGATTGTAAATTGTCTGTCTACATAATGCCAAACAATTGGCCATTTCATTTGGAAATAAATCAATATGACTGTTTTGGTGTACATGAAAGTAGCATAAATAACAACACCTCATATTTATATGTAACATTTTATTTTCTTTGGAGTCCTTTTAAATAATTTCCCCTTTCCTACTAATCAATCCAATGACAGAGGCAAGACAGGTAAATTTATGAAATCATTTGTGTGAATGTGTATTTCGTTGTTTTAAAACAAAGTTCAAAGTCAATGTTTTCTGACATGTGTCCAAGTAGTTACTGTTTGGAGTTAGAATTTTAAAGTTGAACACAAAATAATTTCCTTATGAAACTTTATTTTAATCAGTACATCAGAAAAGGAAACAGACGAATGTGAGCAGTGTAACTAATAGTTAAATGTGTTAGTTATGAACCAAAGTCAAGAGAATTTAAAGGTGGATGTTTCCTGGGTATTGTGATTTGAGTGAAAAATATCCTATTTAGTCTCAAGTACATAAACACTTCATCCCAGTTGTTGGCACCATTTTTGGAGGTCATGGAACTTTTAGGACATGCAGGCTTGTGTAAGAAAATGCATCACTAGGAGTGGTCTTTGAATGTGCATAATTTCACACCAGTTTCGGTTTCCTATCTTGCCTACTTGTATGACAAAATGTGATTGACCTACTTCCTGCTCCAGTCAGCTTCTGCCTTGCCTTCCTGTGGGCTCCTCTGTAACCAGAGACCCAAAGAAGCTCATACTTTTAGGGATTGCTTTGGGTGACAATATTTTATCATGGTAAACAAACAGGAGAAATGAAAAATGTTAATTTATATGTATATCGTAAGAATAAAATGCTACATGAACTGTATATGTTTAAAGAGAGCTAATAAATATGATAGTGCTATCTTCTGATTAACTAGTTTTAATAAAAGATCCTGACAATTTAAGTCAAGAAAGAATGAAGCTGGTTAGCAAACCTAATGTGATACAAAACTTTACCTGAAGAATTAAAAAAAAGTTAAGATAAGTCTTACTAAATTCTGTTTTACTTTGTTATTTAGAAAAAAGATGATTTTACATGTCAATCCCAGGTTCCTCTCCCTCCCCTCCTCCCCTGCCCCCCAACTAACACTCTACCTATCCCATACCCTTTCTGCTCCCCAGGGAGGGGGAGGCCTTCCATAGGGGGTCTTCAGAGTCTGTCAAATCCTTTGGGATAGGACCTAGGGCTACTCCCTTGTTTGTAGGCTCAGGGAGTATCCTTTCATGTGGGGTGGGCTCCCAAAGTTCATTCCTATGCTAGGGATAAGTACTGAACCAGTACAAAGGGCCCCATAGATTTTCGAGGTCTCCTCACCGACACGTTCAGGGGGTCTGGATCAGTCCAATGCTGGTTTCAAAGAAGAGCTAATACCAATACTTCTCAAGTTGTTCCACACAATAGAAGCAGAAGGAACATTGCTAAACTCTTTTTTTATGAGGTTACAATTATCCTGATAACCAAACCACACAAAGATGCAACTAAGAAAGAATTACAGACCAATCTCTCTCAAAATCACTAAAGCACAAACACTCAATATAATCCTGGCAAACTGAATTCAAGAGCACATCAAAAAATCATTTACCATGCTCAAGTATGCTTCATCCCAGAGATACAGTTTTGGTTCAACATAAGAAAATCTGTCAATGTAAACTACCATATAAATAAACTGAAAGAAACAAAAACACATGATCATCTCATTTGATGCTGAAAAAGCCTATGACAAAATATCTCAAAGGAACTACAGGTATTTTTGGGGAAAAGGTATTAGAAACCAATATTGAGGTCCTCTGTGTCCTCAAAGTTGTTAGGTAACACTGGTATGAAACCTTAATTTCTTGGTTCTTGCATGAGTGATAGTGCTGCATAAAAGGATAAACCAAACTTCAGCAAAGAAATAGTGTCAACATTAAACCATGTCATGCATTTAAAGTACAAGTAGGTCTTCAAATACATGTCTCAGACATATGTAATGAATCAAGCTGCAAAACAACTCATCTAAAGCAATGTGTGTATCTATACATAAAGAAGGAATATGGGGTGCTATTTCTTTTGGCGCACCATTTCCATACTACCTCTACATTTTGGGGCCTTTGTTTTCAAAATCATATTTTTATGATTATAAACATAATTTAAATCAAGGGAATCAGGTACACGAGAGAGCAGCATGTTAAGAATAGTTCTGGATTCGGCAGCAGGATCCGACACACCGAGGCCCGGTGGCAGTTCTGCCTCCATCCGCCAGCTCAGCAAGACCCAACACACCGGAACACTGCTGAGGCCCAGGTAACAGTGACACCTCCATCCATGAGAAGAGGACAGACATCAGAGTATTGGATCTGTTTACATCTACCAGAAGAGAACCTTGGTCCTATACCCACCAGGAGAGCAAGAAACTCCTGCTACACCCACCAGAAGAAAGGATGAGAAGAGGACAGGGTAAAAGCACATTCAGCAACAGAAAACTCAATATGACACCACCAGAGACTAGTAACCATACACCAGCAAGATCTGAACATCACAACACAGATGAACCAGAAGAGAATGACCTTAGAAACATCTTCAGAAAAATGATAGAGGACCTCAAAGAGGATATGAGAAAATCCCTTAAAGAAATGGAAAGAAAAAACAAACCAAAAAATACAAGATATCAACAAATCTCTCAAGGAAACAGTTCATGACCTAAAAACTGAAATAGAGACAACAAAGAAAGCACAATCTGAGGGAATGCTGGAAATAGAAAATCTAGGTAAACAATCAGGAACTACAGATGTAAGCATAACCAACAGAATACAAGAGATGGAAGAGAGAATCTCAAGAGTTGAAGACACACTAGCAGAAATAGATTCATCAACCAAAGAAAATCTTAAGTCCAAAAAATCCCTAACACAAAACATTCAGGAAATATGGGATACTGTGAAAAGACCAAACCTAAGAATAATAGGTATAAAAGAAGGTGAGGAAATCCAACTCAAAGGCAGAGAAAACTTATTCAACAAAATCATAGAAGAAAACTTTCCCAACCTAAAGAAAGACATGCCAATGAAAATACAAGAAGCCTACAGAACACCAAATATACTGAACCAAAAATAGGTCTCCTTGCCACATAATAATCAAAATACCAAACATACAGAACAAAGAGAAAATATTAAGAGCAGCAAAAGAAAAAGATCAAGTAACCTATAAAGGCAAACCTATCAGAATCCACACCTGACTTTTCCATGGAAACTCTGAAAGCCAGAAGGCCATGGATAGATATTCGACCTACACTGAGAGACAATGGAGGCCAGCCCAGAACTACTATACCCAGCAAAGCTGTCAATCAATATAGATGGAGAAAACAAGATATTCCATGACAAAACCAGATCCAAACAATACATATGCACCAATCCAGCCCTATAGAAAGATTTGGAAGGAAAACTGCGACCCAAGAAAGTTAACTACAACCAGAAAAATATAGGCAATAGATAATCCCAACTTACCAACAGTCAAAAGGAAAAAGGGATAGAATTCCACACATAATCTCTCCACCATCACCAAATCAAAAACAAACAAGAATGAACAATAATCAATGGTCATTAATATCCATCAACATTAATGGTCTTAACTCCCCAATAAAAAGACACAGATTAGCAGAATGGATAAGAAGACAGAATCCTTCCTTCTGCTGCATACAAGAAACACACCTCAACTTCAAAGACAGACGGTACCTAAGAATTGAAGGTTGTGGAAAGATTTTCCAATCAAATGAACCCAAGAAACAAGTGGGGGTAGCAATCCTAATATCCAACAAATTGGACTTTAAACTAAAATCAATCAAATAGATGAAGGATGTCACTTCCTCCTCATCACAGGAGAAATCCCTCAGGATGAAGTCTCAATTCTGAACATTTATGCCCCAAATACAAAGGCATCAACACTTGTAAAAGAAACATTACTAAAACTCAAATCACACATAAAACCGCACATATTTATAGTGGGAGATTTCAACACCCTACTCTCACCACTGGACAGGAATACCAGACAGAAACTTAACAAAGAAACAAAAGAACTGATAGAAGATATGGCACAATTGGACTTAACAGATATCTATAGAACATTCCATCCAAATACAAAACAATTTACCTTTTACTCAGCGCCACATGGAACCTTCTCTAAAATCTACCACATACTTGGCAACATAGAAAATCTCAACAGGTACAAGAAAATTGAAATAACCCCCCTGTGTCTTATCAGACCACCATGCTTTAAAATTAGAATTCAACAACAAAAACTACAGAAAACCTAAAAACTCATGGAAATTAAGCAACACCCAATTACACAATTCATGGGTCCAGAAAGAAATAAAAAAAGAAATTGAAGATTTCCTAGAATTCAAAGAGAATGCAGACACAACATTTCCAAACCTATGGGACACTTGGAAAGAAGTGTTAAGAGGTAAGTTCATAGTGCTACATGTCCACATGAAGAAAAATGAGAATAATCACACTAGAGAATTAACAACACAACTGAAAGCTTTAGAAAACAAAGAAGCCAATACATTCTGGAGGAGCAGACGCCAGGAAATAATCAAATTGAGCGCTGAAATCAATAAAATGGAAACTAGGAGAACAATATAAATGATCAATATAACAAAAAGTTGGTTCTTCCAGAAAATCAACAAGATAGACAAACCTTTATCCAAACTTACCAAATAACAAAGAGTGAACATGCAAATTAATAAAATCAGGAATGAAAAGGAGGACATAACAACAGACACAGAGGAAATCCAGAGAATTATCAGGTCATACTTCAAAAACCTATATTCCTCAAAATTCGAAAATCTGAAGAAAATGGACAATTTTCTGGACAGATTTCACTTTCCAAAATTAAATCAAGAACAGATAAAAAACTTAAATAGACCTATAACCCCCAATGAAAATGAAGTAGTCATCAGAGGTCTCCCAACAACAACAACAAAAAGCCCAGGGCCAGATGGCTTCAGTGCAGAGTTCTACCAGAAATTCAAAGTACATCTAATACCAATTCTCCTCAAAGTATTCCACACAATAGAAGCAGAAAGGTCATTACAAAACTCTTTTTATGAGGCTTCAATAACCTTGATACCCAAGCCATGCAAAGACATAACTAAGAAAGAGAACTACAGACCAATATCCCTCATGAACATTGATGCAAAAATTCTCAATAAAATACTGGCAAATCAAATCCAACAATACATCAGAGTAATCATCCATCACGATCAAGTAGGCTTCATCCCAGGGATGCAAGGATGGTTCATCATACAAAAATCCATCAATGTAATCCACCATATAAACAGACTGAGGAAAAAAATAACCCACATGACCATCTCACTAGATGCTGAAAATCCTTTGACAAAATTCAACACCACTTCATGATAAAGGTCTTGGAGAAATCAGGGCTCACAGAAACATACCTCAACATAACAAAAGCAATATACAGCAAGCTGACAGCCAACATCAAATTAAATGGAGAGAAACTCAATGCATTTCCTCTAAAATCAGGAACAAGACAAGACTGTCCACTCTCTCCATACCTCTTCAATATTGTCCTTGAAGATCTAGCTAGAGCAATAAGACAACAAAAGGAGATCAAGGGAATACAAATCAGAAAGGAAAAAGTCAAACTATCACTATTTGCAGATGATATGATAGTCTACATAAGTGACCCAAAAAACTCTACCAGGGAACTCTTACAGCTGAAAAACACCTTCAGGAAAGTGGTAGAATACAAGATTAACTCAAAAAATCTGTTGCCCTACTATATATGGATGACACATTGGTGGAGAAAGAAATCAAAGAAACATCACCCTCTACAATTACCACAAATAACATAAACTACCTTGGGGGTAACACTAACCAAAAAAGTGAAAGACCTGTACCGTAAGAATTTTGAGGCTCTAAAAAAGAAATTAAATGGAATTTAATTTCCAGAAAATGGAAAGATCTCCCATGCTCTTAGATAGGCAGGATCAACATAGTAAAAATGGCAATCTTGTCAAAAGCAATCTACCGATTCAGTGCAATCCCCATCAAAATCCCAACACAATTCTTCAATGACCTTGAAAAACAATCCTCAACTTTATATGGAGAAACAAAAGACCCGGATAGCCAAAACAACCCTGTACAATAGAGGAACTTCTGGAGGCATCACCATCCTTGACTTCAAGCTCTATTACAGAGCTATAGTCCTGAAAACATCTTGGTATTGGCACAAAAATAGACAGGTAGACCCATGGAATAGAGTTGAAAACCCTGTTATTAACCCACACACCTAAGAACAACTGATTTTTGACAAACAATCCAAATATATGCGCTGGAACAAAGAGAACATCTTCAACAAATGGTGCTGGCATAACTGGATGCAAACATTAGAAGACTACAGATAGACCCAAGCCTTTCACCCTGCACAAAACTTAAGTCAAAATGGATCAAAGACCTCAACATAAACCTAGTCACACTGAACCTATTAGAAGATAAAGTGGGAAGTACCCTTGAATTAATTGATACAGGAGACTGCTTCCTGAATATAACAGCTGTAGCACCGACACTGAGATCAACAATTAATAAATGGGACCTCCTGAAACTGAGAAGCTTCTGTAAGGCAAAGGACACAGTCAGCAAGACAAAATGGCAGCCCACAGACAGGGAAAAGATTTTCACCAACCCCACATCTGACAGAGGGCTGATCTCCAAAATATACAAAGAACTCAAGAAGTTAGTCTCAAAAACACCAATCAAATTAAAAAGTGCGGTACAGAACTAAATAGATTGTTCTCAATAGAGGAATCTAAAATGGCTGCAAGACACATGAGAAAGTGTTCAACATCCTTAGCCATCAGGGAAATACAAATCAAAACAACTCTGAGATACCTTCTTACTCCTGTCAGAATGGCTAAAATCAAAAACACCAATGACAGTTTATGCTGGAGATGTTGTGGAGAAAGGGGAACACTTCTCCACTGCTGGTGGGAGTGCCAACTTGTACAGCCACTTTGGAAGTCAGTATGGTGACTTCTCAAGAAAATGGGAATCAGTCTACCACAAGATGCAGCAATTCCACTCCTAGGCACACACCCAAAAGAAGCACATTCATACAGCAAAGACATATGTTCAACGATGTTTATAGCACTATTTATAATAGCCAAAAACTGGAAGCAGCCTCGATGCCCCTCAACTCTAGAATGGTTAGAGAAAATTTGGTACATTTACACAATGAAGTACTACTCAGCAGAAAAAAACAATGGAATCTTGAAATTTGCAGGAAAATGGATGGAACTAGAAGAAACCATTCTGAGAGAGGTAACCCACAAACATGGTATGTACTTACTCATATGTGGATTTTAGACATAGAGTAAGGGATTAGAAGCCTACAATCCACACTTCCAGAGAAACTAGAAAACAAGGAGGACCCTAAAAGAGACAAACTTTGTCCCCTGGGGAAGGGGAAAGGGTCACCATCACCTGAGCAAATTGAGAGCATGGGAAGAGGGGGTAGGGAGCTACGAGAATGAGAAGGGAAGAAGAGGAAGGATGCAGAGGTCATGAGGGAGCAGAAAGGTTGAGCAGGTGTAGATTAGAAGAAAGGATATGTGATAGGTAGGGTTTTCATTGGGGGGGTGGGGAAGAAGGGAGGGAGAAGGGAACTGGGATTGTCATGTAATTCAATCTTGTTTGTAATTCAAATTAAAAAAAAGAATAGTTCTGGTGGAGCAGAAATTGTGGGAGTGACCAACTAATGACTGTCACAGCTAGAAACCCCTACCCTGAGAGTAGGCTCAACCCTGAGAGCCAGCAGTCATAGGCAGGATACCCCAGAGACTTAATAGAACCAAACAGGACTAGCCCAAAAAGTCAATGAAATGATTCCAAACAATATTCTGCTGTACTCATCGATCAGTGCCTATTCCAACTGTCTTCAGAGAGGCTTCACTCAGCAAATTGTATAAACAAATGCAGATACCCACAGCCAACAGTTAATCAGGCTACTGGAGGAATCCTGTGCAAGAGGGAGAGGAAGGATTGTAGGAAACAGTGGGGTCAAGTTTACCACAAGAAAACCCAGAGAACCAACTAACCTGGGCTCATAGTGTGTCACAATGACTGATCTAACAACCAAGGAGCCTACACGGAAGTGACCAAGGTCCTCTGCATATATGTTGCAGTTGTGTAACTTGGTCTACTTGTGAGACTCCTTACAAGGGCTGTCTCTGGCTCTGTTGACTGCCTTTTGGGAGCTATTCTTTCTACCAGATTGCCTCATCCAGCCTTAATAGAAGAGGATGAGCCTAGTGCCACTGCAACTTGATATGCCATGGCTGGCTGATATCCATCTAGAGAGAAACAGAAGAGGGTGAATAAATGAGGTTGGGTTGGGGAAGAAGATATGCAAGAAGAGGGAGGGCAAACTTTTGTTGGGGTGTAAAAAATTTACATCTAAAAAAAGAGTAATTCTGGGTGAGCAGATGGTTCAATGGCTCAAAGTGCTTGCTGCACTAGCCTCTCTACCTGAACTGGACCTTTGGAAGCTATCATAGGAGGGAACTGACTCTCAAGAGGTGTACTGTGTCCTCCATAGATACACTTTAACATCTATGTCATACACAAGTGCATGCATGTGCAAACAACACACTAATAAAAACAGTTATAAATATTGTAATTGATGCCTCATAAATAATTGAACAATGGAATAATGTTAGTAAAATTTATGACAAAACATTTAAAATATTTTTTTTTTTGTTTTTTGAGACAGAGTTTCTCTGTGTAACTTTGGAACCTCTCTTGGCTGTAACTTTGTAGACCAGGCTGGCCTCGAATTCACAGAGATCCGCCTGCCTCTGCCTCCCGAGTGCTGGTATTAAAGCCATTCACCACCAATGCCCAGCTAAAATAATTTTTACATAGTATGAAAAATAACAAACTACTTGTATAATCACAGACAGTATAACACTTCTGAATTCTTTTTGGAAGTTGTTAAGTTATCACAAATAAGACTGAAGTAAATGAGACTGAAGATGCACCATTTTTACAGTGAGTAATACAACTAGGCAACAGCAACAATACAAACAAAAAGCTTCTTCCTTATGTCTTATGCCTCCCTGGGGAGTCGAGAGGGGTGGGATGGGGGGGTCTGTGAGGAGCATGGAAGGATGGGAGAGAAAGGGAACTGGCAGTGATATGTAAAATACGATTGATTCTAAATTAAATGAAATAAATAAAGAAAAACAAAAAATAAATAAAAACAATTTGAGTCATATATTTGCTTTACCAGTGAGTATCCAAAAATACACTGGAAAATCTGAGCACACTTAGGCGCACAGTATTTCATAAGGTCACCATGTTCTCAGTTCCACTAGCTTGATTCAATTACCAATAACAAGCTCCCTGAAGACAAGCAGCAATACCAACATTTTCACGCAAGAAAAATTCAGACAATGACAACAGTGCAGAATATAGTTTTAATTAAATTTCATGACAAGTGTGCTTGGAATTAATTTTCTAAGGAATTAAAATAATATTACAGAATTATTTTCTACAAATGTACATGGGATACCTTAATGATTCCTTTCATTTTATTATGAATCAGAAATTCAAAATGCTGCCTAAATATTTTCAAATGAGTTGCTAAGGAGTATGTGTGAAATATTAAAAAATATATGTATGGAATTCAGGAATTAACAAGGATCAGGCTTGGAAAAGTATTATCTGTGCTTAGATTTGTGTCTACTGATAAAACATGAGGTTACACTGGTCTAAAAGTGCCTCTTTATAGAATGATTTGATTTCTGTGGAAGCCACATTTCTGTGGAGCTTTCATAGTTAAGAACACACAGTATATCCAAAAGTAATTTCTTTCTTCGAATCCCAAACAATTTTCAACAAGTTCTCTCTCTCTAACATATAAAGAAAAGCTATGCTATACAGATGTTTATAAGTTCTTTTAACTTTTAAAATTAGTTTATGGTACTCTTCAACTTTTTAAAATTTGAGATAATAAAACCACAACATTTTTCCTCCTCTTTCCTTCCTCCAAATGCTCCCATACATGTCTACTTGCAGTCTTTCAAATTCATGGCCTCTTTTTTCATTAATTGTTCATATATATAGCCTAGTCAGTCCACCTAAGATCACTTGGATGCATGTTTTCAAGGCTGACTATTTGATATGGGACCACCAAGTATGCTCTGCCCTGGGGAAGACTATTTTTTCTAATCCTTTTTGTTGTTGGTGTTTTGTTTTTTGAGACAGGTTTTCTCTGTGTAGCTTTGGAGCCCATCCTGGCTGTCACTCTAGAACAGGCTGGCCTTGAACTCACAGACATCCATCTGCCTCTGCCTCCCAAGTGCTGGGATTAAAGGCATGTAGGACCACTTCCCAGAATGTTTTTCTACTCTTAATATTCTGTAGTTAACTGTAGTTCTTTCTGTAGTATTGCAACCACATGGGCTTTTCTTGGTCCATTTTGGCCTGTCTATTTGCTGTTGTCCTTGCAAAGCTCATGCTTGGGCAAACATTTTCTTTTCCTGAGGATTTATGGATGTAGTTTCTGATGTTAGTAGGAAACCCAATCTCACAGCAAACTTCTTGATCTTCTGGCTCTTACACTCTGCCCATTCTCCCACAATGCTCCCTAGGTAATACATGCAAGAGTGTTTTGTACATGTATCCATTGCACATGGGTCCCACAGCACAGCATTTGAATTGGATTCTTTGTGGATTTCTGTACTGTTCTTTGGCTGTTTAAATGAGAATTTTCCTTAATGAGGGGTAAACACTTCACTTCTCAGGCTAGACCCTGATGTTCTTTAATAGAAGAACTTTTCATATGATAAATGTTAGGAAGAGTTACAGAAACGGAAATGAGAGAAAAATATAAACACTGAAGCCATGAGAAAATATAAACATCTCCATTATTCATGAGTCCATAATCAAATAAATCATAATTCTTTTAATTTTTGGCATATAATTGTGTCAGTCTTTTGTATTGCTGGGAATAAATCCCCAAGAAAAGCAACCTCAGACATGTCAGTAAATGGGAGTAACCTTGGGGAATTGGTATCAGGAGAATGTGGGATTATCTGAAGCATCTAGGAGAACAGTCACACTAGAGAATTAACAGTACAATTGAAAGCTCTAAAATAAAAAAAAGCAAACTTGCCCCAGAGAAGTAGATGCCAGTTAATAATCAAATTGAGGGCTGAAATCAGTACATAAGAAACTAGGAAAATAATACAAAGTATCAATGTAACAAAGAGTTGGTTCTTTGAGAAAAATCAACAAGATAGACAAAACTTTATACAAACTAAACAAAAGGCAGAAAGAGAGCATGCAAATTAACAAAATCAGAAATAAAAAGGGGGACATAACAATGGACACTGAGAAAATCCAGAGAATCTTCACGTCATACTTTGAAAACCTGTACTCCACAAAATTCGAAAATTTAAAAGAAATGGACAGTTTTCTGGATAGATGTTACTTACCAAGATTGAATCAAGAATAGATAAGCAATTTAAACAGACCTATAACCCCTAATGAAGTAGAAGCAGTCAAAACAGCCCTGTACAGTAAAGGAACTTATGGAAGCATCACCATCCCTGACTTCAAGCCCAATTATAGAGCTATAGTCCTGAAAACAGCTTGGTATTGGCACAGAAATAGACAGGTAGACAAATGGAATCAAATTGAAAAACCTGATTTTTGATGTTAAAGATCCCCCATGGAAGGTCTCACCCTCCCTGGGGAGCAGAAAGGCAATGGTATAGGGGCTTAGTGAGGGGCAGGGGAGGAGGGGAGGGAGAGGGAACTGGGATTGACATGTAAAAGCTTGTTTCTAATTTAAATAAAAATTATTGGAAAAAGGGAACATAAGAACCAATAAGAAGAGGATTATTTATGGGAATTTTCTTTGGAATATTACAGAATATTTTTCTGTAGAATAATTTTCTCTCTAGTTTACAGTAGAGCTATAAATTTTAGTTATATTAACTTATGCTTATTCCTCATGTAATGCATTTCAAATAAACAAGGAAGCAATCAGTCTTAATAATTGCTAATGTTGTTAATTCTCTTAATTAAATGATAGCAAGATATTTGAAAATGAAAAATTATCTCCCAAGGAAGATCTTTGATTTTTTCCTCTCTGATAAGAGTTTACAGCAAATAGAATTACACAAAAAAATCTTGATAAATTACATTTATTTTAGAACAACAAAGCAAGCCACCTGGAAACTTATTTGCATTTATATAATTAAAAATGCCCTGCTGTTTTTCCTTTCTAGAAATGTTCTGAAAATGGAACAGTTTAGATCTGCCTTATTAGTCAGTAGAAGAAATATGACTACACTCTATGTGTTGGTATTTCTTTGTACTGGGCAGTCTTGACTGTAGTATTACATAGAGGAAGGAGAGGTGACACATTTTGCAAAGTGGGAGTATACTATGTATTCAAGGATGAATTGTAAATTGTAAATAGGTGCAGTATTTTTTCTGCCAACATAAATTGAGACAGGATATTAAAATTTGCACAGTACCTAGCTAGAGCAAACAGCTATGACAGAAGGGAATTAATTCTAAACACCAAAGGAAATGAGAAGCTTAATTGGGAGTGACTGTAAATTTAGCAATGCAAAAACTAGTTGACTCAAAGTATCACTGTGATGTGTAATAGAAGTTAAGTGTTTATTCTATAATGTCTCTGTTACTGTCTAATTAACATTCAGAAGAATTGGGGGAAATTTTATAGATAAGTTTGTGTACATAGTATGGAAATATACATGTAGAGCACATTACTAAGAATATGTAAGTCTTTCTAAGCATAACTCCCACTTTCACTCGGAACCTCCTCATTTTTATCTTTCATAAATGGTGTTTATATAACAAATACACCTGATACATTGTTTTCATTTATAATGTCTACTATTAATGGATACCAAGGTTAATTTATGTGGGTCGATTTACTATGAACATTTTAGTACTTGTCTTTTTCTTGTATGTGCTTTCTTCTGTTGAATATAATCTGGCGTACGTTTTTTGGGTCTTGGGATATATATTAATTTAACCTTAGGTGTTACTGACAAGGGGTTTTTAAAAATGGCTGCATATGTTTTATTCATATAAACAATGTGTGATTGGAATGATTTTTGGATGGCTTCTTTGCTCATTTGTTACTTTAGTGATTTTTGTTAATTTCTCTTCTTCTTGCTTAAGCAGTAGGCTTAAGTATCTGAAAAGAAATGCTCTACATCTTTGTTCTGATTTTTGTTTTGTTTATAACCATCAACAGATAATATACGATAGGTGTAAGCTTCATTCGATTCGTTATAATGTATCTTTCAAACTGCCAGGCATATATAATATGCAATTAAAATAAAATTGTCCAAAAAGCACAAATCTATATATTCAAGTATCAACTTCTAATAGAATTTTATCTCTTTGTAGTCTGTATCTGAATGCCTAGCAGTGGTATTGGAAGAAATGGGCATCATTAAGTTGGATCCTGTTTCCCCTAACAAATAATAGTTAAACTAAAGGAAGAAGCCTGTGGTTAGGATTCTAAGAATGTGTTCTTCCATTTTGTTTTTGGTAAATACATGTCTTCTGAAAATGGTTTGAAGCCTGTCTGAAGAAACAATTGTAGCAGAATTCCACACTAAATTAAAAGTGCTGGTTATGGGCTCTGTATCTCCCATTACTAGATTTTACAAGGGTCCCCCTCAGATTCCAGGGTGTTTCCATTGCACTAGTTTTCCACATCACCCTCCAAATGTCACCAAATTATAGCTGTCTTTCCCACACTTTCCCTCTATCAACTCCTGATCTTTCCTGTTTCCATCCCCACTGCCCACAGTCCACTCTGAAAGTCTATTGTATCTCACTTTCTTAGGGAGTACCATGCTTCCCCCTTTGAGCCCTACTTTCTACCTAGCCTCTCTGAGTCTGTGGATTGTAGCATGGTTATCCTTTAGATAACAGCTAATAAACACTTATAAATGAGTACTTACCATGTTTGTCTTTCTGGGTCTGGGTTACCTCACTCAGGATGAGTTTTTCTAGTTCTATCCATTTGCTTGCAAATTTCTTGATGTCATCGTTTTTAACAGCTGAGTAACACTCCATTGTGTAAATGTACTATACTTTCTTTATCCATTCTTCAATTGAGGGACCTCTAAGTTGTTTCCCATTTCTAGCTATTATGAATAAAGCTGCAATAAACATGGTTGAGCACATGTCCTTGTGGGAGAATGGAGCATCCTTTGGGTATATGCCCAAGAGTAGTATGTAAGCACCTGCAATTATTTACCAGGTCCATGTCACTGGTCACGTGGAATTAAATCAGGCTGGTCAGAGGGGCCACAGCACACAACTGTGACCATTTTATTGAGAGTAATTAGGACTTTTATATCTTCATCAGAAACAGAATATAATGGCAATTGCCAGGATCAATACAGTTGCAGTTGCTAGGATGCAATTAAGTTTGCAAGCTCTACGTGGTACACAAGATTAAAGTTTAAGACCAATTGTCCTGTCAAGTTTCTATGCTTCTATGACTATGAAAGGGACATACAGAGAGACACAAAGTAGCCTGAATGTTTCATTGCCGGGGGCAGTACATTGGTCTCTCAGGGACTAGAGGCTCATTGTGCTCCAGGAGCCATGGCCTCTAACCTGAAAAACCTATGACTCATGCCTCTCAAGGTTGCTAGGCCAAAACATCTCTGTGGTTTCCTGCATTGGTATAGTTTGGTCCTGAGGTAGTTTGCCAATTTTGTGTGGAGCTGCCATATTGATTTCCACAGTGGCTATACAAGTTTGTACTCCCACCTGCAATGGATGAGTACCCGCCTTGCTCCATATCCTCATCAGCATGAACTGTTACTTGTGTTATTAATCTTAGTCATTTTTGCAGGTGTAAGAGGGTGCAAGGCTCCTAGAAGTGAGACTGGGATATCAACTCAGCCACAAAACCTTCAACCTACAATCTGTCTTGCCTTCCAGATGTGCTGTAGTAATGGCGGTACAAAACATGAGGGAGTGGCCAACCCATGACGTTCTAACTTGAGGCTCAGGCCACAAGAGGGAGCCCAATCTTGACAAGGCCTGGATGGCCAGAAACCAGGACAGCAGGACAGCCCAGAGACCCAGGATAAAACCATACATGACTGGTCAGAAAAATCAATGAAATGATTCCTAATGATATTCTGCCATACTCATAGATCAGTGCCTAGCCCAAGTGTCATCAGCAACTGGAGGAAGAAGATGCAGAAACCCTCAGCCAAACCCTAGGCAGAGTCTGGGGAATCCCACAGAATAGGAGGAAGAAGGATTAGAGGAGCCAAAGGAGTCAAGGACTCCAAAAGAAAACCCACAGAATCAACTAATGTGAACTCATAGGGGCTCACAGAGACTTAAACAACAAACACACATCTTGTGTGGAACTGAGCTAGGTATCTTGCATACAGCTGATGGTTGTATAGCCTGGTGTTCTTGTGGGACTCCCAAAAGTAGAAATGGGGAGTGTCTCTGAGCCTTTTGGCTGCTTTAGGGACCCCTTTCCTCCACTCGGTTGCTTAGTTCAGCCTTGATATGAGGGTTTTGTGTCTAGTCTTATTGTAACTTGTTAGGAAATGTCAGGTGGATATCCCTGGAAGAACTGTTCTTTTATTTTTTAAAAGAGAAATGGAGGAGGAGTGGATCTGGGGGAGATGGGGCTGGGGATGTAATGTATGAGAGAAGAATAAAAGAAAAAAAAACACTGATTACAGGAACTGGAATTAGGCAGTGCTACTAGCTAGCATCATACTGTAATTTATTGGTTAGAACCCCCTACCACAACAAATTATTCATTACAGGAATAATAGTATTCATTATCAAGAAATCCTTGTCTAGAGATAATGAAGCAAATGAATGTACCTGTTTAGAAACTGGCAAGGGCATTTACACCGAAAGGAATAAGTATAAAAAAAATGACTTCTGTAGGGAGACACCCTCCTACAGACTTCTGTCAGCGTTGCTCCTGAAATGACAGCACGAGCTTTCAAACGTTATTCAGTGGTAACTTATTGTTTTTTTCCTTCTCTTATTTAATACATTAGGATTGCACTTTTCCCTCTCTGCAACTCCCATACATCCCTACATTCCCTCTCCCCCAGATCCACTCCTCCTCCATTTCTCTTTTCCTGAGTGCTATGACCATAGGTTCAAAGGCACTTTGTTGCCATTAAACCCTTACCCTTTAATGCTAAGGTGAAGATTCTTCAAAGAACATTCCAAAGATCCAGAGTTAAAAGAATTGCAGTCACTATGCGTGTTCCCTCCAAAAGAAGAACTCTCTTTAGCTTCTGGTTCACACAGCTCGAAATAATGCTAACAGCACTGTGAATGTGACATATTTTTGCATGTGGTGGCATTTTAGGTAAGTAAAATGGAACCGAGTGGGGACAGTTGATTCTCTTTGATTTTATGTACCTTGATGTTGCACTAAGCAATAACATACAGGAAAGCTAGAGTTTATATGCAAAGCCATAGATATGAGAATGGCTTGTATTTAACATACATCATCAGAGTACTCTATATGCTTGATCATAGTACTGTTTCTGTTTTGTGTATAAAGGAAATGAGCATTAGCACTTAGTGCTTTTTTATTTCTGACTACAGATTCAGCATGATCACCTACTTCAAGTTCTGCCACCATGACTCCCTTGCCATTTGAGTGTACTCTCAGATTACAAGCCCAAACAAACGCTTTCTTTTTAATGTTTGCTGTAGAACAATCATTTTGTACACCATGAATATGTATTATACTCTTTGGTTAATAAAGGGATGATGGGCTATAGCTAGAGAGGATCCTGGGAGAAGGAAGGGTGGAGTCATGAGAGTCTCAGGAGCCTTGAAGAGATGCAGAGGAAACAGGAGATGAACACTCCATACTGGGATAAGGTACTGAGCCAAGTGGTAGAATATAGATTCAAAATATGGGTTAATTTAAGTTTTAAGAGCTAGTTAGTAACAAGCCTAAGCTGTTGGTTGAGCTTTTATAATTAAAAAAGAAAAAGAAAAAGCCAGGCATTGGTGGCACACGCCTTTAATCCCAGCACTCAGGAGGCAGAGGCAGGTGGATCTCTGTGAGTTCTAGGCCAGCCTGGTCTCCAGAGCGAGTGCCAGGATAGGCTCCAAAGCTACACAGAGATACCCTGTCTCAAAAAACCAAAAAAAAAAAAGAAAAGAAAAAAGAAAAAGAAAATGAAGGTCAGAGAGATGAACTTAGTTGTACAATGATAAACAATTAGTTAACAAATGGTGGTCTATTGGATTCCAAAGTGCTTTCAAACACAACGGTATTAGATTACATGGTACAATTATATAAATATAACTTGCAAGCTAGAAAGAAGCTGCTCATGGTTGTGGCAGTGGCATATCTCTGTAATTTCAGCACCCAGGAGGCAGAGTTTGTGTGAGTTTGAGGCTAGCTTGCTCCATACAGCTAGTTCTGGGAGAGCCAGTATTACATAGAGAGACACTGTCTCAATCTAGCCCTGATAGAAAGCAGTAAGAAATACAAACATGAAATGCCATTCTAGACTTCAATTGTGAAGCAATATTTATTTATTTATTTATTTATTTATTTATTTATTTATTTATTTGCAGTTTTTAAAAATACATTTTGGCATGACAGGTAACAAGAAGAAAGAAAAAAACATTCAGCATTTTTATCTTTTAAGAGTCAGGAATTATATTAACACCTGTGGGATTTGTGGTTTTGATAATATAGTTCCAGTTGTTTTTCAAAAAGAGGTTGTGTAATAACTTTGAAAATCTATTTCACTGAATGCTTTCATTATCATAATTCCTTTTATTAACTAATCAACTTCAATCATGCAAAATTGCTTGAAATAACATTGAAGAATCTTCTTAGCTATTTTACTTTCTTTTCTTAGAATCACAAAGCAACAGCTTGTACCAGAGCTTACCATTGTCAATATCGTCTCCAGCTCGGACTGTTTAGAGCAACGGCTTTTGAGTTTGTGTATGCTTTTTTGATTTTTTATTTTACAGTAATTGCTTTTGTAGCTAAACTCACTTAGAGGTATATTAGAAATTGCTCCTCTGATGTATAGCAAGTCTAAATTTTCTTTGAAAAGCAATTTTGAAACATCAAAGATTTGTGCGTAGTTTTAGAAAATGAAAAATGTCAAACTACAGTCATATTTTAAGAAATGGTCTGTAAGAAAATACTCTGTTGAAGGACATAAAAAGCTATTGGTCTTTTTATTTAGAATATATCAGCAGTATATTTACTATGCTGGGGACAGTATTAAAATACAAATGTTATATTTATATTTAAGTGATATTTTAAAACTAGTTTGACATATTAGATATTTTATTTTATTCATCGTAGTTATCCATCAAAAGCTTTATGCATTGTAAATTCTCAACTCAAAATTTTCACAAATTTGCCTATATAGTACAATATATTTCTTTTGCCCTTCTTGGCATTAGAGTCTCATTTGTATTTCTCCCAAAGCCACTGAACTTATTTTAATATAGTTTCTACATAGATTTACTAATCCTGGGCAATTCAGAAAATGATCTAATAGAATTTATGGTCACTTGCATTAATCATTTTTCTTAGTATTAAATTTGGGGGGCTATTAGGTATAATACCCATCCTCCATTTCATTTTGTTGATGGATAGTGTTCTGTTCTGTGTAAATATAGATTTATCAATTCTATACTGAAAGATTTAGGTTCTTTCTGCTTTAGGTTCTTCTGTGTAATGTTGCTATGTTATTCACATACATTTCTTTGTGCAGGGTCATGTTCTCATTCCTTTGGGAGCAGCAAATCAAGAATAAAAATTAAATATATGGCATATGACAGGTATTTTTTTAGTATTTGGATGAACTGCAAGGCTGTTTGCAAAAGCAGATACATCTTTTCACATTCCCACTAATGACATGTAATAATCCTTATTTCTCCACTATTTATTATTATCAGTCCTTTTTGTAATTATATATATATATATATATATATATTATATATATGTGTGTGTGTGTGTGTGTGTGTGTGTGTGTGTGTGTGTAATATCCTATTATGAGTTGCATTTATATGCCACTGTGGTTAATGATGTTACCTTTTCAAATAAAAATTGACCACTATCTCACTGTCTTCAGAGAGTTCGTCTATAAATTCTCATTTTTTACTCCAAATGGGGTGTTTGTATTCTTTTTATTTAAAGACTAACTTATTTCATGTTATGTATAAAAGTGTCTTTCCTGATTTGATAAATGTATACCACATGTACACCTGGATCCCACAGAGGCCAAAAGAAGCATCAGATCTCCTGGAACTGCAGTTACTCACTACTGTGAGTTGCTATGTGAGTGGTGGCAACTGACCTTGGGTTCCTGGCAAGAATAGCACAAGAACAAGCCCTCTCAGCTACTCATTGTTTGTATTCCTGTTAGGACTTGGAAGACTCCTCTCAATCATCCTGATAAGTTCCCAAGGACACATATGCTTTGCAATTATTTGCTGATCCCAACTTCTTTGTCTATAAGATTAGAAATGGGCTAGTTTGCAAGAAAATGGCCCCCATAGACTCATAGGGAGTGGTGTTACTGAAGGTCTGGCCTTGTTGGAGTAGGTGTGGCACTGTTGGAAGAAATGTCTCAGAGCAGGTAGGTGGGATATGAGGTTTCAGAAGTTCAAGCTAGGTCCAGTGTGTCTGTTTTTCTTCTTGGTGCTTGTGAATCCAGATGTAGAAATCTCGGCTATCTCTTAAGCATCATGTCTACTTGTATGCTGCCATGACTCCCACCATGGCAACTATTGTGGAATATTACTTTAAGATGTGTTTCATTCATTTATTCCATGGAAGATTTGTTTAATGATGCAAAGGTGACTTGCATTTTTATGTTGCATTTGTGTAACTCTCTAAAGCTGTGTTTCTTTGGCTGCCTAAAGCACCTGATTGGTCTAATAAAGAGTTTAACTTCAAATAGCTAGGCAGGAGAGAGAAATGGGTGGGGCTGCCAGGAAGTGAGAATAAATAAGAGGATAAATCTAGCATAAAGAGAGGAGCTCTCTTGAGCTATCCTCCATTCTTCCCCCTACACAACCTTCCTGCTCCCTTATGTCCTCCTCACCCCTCCTCTCCTCCCCTTCTCATTCTCCTAGTTCCCTCTCCCCTCCCCATGCTCCCAATTTGCTCATGAGATCTTGTTTTTTCCCCTTATCCAGGGGACCACGTATGTCTCTCTTAGAGTCCTCCTTGTTGCCTAGCTTTTCTAATGGTGTGGATTGTAGACTGGTAATCCTTTGCTCTATGTTTAAAATCCATATATGAGTTCGTGAAGAATAGAGGAGAGCAAAATAAGAGATACCACCAGAAAGGGAGCCAGTATAGGTTTAAAGAGAAATCAGGCACTAGGGAAATGTCCAGAGATCTACAAGGATGACACCAAGTAACAATCTAAACAATAGAGGAGAGGCTACCTTAAATGCCCTCCCCTGATAATGAGATTGATGACTAACTTATATGCCATCCCAGAGCCTTCATCCAGCAGCTGTTGGAAGTAGAAGCTATATCCACAGCTAAACACTGAACTGAACTGGAATCCAGTTGCAGAGAAGGAGGAGAGATGAGCAAAGGAGTCAAGACCAGGCTGGTGAAACACACAGAAACAGCTGACTTGAACAAGGGGGAGCTCTTGGCCCCCAGACTGATCATTGTGAAACCAGCATGGAACTGATCCAGACCCCATGAATGTGGGTGTCAGTGAGGAGGCCTGGGAAATCTACAGGACCTCTTGTAGTAGATCCGTACTTATCCCTAGCATAGGAATGAACTTTGGGAGCCCATTTCACATAGAGGGATACTCCCTCAGCCTAGATACATGGGCGAAGGTCTAGGCCCTATCCCCAAGGATATGACAGACTCTGAAGACACCCCCATGGAAGGCCTCAATCTCTCTGGGGAGCAGAAATTGTATGGGATAGGTAGGGTGTTACTTGGGGGCAGGGGAGGAGGGGAGGGAGAGGGAACTAGGATTGACATGTAAAACAATCTTGTTTCTAATTTTAATAAAAATGGAGAAAATAGAGGAGCAAGGATCGAGCAAAGGAGGAGAGGGGGATGCCAGGGGCCAGACACACAGCTAAATATCCAGCCATGGAGAAAGAAAGAAAGAAAGAAAGAAAGAAAGAAAGAAAGAAAGAAAGAAAGAAAGAAAGAAAGAAAGGAAGGAAGGAAGCAATGCAGAATAAAGAAAGGTAAAAAGTCCAGAGGCAAAACTTAAAGAGAAATGGAATAATTTAAGTTAGAAAAGCTGGCTAGAAACAAGCCATACTATGGCTGGGTGTTCATAAGTAAGAATAAGTCTCTGTGTATTTATTCTGGAGTTGGGTGGCAGTCCCCCAAGGGTAAACAACAACAACAACAACAACAACAAACCCAACTACACTTTGAAATTAACCACACAAGGTCTTAATTTACACAGGGCCGAATTTCATCTTTCTTCAATGATGAATAATATTTCATTGTGTATATGCATCATGGTTTATTATCTATTCCACAGGTAAGATAACTCCATCTAGTTATTGTGACTAGAACAGTAATGAAACAGGATTAGAGAGTCCTTTGGTTCTGCTACCAAGTAGAGTAGAGCTGGATCATGTGATAGATCTAGTTCTAGAATATTGATGCACCTCCCCTGGTTTTCATAGTGTATACACAGTTTACACTCCACCAGCAATGGGGAAGTCCTCCCCATTACAAAGGCTAAGATTTAACAATGACAGCAAATGGTATCTGGCACTTTTGTGGTATCTTCTCCTCATGTAATCATGGATATTTACTGCTGAAATTCAAGACCAAAGAGGCTGTTTCATTCAAGTTCATTTGGCTGATTGATAGCTAAGCCAGGAAAATGAAAATCCATCTAGATGATGGTTATTACTACCATGCTTTTCTATCACTTTGCAATTCAAAGTGTAGATAACATCAAAGTAGAATGGGCCTGCATGAAATTTATTACCTGCAAGGTATATTTAGATTTAAGTTTAAGTTTATATAAAATAGTATAATCTAGCTGAATCATGAATTATTATTTCCTTTCCTTTCCATAAGTAGCTTTGGTAATTCATGGGACATTTATTGTTTGAACATCCTGAATGATAATAAACTATTTACATTGAATAACAAAGATTATTATGCTATCATTTAAAACCCCACATTTTATTGTCTTTTCAAGTGGAGTGGATGTTTATTTTTTGAAAAGAACTCATGAGAGATAATAAAATGTGAAAACAATTAAATATATATAATGTATATATAAACAAAACTTCAAGTAAATGTATTTTTCTCCATTTGATTATTAGCAGACATTTCTAATTGGACTTTTTATCCACTAAAATCTTCTCTATGACATTTTATTATAAAAAATATGCAAATGAATTTTAAATGTGGAATAATAAAGCATGAAATTGAAAAGGAAATATATATGTGCATGAAACTTAAGAGCAATTTATGTAAGGTTGAACATTTCAAATATTTATTCAGTTTTCCATTCTATGAGCAATTTAGTTCTTCATAAAACATCACTTGTAAGGTGAAAGGGGAATATTGATTTTGAGGTTCTTTGATATTTAAAAGTGAAACTTTTGGTGTTCAAATACAACACCTAAAATCCATAACTACATTAAATATTATTATTTTGGTGTTGAAGCATTGAAGCAGAAATAAACTCACACAGCTCTATTATTTAATCTTGCTATTTTTGGTTTTCTGACCAAGCACCATCGAAATCAGGCTGGAATTTGTTCATTTCATTTAAAATACAATGTGTATTGATTCACACAAGAATTGGAGGAGCTGAATCTGACCCTGAAGCCACTTCTCTGAGAAATGACCCTCATAGTTTTTGAGGGTCCTTTACAAGCAGTCAAGGGAAAGAAGTTATCAGTATTTCTTCAAGGGACAGAAGTCATCAGTATTTCTTTCTAGCTCTCCTGTCAGGATCCACAATGACTGCAACAGCAAGATATCCACCATAGTGCAATAGTGGCACTTTCATTTTGGGGTAACTAGCAGCTGTCTAATTGGACTTAGAGTATCCTCAATAGGTGAGGATTAGTGACTATTACTGTCAATGTAGCCAATCAACAGCTAGAGAGCTCATGGACCCAAGAGGAAAATCTGTTACTGCCCATTCCCTCATACAAACATAATTTCTAACTGTATTCTAAAAATTTATCTATATACCCAGAGATAAGTATATTTCTTATTTTTTATCAAATAACTTTCATTTTACACCATATGAAGACTATTATAGAGAGTAATAAGTGGTCCAAATGCAGTGTGCCTAACTCCAGTTGTGAAATCTACAACACAACCTTTATATGCAAGGCTCAGTAAACATTGTGTAAGAAGGAACACAAAGACTTTAAAAAGCAAAGGACAAGCATTCCTATTGTTAGATTGTGCCCACTGGGCATGACAAAGAAAATGCACCCATGAAGTCTCAAGAAGTTGGGCTGCCTGAACAAGACCAGCATGATGACAATACCAGTTGACAAGTAGAAGTGCACAAACCCCACATTATCTAAACCCTAAGTTACAGGTGGTTTATTGAAGTTGTTAATTTAAAAAGAATATATAGTAGGAAATTACCAATACGGAGTCAGGTAGAAATATAAGGGTATTTAATAGGTAAAAGCCTTACTCACAGAGCGAACCAGCCAGCCGGTGGTAGTCTGTACAGCAAGAAGCAAAGAGAAACCGAAACCGAAACACAGACCCCCTACTCACCCTCACCACGCCCTCACAAGCCTGTGGTAGTCTGTACAACAAATAGCAAAGAAAAACCAAAACCAAAACACAGACCCCCTACTCACTCTCACCACGCCCTCACAAGCCTGTCCAGGTACTCCTGTAGCCAGCCCCTAAGAAGGCGTGGCTACAGCTTCCCCTACAAGAATATATGCTTCCTTAATGTGTATAAGTGAATTTATATAAAATTATTTTATATTCAGTATTATCTTTTGTTTTTTCGCCAAACTCTTAGATGTTTTACTTTAAAAGGGAAGACCTCTTTAAAACTTTACTATGTATTCACTCATTGGTTCAAAATAATATAAAGATTATTGGAATTATCTGATTTCCTGTTTGAAGCATTTTGATCATATCACGTTAATACAAAATGGTACATTTACTGTTTGTGAAACATGGAATCAATATAATCAGAAATACTGAACCACTTTTAACACATGCAGAAGAATACAAAATGAGAGCAATTAAATTAGAAGTGTCATCATTTTACATAAACATTATCTTTCAGATCACTGTGTAACTATACCGTCCACAGAAGTTCTTATTTTCTCTGATAATCTGAAGAATCCTTTCTCTTATGTTATATATTGATGCTTCATCAGTACAGGTGCATCTCCTATTTAACATATGGTGTCTGGTGTCAACTATATCTCCGCTGCCCCCTTAACATTTTGTGTAAATTTAGGCACTGCTTATTAATGCTTTAGGGAAGGAGAAATTCAACACTTGTTTTCTTTTACTTTTAATCACTAATGCTAAACACATTAGTAGAAAAATGAATGCAGTGCCAATGAAAATAAATAAGTGGTTCAAAATTAGTCCCAAGGAAAAATTATTAGAGTATGCATATCAGAATGTTTTTCATAACTCTACAGCAGAGCTGCTTAAGATTTCTCAGAACGGGTATCAGTGCATGTCAGAAACATAGAAGAGGCTATATAGCCCTTCTTATCTCAGCAGATATTTGGTCACTTCTAATATTTGTGGACACCCTTGGCTCCAACACTGGCATTCTTGTGCAGGATATCCATCAGAAATGCCAGATGTAAATATTCATGTAACGGCTTTGCTAATAACTGCAGCAAACATTTATTGAGCAACTATATAGTCAGGTAAATTATATTCCTACATTGACTTCATTTACTACTTTGTAATGACTTTTATAGTAACAGCATCATTGCTAGTAATAATAAATATATATGGTCTATGACATTTTGTGTGTCATAATATATACAATTTGTTTATTTTCATTTCCTTCTCTTTCATTTTTTTGTACCAACAATACAGGGTGCAAAAGATATTTTGCCTCAGTATGTAGGATCATATGCATTTTCCACCTTTTGTTCTGAAGCAGATGGCTTTTTTTTTCTCTGCACAGTGCTATTTAAAGATCTGGCAGCCACCACAGAAAAGGTAAATTATTCCTTGCACTTAGGAAAAAGTCAGTCTTATTTGACACAGGATGTTGGGCTTTAGATTCCATATACTGTGTCTCACACCCATGATTTTCCTGACCTGAGACATTAAGTACAAAAGTACTGAGTCAAGACAGACAGCTGGGGAATCTGCAGAAGACTGAACTAGGCCTCCTGAACTTGAGTGTCAGTTGGGGGGCTTGGGCAGTTTATGCAATCACTGACAGTGGAACCAGTGTTTATCCCTAGTGCACGAATGGACTTTGGGAGCCCATTCCCTATGGAGGGATACACTCTCAGCCTAGACACATGGGGGAGGGCCTAGGCCCTGCTCCAAATGATATGACAGACTTTGAAGTTTCCCCATGAGAGGCCTCACCCTCTTTGAGGAGTGGATGGGGAGATGATGAGGAGAGTGGGAGGTTGGGAGGGAGAAAGAACTGGAATTGGTATGTAAAATGAGATTGTTTTTAAAAACAATTAAAAATAGAAATCAGAATAAATAGGATGGGGACGTAATAGGTGACTATTCCCTCCAAACTTTTCATTAAACCTTACATGAGAACCACATTTTGGATTTTCAGAAATAGTTGGAGGATACTCAAGAAAAAGCAGCTACCTGCTTGACAAATCCTTTGTAATGTGGGTATGAATTTAAAGGCTTTGTCACTATAGCATGTGGAGAACCTGGTGAGGTTGTGTAGAAATGAATGGGCTTGAATTAAGACAACTCTTAAATTTCCTGTGTAAGCTAATTACTGCAGGCTAATTTCCTTAGTACTTCCCATGACACCATCGACATTGGGTTAATAGTATGTTACACCTCATTGCTCCACCTGAAAGAGTAGATGATGTCATGAAATCCATGTACTTACTATTTAGTAAGAAATGACGTTTTAAATTGCACTTGGTTCTTGATGAGTCTCTTTTTACATTTTTTTTGAGGTTGAGCAGAGAAGAATGTCATATCATATCATGTAAAGCATATTTAAACATAAAGCCAGGCTGTTGAGAATATGCCATGTGTTTCCATCTATGTAGGAAATCACTTTCATCAGGAAAAAAATAAGAGTGAATCAAACTGTCTGCTGGGTATTCAGTATGGTAATCAGGTTACAACCTTTTGTTCTGGTTCATTCAGACAGCTGTGCTGGCATACTAATAGGCACTTTGGAGAAATACTTTAAAGCTACATTACATTCTTAATGATACAGGTAGAACTCTGCAAACCTAACATGATTCAAGGAGTTTAAATCAGGCTGGAGAACTCTTGAGAATGATAAGGCAAACAAAAACAAAGTTGGAGTTTTCTTTTTACAAAATGCTGAAATTCCCAGAAAACTTACTATGTTTCTGTCCAAAGTTCAGTCTCCAAGCAATCCAAAGTGCTCTGAACTGTCTTCGCACTGAAGAATTTTTCTTTTCATTTATCTCTTTGCTTTCTCACATAAATAGGCCATCATTTACCAGTTGTGTTATTCATATAATTGCAATGATATGCCCTATTACATCCAGGATTCATGATCTTATATAAGATCAAATCTCTATAGAGTTGTTCATTCCTCATCACACATAAGCACAGAAAGATTTTCTATTTGGATCTTGGGGTCTTCGTTTCTTATGTTCAACCATGGTTGTGACAGTTTCTCAGACTTTCCTTGTTTTCTTATGGCTGGCACAGGTTTTTTATAGATACTATAGGTATTTATAGATATACAGGTATTTTATAGATAATTTATAGGCAGAAATATTGTACAGATATTTCATAGATGGTCCTTCCATTGTTACTTATCTGGTTATTTTCTCTTAATTGAACTGGCACTGTGAGTTCTTGAACTAGAGAGCAGGGACAAATCACCACCTATGTGAAATTATAATAAATATATGTAGTCATCATCCTTATTTTGGTGACAATAGCACTGAGACCTCAAGGAAGCAGTGTCAGGCAGGCTTGTGTACTGAAGCATTACAGTTCTCATCTTCTTTTCCACAGTGTATGTTTTAGCAGGAAGTTCTTAAATGTCTTTGTACTTACAAAATGTACAGTTGTGGTCAATGTCTCTGAGGATGGAGTAGAACACATATATTTTAAAACTCCTATGCATAAAACTGCCATTTTGCATTTATTTTATTCAAGCACTTCATTATATCAGAAGAAACTCCTGGATATTTTATTTGTGTGGATATAATTTAACACTGTTTATTTTGTTACTTCCAGCTTTCATCCTTGGGTGCTGTGCCAGCTTGTTCCCCTGCCCATTTGACGGGCTCATTGTTCTGCATATTTACTCAAAATTCTCATTATTTACTGCTGTCTTTATCACACTATGAAACACTCAAGCTTATACTATGTATTTTCGATTCTTTCCTAGGATTACAAATTTGTTTCAAAGATGTCTAGTGACTTTAATGATTTTGCAAATCAAGAGCTGAGTAGTAGGTATGTTCATTGATTTTGCTCTGCTGGTTTTAGGTCTACCCCAATCACAGAATAAGAAAACATATGTGTATATACTAATTCTTGTATACATACATATCTATAAATATTTCTGTATGTCACCATCTGTATTTATATTAAGCCAACATGAGTTGAGATTAGTGGCTCAAACTCTAGTTCTTTACCACATGGACCATTCTGGCTTTGCTTTTCTGTGAACTCCCACTCCTACTGTGAAAAACCTGTTTCTCACCATATGCAATTAGTTTATTTAGTTACTCAATTCCAGTCCTATATGAATAGTAATATCGGAATTCATAAATTATACCTGAAAAATATAACTTTACCTAGTATCATCTAGTATTTGTGTATCATCTTTCTTTTTCTTCTTATTTGTCTCTATGGCTACATAGTTTTATTTGTATGAATCACAAATTACTTTCCTAAAATTGCTTCCAGATTTAGTTGACCATAAATAATTATTTTGTAAATATCCCTGTGTAAGCTTTTACTTTAATGCAAGTTTTCAGATCATTTGAATGATATGATTTAAAAAAAAACTTAGCTGTATTCTAAAGTTGACAGTACCAACTTCGATTACTACAGGCCATTTATTGATGCTTCTCATTTTTGCCATATTTGGTCTTCTAAGCTTTTTCTTATAACCTAAACCACTTTTCTTTTCATAGTGATTTTTATACAAAAATATTTTTATTGTTGCCATGGGTTATATTCCAATATTTTCCATTTGATATATGAACAATCAATCTTATGAATGATGAATGATGTACTTTTCTATTTGGTTCTTCCTTTAGACTTCATTTAAAAAATTACTTTTCATTCATTTTCGCTGGACTTTCCAGTACCACTATTTCAGTGATCAATGGAAACAATACCAAATATCTATTAAATTAAATGTTTTAATGTTTCACAATTCAAAGAATAAGCTTTGCAAGATACATATTGACATTCTTTCCTGGATTAAAAATATTTTGGTTAATAGTCTGGTGATAGGGTCTATTTAATCAAGTAAAAATGCTAAATTTAATTATTTTAATCTATAGAGCCCATCAGCTTGAAGCTTATCTACTAATGCAGTGATTAAATGTAGCACACTTTCACATTTTAATTAGTTCTTTGAGAATTCTGTGCAATGCATTTTGATCATATTCCCTCCCCCTCAACTCCCCTTCTCTATAAACTCAATATTTTTTCAAGAAATCCCTTAAGGCACAGTTGGTGATTCTAAGTTCCATGCTCTTAGAAGTGTGACCTTCTCTGGAAGGTGATCTATTCACCAGAGCCTACACTCTTCAAGAAGTGTCTCCAACTCTCCAGCAGCTACCAAGTACTTACAGCTCCTTAGTTAGGGGTGGGACTTGCTCACATTCCATCTCCATGAAGGGATGTTTCTGGTCTGAACATGCACTGGTTTCATCCATGTTTTCTCAGTTACTATGAAGTCTGCGAATTCATAAATACAACTGCTTTTGCCATATCATGAAAATACTGTTTAATTACTGTCATCTAAAACTTATGGGTGTTATTATCTTTCCATTCCCCCCTTCTGCCATGATTCCTGAGCCTTGTGTGGCGGAGGTTTGATATCCAAGTGTGCCATTTAGGGCTGATTAGTCTTCAAGCTCTTTCTCTACATCTTGATCAGTTGTGAATCTTCAAGGTGTGAATGGGAAAGGTCTCCATAGTTTCATATATTTGCACACTTACTTCCCAGCCAATGAACTATTTGCAAAGGAATAAGAGGCGCGTCCTTGGGATGTGTGTCACTAGGGGTGGACTTTAAGGTTTAAAAAGTCATAGGAGATTCCATTGTTTTTTTTTTCTTCTGCTGAATACTCCATTGTGTAAATGTACCACATTTTCTCTATCCATTCTTCAGTTGAGGGGCATCTAGGATGCTTCCAGGTTCTGAATAATACAAATATTGCTTCTATGAACATCGATACCATAATAGAGGGAAACATTATAGGTTTAAAGAGAAATCTGGCACTAGGGAAATGTCCGGAGATCTACAAGGATGGCACCAACTAACAATCTAAGCAACAGAGGAGAGGCTACCTTAAATGCCCTGCCCTGATAATGAGATTGATGACTCACTTATTTGTCATCCTAGAGCCTTCATCCAGCAGCTGGTGGAAGTAGAAGACACCCACAGCTAATCACTGAACTGAAGTAGAATACAGTTGCAGAGAAGGACAAGTGATGAGCAAAGGGTTTAAGGCCAGGCTGGTGAAACCCACAGAAACAGCTGACCTGAACAATGGGGAGTTCATGATCCCCAGACTGGTAGCTGGGAAACCAGCATGGGACTGATCCAGACCCCAGGAAGATGTTGGGTGCCAATGAGGAGACCTTGGAAATGCATGGGGCCACCTACAGTAGATCAGTACTTATCTGTAGCATAGGTGTGGACTTTGGGAGCCCATTACACATAGAGGGATACTCCCTGAGCCCAGACACACCGGGGTGGGCCCAGGCCCTATCCCAAAGGATATGACAGACTCTGAAGACCCCCTATGGAAGGCCTCACCCTCCCTGGGGAGCAGAAAGTGTATGTGATAGGTAGGGTTTTTGTTAGGGGGTGGCAGGGAAGGAGGGGACGGAGAGGGAACTGGGATTGACAGGTAAAACTATCTTGTTTCTAATTGAAATAAAAAATGGAAAAAAAAATATATATATAGAAAAAAGTCACAACAGACCTAGTCTCTCTCTCTCTCTCTCTCTCTCTCTCTCTCTCTGTGTGTGTGTGTGTGTGTGTGTGTGTGTGTGTGTGTGTGTGTCTGTCTGTCTCTGTGTCTCTGTCTCTTTCTGTCTGCCTGTCTGCCTGTCTCTCCTCTACCCGTGGATCAGTATGTAACAGTCTCTGCTCCAGCGCCATTCCTGCCTGCTTCCTGCTATTATAGTAATAGACTAACCCTCTGAAACTGTAAAGAGGCCCCCAGTTAAATTTCTTTTCTAAGAGTTGACTTCATCATTATGTCTCTTCACAGCAATAGGACAGCAGCTAAGGCAGTTATCTCAGTGTTAAACTACTACAAAAGGAGCTTCTCTGATGTGGGTTGACTGATGTACTAATCTATGTTTATAGCCAGAAGTCATTAAGTAATAATTGGATATTATGTTCATTTTGCAAAGTGATAGTAGTAGGTTCTCCCCTGTGGCCTATGACCGGGCTTGTCACAGATTCTTACCTCCAATAATGGGACCAATTATGAATTTCAACTTGTATGTGGGCCTTAAATCCAATCAGAAAGTAATGGATTACTCTCATGATGTTCTGGGCACTATTGTACCAATGAGCATGTGTTTCCAGGCCAGTCATTGTAGCCAGTGAGTTTCAGAGCTGGGTAACACTGGTGGTGATTTCTTTTGTCCTCTATTACCTTGCATAGCACCTTCTAGCACTATCACTATAAAAGTTAGTTCATATAGGTAACATTTCCAAGTGAGTGCCAGTTTGATTATCCCATGTTCTACGATTCAAATGTATGATGTTTTCAGCAATAGGGCCTTGGGATGAAGTTGTTGAGGGTAACAAGAAACATTGGCAACAGCTTGTAATGGTTAGGCGCCTTTGGGGCATCACTTGCCAATGCCTATTTAAAAAGGTAACCCATTCCTGGCACTGAGCTACTAGCTATTCTATGGTGTCTAGTATGCCCATTTCACCATCCTGTTATAGGGTAGCTATATTTTAACCCCTTCTATACATATGTGTGTATATACTTTTTTAAGTTTCTACAGTAGTAGGTTTCTAGTTGATGCTTTTCTTAATTTCTTTAGTGTTAAGCTTACCTCCCCCATTCTATCTTCTGTTGTATCTTCTCATGCCTCTCCACATTCAATCCTCTCTGTCCCATTATTCCCCTTTAACTATACCACTGTGCTCTATTTCTCCTCCCTTGAATTACCACCACCCCACATACTCTTTTTTATCATTTTTATTTGAATTATAAACAAGATTGAATTACATGACAATCCCAGTTCCCTTCTCCCTCCCTTCCTCCCCTACCACCCCCCCAACTAAAACCCTACCTATCACATATCCTTTCTTCTAATCTACACCTGACTCAACCTTTCTGCTCCCTATTTCAGGATTCTGCTCCCTATTTCTGCCACTATTTCAGGATTAGGGTAATTGTGCCGTGCTAGCCCTTATTGTGGTTGATAGGTATTACACCTGGGTAGGAGTATAGAGTATTTCCTCCCCTTGAAGACTTGCATCACTATTTCAATATTATGAAATATAACCCTGAAGGAGGAGGCCTTCAGGAAATACTGAGCTCAGATTCTCTGGGTTGTGTGGAGTGTTTAGTAATTGGCACTTAAATCTAATAATCTCTGCGAGACAATCAAGAACAATAGCCTTTGTTTTCTTTGGAGTATCTTGCAATTTCTTAATCAACAATTGGAAAGGTGATTTCTAATGTTTGATACTGGGATCTTTGTTAGATAGCCTAGTGGTTCTTAAGGGAAGTATTTTCAGCCCAAGTAGGATAACTTCATTTGAAGTACATATGCATATGTATACATACAGTTCTATATGGAACATATATAATTTAGGTAAATAAGTATTAATACGATTCATAATGGCATTTTCAGACATCCTGAGATTTATTTTAACCTCCTCCTTTTGTATTGACTCCTACGACCCATCACAATTAGAGCCTCCTCCATCCTTTATCTAATTACCTCTTCCAAACATTTGTGTCTCCACTCCTCTCTCTACTGATCCTCCTCACCATTGTCTTTCCTTCTTTTTCTTTCCTGGTTTCTGAGGTTACTACAGGTTCTATTCTTTTACCTGGAGTTTAGGAGCTAGAAACTTCAGATGAGAGAGAACATGCAACATTTTGCTCTTTCGGTCTTGGGTTCCCCACTCAATATAACATTTTCTAGTTCTTTCCAATTACTTGCAAAGTTCATGATTTAATTTTTATTTATAGCTGAATAGTATGTCATAGTGTATATGTAAAATATTTTCATTATTTATTAATCAGCTGAAGGACATTTACGTTGTTTTCATTTCTTAGCTACAGAGCAGCAGTGAACATGATTCAGTGTCTGTGCAGTAGGATGTCAAGTACTTGGGGGAATATTCCAAGGAGTAGTGTAGTTATGTCATGAAGTAGACTTAGTTTTTAGCTTTTTGAGAATCATTCTTAAAGATTTTCTGAATGGCTCAACCATTTTGAAAGTCCACCAACTTCAAAGTTGGTGAGGCTTGCTTCTCTTTTGTCACATTTCCTCCAGCATTTGTTGTCAGTTGCCCTGTTGACCTTAGAAAACCTGTAATGCTCAAGTTTTTTGATTTGTATATCCACAATTGCCAAGGATGATGAACATTTATGAGACATTTCTTGACCATTTTTATTTCTTCTTTTAGGAGTTTTTGCTCAGATCCATTGCCTAATTTTAAAAATATGTCTTATTTTTTTGGGGGGGGACTCTCTTTTTTGAGTGCTTGACATATTCAGGATATTAATCATATATCTGATATATAGATGGAAAATACTTTCTACCATAATCTGGGCTTCCTTATCACTGGGTTTGTTGTTTATTTAGCTGTGCCTCAATTCCTGGACAAATAGTGTCCTATTAGGTAAAATCCTTTCTTGAAGTTTTGTTTTTTAGCAGATTTAAAAATACTTTATATAACTTCTTGAATGTTTATAAAGATTTTTAAAATGTTAAAATTATTTTTCAAATTTATATTCTTTATCGATTTTCCATTTATATTAAGTTCCCAAAAATATAGCACACAGTTCATATCAATTCTTTATTGTATGCAATGAACAACATGTATGTCCCTGCTGCCATTTGCTTTCTAATATTTATGCACTACCTTGTCAAATATTTTCTACTTCATTGTAATAAATTTTTATTGCATCAGTTTATATTGTTTTAAATTGCATGTATATATCATAGATCATTTTGTGGATATTAATTTAAGATATGTTATATTTGTTTATGCTGAGAATAATTGTTTAATGATGCAAAGATGCGTTGCATTCATTTAACTCTGTAAAGCTGTGCTACTTTGCATGTCTAAAACACCTGATTGGTCTAAAAAGTGCAACCAGCCAATACCTAGGCAGGAGAGAGGAATAGGTGGGGCTGGTTGGCAGAGAGAATAAAGAGAAGAGAGAGAAGTAGGGGGGAGTGAAAAAAGGAGGAAAAGAAGATGGCAAGGCTAGCCACCCAGCCAACTATCCACCCAGCCACTCAGCCATACAACCAGCCACAGAGTAAGAAAGAAGGGTATATAGGATAGAGAAAGGCAAAAACTCAGAGGCAAAAGATAGACTTATAATTAGCTAAGAAAAGCTACTTAAAATAAGCCAAGCTAAGGCCAGGGATTCATAAATAAGAACAAGTCTCTGTGTATCTATTTGGGAGCTGGGTGGTGGACCCCCACAGAGCAAAGAGTTAAGAAAACAACTACAGAGCATGTTCAGAGGTCAGAGGATAACTTGCAGGAATTGATTATCTTCAGAAGAATCTCGATTAATTTTCTTTAAAATGTTGGTGTAATGGTTATCCTTTATCTTAATGTAGTATAATTTTCTCTCAACACCACTTTATTATAATTGACTTTTCAAACATAACAATTTGTTAGATTAGATTTGGTTGCAGAAACAACTTCAAAACCTCTGCTGTGTTCTGATTCATTCTTCAACAGAAAGAACTTTAAGAAAGAAAGAAAAAACAACTTCAGCAGCATTTAATGTGGTGAAGAAACATTCGGTTTAAAAAAATTAAGGGCCATGGCATATTATCCATTGCTACACTTATGTCCAATAAAACATGCATAGTAATGTAAAACTGTGATTGGACAAAACAAGCTAATGGAAACACACAAAGCAGCGATGACCCGTAAGGATCCTCAGTTGTAACATATGATTTTTTCTAGGTATGAAGCAGGGTAATGTTTCTGTAAAAAGAGAAGAATTTATGTGGTATGAAGAGAAACCAGAGTATTACCCTTCCTTATGACCTACAATTGAACAAGACAGACCATAAACTTTATCTTTGGTCAATTTTTAACACAGAGAAGCAAGAGAGCATTAGAGGTATACTTTAGTATTTTAAGGCTAGTTTGGGGAAAAAGTGATTCAGTTTCTCTGAATCACCCTGAGAATAAGGAAGTCTCATTTTTATATCTTACCTTGGAGGGATTAAGATGTAAGAGAAATGAGGGCAAAAGAGGATAGAAAGGCTTTGTTTAAACAAACAAATGTTTTAAACACAGTCTCACTATGTAGCTCTGCTGTCCTGGACCTCACTATGATCAGGCTGGCCTTGAACTCACAGAGATCCACCTGCTTCTGCCCCCCAAATGCTGGGATTCAGGGCATATATTATCATGCTCAGCTAAAGCTTTGCTTCTAAAAAATATGTTTTGCAATAGTTTATGAGGCCTAATAACTAGTGCAAAATGTATTTCTTTGGCAATTTACTTGTTTTTTTATAGACTAGCTGAGACTCATTTTAATTGTTAAGTTATAGATTAGCTGAGATTCTAGTACCTGACCTTTTAATTTGTAGAATCAGGCCAAATGGAAATCCCCTTTCAAAAATACTATAATTTCTGTGGTAGAACAATAGGAGTTGTACACTTTCACTCTGATTTCTGGTATAAGGATATTAAACTCTTTACCATATATAGAAGAACTATAGAGGATATGATCAATGGAAAGTAGTCCATTGTAAGGAGCATCTTAACACCCATAGTTGAAAACATGGATATATAAAATATTGCACTGCTAGTTTCTCTATATGCATTTCTAGTTCTTTGCTTACACCTTTTATTACTGTTACTAGAGAGGACAGTTCTTGTGGCTCCTTAAAGCAGTTTCTGACTTCTTTTCTGTTCTGACATTGTGCTTGTGCTAGCTATAAAAGGATGTGTGAATAACTGATAGCTTTTGAGACTATAATAAGGAGCATATTTTTAAATGTTCACATATTGAAAATGTATTCCTTTGTCTTCATCATACTAAGACAAATAATATTTGCTGAATGAATTAAGAAGCACGTTTTCATGTTAATAAATTACCATCATTACAATTTGATTTTTATCATGGAAATACATTTCTTCAAAATGATTCATTTTTGTGAAAATTTTTACAAGTGGTTTCACTGCAACCCATTTGTTTTATTAATTTAATAACAATCGTCATGCTATCCACATATTTACACACCATCACTCAAGA
The DNA here is from genome assembly GCF_003668045.3 of Cricetulus griseus. Lineage (NCBI taxonomy): Eukaryota > Metazoa > Chordata > Mammalia > Rodentia > Cricetidae > Cricetulus > Cricetulus griseus. The sequence continues at coordinate 35,050,636 of NC_048604.1, read as the reverse complement.
CTGGGAAGATAATTTGGTGGAAAAATACTACATGAATGTAATAACTAGAGTTTGGATCCTTGTTACCCATGTAAAATATTGGCAGGCCTGGTGGACTACCTATAATGTCAGCACTCAGGAACAGAGAGTGGTAGTCCCAGGGCAAGCTGCCTACGTAGTCAAGCCGAATCTATGAAGAAACTCAATATTAAACTTTGGACTTTCCATACATGTGCACACACACTCTTACATGGTGTGCCTACATACATACATTAGCTTTATACATTCAATATTTTTTAGACCCAATTCAAATGAGAGATGGGAAAGTGATCTATATATATGAATATAATATGCATACATGTATTAGCATTACGTAATATTTTTAGACACAATGTAAATAAGAGATGGGAGAGTGAGGAGAAAGAAGGATAGTGACCTGAGTGTTGGAAAACGTAGGACTAGTTCTACCATGGGCTGAATCATTTACATAAATGAGGATTTAAAACTAAGTTAAAAAATCATGCATAGCCCCGGGATCTGCAGGCAGACTGAATCAGTCCCTGAGGCTCCTGGGATCCTGACTCTGCTGAGTTCCCTGGGCTATTCCAGCCCCCACAGAGTGCAGAGAGTATAGAGGGGAACTGCTTCAGCCCTTGACTTGGGCCCAACTTCCATCTGCCCACCCTGGCAAACTCTGCCCAGGGATCTTCGACAGGACGACTTGACCCCTGAGGACCAAACAACCCAGAGTCTGCTGACATCTCTGTGCCAGTGGTGCTCTCACCCACCTGGAGAGCAAGTGCCTCAGACCTCCCTACACTCAACTTGAAACCCATCAGAGTATCAAAGTCAATTGCACACACCTGAAGAGAACACCAGACCCATACACACCAGGAAAGGAAGTGACACCAACTGTACCCACTGGAACAAGAGATAGGAAGACGACAATATAAGAACACATCCAACAACAGGAAAACCAATATGACACCACCAGAGTCTAGGGACTCTACACCAGCAAGATATGAACATCATAACACAGAAGAAGCAGAAGAGAGCAACCTTAAAAACAACTTCATGGAAATGATAGAGAATCTAAGAGAGGAAATCAGAAAATCCTTCAGAGAAATGGAAGAAAAGACAAACCAAAAGATGCAAGAAATCAAGGAAAGTCAAAATAAAATTAAACAGCTGAAGGAAACAGTTCAGGACCTGAAAACTGAATTAGAGACAATAAAGAAAACACAAACTGAGGGAATGCTGGAAGTGGAAAAGCTTAGTAAACAATCAGGAACCACAGATGCAAGCATAACCAACAGAATACAAGAGATGGAAGACAGAATCTCAGACGCTGAAGACAAACTACAGGAAATAAACTCATCAAGCAAAGAAAATCTTAAGTCTAACAAATCCATAACCCAAAATATTCAGGAAATTTGGGACACCGTGAAAAGACCAAACCTAAGGATAATAGGTATAGAAGAAGGTGAAGAAACCCAACTCAAAGGTGCAGAAAACATATTCAACAAAATCATAGAAGAAAACTTTCCCAACCTAAAGAAAGACATGCCAATGAATGTACAAGAAGCCTACAGAACGCCAAATAGAGTGGACCACAAAAGAAAATCCCCATGTCACATAATAATTAAAACACCAAATGTACAGAATAAAGAAAAAATATTAAGAGCAGCAAGGGAAAAAGGCCAAGTAACATATAAAGGCAAACCTATCAGAATTACACCAGACTTCTCCATGGAAACTCTGAAAGCTAGAAGGACCTGGATAGATATTCTACCAACTCTGAGAGAACATGGATGCCAGCCCAGACTACTATACCCAGCAAAGCTTTCAATCACTATAAATGGAGAAAACAAGATATTCCACGACAAACCAGATTTAAACAATATGTAACCACTAATCCGGCCCTACAGAAAGTACTGGAAGGAAAACTCCAACCTAAGGAAATTAACTACACTCACATAAACATAGGCAATAGATAATCCCACTCTACAAAAACACAAAATAAAAGGCAGGGTAAATCCACATACAATACCAGTACCAACAACAAACCAAAAACAAAGAAGAATAAACACCGAATGGAACTTTATTTCCCTCAATATTAATGGTCTTAACTCGCCTATAAAAAGACACAGGCTAACAGATTGGATACAAAGACAGAATCCATCCTTCTGCTGCATACAAGAAACACACCTCAAATTCAAAGACAGACATTACCTCAGAGTAAAGGGTTGGGATAAGATACTCCAATCAAATGGACCCAAGAAACGAGCTGGGTTAGCTATCCTTGTATCTAACAAGATAGACTTCAAACTAAAATCAATCAAAAGAGATGAAGAAGGTCATTTCATATTCATCACAGGAAAAATCCATCAGGAAGAAGTCTCAATTCTAAACATCTATGCCCCAAATACAAAGGCACCAACATTCGTAAAAGAAACATTATTAAAACTCAAACCACAAATAAGGCCTCACACAGTTATATTGGGAGACTTCAACACTCCACTCTAACCCCTAGACAGGACCACCAGACAGAAACTTAAAAATGAGACAAAGGAACTAACAGAAGTTATGACCCAATTTGGGATTAACAGACATTTATAGAACTTTCTATGCAAACACAAAAGAATATACCTTCTTTTCAGCATCACATGGAACCTTCTCAAAAATCGACCACATTCTCAGCAACATAGCAAACCTTAACAGTTACAAAAAATTGTAATAATCCCCTGTGTCTTATCAGACCACCATGCTTTAAAGATAGAAATCAAAAACAAAATCAAAGTGCAAAAAACCTAACAACTCATGGAAATTGAACAACATGCATTTGCAACATTCCTGGGTCAAGGAAGAAATAAAGAAAGAAATTAAAGACCTCCTAGAATTCACTGAAAATGTTGACACAACATACCCAAACTTGTGGGACACGTTGAAAGCAGTATTAAGAGGAAAGTTCATAGCTCTAAGTGCTCACATGAAGAAACTAGAGAATACCCACACCAGAGATCTGACATCACAGCTGAAAGCTCTAGAAAAAATGGAAGCAAATTCACCACGGAGGAGCAGACACCAGGAAATAATCAAACTGAGGGCAGAAATCAATAAAGTTGAAACAAAGAAAACAATTTAAAGAATCAATATAAGAAAGAGTTGGTTCTTTGAGAAAATCAACAAGATAGACAAACCGTTATCCAAATTAACCAAAAGGCAGAGAGAGAGATCATGCAAATTAACAAAATCAGAAATGAAAAGGGGGACATAACAACGGACACTGAAGAAATCCAGAGAACCTTCAGGTCGTACTTTGAAAACCTGTACTCCACAAAATTGGAAAATTTAAAGGAAATGGACAATTTTCTGGACAGTTATCACTTACCTAATTTGAATCAAGAACAGATAAGCAACTTAAATAGACCTATAACCTCTAAGGAAATATATGCAGTCATCAAAAGTCTCCCAACCAAAAAAAGCCTGGAGCCAGATGGATTCACTGCAGAATTCTACCAGAAATTTAAAGAAGTGCTAATACCAATACTCCTCAAATTGTTCCACAAAATAGAAGCAGAAGGGACATTGCCAAACTCTTTTCATGAGGCTACAATAACATTGATACCTAAGCCACACAAAGACACAACTAAGAAAGAGAACTACAGACCAATATCCCTCATGAACATTGATGCAAAAATTCTCAATAAAATCCTAGCAAATCGAATACAAGATCATATCAGAGAAATCATCCACCATGACCAAGTAGGCTTCATCCCACTTATGCAAGGATGGTTCAACATATGAAAATCTATCAATGGAATCCACCATATAAACAGACTGAGAAAAAAAAAACATGATCATCTCACTATATGCTGAAAAAGCCTTTCACAAAATCCAACACCCCTTCATGATAAAGGTCTTGGAGAAATCAGGCATAACAGGAACATACCTCAATATAATAAAAACAATATACAGCAAGCCAACAGCCAACATCAAATTAAACGGAGAGAAACTCGATCCAATTCCTCTAAAATCGGGGACAAGACAAGGCTGTCCACTCTCTCCATACCTCTTCAATATTGTCCTTGAAGTTCTAGCTAGAGCAATAAGACAACAAGAGGAGATCAAGAGAATACAAGTTGGAAAGGAAGAAGTCAAACTCTCACTATTTGCAGACGATATGATAGTCTACATTAGTGACCCAAAAGACTCAACCAGGGAACTCCTACAGCTGATAAACACCTTCAGCAAAGTGGCAGGATACAGGATTAACTCAAAAATATCAGTAGCCCTAGTAAATATGGATAATAAATGTGCTGAGAAAAAATTCAGAGAAACATCACCCTTTACAATTGCCACAAACAACATAAAATACCTTGGGTAACACTAACCAAAAATGTGCAAGACCTGTACCATAAGAATTTTGAGTCTCTAAAGAAAGAAATTAAAGAAGATACCAGAAAATGGAAAGATCTCCCATGCTCTTGGATACGTAGGATTAACATAGTAAAAATGGCAATCTTGCCAAAAACAATCTGTAGATTCAATGCAATCCTCATCAAAATCCCAACACAATTTTTCACAGACCTTGAAAGAACAATTCTCAACTTTAAATGGAGAAACAAAAGACCCAGGATATCCAAAACATCCCTATACAATAAAGCAACTTCTGGAGGCATCACCATCCCTGACTTCAAACTCTATTACAGAGCTATAGCCTTGAAAACAGCTTGGTATTGGCACAAAAATAGACTGGTAGACCAATGGAATAGAATTGAAAACCCTGATATTACCCCACACACCTATGAACACATGATTTTTGACAAACAATCCAAATATATTCGATGGAACAAAGAGAACATCTTCAACAAATGGTGCTGGCATAACTGGTTGGAGACATGTAGAAGACTGCAGTTAGACCCAAGCCTATCGCCTTACACAAAACTTAAGTCAAAATGGATCAAAGATCTCAACGTAAATCCAGCTACACTGAACCTATTAGAAGACAAAGTGGGAAATACCCTTGAATTCATTGGTACAGGAGACTGCTTCCTGAACATTACACCAGTAGCACAGACACTGAGGTCAACAATTGATACATGGGACCTCCTGAAACTGAGAAGCTTCTGTAAGGCAAAGGAGACAGTCAGCAAGATAAAACGGCAGCCCACAGACTGGGAAAAGATATTCACCAACCCCACATCTGACAGAGTGCTGATCTCCAAAATATACAAAGAACTCAAGATAGTCTCCAAAACACCAAGCAACCTAATTAAAAAATGGAGTAAAGAACTAAACAGACAATTCTCATTAGAGGAATCTAAAATGGCTGAAAGACACATAAAGTGTTCAACATCATTTGCCATCAGGGAAATGCAAATCAAAACAACTCTGAGATACCATCTTACTACTGTCAGAATGGCTAAAATCAAAAACACCAATGACAGTTCATGTTGGAGAGGATGTGGAGAAAGGGGAACACTCCTCCACTGCTGGTGGTAGTGCCATCTTGTACAGCCACTTTGGAAATCAGTACGGCGACTCCTCAAGAAAATTGGAATGAGTCTAACACAAGATCCAGCAATTCCACTCTTAGGCATATACCCAAAAGAAGCACATTCATATAACAAGGCCATCTGGTCAACAATGTTCATAGCAGCACTATTTGTAATAGCCAGAAACTGGAAACAGCCTAGATGCCCTTCAATGGAAGAATGTATAGAGAAAATGTGTTACATTTACACGATGGAGTACTACTCAGAGGAAAAAAAAACAATAGAATCTTGAAATTTGCAGGAAAATGGATGGATATAGAAGAAACCATTCTGAGCGAGGTAACCCAATCGCAAAAAGACAAATATGGTATGTACTCACTCATATGCAGATTTTAGACAGAGAGTAAGGATTACCAGCCTACAATCCACACTGCCAATGAAGCTAATAAACATGGAGGTCCCTAAGAGAGACATACATGGTCCCCTGGAGGAGAGAGGCTCAAGATCTGCTGAGCAAATTGGGAGCACGGGAAGAGGGGGAAAGGAGCTAGGAGAATGAGAAGGAGAGAGGAAGAAGGATGCCGAGGACATGAGGGAACAGAAAGTATGAGTCAGGGGAAGAATACACGATAACAAGAATGGAGATATAATAGAGGGAGACACTTTTGGTTTACAGAGAAATCCGGCACTAGGGAAATGTCTGGAGATCTACAAAGACGACACCAGCTAACTATCTCAGCAATGGAGGAGAGGCTACCTTAAATGCCCCCCCCACCCCGATTATGAGATTGATGACAGACTTATATGCCCTCATCCAGCATCTGGTGGAAATAGAAGCAGACATGTGGGGAGCCACAGCCCCAAGATGGCGCCTGGCTGGATGCCAGGGAGACCGAACTTAGCTGTAAATAAGCCTTATTTGGACGCCTTAGTGGATCCGGTGTGCCTCCTCCAGCTGTGACCTATCCAGGATCCCCAGGTGGCATGAGTTAATTGGGTAATGAGCTTGCTTTTAAGGGCTTGCCAGGGGGGCTGGGAGAGATAGAAGAAGCAGACAGAGAAGCTGAGGAGAAGCTGAGGTAGAGGTAGAAGGAGAAGCTAATGTACAAGGTTCCTGAATAAACTGCTTGAAGAAGAGTCGTGGTCCTGTCCTTCTTGCTGGTCGAGATAGACGCGACACAGACATCCATAACTAATCACCGATCTGAACTGGAAACCCAGTTGCAGATAGCTAGAATACCAGCATGGAACTGATTCAGACCCAAGGAACATGGGTTTTTGTGAGGAAACTTCGAAAATCTACGGGACCTCCAGTAGAAGCTCAGTATTTATCCCTAGCATAGGTGTGGACTTTGGGAGCCCAGTCCACATAGAGGAATACTTCCTGAGCCAAGACACACGGGGATGGGCCTAGGCCCTACCCCAAAGGAAACGAAAGACTCTGATGACACCCTATGGAGGGCCTCACCATCCAGGAGGAGCAAGAGAAGATGTGTGACAGATAAGGTTTTAATGGGGGGGGGTAGGGGAGGACAGGTGGGAGAAGGGAACTGGGATTGTCATGTGAAAGCATCCTGTTCCTAATTCAAATAAAAAAATTTGGAAAAAAATCATGCATAAAACTAGGCAAAAAGTAAAATTGGGCAGAAGTATCATATGTTGGCTTTCGTCTTTCAGTACATGTTACATATATTTATGCACTTGTGTGTGAGTATATATGTGTATGTAAATATGTGTGTTCATGTGCATGCATGTATCATGGTGTATGTATGGAGATCAGTTCACATGGGTCCCAAGGATGGAAGTCAATTCATTAGATTTGTCACCAATTGCCTTTACCCACTCAACCACCTTGGTGGCCAGTGGCTCCCATCTTAATGTTGGAAAGGCCAACTCAGAAATGTGGGAAAGGTTAAATGTAATCAGGGGTTACATGATTTTATGCTTCTATGGAATTTATATTTTTACATTTTTAGATTTTTGAGAGCTCAGATTCCACTCATATTTATGGCACTTTCTAAACATTTTAGTTATGTTCAGCTTTATAGATGTAATATAATATTACTGTTTCCTATGTTCACTAGAATGATTTTTCATCTCATTTTAGGTTTTTGATTGATTAATATTCACTTACATCTTATTTTATTTTTGTTTAGGCTTCATAATAAACTGTTTAGATAATTTTTGATTGGAGTAATCCATAAATTTCACCTGAATCTCATAAGCAAGTTAAGACCAGCTGTGAACTGATTAGATTTCCACAACCTACTTCCCAACAGCTGCATGTGACAAAGACACAGCTGTAATTATGATTAGCTATCAGGTGAAGGTAGAAAATTGTTAAGGAAATATCAAGTGTTATGAAGATGCTTAATAAAGCTATTTCCAGCAGAGTCTTCATAATAAGCAATGTCAGGCAATATAGCAATAAATGAATAGAAATACAGGAGGCATACAGAGAGACAAACAAGTTTAAAAACTACATCTATGCTAAGATATTCATATTAAAATTGAAATTACATTTCCATAGAGCAATAGCTTGGTTCAGTACAAATCTCAGGAATGCTGTTTTATATTTCAAGTGCAAACTCAAGGAAATGATTACAAGTGGGCACCATAATTCTTCCTGCCGATGAAATTTAATAGTGCTATTCTTGCCTATAGAGAAATTGCATGTGGTAAAAAGTTGCCTAGTAATTATATACAGTTTTGTAGGGAAAAACAGCTGGTTGTCAAATTATGGGGAAACAGCTCTCTTAAGCACAGTAGCATTTATTCTCTGTACCACCAGCAATTTCAGTATATGCTGGCCATATGACTGCCAAAAAATGTGAAATTCTTGTGGTGTTTTCAGTTTTTGGTTACATAAAATGGACACATTAATGTGGCATCTACACATAAGATCATAAGGAACAGATTATTGAATGGCTCACACCAAATTGGGAGGGGGAGAGAAGGGGGGGTTATAGCAGGGACTACAAGGTGAGACACCTAAAGTTAAATATGTAGATATATGAAGATGATGAAAATGAAATCACCAAATAATTATCATCCCTTGTCACCAAATAAAGCTTCCAGTACTGGGAATGAGTTATATCTAATTGAGTTGTTGTTGTTGTTGTTGTTTTTGTTGGTCAAATGGGCACATGGGAATCTACAAAAAATCCAGTCTGTTGGCCAAGACTATAAGTTTCTCTCTAAAAACTGACAACATGGCCCAGTTACTGAAGACAAACCCACACAAGTCATTAAACATGGGGACGTCTAGCTGGAGCCTACATAGAGTTTTCACCCCTGTGTGCTAGCATCTTTTGTACAGGAAGGTACTTTTCATGTTATCAAAAGAGAAATGTAAATGCCAATCCAGACAGAAACCCTTTATCCATATTGGTGTATTGCTTACAAGATATGCTAGAGCAACAGTGACACCAAGATTGTGGAAGTAACCAGTGCAGGGAACAACTGACTGCATAATGTCCATTCTCAATTGGTATATAATAAACAAAAATCCTGATCTTAAATCTCATGGAATATACCCTAAGACAAGAAGAAAAATATTAATAGTTGAAGGACCAGAACTTTTGCTATGAGAAAGTATCTTCTATATATAACAGAGTTCCAACTGAAATCTTAACAATATGGTCACATAAAAGAGTCTTTTGATATCTCAGTGGTTCAGGGAAACTTCGAAAGACCCAATTCCTAGATGGCTAATTATAGTAGATTAGTGGTTGCTAAGAAGAAAATTAGTATTCTCCTGGGATAAACCCTCTGCTATCCCATGTGGTTATCCCTAAGCAGATATACGTATGAGAGTCACTAAATACACCCAGAAGGCTGCATTTATATATACATATGAAACACTAATAACTAAAGAAAGGACATGAAGTTGAAAGGGATTCAGCATGGAGAGAGTTGGAGGGATGAGTGTAGGGTAGAGATTATGTAAATATAGTACTCAGATATAAAATTCTCAAGCAAAGAATACGGAAATATTAAAGTATGGAGCCTAGGGATATTTAGCTCAATGGTAGAGTGTGGGTGGTATTTGGTTATTTTGTGGGTCATGGATCTTGGTCATAATTTAGGGGACTACAAGAACATAGGATAAAAAGACAATTATTAATCTCAGATATTTTGCATCAGCATGGATTTTTGTATATGGATATGAATTCTGTCAATTTTGTTACACTGTCTATATGATTTTGCTCTTATTTAAAGGAAATTTGTATATTGATACAAATTTAAGGTAATTTTTGTTACAACACACTGTATAGATGTTTCTACTGTTGTTTAAAGGACTTTTGTATACTGATACCAATATAAGAGTTATTTTTGTTACAACATATTTTATATGTGTTTATCCTCTTGTTTCAGGTAGTGTACCTATGCAGTTCATTTTAAAATGTAAGATAAAGTTCTAGTTTTTGAAAGCCATCATTATAAACTATATAAACTATTATAAACTATATAGGAAAATCAAGAATCTTAGATTAGTAGTTGGTCATTTATAACTATTTTTGTGGATATGTTTCTAGGTTAAATAGATATATTTTAGATTGTCTTCAAACCTTTCTCTTTTTTCCATTTTTTATTTGAATTAGAAACAAGAATTTTTAGCTGTCAATCCCAGATCCCTCTCCCTCCCCTCCTGCCCTACTATCCCCCCCCAATAAAACCCTACCTATCACTTAACCTTTCTGCTCCCCAGGGAGGGTGAGTCCTGATGCGATTGCTAAATAAATGTGTACTCACATAGTATTGATTTAGAAGGTCCCCCAAACAGTGAAGAAAATTCATAAGTAGGAGAAACAGATACAAATTGTACACCTAAAACTTACTGTGAAAAAAACCTCTGCTTGGTTTATTTCTTTAGTTTGTGGAAGATCAAGGTACATAGACAAAACAGTTTTGTAAAACATACCACTCTGAACAAAAATATGTTGATATTATTCATTGATAACATTAAATGAGATGGGGTAGCAGAAAAATCTCCAAGCAAATAAAGCAAACTGCCTCAGAGACAGAAAGAAACTACCCCCAGAGATAATAGACATAGGGTAGTATCATTATAAAATCCCTACCTTGGCAATTTTGATAGTTTGAAGTTCTTGGATTTTAAAATTGCAAGATCATGTTGTTGGTTTGGTGGTTTAATGTAAGAATTATGTGATATTTGAATGCTCACAAACTACGTTTTCTGTAAGTATGAGATATCAGTATGTAATGAGACAAAATCCTATGCATCTTGGAAAGAAAACAGCTGAAAATGCAGCAAGTGCACTAACTTATTGTATTTGCTTTGATACAATGAGTGCTAGGATGTTTCTCATTTCTTTTTAAAGACGGTAGCTGGGAAGCAGCTTTGAAAAACACATCTACTAAGTTAAACCATCATGAAGTCACACCACCATCTTTTACCTAAGCCCCTATTCTTGCCAATTATTTTATTAGTTCACTATTTTCCATTAGCACCAGAACTTTGCAAGGGTAGTGGTGGTAGGCTACAGATGCCTCATTTGTGGCTGAGCACTCACCTCCACAGATACTCATTCTCTGCCATTCAATCAACTGTGAGTTTCTGCATTAACTACCACCATTGCACAAACTAAGTTCTTTCATTCGCCTCAAAGGCTTCAGTAATCTATGGGTAGAAGGATGTGAATTTAGAGGTCAGTTTGATGCTATATCCATTTATCAGAATAACAGCAACAAGTTCACCCCTGAAGCCTGTGAGTTTGCCAACCATGGCTTCTCAGCGGTATTAGAAATGTGTTGCCGCCTGTGGCACAGACTTTAAATCCAATCAGAAAGTGGTTAATTACTGAGACAATTAGTTTTATGTCAACTTGCCACAAGCTAGAGTCATTTTGAAAGAGAACTTCTCAGTTGAGAAAATGCCCCTCGCAGATTGGCAGGCAGGTAAGTCCGCGGGATATTGTCTTGATTACTAAGTGTTGTGGAAGGGCCCAGCACACTGTGGGAAGTGTCACCAATGGATGTTGGTCCTACCTGCTGTAAGAAAGTAGTATGAACAAGCCATGGGAGGAAGCCAATACACATTCCTCCTCCATGGCTTCTTCTTCAGTTGCTGTCTATAGGTTCCTGCCCTGGTTCCTTCAGTGATGGAATAGGATATGGAACTGTAATCTGGAGTAAACCTTTTCTTCCCCAAGTAGCTTTTTGTCATGGTTTTATATGACAGAACTAGAAACATTAAGAGAGTTAACAGCAAATATTTTGTCACTACTGCACAAATGGGCATATTTTTTTTTCTTTTCCTTGTAGTTCACAAGATTCACAGGTAGGTAACACTATTGAGACTACTGCTCCACAGCAGGCAAGAGAAACACCTTCCAGTAATGTGAGTGTTAGCCAACAGGAAAGCAGCTTACTAGTCAGTGTCAACTTAAGGTTGAATGTCCTACAAACAGCGTATGTGGTACCTTCACCACTACCATACTGACATCAATTTCTGTTGGGCAACTAAAAGCAATGGCAATGGTTTGTAATGTCTGTGGTCCAAAATACTCCTAACTAATAACTTGAGGGTATGAATCTCACATTTGGCACTGAGCATTTGGCAACTTATTGCTTCTGAGAAAAGCGTCATTTCCTGTGGAAGATGACTCCAATTAGGGAGAAACAGCAGATAACACACACAGACACAGACACACACAGACACACACAGACACACACACACACACACACACACTCACTCCACAGAGACAGAGAGAGTCAGTGTTATTTATTCCTCCGTGGAGCCTCTTATCTCTCCTCTGCCATACACTACTGTCCCTCTCCCTAGATAAATCTACACCATCCATTAACTTTTTCCTTTTGGCCTTCAGATCTTCTGTATTCTGCTATCCATCCTGACTTAAGATCCTTCTTGCCCATTCTCACCAATGAGCCCTTTCTAGTTTCCTAGATTCTACACGTACTTCAAGTTAAACAGAAATTAATTCATGTTATAAAGTGAGACCAAAGTTATGGAGGAAAAGAGACAACCTAATGTACAATATGAGATGAATGGAATTAAAAGCAGAGCCCTGTAAAAAAAATATCTAAGAACTGTAGGGCGTCATATGCAAAGTGGGGGAAAGAGCATTATAGAAAGAGAAAGGATATCTGACACAAAAGGGTCTTGTGGAAAATAAGGCTAGTGTTGCCTTAAGAATAACAGGCCATAAGAATACTGGTGAGAAATAAAACTGCATATGGATGGATTATATTTTTTCTTTTCTTTTTTGAGACAGGGTTTCTCTGTGTATCTGTGGCTGTTCTGGACTTGCTTTGTAGACCAGGCTGGCATCTAACAAAGAGAGATGGGCCTCCCTCCTGAGGGTTGGGATTAAAGGAATGTGCCACTACTTCCTGGCAAGCACATAGATGCATTATATTTTTAAAAAATGTATTTCAGCTTACTTGCAGAACTAAGTACGTGGGGGCAGCTAGGGTTGAGATGCTACCATTTTACATTGTTCTTGAAGGTTTGGTTCAAGAACCAACGAGAAAAATGTGAGAGACTCAAATGTGACACTCAGCAGAAATAAGTACACCAGCAGTCACCCCAAGACCAAGAGCAACACCAGCAGTCACCCCAAGACCAAGGGCAACATGAGCAGTCACTCCAGGTCCAAAAGCAACACCAGCAGATATGTCAATTACAGCTTCAGGACTTACTTCAATTCCAAGTTCAACAATCACCTCAAGTCCAATGTCAGCCATCACCTCTATTACAACATCTGCTGTCACCTTGTGTTCAATACCAGCAGTTCCCTCAAGTCCAACAGCAGCAGTTATATCAACTCCAAAAGCAGCCTTCACCTGTTCTCCAACATCTGCCATCACCTCAAGTTCAACACCACCGGTACCCTCAAGTCCAACACCAGCTGTCACCTCAAGTCCAAAGTCAGCAGTCACTTCAGGTCCAATCCCAGCAGTCACTTCTAGTCCTACTTGATTTACCTCAAGTTCAATACCAGCTGTTACCTCTATTCCTACTTCATTTACCTGAAGTCCACCACCAGCAGTCACCTCAAGTCCCACTTGAGTCACCTCAAGTCCATAATCAGCTGTCACCTCAACTCCAACACCAGCAGTCACCTCTGGTCCAACACCAGCAGTCACCCCAAGTCCATCAGCAGCAGTCACCTCAAGTCCATCGTCAGCTGTCACCTCTACTTCAACAACTGCAGTCACCTCAAGTTCAACACCACCAGTACCCTCAAGTCCAACTCCAGATGTCACCTCTAGTCCTTCATCAATTACCTGAAGTCTAACACCAGCTGTCACCTCAAGTTCATCATCATCAGTCACTTCAAGTCCATCATCAACTGTCACCTAAAGTCCATCATCAGCTGATACCTCAAGTCCAAGAACAACACCAACAGATATGTCAGTCACCTCAAGTCCAACACCATCTGTCACCTCTAGTCCTACTTCATTTACCTGAAGTCCAACACCAGCAGTCACCTCAAGTCCATCATCAGATGTCACCTCAAGTTCAATGCCAGTGATCACTTCATGGTGGAGTCAATGCCAGTCCATCCCAGAGTAAGGAGAATACACCACCAGAAGGCCCTACCAGCATCCTGCCCGAAGCCCACATTTATACCAACAAAGTGATGCCCTCATTCCAACTCTCCCTGTACCTTGACCTTAAGGACTCTAAGTATCCCCCTGAGGGCCATAAGATGGTCCATTTTGGTTGTTGCTAGGACTCTGCCATATACTGGCTCTGGCCCATCTTGAGGTCTCGAAAATGCCTGTAGTACTTTCAGTTAAAGAATCTAGAAACAAGGATGACTCATAGTTGACATGTTTTGGGAGTTTTTTTTTTTTTTTTTTTTTTGAGACTGGATCTTCCTATATAGTCTGGTTGGCCTGATACTATGTACACCAAAGATGAAGTAGCTGTCCTGCTACTTCCTACTCCCACAGGCTGGGATACAGCCTGTTAGAACTTATTTATTTTATTATTGAATTGAATCTAGGCTTCCTATGTGTACCCTAGGATGCTGTCCTCTTAGTATAAGAGCCTCCTAGACCCATAGGATGAGTAGGATCATGTAACTTGACTTTGAACCTGACTTCAGCCACTCTAGCCTGTGCTTCCCTGCCAGCTGTATGTAATTCTGCCCCAGCTGCATCTACCTGATCTTATGGTCGAAGGAGTTCCCACAGAATTTAGAGCATTCCATCTACAAAGATACAAGGCTATTTTCTTTGTGTTAAATTGAGACTTTCTGGTATGTCTGTGTGGTGGTTTGATCAGGAATGGCCTCCATTGGCTAATATTTTACTGTTTGGTCATTAGAGAGTTACTACTAGGAGCTGTGGCCTTTTCAGAGTAGGTGTGGACTTGTTGGACAAACTGTGTTACAAAAGTTGCCACAGGGGGAGGGCCTAGGCCCTGCCCCAAATGACTTGACAGATTTTGATGGGAGGGAGAAGGAAATTAGATCGTTTCTAATTTAAATAAAATGTATAAAATTATTTCTATTTAAATTAAATGTATAAAAGTGTTTCCAATTTAAATAAAATTTATGAAGAAAAAATGTATTTCAATTACATTGGTAAGCAAAAAGGTTTATTATTTTTATTTGCTGGTTTTTGTAACACATAAAATAAAAGACCCAGAGACTGGTATTTGGGTTCGAGCTTCAAGCTGAAGACCAGAAAAGTAAAGCAGCTGGTTACTAACTCTCACTCTACCTCATACAGAAAGGCCATCCTGGCCAAACCTCAGATTGTAACCTCTACTCAGCATAACTGGAGAATCCTGAGACTTCAATGTCTTCCTGTCCTCAATGTGGCTGGAGAATGAATGCCTGATACTGAGACCTTGCTTCTGTCTTACATACCCACCTAATGCTGGAATTAAAGGCATGTGATTGAAGGTACTGAGATCATCTGTGTATGAGCTGTTTCCCTTTAGAACTGGATCAATCTTGTATAGCTCTGGGTGGCCTCGAAATCACAGAGATCAATCTACTTCTTAGTTCTGAGTCCTAGGATTAAAGGTGTGTACCAACACCTCCTAGCTTCTGTATGCTGGGATTAAATGTGTGTATCCCCACTGCCTGATCTCTATAGCTTGAGGCTGAATCCCCAGGCAAGCTTTAATAAATCATAAATAGAGCGAGACATTTTAGGTTTACAGAGAAATCAGGCACTAGGGAAATGTCTGGAGATCTACAAAGGTGATACCAACTAATAATCTAAGCAACAGAGGAGAGGCTACCTTAAATCCCCCCCAATAATGAGATTGATGACTCACTTATATGCCATCCTATAGCCTTCAACCAGCAGGTGGTGGAAGTAGAAGCAGACACCCACAACTAATCACTGAACTGAACTGGAATACAGTTGCAGAGAAAGGAGGAATGGTGAGCAAAGGACTCCAGACCAGGCTGGTGAAACCCACAGAAACAGCTGACCTGAACAATTAGGAACTCTTGCTCCCCAGACGGATAGCTGGGATACCAGCATGGGACTGATCCACACCCCAGGAACATGGGTTTCAGTGAGGAGACCTTGGAAATCTACTGGACCACCTGTAGTAGATCAGTACTTATCCCTAGCATAGGTGTGGACTTTGGGAGCCCATTCCACATAGAGGGATACTCCCTGAGCCACGACACACAGGGGAGGGCCTAGGCACTATCTCAAAGGATATGATAGACTCTGATGACCCGCTATAGAAGCCCTCAACCTCCCTGGGGAACAGAAAGGATATGTGATAGGTAGGGTTTTAGGTGGGGTGGGTGGTAGGGGAGGAGGGGAGGGAGAGGGAACTGGGATTGACATGTAAAACAATCTTGTTTCTAATTCAAATTTAAAAAATCTGCAAAAATCATACATAATACATCACTACACCCTTTTGAGAAGGTAGTGACATGACTAAATTTTAAGGTTAAAATTATGACTCAAATTGATGGACATAGTATATGAGAAGAGAAAGTGATACAAAGAAAAATTTTCTTGGAAACAAAATAATTTAGGGTGGTTTGATGAATGCTTTTATAATAAATTGTATAAGAATTGATTAGTTTGGATGGAATGAATGGTGAAGAGAATAAATACAGGAACAACTCCTAGGATTCTGGCTCATATATGGAGTAAGTAAATTGTTGTGATGTGAAAGAATGGAGCTGACCTAAAATTCTGGAAGAAAATAAAACAAATTCAGTCTTTGATATATCAGCTTTGAGATTTCTGTCAATATTCAAGAGGCACTGCAAGGAAAGGAATTTTATCAGTACATCTGGGCTTCAAAGAGATTTCTGTAGTACACTCATTTTCTTTTTCTGCTCAAATTAATCAATCCTAAGAACCCACCATTGTTTAATATCCTGTATTTTCATTTCTCCTTGTAATGGTCAACACTGTGGAGTAGTGTTTAATGAAAATTTTTCTTTTGTCTTTTGTATTTCCTTAGATAGTTCTTCTTCAACCCTTTCTTCTTCTTTTATACTTAGAAATGATTTTTATTACTAAAGTTTAAACCTTTAAAATATTGTGGCAGTATATGGAATGGAAACTTAAAATGACCTTTTGTACCACCACAAAACTATACTTGAACAAAGGCTTATATGCCAAAATTTTTATGCATCTGAGAACATATTTGTTGATAAGTAAAGAATTTGAGGGACCCACGAAAGGTCCTAGAATTTGTTTCAGTAGATTTTAAAATTCTACACACAAGTGGGTAGTTGAAGTGATCAGTCTGTTAAGTCAATTCTGTAGTAATGAACTTCATTTCTACCAGTGGTTGGCATTTATAACAGATGTAAAGTAAAAGAGATTCTGCCTAAGACTACCACTTGAAGTAAAGATGATCTTAGATGCGAAAAGTTGGTAATGTAGCACTGGAAGTCAGAAGTTGAGAAGTGATTAGGCATAAATTAGTCAGACGAATTGCACTGACTGAGATCCCTAGGAAAAAAAGACAGGGTCACCAAAACCCCTTAAATATAGCAGTGTAAGAGTGTAAGAGCATATATTCATATTGATATTTATCTCATCAGAGGTATCTATGATATTTCATAGCCATATGAGGCACATAATGGCTTTTCCTCTAAAGGTAGATTTGGAACCAGAAGCAGAGCAAATAAGTGCACAAGAAAAGCTAGCCACATCTCTCTTTCCCAATATATGCCTAGTAGCTCTGTTAGTTTTCTACTCCTGTCATAAACCTCATTAAAACAATACAGATTTGTAATGCCATACATTTGTAGGGCCAACATACAGAAATAGCTACTTAAGCTTGTTCCTCTGCAAGGATACCTAAGACCTAAAAGAAAGTCATTGGACAAGCGGAGTTTTGGTCTGAAACTGTAGGGAAAAGTTCGCTAGACTTATGCTCACCAATGAATTATGTCAACTCCATTTGGCTATGAAATAAAGCCCTCATTACTTAGTTTGCTAGAATTAGAAGTCACTTTCAGTTTTTGCATCATTTGGTTGTTTACCAGTTTTAATACTAGTAACGACAATGGAACACCATATCTCTTATGCTTAAAATAACTCTGACTTTTCCTCTATATCATCTATTGTAGTACAACTGTTGTTACTTACCTGTCACTTTAAAGGGACCCTGTGACGGCACTGAACCCTCATGGATAACCTAGGGACTCTGATTTATGGTTATGCAATTAGCAACCATAATTTCACCCGTAAAGGCTCTTCAACACAGAGATAATACTTCTCTGATTCATTAGGAGACAGGAGTGTTTTCACAACATAAGAATTCTGTCCATTCCAAGCACCTAACACAGAACATACCTGTATGAGGAAAACAAATTTATATTAAACTGAGACATAGCTTCAAATATTGACAAATAAAAATATTTATTAAATTCTCCGAGTAAATGGAAAAGCTCCAACATTATGGACTTAGTGTATCCAGTTGTGAGAGTACAGTATTTTATAAGTTTCTCTTTTTGTCATTCTCCTTAAGAGTTTCATTTTTACAGCTTCTAATTTAAACAAAAAATTGAGGGAAAAGGTAAAACAATCCTCAGGTTTTCTGCATTACAGTCTTCATCAGTAGAGGCTTCACCTGACAGCAGATGGGGACAGATGCAGAGACCTACAGCTAGACATTATATAGAGAGTCTAAATTGGAGGTCTCTATCCAATTCTTCCCTGCAGAGCTCAGGGAATCCTGTGGAAGAGGAGGCAAAAGGATTGTAAGGGCCAGGAGATAGAGGACACTAAAACAAAGCCCTCTGAATCAACTAGGCAAATTGCATATGCCCTCACAGAAACTGAAGCAGCAAGTACAGGGCCTACTTGGGTCTGAACCAGGTCCTTTGTGTATAGCTATTACGTTAGTATTTTTATGGGAATCATGACTGTGAAAACAAGTGGGTTCCTGATTCTTTTCCCTACTCTTGGGACTCTTCTCTTTCTGTTGGGTGGCTATGTGCAATCAAATTTTAATAAGATAGTTTTTGCTTCATGCTTTATTTTATTTTGCCATGTTTGATTGTTATCTCTTAGAAGCCTGTTCTTTTCTAATGAAATATAGAAAGGAAGTGGATCCAGAGATGGGAGGAATTGGAAGGAGTAGAGGCAGGGAAAACTGTAATTAAGATATATTGCATGAGAAAAGAATCTATCTTAAACAAAAGAAAACATTTTTCATTTATTTGTGTTGGGAGGCTGTGCACATGAGTTCATTGCCTAAAGATGTAAAGAAAAGAATACATTGTATACCCTGAAACTGGAGTTCCAGACAGCTGTAATCTACCTGGCAGAGGTGCTAGGAACTAAATTGCAGTTATCTGAAAAAGCACTATGTGCTTTTAAGCTCTGAGCCCTCTCTTCAGCCCCAAGTAATACTTCTTATGTTCATTTACCTGACATATTCTTTGGATAGATATTTGTTTAAACACATTGCCTATTTTGTCTGTGGTTATAGAATAAGGATTTGACTATAATTGAAAGGGTTCTTTAAAATGTGTCATTTTTCTATTGGTAATTATCAGAATTTTGAGTAACAGTTTTAGCTACTTAGAGCCCATCCCATATGAAGGGATGCTCTCTTGACCTGGACACATGGGGAAGGGCCTAGGCCTGGCCCAGGATGATGTGGTAGACTTTGGGGAGCCCCTTTTGAGGACCTTACCCTGCCTGGGGAGTGGAGAGGGGATGGCTAGGGTCAAGTGGGATGTGGGGGGGAGGGGAGAGAGAGGGAGAAGGGATTGACATCTGAAGCAAGCTTGTTCCTAATTTGAACTAATAAAATAAAAATAATAATAAAAATGTTCTCATGACTTCACTAGAACTAGTAACAAAGAAAACATTGACAAATCTGCTTCATGAATATGAAATTTTAAACAATTGGCAAAATTTTGAAATACAATTATATTTTTATTATACATGATAGTAAGTGTATTGGAATAATGATGACCATTGTCAAGCATCTACATATGTGGAATATACACATAGCAAGTGTGTACACTTTCTGGGAAATTATATAAATATATATGTAATATCTACCACATATAAATATAAATATTATATAGATATTATGTGGTTGAAACAAGAAGCCCCATAAGTTATTTTGAAGATAATCTAGTGCCTGAAGAGTAGTTAATTCATATTATGTCACTACTTGCGGATAGGGAACATGCAGAAGAATCCCAAATTTGATGCTGCTTAGGTTATGTAGTATGTCAAAGATGAGATAATTTTCAGATGGTAAATATCACTGAGTTCAGCCAAGCATTATAGGTATAACATATACAACAGATAAGATTAACTTCATTATGTACTGTCTTTAATAAACAGAGACTTGGGGTAAATTGATAATTTTTCCACATACCAATGCTTGCCTATTGCACAAAATACAAAGTGAAATATTTTTCTCTCTTCAATAACTTTTTGATGGTTGGCATGAAATTTCATATACTTTTATTTGTCTATTCACCTGGACAAATATTTTTTATTATTCATTTTATCTTTCTGAGATTATAATATAATGTTTTCAATTTCCCATTCCCTTTCCTCCCACAAATCCTTTGATATACACTTACTTGCTCTCTTTTAAATTCATGTCCCCCTTTTTACAATATTTGTTGTTACATGGGTATATGTATATCTATATAAATATAGATTTCTAAATGCATAAACACAACCTGTTTGGTCCTTATAATGATACTTGTATTATGTTTTTAGGGCCGACCATTTGATATTTGATAAGCGATTTGTATATTCTTCTTTGAGCATTACTATTCCTCCCCTGCCACACTCAAAATCCTTTGATCACATGTATTTCTCTGTGTACAGTGGGGAAACTTCTTTTTGCAACAGGTGGGGACCATTACAAAATACACATAATCAATTAAATATATGGATGTGAAGCCCAGTCCCCTTGGACTTATGTAGAATAGAGCTCCCGTACCTAAAGTTCAGGAGTCATTAAAGAAAGGATACAGAAAGATTCCAAGGCAAAGGATCTGGGAATTTGCTGAAGATTTTGTCTCCTAAGAATGTCAGAAGCTAACCCTATAAATTCTCACCAACATGACTGCTCTGACATGAGCTGAACAAGGACAACAATGATAAACATGTTTTAACAGAGAAAAAGGATAGTTAACCTTTAAAGTCCTTAAACAAACTTGCCTGACACTGGGCGAATCAAATATTTAATCCAATAGTGTACTGAGAAACATTTTTAGGTACATTTAAAGGACTACCCATCAAATAAATATCAACTGTGCTGTAACCTAGGAAGGATTTATTGTTTCTCTGTATTGTCAGTAGTTTTCCGTTCAGTTACAGGCTTCAATAGCTACTGTTTTTAAATGTAATTAATAAAATAAAAGGACTCAAGTTTTACATTGATCATTTTCTTCTTTGATCATGGTTTGAAAGTTGATTTACTTTTGATTCAGTATCACAGTTTATGAGTTCAAATAAGTTGGACAGTAGCTTTTAAAATTGAAGGCCATGACCTCATATAACTGAATGTATCATTTACCACCCCCCCAATTTCAAGAATAAAATGTTTCCGAATTCATAATAATCAAAAATTAATTAAAAATCAAACACACAATGAAAATGATGTGTTTTGGCAATGTTCACATGTAGTGTATTATCTGATTGTACTGACACATTTTTTCTGAACACGCAAATGTCCTTTTTGTGTTGCTCATATAATAATCCCAAATTCAGCTTGAAATGCTATGTTTCAAAATCAAGATGATTATGTATTATGTTTTCATTGTACAAAACGTATCCATGTTCTTAGAGAAACAAAATAGTTTAATTACAAAATCAAAGACTGCCTTTATTTTGCTAGTGTGATGGTTAGGTTTTGTATAATTAAAATGATGTAATTGACATTAGTCTCCTATGCAATATATCCTAACCAATGTTTTTCCTACCTCTACTCCTTCCAGCTCCCCCTACCTCCCATCTTCCCCACATCTATTCTCCCCCTGTTTCCCTTCAGAAAATAGCAGGCTTCCAAGAGACAACATCCAAACATGACAAAACAAGTTATAAGAAAAGGCAGAAACTGTGGAAAAATTTAAATTAAAATATAATTACAATATTTTTCCTCTTCCTTTGCTTCCTTTTAATCCTCTCAATAACTCTCCACTGAGTTATTGAATCGATATCCTCTTTTTCTTTGAGAAAGATATATGAATGCTTAAATATATGTATATAACATGGTGAGTCTGTTGTGGCTTATGTGTATATTATCTTAGGGCTGACCACTATGCCATGAGAGGGAACAGTACTCTCTCCCAGGTATGTGTCTCCTAATTGAATAGCCAGTATCATGTGATGGCTAGTTTTAGCTTTCCTTTTTTCACTACACAGAATCATCTCAAAAGAGGGATTCAGCTGATAAAGTACCTAGATCAAGTTGGTCTGTGAGCATGTCTGTGCAGGATAGTACTATTATTTAATATAGAAATATTCAGCTTACTTGTGGTGGGTACCATCTCCTAAGAGGTCAGTCCTGAATAATATAAAAGGGGCACAATATAGCCATCAGCAAACAAAGGTGTGTATAGTCTCTCTGCTTCAAAGTCTACCACCATGACTTACCTGAAATGTGGGTTGGAGTATTGTAAGCCAAATAAGCCTTTTCCTCACCTAAGCT
The DNA here is from genome assembly GCF_003668045.3 of Cricetulus griseus. Lineage (NCBI taxonomy): Eukaryota > Metazoa > Chordata > Mammalia > Rodentia > Cricetidae > Cricetulus > Cricetulus griseus. Next base: position 35,028,028 of record NC_048604.1, on the reverse strand, counting down.
GCTTTCAGTCATGGTATTTTATCACAGCAATCACAATGAAAATTGAATAGCTACCAACAACCCTCTTATAAATATCAAATTAGTGCATCTTTAGATAATGGCAGGCTCAATTTTAAAATTTAATGATTGAGGTAATGTCTTTTGTGTCATAAGTAAATAATTATTTTATATAGCAATTAGGGCAAAATTTCTGAACAATTTCTGAAATGGTCCCTAGTATCTGCCATTTTTTATTACATATCTATGAGCAGCACCATCTCAACACTGGTGACTGTAGTATTAAAATATTGGTAAACTCTAAAAAATGTTGATGCTGGATTATGTCCTACAGCATTAAATATTCTGCCAAAAGTTAATTCCTCATATATGATGGTTATATTTAATTGTCAACTTGACATAATGAACAATCTTGTTAGAAGGGAGTTTCAGTGAAGCTTTTTCTTGGTTCGATTAATCTGTGGGAAATTTTTCAGAAGACTATTTTGATTAATGGTCATACTGAGCTAATGTGGGTGACACCAATGTTACCCGGGGAGGGGATCCTGGACTGTAAGAAAATAAGCTGGACACAAGCATGCACACATTAATGTATTGCTTTCTGCTCTTGACTAAATATCATATGAACAAGTTTCTGCAATTTGTCTTCTCTGCAGTGATGGATGGTAATTGGCATTGTGAGCCTAATAGACACAGAAAAGGAAACTAAAATATTATGTAAAAATAAACAAGAGCATCCATTTCATTAATAAGTACATTTGATCTCATTGTAATGGACAATAAAATTATATGTCTAGTGGGAAATTGTTTGAAATATATCTCTTTAAGATTTATTAACAGCAAATATTTGATTTGCATTCTTTTTTCTTGTACCTGAATACCATGACTATATAAATTTCTTTTGTGAAAATGGTCCATGAATGGGAAATATTTAAGAAGACTGCACTTGACTATCTAAAAGGACTATAGTCAAAATGTTTGAATAACACTAGTCTATAGTGAAAATGAAGATCTAGAGTGTCATAAGTTATCATTGTACAGACTGTAGAATCATAAGGCATGGAGATTTAGTTATTAGAGAAAAGTATTTTGTGTGGAAGCAAGGATTACTTACTACTCTTCTATTATGACCTGCATCAAGTAGTCCTCAATCATATGCATTCCTCTTTGTTAAAATTCTGCTCACCAATAATTCCTATAAATATTCATTTGATTTCCTGGGATTTCTAAATTACTGAGAAGTAATATTGGTAGATGTACAAGCATTTTTGTAATTGAGAAAGGACTTTCTGTTGATGCAAATTCATTATAAGTCTATGCTATAAATTTAATTCTTACATGAATTTGACTGTCAGCTTGAGAAGGACCAGGTGCTTACTAGGAAGAAGTAAATTCACTCTATTTGATAGCACCTTTTGTCCAAAAGACCATCATCGTTTCTGTTAATAATATGTCTTATTCTCACCTATTACCATATTTTATGTGCTAAGAATCATAATAAAAGTATAAGGCCTAAAAATGTATAAGGCCTATGTGCTTTCATAAAGTAGTCTCCTGCAAAATAATCTTTCAGAACTATTTATTTATATGTGACTATTGCTTCCATTGTTGTAGTGCAACTGGAAGATGTTTCCCCAGTCCCACTCAAAGTATTTACCTAAGTCTATTCTAGAAATGCCAAATCCATCTGTAAACTCTGAACAAAGAGGGTTTATTGTGATGGCCCTATACTGTAGAAAGATCTGTAATGAAGGAAGCTTGTCACTGTACAATGCTATAACGTTTTTTATTTAAAAGTTTACATATGGTTTTGTCATGTTATTTCTCCTCCTTCAACTTCTCCCAGATCCTCCCTATCTCACTACTCACCCAACTTAAGATTTGTTATAATGTGAAACATGCTCAAAGAGTATACTTTCTTCTAGCTATAGGTGGCAAAAGACATTATGGAAGGGAATCCAGATATTTATTTACCTAGGAATAGAGAATATCAGCATCATCTCAGGTATGAGGAATAGCTTATCTTTTGCCATTCCTAAGTCTACCTCTGGCCAGGGTACCCTTACCTTCAGCCTTCACCTTCTCCACCTAGTTTCTTCAGCTCATCTTTTGTTTCTGCTTTAAAATCTTGTCTTCATCATTCTTCTTGGACCAATTGTTTGATTGTTTCAGGGGCTTTTGTCATGTTTGTGGCCAGCGTTGTCCTTGCTGTTCCCTTTCCTACACCCTTGTTCTAAAGTCCTATTAAGGATTTTTAAAATATCTTCTATTCACTAGGAATCCATTGGAAAAGTCAATGGATTTGCTTCCTAGCATCAGTCACCAAAGTGCAATTCTAGCATTATGAATCTGAAAGTATCTTGCCAGTTTCTAAGACTTAACAGCAATAATATTTTACATTGAATTCATGCTATCAGAAAATTATAGGAATTGCCTATTCAGGATGTTAGTGACTGGCATTCAGTCTTCTTTGATGATAGAACTAGTCTCAGAATTAGAAAGTTGTTCACACTCCATTTAACTTAATAGCTAAATAAAATTACAATAGGCTTGAGTAAAAACTCTACCATAGAAAAGTTTATAAGTGGATCAGTTATCTTCTGTTGCTATTGATTATGCTCTCCTTGGGGATCTGCTACAGCTCTAATTTGTGGTCCTTCTTTTACTACTTTAGGAAGCATTGCGATTGATGAAATACACAAGCAATAGAAGGGCGGTTTTCTAGAATGTGTTGGCATTTGTCATGTTTTATATTTATAAGCCATAGCACCATCCATTTTTCATATTACCCTTTCAAATATGGGCTCATTTCTTCACAGCTTTATGCCAGAGTTAAAATGTCAGCTATACATCACTTTCCAAAAGTTCAAAACAAAATTTGGCAGTGGTGACAGGAACTTTAAAGATATTGGTTCTGCTCACGTCATCCTTTAAGAGCGTACTGTTCTTTCACCTTCAATGAAAAGGTATCCATTAATATAAGGGGATTTGTACTTTTATCATGTGTGAAATCAAGTTTATTCTCAATTCTACCAGTTTATTTTCTCTCTCAGCCCTGCTTTTGTCTTCCATTTTTGTGTACCTTGTGTCTACTATATACTATATTCTGTTTTCTTTCTATGGCACAGTGTGTGTGTGTGTGTGTGTGTGTGTGTGTGTGTGTGTGTGCGCGCGTGCATGTTTGTGTGTGTGTGTGTAATATGTGCATTTATTTTGTAGGTATATATGTATGTGTATGAGAAAGAAAAAAAATGAAACATGCCTCTCAACACAAAAGAAAATTAAAGCAATGGCAGTAAAGGAGCCATTTATGTTTTCAGCCGACAGTAAATTCTCCTCTCCTTTACTCTCCTGTGCAATTTATTTCAGCCTTCCAAGTTGACAAAACACATATTAAAAATGAGAAAGGAAAAAAAGAACACACATGATGTATAACTGAATTTCAACATATCACTGACAGTGAGTTTTCTGTCTATTGTCTGTTTTGAGTATGTATGTAAATATTTGTATTCATATCATACTTGAATTCACCTATCACACAGGGATTACAACTGTATTTACAGTCAAACTTAGATGCCAATAGGTATATGTGAGCAAGGCAAAAATAATATCTTAAAGGTGAAATTCTTTCTAAAATTATTTCTGTAAGAGGGGGATATATAGAATAATCCATTGGATTATGGGCAATAAATGGAATAGATATGGATAGTGCTGTATTGGATACTGAAAGATGCACAGCATTAGATGGAGAAGATGACAGAGATCATTTCATTTGATAAGAACTCTATGGGGAAAATCATATGCAAGGGTTGACAGTGAGAACATTTCTTTTACTCTAACACTGGACTCACTTTGAGAGGTGAGAACTAATGAACCTCTAGATAAAGACTAGATATCGGAGGCATTTACACTAAAATAGGAGCTAGCCCTCCTTCTGGAAGGCTGCGACTCAGGAATTCCTGAAAAATTGTGTAAAAGGACAGGTCTCCAAGAAATACCATTCTTTATTTGTCAGACAATCTCATGCCCAATTTTCCTACTGACCAGATTTTGAATCCTGTGTTCATGGGATTCAACCTAAATTTTCTGATGTGATCTCTGATGGGTGTTCATATTGGTATTAGAAACCTTCTGTGAATCTCCGTCTTGTGTTTTGATCCCCTCCTTCCAGGCCCTGCATCTAGCATTCTCTATTTCCACATTGAGGATATATCCATATTCTAAATTCAAAGCCATGCTTCAGAAATCCTTTTGATTGCAAAACTAATCACTATGTTGAAATTACAGAAGCCACTTCAAATCCACAGTATTGTATTACCGTTAGTTATAGAAAAGACAGGTTGAATCTGAGGATCCATTGCCCTTTGTGTACTAACTTTAACTTCTTCACACTAGGACCTTTATTTGCTCATAAATAGCAGAAATACAGAAGTGAATTTTTTTCCTTGCTCTTACTCTATGGTACAGTTATGTTGCCGCAGTCTCAACAAGCAAAGCAAGATTCAATCCTCTTACTTTATAATGACTGAGATTTAGCAAAATAGAAACAGAACAGTGGCAGTCATTGCAAGCCACAACTGTAAAGAACGTAATATTTGAAGCATCAAATTTATAGCCTTCAATTAACAGAAAATGGGGTTCTAAGACCCAGTAGAATTTAGTTAGTTGAATGATTAAAGATTCATTGGTAAATAAATTAGTAAAAGAGGTGCTTATCATTGCTGTTCATTTCTCCAGAATTCATAAAAATACACAGGCAAATATACTAGCAAACAGTCTCGTATAATCTCTGAAATCCAGAAGAATATCATCCTTATTTTTCAATAAAGCTGCAGCCCTTTCTCCGTTGTCCTTAACCTGGTTCTGCACCATTAACTTCTTCTTTTAAACCGGTGACATGTCTTATACTTCATGGAGAAAATGTACATGAAATTGTAGGCATTACAAGCCAATACAAGTTTTCTGCAATTATGTCTACTCTTCTATTCTTTAGAGTAAGGAGTTGGGATCTTTTTTCAATCTTCTATTACTTTCTCTCTGAGTTATACAGTCTAAACCCAGAGTGAGCCTTAAAGCATTCCATTTTCTTAAATAGTGCCCTTTATCTTAGCTAATCCATCTATGTCTATACTGGATTGTAGGTTATTCCATCCTTTCTGGGACTTTCCACATCAGTGTATTTTTGTAATCAGTAAATGCAAGTTGTCCCATTCTAGATTTTTATGTGTGTACTTATTTAAGCTGCTCTCATTTAAAAAATTAAAACTGTCTTTCTCCTTCTCCTGGAATGCATGATTTTACGAAGGATATTTTATGCTTAATATATCTGTTTCTTATGTCCCTGTATCTTCTCAGTCATTTCAATTTACAATGTATTTTTCAGACTCCACAGACAGTGCTTTTGTCAAGGTTTATAAGTTGTTTCTTTATTGTTAAATCTCATGCTCATTTTCTGTATAATATTTGATGGTGGTAGCCCCATTTCCTTCATGAAATTCTCCTCCTTTCTTAGTTAAGGCCCAAATTTCTTACTATACTTAATGAGTTTTATTAGGCTCTTATTTGAGATTCTCATCCTCCATGTATATCTTAAATATTACCTTTCCTAATATACCATGTCTGTGGTTTTAGGTTTTCTTATCTTAACTCCTTGATTTCTTCAAGTAATATTATGGAATATCTTGGTCCCACCTATTGCATTGTGTGGATGCCCCGTATATAGTTATTCCCACTATCCAATTTTTGCCCCTGATGTCCAGAATTTGTATATAGTTGCTTATCAGATATGTGAACATAACAATGTTATAAATATATTGAGCATGTCTCCCAACTCTTCCACCAAATAAGTTCTTCTGTTTATGTTCTTTACTTATTGTTCTATAATAATGTTTACTCATTTATCAAAGAGAAAATTCTGACATGTCTCAGTCTTCTCTAAGTATATATTGTCTAGAGTTCTATTGCTTCTACCAATTTAACACAGTCTCTGTAATACTGCTACTGCCACGTTTCTTCATTTGTAATTCATGGGGTTTGATTATATCATATATATTTTCCACGTGTTTTTACTAAGTGTTCACTGTGTGCCAAGAACCGATCTGGGTTTGGCTGATAAACAGAACAATCTTAATCTCATGAGAAACTTGGCTTGTATTGAAAGGTGAAATAAAACATAAATATATACAGTTTAAATATTGACAGGATTTATATTTAAAAAGGGATGTTCAGCATACAGTTATAGATAAGGTAACTATGAGGGTCCTTTGTAGAGAAAGACCATCTGAATGGTGATCAGAATAAGGAGACATCTAAGTGAACGGATGTAAAGTAAGAACTTTAAATGTAACAGAGTCATTGGGCCTAGTGAGTTCACAAATAGTTTAATTTTGCCATAACAGAAACTTCATTGTAAACATAAGTGAAAGTGGATGAAGGTAAAGGGGAGATGGAACTGTGACTAAAGTCCTTAGCTAGGTACTAGATACTCAGGATTCTCACACATCAGGGGTGTCCACTTTCCCCAATGAAATTAAGTAAATGTCATGGTGAAAAATGGCAGAAAAGTTTCTTAATAAGTGATAAGATGGAAAGTGAGCATTTCAGACTATCTTCAGTTTATTGTCATGAGCTTTAGGTTTAAGTGGAAAAAGAATTGCATGAAGTGTTGGGAGGTATGCACAATTAAGCAGTGCTAGTGAAATTGAGATATAGTGGATTCCCTCCTCAATTCTGTGCTGGAGAAGCCCCTGTTCTATTAGGGGGTCTATCCTGTTCCCATGTGATTTTTTCCCTGTTCAAGGGTGAAACAATGATAAGAAGAGCTGTCTGTGAGGTTCTTTTTTCCTAGGCATCCAAGGTGATTTCAGGCTTAAGAGAGTGACTACAAACCTTTGGGTGCCCTTCAGCAATTATAGAACAAGGTCTTGTAAAACCTGGCAGTAAGATGCCTCATTGACTTTTATATTTTTATCTTCAGTATTGAAGGGGGTTGAGATACATTAGTTATCTCAGTTTTTGGACAGATTCTCCTTGAATGATTAACACACCTACCTACATGCAGTGTTGAACAGGGCTCAAGCTAACAGACTTCAGAAAAAAAGAACAGAAGCAAAATAAAAGCAGTGATGTTGGATTTTTCTCCCGTTACCTGTTAAGAGAGCATGTGAATCTTTAAGGATATGTTACTGAGTTTGAATTTTTAGTCTAGACTTAGTGGAAATGGAAATGAAGAGAGGACTCTGACTTCATTTACATTTAATCTTTTTTGTAGAACACAGGGCACAAATAAGCAAAGGTAGACATAGGGAAATCATATCAAGAATAATGGAAGAATTTGCTTTCCTAATAAGAGACAACAAGAGACACATAACAATTAGAATCATGATGAGTAGTCAGATTTCAGATTTCCTTTAGAGTTACTGCTGACAAGACTTGCTGATAGAGTAGACGAAGAAAAATAACTGGAATAAACACTATAGCTTACTAACTGACCCTTTGTCTTTTAATTTTGGCATCCCTCCTTAAACTCATTCTCTCCCACAATACAAGTGCGGCTTTCCAAAAGGATATTCTGAGAGTCCGTGGATGCTACTCAACACCCTGAAACGTACATAAAAGAAGCTATCTGGCACAAAATTGCTATTAATAACAAAGTTTACCAATGATCTGTTCACTAAGACTAAATGCTACTTCCTCTGAAAAGCCTTTTCTCATTTGGTAATATGATGATAAACATTAATTGAACAATTGCTGTTTCCTGCAGTGGGAAGGTCCATGTATGCATTTGTGATATGAGAACTGTTTTCTAATCTCCATTTCACATTCAAGGAAACTGAGACTAAAACAATGAATAATTTAACTACAGAATCAATGTTAAGAAAGGTGGGCAGCTGTAATTTCAATATAGATGGTTTGACTGTCATTATTAATAACAATTGAACCACTTCATGCTAGAGGCTGAAACAGAGGGGACACTGATTTGAATTCAGATTTAATTAAATTGTATTATAACTGTTAATTTGTCTGTCCACTCAAACACACATTCTTTGAAGGCAAGCCTTTTACCTTTAAATCCATATTAAATAGATGTATTCACATACTCAATCCTTCAGCCACTACTCACTGAATATATATTTACATTCTAGAGAGTTTATACAGGGCTAATTATTTCCCCAGAGAAGTAGTTTGTGTTTAGTTAAATTCACATATTCATCTAACAAGTTTTATAGATGTGAATTAGTCTCTTAGGGAGTTAGCAATTGGCAAAAATTACACTTGCAATCACCGTACTGAGATTCAGTTGATGGCAGGGTGGTGGGAAGGACAAAAGCAATTGTTTAACTTTTGAAGTGTTATTGCAGAGAGCTGGTAGCTGTATACTTTACTGAAATTTGGAAGCCTTATACACCCCAATTCTCTGAAGAACTGAGTTCCTGTCTTTGGTGCAGAGCTCACTTATGAAAATTAATGGAAGAGAAAATAAGATTAATTCATTTTTTCAAAAGAATAATTCCTGACATTGCAAAGTTAGATGATTATTGCACAAAACACAAATACACAATATTATATGAGTTTACAAAGACATTTTAGAACTAAAATTATGAATGCTGCATATTGCTGATTCTTGCATAATCATGGCTTGGTGTAGTTTATAGACTCTTGAGTGGGTTTGTATGTTAATTTTTTAAATAAGAGATTAAAGCTCTTTCTAGACAATTCTGCGTTTCCAGAACTTGGTGAAAATTGAAGTTCAGATACTTTCCTCCTTAGTTTGGCCATTCCAGCCAGCTTTAAGGATTTAGATTCCCAAGTTGTCTTACTAAGTAAAGCTTTGGATCTACAAAAGGAATGCACATTATTCTTTTTAATGGATCTCCCCTGAATAGCTAGCAACAGTTAATGAAAGCTAGGGATTGCTATATAAGGGAATACCTTAGAGAAAAGAAGAGACCAAATCTAGGACACGTAAGAGAACTCTAGGGAGTGGCAGGCAATCAGGAATAAAATCCCAGGGTTACAATAAGCAGTCAATAAAGAAAAGGGTACATCTGGTGATTGAGAAAACTAGGAACATCTGGCAAAGAACAAAGCAAGAAAGACATTGTTCCTAGGGCAACTGGGAAAAGAAAGAAAATGAAGAAAAGAGAGCAGGAGAAGCAGACTTCCCCAGGTCAGAGCATGCCAACTGGTTATCTAATACTAAATGATCAGCCCTGAAAATATACATGCAAGGAAAATTATATGGAGTGAGTGGGATATATTTAGGACTTTATATGTTTAAATTTATTATATATAAATAATACAAAAGGGGTCATACATTTTAAAGAGAACTAGGAAAGATATATGGGAGTATTTGGAGAATAATAGGGAAGGGGAAACAATATAATTATATATTATAATTCTAAAAATAAAATATATATTTGAAATAAAAATGAAAGAGAAAATGAGAAAGGAATCCAAGGATACGAATACTGGCATTCAAGAGTAAGGCAACAGAATATGTATGCAAATAGAAAGTGGGATCACTAAGTAGAATGACTAGATCCTGAATTCGTGAATTAGAATTTATTTATCATGACTACAAATAGCATCGGTCTTAAATCCAAGAGAAGAAATGGGTTAGTTTTCCAGGGCTAAAAAATTGAAGGAAATTTAGTGACAGAAAGCTCACCATACAGTTTTCTATTCTCCTCCTCCTCCTTTTGATATGAAAATGAGGTCCATGGGTATTTCTCTGGGGGCAGGAAAATCTAGTGGTTTCCAACTAGAAGCAACGTCTTTAATCCAGTGCTCTGCCTTCTTGTTATCCCCCATGCATTTTCCTTCTGTGTGGAACTCCAGATGTTCTGTCCATTGTCTGGTCCCAGTGTTCCTCAATGTTTATCTTCTCTAAAATAACTGAACATATTTTAGGCTCATCTTCTCTTTATAAGATGATGGGTTGGCATTTATGTCCTTGCTTTCTCCGATATGTGGATACAAATATCATATCCCCCATAGCTGATTCTAAAGGATGTGGCTCAATATTACCCTAGTCGTCCTTCTCATTCATCCCTTAATACTTCTTTCTGGTTGTCTCTCAGCACCTTTTTTTTTTTTTTGTGGTAGCCATTAGCAATGCTCCCACTGGGCCCTCTGGTGGCAACTACTGAAGGTGGAATTTTTTCAGGATTTGGCTCATTTAAATTACCCTGGTATCTTGGCATAGATTAGAAGACAATGGAATACAAAGAAAAGTAGAAGGTACAATTATTGAATGTGTCGTAGTTTACCGAGTACTCTAATGTAGCTTCTCTATAGTATGGAAATGTAAAATAAACTATTTTGCCTTTGCTAAAACTACATGAAATGATCGAGGGATTGCATAATAGCCATCAAAGTGATCCAAATGACTGACATAACTCATGAAAGGTCTATGATTGAAAAAGGAAGAACCTCTGAATAGCAATATTTTTGTTAAAACAATCTTTAACTTATTACATGCCTCTAATAATGAGTCAAAGGCTTCCCCCACATTTTCTAAACCAGAAGTTTGTGGTAATCACAGATACAAAATGATGATTAACTTACGGGCCCTTTATAAACTTCAGTATTTAATAAACTACTATTAAGAAGGCTAATTCTAAAAGGATATTCAATTAAATAAAACATATGCTTATATAATTCAATCAGGGAACTTTACAAACATCATTGGGAACATAGAAGATGTGATGATCAATAACAGCAAGGCTGTGGCACTAGGGAGAGGTTTGTGGAAGAGACGATAAATGAGTTGGCTTTTAACGGGGTGAGTTACATTTTCATGGGTGGAGCACACAGAAAGAAAGATTGAGAGAACACTATAAATAAAGCTTTGGAAGAATAAAAATTCACAGTGAAAGAATTCATTCTGCTAGATCCCTAAAATGTATGAGGGAGGACATATGCTTAGGAATGAAGGTTAGACACAGATCACAAAGGTCCTGCAATATTCACAAATAAAGTGAAAACATAGAGAATCACACTGACTTTCAAAGTACTGGTATTTCTTTGACCTCATTGCAAAATGTCTTGCTTACCTAGTGATGAAAGAAAAGAATAGAGTTGACTACTTAAACATCTTCCAAATTCTTGTAATTTGAATTAAAAAAAATATACTTACAGCAAGTATTCAGTGAATTCAAGTCGAACCTGCTTATTAGGTTGGACTTGTACTTTTGAGGGGTGTCTTTACCTCCTTCCCAGAATGATGTCTGAATGCTCAGGAGAGTGTTCGTGTTTATGTAATTTCAAGAAAATTCTCAGTTCCACGTGCAATCCCCTGGGCTCTCACTAGCCTCTAGCAAAATACTCCTAATCTTGCCTTGTCATTAGTGAACCCTTGATGGATCTACAAAAGTACTACTTGCCATTGTTGTTGCCAGCCATGAAGTATTGATACAAAATAACCCTTCCTTATTGAGACTCTACTGTGGCTTTCCAGAGTACACTGTAATGTAGTCTCTCTCCTGTCACAAGTGGAATGAGTTTTCCTATCTGGAAAGTTTCACATGCTTTTCTTCTTCCTATGACTGAGAGGTAGAACATCAGTGAGCTGTGTGTCTTCTCATAAAGTAAAGCATCTTACACTTTGTAAATATTTTTACTATATTCTCATTCAAAATTCCATTTCCCCTCTAATCCTGGGAAAGCTATTTTGTGTCTTTTCTATTTTACAGCTTGTGATAAAATATAGAATTCATAATTCTTTCACAGTGCTCTTGGTATTTGAAGGGACTCACTTGAAATATTAAACATGCATATACTCATACAAAAAATTCACAAATGATTCCTTTTCAAGAAAACTTTTCTTCTCATACTGGATTTCTCCCTATGGACTTCAATGTAAAAATAAAAAGATTTAATTTCAACCAAGTTAGTGACACAATTGTTCATTGTCATCATTACTGTTTCTTTAAAATTATGACAATGCAGATCATGGAAAAAGTGGCACCAATGATACCAGAAACTGGAATACATATCACACACACACACACACACACACACACACACACAACACACACACACACACACACACACACACACACACACACACACACACACACACACACACACAGAGAGAGAGAGAGAGAGAGAGAGAGAGAGAGAGAGAGAGAGAGAGAGAGAGAGATTCCCGAAAGTATACACTGTGATGAGTTAATAAGTAGCATTTAGGCAGTGTCAGGAGAGTGGCTCATGTGGGAATGGGAAAAACATGAAGGGGTTGAAAATACTTGTGATATAGAAATAGCATAATCTAATGACTGTACGTGGAGTGCAAGAGAGAAAACAACTAATCATGTATGCTTTTCTACCAAAAATAGTGTTATAGATAACAACTGTACACTTTAACAAACAAAACTCTTTCCCTAAAGCAAGGAGCTCAGACTTTTGTTTGTAGATAAAGTTACTAGCAGTGGAATGTGACTCATAGACTATTTTACTGTTTTTAATAGGCTGATGTTATCAAGAAATGTATTTGAATAAACAGTAAAAGAGAAAAATTATGCTGAGTTGAACACGTTGGAAATTTCCTGATGCATTTTATTGAGAAAGACAGCCACGAATGTAGCCTTCCTTGGTAACCTCAATACATGCACAACTGGCAGCGATTTTATATTCTGAAAGTATTGCTCCTGGCTTTAGGTAACAGGTGCTATTTGCTCAACACTGACAGCCTGGCCAGCCTTTTAAAACTAAAGTTAGTGATCAATAGTTTCCATCTATCCTAATGACTCAAAAAGAACTAGTCCCATTTAGAAACTTTGCTGAAATCTAGGTCCAGACTCTCAATGGGAAAATATTCCCCCAAATCAATTTATTTTATGGCTTACTTCAGTGATATGTGACAACTCTCAAATAATAAAAATGAATCATTCCCTTTGAGAAGAATAGTGTTTGGCTTTCACAAAACCTTGTGCTATAATAGATAAAGAAGCACAGCGGTACAGTTCTGAATCCCACTGATACAGCTTTACTCATGGGGGCAATTGTTTTTATAGTCATTGAGTGACTATGTGTGTGGCTGAGAATAGTAGTGAAAAGAGGGGGAGGAAAGCATTAATCTTATTAAGAATTGTTTATTTTAAAAGATTTGATATGTTATCACCTCCTGGACTTTCTTACTTTGTTAAGTTTATAGATCCTTCACTATGTGTTACATGTTGGAATATGTAGAATGACACATAGTATACTCTGGTGAATATAGGGAAATATCATAAACAATCTGCATTTATTTCTCACAGTCCTGGAGAGTAGGAAGAGTAAAAGAGGAACGGTAAATACTTTTTTGTTCATAGATGACTCCTTCATTCTGTGTTCACATATACTTAGCTATCTAGGTTCTCATAAAGAAGAAGACAAATTCCCATTATTACAGCTCATATCCTAATCACCTTCCAAAAACAGCACTTTTTAATATCAGTCCTTTCTTGGTTATATATCAACTTGGAACTTGGGGGAGAAACTATGCACCCAGGTGACAGCATGTGTATTAATTCATTTATTCTACAAATAAAATGGCAAAATAAGCATTCTTCTCATGTTTGTAGTCATTTGCTCATTTGCTAAGGTCACAAGCTTATAAGTGAAATTCAGCTTTTGAATGTAAATCTAATTTGCTTTGAAGTTTATACTCAAGAAATATTCTAGCTTGCCTTCATTCAGTAGCTTATGGAAGTAGAAGCAGATACCTACAGCTAAACACTGAACTGAACTCTGGAATTCAGTTGCAGAGAGGGAGGAGTGATGAGCAAAGGGGTCAAGACCAGGCTGGTGAAACCTCCAGAAACAGCTGACCTGAACAAGGGGTTGCTCATGAACCCCAGACTGATAGCTGTGAAACCAGCATAGGACTAATACAGACCCCCTGAATGTGGGTGTCAGTGAGGAAGCCTTGGAAATCTGTGGGGCCTCTGGTAGTAGAACAGTATTTATCCCTAGCATATGATGGACTTGGGAGCCCATTCCACATAGAGGGATACTCTCTCAGTCTAGACACAAGGGGGAGGGCTTAGGCCCTCATCCAAATGATAGGACAGAAGCTGAAGATCCCCCGTGGAAGGGCTCACCCTTCTTGGGAAGCAGAAAGGGCATGGGATAGGGCGTTAGTGGGGGCAGGGGAGGAGGGAAGGGAGAGGAAACTGGGATTGACATGTAAAACAAGCTAGTTTCTAATTTAAATAAAAATAGAAAAAAATTCCAGCTCATTCTTTCTACCTGGTTGGTCAATCTAATCACTTGAAAAACCTTGAAAACAAATATTCCTGTATATATCAGTTGTCAGAATCAATGCATTCTGTAAGGAGTAAAGGGAGACCCACTGTATATCAGAACACTACATTCTGTGATAATGGTGAAAGTGAAGTTAAAAGATTTACAATGTTCTTAGCACATGGTTTTTCTAGTGTACAAAGGAATCTTATATAGATTTCAATTGTATAGAACTTCCTTTTCTACCATTAGTTGTTATAAAAGGTGATCAAACAAGTACTTGTATATGTACTTCAAGATCAAACTCGTCATTAAGACAATTGTTACCAATGTTCTCATAATGTTAAAATGGTGCCCTCAGTAATTTATCAAAAGAAGGAATATTCATGCTGAAATCTCAGATGGCAGTACTTTGCTAGTGTGGGACTGTTTTCCACAGCTTCCTCAGCTGCCTCTAACTTGTACATCATGCCCTTGACATGGCACTTTCTCTTTTGGTAAAATTCTTCTTAAAATTACTCTGTGAAATAACAAACAATTTCATAATCAAAAGTTAATACTATCTGAACCATATTGAAAACTGACACTCACTGCAGACCATCCCCTTCTAAATTTTTTTGCTTCTGCAAAATATCCTTAGTCATCATCGTCTAAATTGTGCTATATCAGTACGTGTTGACTTTTCTGCATCATGTTTTGTGTAACTATTACTAAATATATTATTTAGCTATTACTAATTAGCAATATTTATAACTGGATGATTTCTCTCTCTCTTTCTCTCTCTCTCTCTCACACACACACATGAATGCCATACATATTTTTAAATGGACAAAAATTAAATTATTGTTCCACCCCGTGGTAGTACAAGCCTCAAAAATTATCACTTTGGAGGTAGTGAGTGACAAGAGGATTATGAATTAAAGGTCGTATTTGTCTATAAAGATGTTGAAGGCCATTCTGAGCTACCTGAGATCCTGTTTCACAAAAAATAAGAAAAATAATTTCTTCATTTTCAATGCCATGTTATGTATTTGTAATATGTACAAAAGGGCAATAGTTTCAGATGGGATAGTTAGGTAGAATTTTCCTGCTATGTTGTCCTGGACACTCTTCTAAGGAGTCACTCATTCATGTTCTTACTGTTACTATTATATATATGGCAGCATATGATGAAAGCCAATTTGAACATATATAGTGACAATCCTTATATTCAGTAATTAAATTTCCTTTTTATGTTTGTTGAGAATGTGCTTCAGGAGTCTGCATCTTCAGCTACTTCAGAGAAAACTTTCACTTTCATATTAAATAAAGTATAAATATATAAACATGGAGAAATTAATTTTAAAGCAGTCCTTTATGGTATAGAGCAGTCTATATAAAGATGTAGGATTTCTTATTAGAAGTTGAGCATGAGAACTCTTTGGGACATAAAACGGAGGGGGAAAAATAAATCAGCACTTTACTTAGATTTAATTTCAGGGGAAAAATCTCACATTTTTTGTGCACATACTCTCCAGTTTTACCCTAGTTTTGACTGTTTCTTTAAAAATAAGCAGATTCATGTTTTTACAGAATACTGCTCTGCTCTTTCTGTCTAAAACTGCATGTAAATATTATTGATTAGTTTAATTCCACATCTTAGGTAGCAAGATGTTTGTTTTGACAGCCACGACCTTTGGGTTGAGTTATGATTCATTTAGAGATGATAAGGAAACTTGAGATGAATAGACCGCTGCATATCAACCAACATCTTAGATGACACATTACTGCATGAGTCATCGCAGCAAACAACAGGGAAAACAGAGTTGAAATATTGCTGAAAAAAGCTTACAAAAGTAACACTTTTTAAGCATCTTATATAAAACACCTTATGGCCTACTTAATGACCTTCCTCAACTATCTGGTTTGGAAACCACATAAATGAAAAAATCTTGATAAATGTCATTTTTGATAATTATGTCCTTGAATGGAAGAAACAGAGACTTGCATTATAGAAATTACTTAAAATTAAGAAGGGCTATACAGTGACCCATGCCTGACTAAGATTTGAGGGTATCAGCCAAGGATTTTTCAGTAACTTCTAGTAATTACATTAAGAATAATATGATTTCTAACAATGTTAGTGAGGATGACTCCTATTTGTTTTTTATTTATGTTTAGAAACTAAACAAATTCTTACTGCCTTATGCATTGTTATTTTCAACAGCCAAGTAAATGGTTTTTAACTATTATTTTACAGTTGAGGGAAATATCTATTTAGAGAATTTGATATAAATTAACAAAGTAACACAAATAACAAATAATAATGCCAAGTTAAGATCTGAATCTGTGGTTTGTCAACTTGAGAAACTGTCTGTGAGGTACTTAGTTTTACTATCGTTTTATAACATGCCAATGTCAATGGCTCTAAAATTTCTTTCTCTTCTTTTTAGTTTTCTATATTTTAAGTAATTGTGTCATGACTCTCTTTGGAATAAGGAGTTTAACAAAAAGCTTTTTATGTATTTGCAGTACATGTGATGTACTTTTTCATGTATTTGTAGTACATGAGATGTACAGTACTTCACTTACTGGTTCTTTACTATGACAACATAAAGATTGGAGCTGTAATACAGCTCAGTGGTTAGGAACTCTTGTTGTTCTTTCAGAGGACCAGAGTTTGATTCCAAGAGATTCCTGGAGATCTGGTACCTTCTCTTGACTTCTGTGGACATGTACGTGGTATACAGATATACACATGCAATGTATAGAAAACATTCATACACATAATATAAAATAAATTTATAAAGAAAGGAAAACATGTAGTATTTAATGTTAAAATAAATCTCTATATCAACTAGCAAGGGAGATCTCTAAAGATATATATAGTAGAAGGCATCAAGACCATACTTTGATCCTCAGCTCCCAAGTACACAAATGCTGTTTCATTATCTTTGTTATAGAGTTAAGAAAGCTGTCAGTTCCCTTCTTTTATTTGTATCTTTAATCAGTGTGTCTTTGAGTACAGCAACACAGTATTGGGTGATTAACCATTTTAAATGATATCTTTCTTGATCTCACATTTTCTAATGTTTGTGCATTTCTGAAATGTTTTCAATAAGTAAAATTTTAGACAGCAAAGCTTGTAAATGGTGAGATTTCACTTAAGAGATGTTGGTAATGGGTGCTGGCTTATGATTCAAGTGTATGTTCTATGTGAAACTGCCACCTAAGAATAAGTGTGGATGTGTTTCCTGGATAACCCCATGAAAGGCTATATAGCAACTTGAGTCACATGTTCAATTCTATACACATGATAATACTTGGAATACTCAACCTTCGTAAGTGAAGTAGATCAAACCAGTTCTTCTATGAAGAACAAAGTAAAGAGCTATGTGGAAAGATAGTTTTCTCTGTCAAAGAGAAAAGCTAATCATAATTATTCTGTTGTTACTTAGTCATTGGCATATATACAGGAGTAACACAAATCAGTAACTTGAGATAAAGTTCCTGAACTCTTAATTGTTGCAAGTAAGGTGGGCTTGTCTAAAGTGTATGTTATAGTAATTAATTAATGTTAGTTAACCATGGATGTATTATAGATTCTTGGTAGTTCGATTATAGAAATCACTTGACTATGGATGGTGACTACAACCTAGAAATAGGTGGGATTGGCTTTGGAAGATGTTTAGAGGAAATGGAAATGCAAAATTAAGCATAACAAATGTATGGAAGTACTTTTTAAATAATGATCAGAAGAAAATATTTTGAAGAGACTGGATAGGATAGATTATGCCATGTGTAAGGGAAAATGGAATCATGTGATGCTATAGATATCAAGAGAAGGATTTCAAAAGGCAGAGAGAAATCATATAGCTGTAAGTAGAATTGTAGGATTGTATATCACTTTGCATTGCCTCAAACAGTCAAAAATTGTGAGACAATACACATAAGAAGAATATTTCTAAAGTTAGGTATTAGAATAGGAAGATGATTTTGATAATGACAAATAGTGGGGAAACTGGAACAAGTAATGTTCTAGACTCTGGGAATACAGTAATTAACAAAACAGATGGAGTCCTGGGACAGACAGTCTTACTTGAGTGTAAAATACAAAAAGACTTGACTGAGTGCTGTTACTCCAGAAGAGCGGATTTTGACTCCTAGCATGTACATTTGGACCCCCTCTTCTGGGCCCCCGCAGGCACATGCTTCCAAAATGGACAGGCACCTATGGACACATAATAAAAGTCAAATAATCTTAACAATAATAGTTTAGGAACTAAATCATTACATTAAATACAAATCAAAGGAAAAGAATAGACCTAGAAGAAATGTCTAATAATGTGGCACTTTAATATACAATTTTAAAAATGAGAAGGCTCTGCTGAAATATGGAGGTGGTGGATAGGGGAGGATGAAAGGAGATAAATCAATATAGACAGAGATGAAAATGAGTTCTAAGAGGTGGTTATGCTTGTCATGTTCAAATAACAGACAGCAGCCAGAGTAGTTGAAGTAGAGGGAGAGCAGAGTTAGATGGTTATCAAATGGCATAATAACTTTTCATTACTGTGAATGACACAAAAAATCACTGATGTTATTTCAGGAGATGAGTAATGTGATCTCACTTATGTTGTTGAAGTAGCATTATGTGGGTATTATGAAACAAAAATATATCATAAGAGAATTGGGGAAATTACATTTGAAGCAGTTGAAGTAACTAAGCCAGGAGTTATGGTATTTTATTCCATGATGATAATAGCAGAAATAGTGAGAAATAGTTAGTGGGAATGATGGTTTGATTATAATAATATGATAGACATGTTTAAAATGGTCATAACAAAACCCATCATTCTATACAATGAAGATATACTGATATTATCATCTTCAAAAGAAAATTAAAGGAAGTAAATAGAATTTTGAATATAAAGTAAGATTTGTTAGAATCAATAAGATGTGATCTACAACACACACACACACACACACACACACACACACACACACACACACACACACACACACAAAGATGGTAGTAAAGCATGACTCCTAGAAATTTTCTTCTAAGCAATTGGGTTAATGCAATTGCTGTGTGTTAAGCCTGCCCAATACATGGTAAGAGCAGTTGGCAAACAGTTGGAAATCAAGTTAAGTTTTAGACAGATATAATTAATTGGCATTTGAAAATACATAACAAATTAAGATATGCACACTGACTTTTAGTGAAGCCAGAGTAGAAACATCAGCCTACAGCTGTTATTTACAGTTGTAGAACTGGATAATTTTACTTCGGTAAGTAGTATGTTGTTATCAAAAAGGGAAGAAAAAGATAAGCTTTAGCCCTTTGCCTTAAATATCTGGAGGAGAAAAACTCCAATGAATAATGAGACTTGAGATCAGTAAAGAAAAGGAAACAAGGGTTATAACACCATCAGTAGAGTGCTTGCTTAGCATGCACAAAATGCTGTGTTATATCCATAGCACCACATAAAATTGAGCTTAATGTTATAAACTTGTAAGCAAATCCCAACCCTAGCAAGGTGGAGTCAGAAGGATCAAAGGCTTAAGGACATTTTTGGATACATAGCAAGTTTGAGGCCAGCTGGTCCCAAGAGAGCCTGTATCTAAAAATTAATAAATAACAGAAAGGAGAATGAGAAGTTGTGTTCAACAAAGGAAGGATTCAGAGAAGATTCTGAGGCAACTGTTTGGAGAAGCACAGTGTGTTAAAAATGTCCAAGTGCTGCTAGTAGGTCAAGTAAAATTGGGATATCATGAAACAGTGAACTTTGAGAGTTGATAGTAATAGAAGTTGTTTGGAAAACAGAACATTCAATACAAAAGAACAGCCCATAGTTTCTTCATGACATTGGAAGCCTTAGCATTGCACTATTATCTCCAATATCCCTCAATCATATATACATATAGAGGAGCAAATGTTAGGGCTTGTCTAGAGTGTTTCTTTTATAAGAATCCAAGGGTATTGAGCAACTCGATGAGATACTAATGTATAAATTAGTTTAATATGATTATCAACATGTTCTAGTTTTTGAAAGGAGGGTGGTGAGGCCAAGAGGATTAATAATTGCACATAAAGTCAAAAACTAAATGAATTAACTTAATGATATTGGCAAGTTAAACTTGTTTGTAGAGGAAAGATAGCGGGTGCCAAGGATATTAATAAACTTACATAAAGTAGAGACATTAAGGAATGTTTGTTATCAATAAAATGAAAGAGTAATGCTATTAGAAAGAGATCGCTGGTAAGATGAATAATTGTGGTTAGCAAGTTCAAGGTAAGGAAATAAAT
Source organism: Cricetulus griseus (assembly GCF_003668045.3). Classification (NCBI taxonomy): domain Eukaryota; kingdom Metazoa; phylum Chordata; class Mammalia; order Rodentia; family Cricetidae; genus Cricetulus; species Cricetulus griseus. The sequence continues at coordinate 35,007,513 of NC_048604.1, read as the reverse complement.
ATTTACAAGATAGAGCAGCTTCAAGTGAGGATAGAGCTCAGGGAATAGTCAGAGGTAAATGTATCTAAAGCCAAGTCCAGGTAAGGGTCACTGGGACTGACGAGTAGGAAATAAATTACACATTAAGGATTTGGAAGTCTTCATTCCCAAAATTAAGATAATTCTTAATTGTAGCACACATTAAATCATTATGATACAAATAAATATTAAGCTTAGAACATTAACATCTTTAGCATATTCAAAGGAGTTGTTAGAGAAACTCAAAATCTCATCACTCCTCATACAAACTGTAAAATAATTCACTTCTTTTCTCTAGGTCTGATAGAAATAATATTTGGATCATATCAATATAATGTATGCTTATCACTATTTAAAGGCAAAAACATTTTTGGTCTGAAATCTTTTAGGCTAATATTATATTCCATATTTTCTTCTATCTAGGGTTATTCTTTTATTTTTATGTAGCATGTGCTTTACCCTTTCTTGAACTATGACACAGAAGAAGTAAAAAAAAAAACTTTCAAACTGTGTTTGAAAAAAATCTTTGTTCTGAATTAGTATGTGTTCAATGGGTTATTGTGGGCATAGAGTTATACACTGAAAGTTATTTTCACATTTGTGATTCCATTGTTCTGAAGTGCTCCAGTTCCTGCTAAAGTAGCTCAGTGGTCCAATGTAACTCTGAATTGTAATGTTAGGGGTTTTTATACTTCTTTATTGGCCATATGCTGACATTCAGTGATGATGTATCCTCCTCTAGACATCCTTTTATTCTTTTGCTCAAAGAACAGGAGATATATTAAGCCTCTCTAATCAGTAATTGCATATATCAGTTGTAGGACTATCCCCTCTTTTCATTTTGTTTTTTTTATTTAAATTAGAAAAATGCTTGTTTTACACGTTGAATCCCAGTTCCCTCACCCTCACTTCCTCCCCTGCCCCCACTGCCCCCTATCCCATCACCTTTCTGCTCCCCAAGGAGGATGAGGCCTTCCATGGGGATCTTCAAAGTCTGTTATATCGTTTGGAGCAGGGCCTAGAACCTCCTCCATGTGTCTAGGCTGAGAGAATACCCATGTATGTGGAGTGGGCTCCCAAAGTTAATTCGTGTACTAGTGATAAATACTGATCCACTACCAGAGGCCCCATAGATTAACCAGACCTCCAAACTGACAACCTTGTTCAGGGGGTCTGGAAAAGTCCTATACTTGTTTCCCAGCTATCAGTCTGGGGACTAAGAGCTCTCCCTTGTTCAGGTCAGCTGTTTCTGTGGGTTTCTCCAGCCTGATCCCTTTGCTCATGACTCCTCCCTCTTTGTAACTAGATTCCAGAGTTCAGCTCAGTGTTTAGCTGTGGATGTCTGCTTCTGATTCTTACAGCTACTGAATCAAGGATGGCATATAAGGTAGTCATCAATCTCATTATCAGAAAAGGGCAATTAAGGTAGCCTCTTGACTATTGCTTAGATTGTTAGTTGGTTTCAAACTTGTAGATCTCTGGACATTTCCCTAGTTCCAGATTTCTCTTTAAACCTATAGTTGCTCCTTCTATTATGGTATCTCTTTTCTTATTCTCTATTTTTCCCCTCACTGGATCTTCCTGCTCTCTTATGTCCTCCTCTCTACTCCTCTTCTCCCTTCTCTATCTTATAACTCCCTCTCCCCTCCCCCATGGTCCCAAATAGTTCAGGAGATCTTGTCCATTTCCACTTCTCTGGGGGACAATGCATGTCTTTCTTAGGGTCCTCCTTGTTTCCTAGCTACAGGAGACCACTTTCTGAACATAACACTCATACCACAGACACTGAGATCCACAATTAATAAATGAGACCTTTTGAAACTGAGAAGCTTCTGTAAGTCAAAGGACACAGTCAGCAAGTCAAAACGGCAGCCCATAGACAGGGAAAAGATTTTCACCAACCCCACATCTGACAGAGGACTGATTTCCAAAATATACTTAGAACTCAGGAAGCTAGTCACCAAAACAACAACTAATCCAATTAACAAGTGGGGTACAGAACTAAATAGACATTTGTCAATAGAGGAATCTAGAATGGCTGAAAGACACATAAGAAAGTGCTCAACATCCTTAGCCATCAGGGAAATACAAATCAAAACAACTCTGAGATACCATCTTACTCCTGTCAGAATGGCTAAAATCAAAAACACCATAACAGTTTATGCTGGAGAGGTTGTGGAGAAAGGGGAACACTCTTCCACTGCTGGTGGGAGTGCCAACTAGTGTAGCCACTTTGGAAATCAGTATGGCAGTTCCTCAGGAAAATGGGAATGAGTCTACCACAAGATCCAGCAATCCCACTCCTAGGCATATACCCAAAAGAAGCACATTCAGACAAGGACATCTGTTCAACCATGTTCATAGCAGCATTATTTGTAATAGCCAGAACCTGGAAGCACCCTATATGCCCCTCAACTGAAGAATGGATAGAAAAAATGTGGTACATTTACACAATGGAGTACTACTCAGTGGAAAAAAACCAAAGGAATGTTGAAATTCACAGGTAAATGGATGGAACTCTAAGAAACCCAGTCACAAAAAGGCAAACATGATATGTACTCACTCATATATGGATTTTTAGACATAGAGCAAAGGAGTACCAGCCTCTTTTTATTTTCTTAATATATATTTTAAGACATATATACTTGAGTACTGCATTTGCATTATTTCTACCCCACTCCCCTGCTTTAACTACTCTTGTATCTTTACTCCTTCTCAAAGTTGTGACCTGTACTTTAATTTATTATTGATTTTATATGTACATATATTTATAGCTATATTTAATGGTCTGCTGAATCGATTTGGTGTTTCTCATATGTGAATTGGTTTAGGGACTGGATAGTCATTTAGAGAACTTGTCTCTGGAAAGGGAGGCTTCTCCCTCTATCAGCAGCCATTAATTGCTTGCAGGGTTTATGAGATTTAGGCAACCATACTGTTAAGATTCCATGGCTACATATCCCTATCATATATAGAAGACACCATTTCACCAGAGATGTCCTGATCATCTGGCTCTTAAAATCTTTCCACTCTTCCATGATGTTCCCTGAGCCTTAGTTGTATGGGTTGTGCTGTAGTTGTATTAATTAGTGTTAGGCCCCCTGAAGTCAGTTGTTCTCTGCATTTTCACCAGTTGAAGATTTTTGTGATTGTCTCTGCTGAAAAAAGAAGCTGTTTTGATGAGGATGAAATGTGCATTTCTCTGTGCATATAAATACATGTATTTAGAATGCAATTGGGAATTATACTGATTTAGGAAAATTTGAGTAGTAGACTGGTTCTTCTATAGAGTCTATGAAGTGGTTTCATCAACCACTTAGTGATTGGCAAAGTTCATAATAACACACATAAATGCATTCCTATTGAGTGGGCTTTAAATTTATTAGGCAGCTTTTGGTACCCTCAACATATGCATGCCACTATTATACCCTTGGGTATATCTTGCCACACCAATTAAGAAAGCCATGGAACTGAACAGAGGGTTCTCAAAGGAAGAAATAAAAATGGCAAAGAAATATCTTTCAAAGTGTTCAATATCCTTAACAATTAGGGAAATACAACCTAAAGCTATGAAATTTCATCTTTTTACAGTCAGAATGTCTAAGATCAGCAAGCAACTTCTGGCAAGGATGTGGCAAAAGATGAGCCCTCATTCTCTGTTGCTGCAAAAATAATGCAACCATTCTGGAAATCGACAGCCTATTCCACAGATACTTTCTTGGCCATGTTCACTGCTGCTTTATTGGTAATAGATAGGAAATGGAGGCAAACTAAATGTCCTCCAACTGATAAATGGATAACAAAAATGCAATGCATATACACAATGAAATATTCAGCTTTAAAAAATACTCATGAAATTTGCAGTGGATAAGTGGATAGAACTTAGAATTACTATGCTGAGTAAAATAAAACAAACCAGATAGATGTACATCACATTTTTCTTTCTTTTTTGTTGTTCCTACCTTCAAATTTTCAGATGTGAGTACACAGACATGAGTAACCACAGAATCCAGAAAAGTAAAAGGAGACCATAGAGGAAGACAGAAGGGATGGAGAGAGTACTGACAGGATGGAAACGATATGAAAAGAGATATAGTGGACATTCTCTGGAGAAGAGTGTGAAGAACAATACACAGGAAGCAGAAGAAATGAGTGATAAACAACACTAAGAATGATTTAAAAAATATATGGAAGCATAGTATTTTATGTTACTTCAAATGTGTGTGTGTGTGTGTGTGTGTGTGTGTGGTGTGTGTGTGTGTGTGTGTGTGTGTGTGTGTGTGTGCTGTGTGCTTCAATCTATAAACGAAGCCTTCTTGCTTCACTTAGTGTTAATTTTATGTGTATGTTTTCTGGGCTAACCACTTGGTGTGGGACAATCATTTGGGGAATTCATCTTGGGAAAACTATTTCTCTCACTCTAGCATTGTTTAATAGCCTGTGCTTCTTTGATCAGGGTTGAGGCCAGTGCGAGTCTCCCTGCTTCCATATTAGCATGTCTCTTGTGGTGTACTTCTTTAGCTTTTGTTTATGGGAGCCACAATGTTGCCATACCATGGGTGAGGCTTCCTTGTCATTTCTAGGAGAAACAATCTGAGCACATTGCCTCCTTCCTATGGCTTACAGGCTTCTGCCTCTCTTTCAATGTGATTGGCAATGCTTAGGTTCAGGAGATATGTTGTAGATGCTTCAGTGGGGGCTGGAGACCATATGATTGGTCACTTACTTTCTGCATTTACACCAGTTGTGGTTTTCTCTAATGGCCTCTGTCTGTTGGAGGGGACATTTCTTTGGTGTAATGTAAATACTACATTTATCTGTCAGCATAAGGGTAAATATTCAGAATGTAGTTAGTAACTATACATAATTCTTGGTTTAAATTGCTGGTAGGTTATTATTTTTAATGTTTCAAACATATTTTATCTTATGTATATGGGTGCTTTGCTTGAATTTGTGTTTGTAGATGGAGAATTTTCTCTGACCCAAGGTATCCCTTGGACAGTTTCTCTCTGCCCATCTTCTCTACACAGCTCTTTATAAGATAACCACTCAGAGACTTAATATATATTTATAGTTGTTTGTAGAATTATTACTGGTTAGCTCTATCTTTTATAAATTAACCTGTTTATACTAATCTGTGTGTATCACCACGTGTATCTTACCAGTGATGCCCTTGGCATCTGGCCTCCCCAACAGCTATATGGTATCTTCTTGACTCTATCTTCCTTCTCTCTGTCTCTTTGATCCTTGCACTCAGGAGGTGGACACAAGAGGACCAGAAGTTCTATAATCATTAGCTTCATAGCAATCCTGGGCTACATGAGACCTTCTTTCTCTTTCCAAACAACAAAACAAAATACAATAACAAAGTCACTCTCTGCCAGTTTTGACTACCTGGGTTAACTTCCTAGAAGAAAGAGGGAATTGCCTCCTACAAATTGTCCTCTGATCTCTATGGTCTTGTTGTGGTACCAAATGAGGGAAGAAACAAACACACAGGTTGAAGTACATAGTAAATTAACTTGAGTAATCTCTGGACTAGTGTATTCTGGAACAGTTCTGTGATCACTTGTCGCCAGACACAACGTGTGTGTGTGTGTGTGTGTGTGTGTGTGTGTACAGTACCTCATCACTTTTGTTGGATAGTGATGACAGTTAATATTTCTACTTATGTGCTGGAAATGATCTCACTACAAAAAGGCAAACTGTGTGAGGTATGAATTGGTTAAGTAGCTTGATTGTGTTCATATATCAAAATACCATATTACAATACTAACATATTTTTATCAATTGCATTGTAATGAGGCTCCTTTTCTTGTCTATTTTTCCTCCTTTACACAGTACCCTGTTATTTATTTTGAATGATATAACTTCTTTCTCTAATGTGTTTGATTTCAAACATTCTTATACTTGCACACTGTCTCTATTATGTTTTTGTTTATTCATTTTGGACTCTGTTTTACATCAGTAACTGTATCACTTTTGTCATTGTTGTGAGAAAATATCTTACTAGAGGCAACATAAAGGAGGAAAGATTATAATATTATTCTATAGCTAAATTTGTCAAACTGGAAACTGATACTACTTACCTCGTGCTGGCTCTCCAGTATTAGCAAGGAAGTAACTTACAGGAAAACAAATAATTTTCAAAGAGCTTTTAAACTTCACTTTAAATGTAAATTGACCGATTTTATACCACTGTTAAATAGGATTACAAAGTTGCAAATGAACAATTTTAGTGAAAACTTCCATTATGTTTTAGATGCCAAATGCCTCCTACAGGCTCCTGTGTGAGAACACTTGGTATCTAACTCTGAGCCAGTTTTGGAAGTTTTGGAAATTTTTGGAGGTGAGTACTATATGAAAACTGGACTATGATGGGGGTTTAAATAAAAATGGCCCCATTGATTCAGTGAGTGGCATTCTTTGGAAGGATTAAGAGGTATGGCCTTGTTGGAGTAGGTGTGGCATTGTTGGAGGAAGCTTGCCACTGAGGGGTGGGATTTCAGGTTTCAAAAGCCGAAACTAGGCCCAGTGGCTCTCTCTCTTCTTGCTACCTGCAGATCTAGATGTAGACCCTCAGGTCCTTCTCCAGTACCATGTCTACCTGTGTGCTGCCATGCTTCTTGCCGTGATGATAATTAACTAAACCTCTGAACCTTTAAACCAGCCTGAATTAAGTATTTGCCTTTGTAAGAGTTGCTGTGGTCATGATGCCTCCTCACAGCAATAGAGCATTGACTAAGACAACCACTTAGTGGTTTTGGCAGCTTTTGAGGTTTATAGCTATCCCTTCTTCCTGACCTGCCCTGCTCCCTGGCTCATAGAAATGTGAGTAGCTTCACATGCATACCATCATAATTCCAATCTTTTTCTTCCATGGTGTTTACCATACTGTAAATATAATCAATTATATCTTTTCATTTAATTGTAGCATATAGTTTTTCCCCTCTTGACACTGTCCTCAATTTACTGGTGTATGGAGTTTTTCTTATTTCCCTGAAAGAATAGACACCTGTCTTGGTCACCATCTACTAGGATGAAAAGTTGTCCTTACAGTCAAATTTCTTATATACACTTCAAGCAGTTTTCCACTCTTCTGCCATGTACATGTTATTATTTCCTTTAATTGAAATGCTTGGCATTTCAATCTTATTAGGCTTTTTAATTTAAAATATAGGTGTATGGAGTCATGACTGTATCATTATTTGTCTTTAAGAATTAGAAGACTAGAAAAGAATAACTGCAGGAAATTTTGTAAATTGCAATACTTCAATAGCTTGGAATGAATGAAATTTGAATGATCAGGTCTGTACCTCATCAGATTTCACCAATTTTCTGAATTGATTACTAGTTTTATATAAACAATGGCTTACTTTTTTGAGTTAGAAGGTGGCTGAAATGATTCTATATATTTGTACATATATGATATTATCCAGAGACTAAAGACATATCATGGCCAAATGAAGAACACTTTCCCAGGACCACCAACCAAATCACTACTTATTTTCATTGGCTACAGTACATGCAATTACCCTTGAACCAATCCCTTATGGTGAAGGTAGGACAATGGCACTGGTTTTGTATCTGCATTTAGAATAGTGTCCTAAATGCCTGAGTCACATTGTACAGGACTGTATATGTGAAAAACATTGCTTCTTTGCAAGAACAGAGTGAATGGGATTTTGAGTAGAGAATGAACTGAGTAGGGAACTAACTTTTCCATAAATCTTTAAATATTCAATAGACATCTTTTAGAATAAAGATTTCCATTAGAATAGACTTGTAAATTTCCTGAATTTTTTGGGAAAGAGGGTGAATTTCTCTAATAGAGTTTTCTCTAATGAGTTTTACTTACAAGCAAAGTTATTGGTATGCCAGTCAAATTCTTATTATGAGAAAAAATGTTTCTATTCTATAAAAATGTTTCTTTATCACAGTCTAGTCTCTAAAACAAGCCAAATATCTCTAACTCAAAAAGGTCCTTTATACAATAAATAAAATAAAAGAAGCATATTAAAGATATATAACTATATTTTGCATCCATAAGTAAATGTCATTGCCCTTCCTTGACTTTCTCCTGTGACCAAAGGCTCTCTGAGAAAAATGAAAGTCACCTCTACCTGACTTCCTGTTTCCTGAGTGCCTAGGAAATGAATTACAATTCTCCAAGTTGCTTTATATATTGTAGTGAACTAATTATAATATTTTTACAGTTCAGCCTGCTTGAAAATCAAACTGTGGAAGTTGAGATAAACCTGCTGGTAATTAAAAGACAGAAAGATATATTGTCTTCAGATGCTCATGAGACTTCTTGAAGTTTGGAAAGCCCCATCTGTTTCTGTTATAGTTTGGTATTTTTCCATTGACTGTAGAAGCTCTTTGAGGCCCTGTTGACTTGCAGATATGCAAATTATCTTTACCCAAGCGTGCTTCCTTTCTGAAATGGAAAGTTTACAAGCAAATACACAGTAAGAAGTCATGGTACATTCACCTCAGAGCTTATACAATATATGCCAGGTTTCATAAGTGAAATTTTAACTTGCAGGAGAGTCAGTGAAAGCTTACAATATTCTTCAGTGTGTTGTGGATTAGGGCAAAGGAATGGTATTTTTTAAAAACTTTGGGTGAGTTGCACAGACTAGGATAAAAATAATATCTCTAAAATCCTGAATAAAGCTTATAGTATTCCTTGTTTGAGTTTTTCACTTCATTCCATTTTTTCCAAAGCAAGTTCATGTAATTCAATATTAGGAGAATGTATTCAGAAAACTAAACTGTGAAAGTGTTATTCTTTCACATAGACAGTTCATTGACTTTAAAAATCAGAAAAGACTAAAGGGGTAGTTTCAAAGTTTCATTAATGCACATAAACACTCAGTTCTGTGACTAGCAATCATATTTGAATCAACTGTTTAAGATAGATTTGGAGTTAGAAGACAGAAATGATAGATAATTGAGATATTAGCAGAACAACAGCTATTTTTACAACATAAAGAAGTGAATCAATATGTATATTCATTCATATAGACATGACATTTGCTGATATATGTCAAGCTCCCAATCCATCAGAAAATAGTTGTTTCAAATTTAGCTCACAATCACTGCAAATCAATTCTGTAAGTACTAAATTCCTTTATTTCTTTTAATTTATCAAAGTACCTACAAAATTATCAGCTTTCTGTTGACCACTGAGATTTATCATGAGAGATTTTTATGAATTAGTTTCTTCACCTGTGTGTCAAGAATACTGTATCTACCAAAAGAAACTAAGCTTGATTTATGCTGATTTGAATATAATGTCTATAAACTGGGGAGCCACATATGTGAATGCAATCAATTAAATTTATAATATTATTCAATGTATAAATTATTTAGCATATAATAACAAATAATGTTTACAATAGTCCCAGGGTATGTCTGGTACAATATCAAATGTTATGCAAAATGGATAAGAGTTAGAATATATTCTTGCCTTACCTAAATACAGAGTAAGCTTCTTTGAGAATTTAGTCTTTGGAATTGAATTGAACAGCCTATGCTACACAGTGAATGTGTCTGCACTTGACTTCCTAATCTATAAGGTTGAAATCGCCTCCCAATGCTATGTTTTGAAGAGGTATAGTTTTAATGTGATGATTAGGTCACAAGGTTTATTCTTTTGTGAATAGGATTAGTGCTTCCAGAGAAGAAGCCTCCAGGAGCTCTTTCAACTCTTTGACCATGTGACATGAGAAACAGGTCTTTTAATAAACTTGAAAAACCTTTCCCATGAAAATAGTTCTGGCAATGTGTACGTGGATATCCCAGTCTCAAGAATTGTGATTAATAAAGCTCCTTTGTTTTAAATTACGTGATGTAAAAGTGTTTGTTTGTTAAACCAACTCTAATGTTCTAGGGTAGCTTATGGATAGAATAATGTGATTGTTTCTGTTTGTCATACTAAGTAAAAGTCAGCCAGAGGTAATAGCTACATATCTACAAAAAAAGGAGGACCCAAAAATATGAGTGAAAGTTGTTATGGACATACTTGTAAAAAGGGTTACACATTTTATCTGAGTAATAGAGAATATAACTGGAACCAGAGCAAGTAGAAGGTACTTAGAAGCAAAATTCTTCCTATTTTAAGAGCTTTGCATTTGGATTGTTACATTTCTGTTGAGACTTGAGCTGTTCATACCTGTCAACTAGTGGCAAACAGTTCCTTGCATCCTTGCTTGTTTGTTTCTGTCTATTTCTAGTTCTCACCATCCCCAGGCAATCATTCAAATGGCTTAAGGTTTAAGGGTTTTTGTAAAATGTGCTTTGCTGTATATTTGTGTTTTCTTTTTCTTACTCAAATGGTATTTTCCCATAGATCTCATTCTATTTATTTTCCCATTATATTTTGCATACTTTTTATGTTCCATCTAATTTGATGTACATGTTTATTCTATTATGGCACTTATAAATAATATGAAATACTTGCATTGCATGTCTACTACTATTTACTTATCAAATGCCCCAGTGATGAGTATTCTGATCAGTCCAAATGCCTGACACTGTAAATTCACATTCTAATTAATATCTTTATGCCCCTTACTTTGCACATCTTTGAGAGCATGTATTCTTGGTCACAGCATATATATTAACTAAATAGTCTCATGTCACTTTACATAATAATTTCTTCAACCAGTAGTATAGTGATAACAATAGAGCTCAGAGATTACTAAATCTCTTCTATAATGAGCCAGATAATGTTTAGGCTTTGTAATTACATGGAATTATCATATTTCCTCCTACTCTTCTCTCTTTCTATTTTTCCCTTAATCACACATTAAAAAGGAAGAAGTATTTCTATATTTCATCATATGGGTTTGATCTCCACTTAGTTTGGAGGCCATCCAGATGCCAATATATAACAAATCATTCCATTCTTAGTTGTTTCCTTTCTCTCAACTGGTTTTTGCAATGAATTGAACAGCCACTGTTTTAAGTTCCATTTCTCTGGTTATTATTAGTACACTATGTTTGGTTATCAATTGCACAAATAAAGGCAAATATTCCAGGAGATCCAACTTATCAGAATGCCTCTGTTGCATTTTTCTCAAAATTATGCATCCAGAACAATTTCAAACCTGTTAGCTGAGATGGTCCAGCTTCACACACCATTCCATCCAGGACTTCAGATAAGCCATGCATTTTCCCATTACCCAGAGACAGGACAACAAATGATATAGCTAGAGCTTTCTCAGGACTTGACCATTATCCCAATTTTCTCAGGGTCCCTATAGCTGCTGTTCCACACAGACAACAGGAGGTAGTCTAGAAACCATGACATCCACATTCCTAAGAGGTGGGGTGGATGAATTTTGGTCATTCAGTAGGTTATGGATGTTTGTCATCATTTAGTGAATTTGGTTACAAATTGTTACTGGTCATGGCCAGGGAAAAATCTTAACAAAGGAGATTAGATTCAGAGAACTCTTTCTGAAGGGAATAGGGGGATTTAGCATAGAAATGGTGGGATAAAGGGGTAGATTGTTAAGTCTACTTTTGCACAACTGATAGTCGAAATTACTTTACATTAGTATGGATTTTTGTATATTAATACAAATTCATGATTATTATTGACATATTGTATGCATGTTTCTACTCTTGTTTAAGGTATTTTTGTACATTAATACAAATTTAAGGTTATTTTTGTTGTATTGTACACATGTTTCTATTCTTATTTAAGGCATTGAACCCATACAGCTCATTTAACAATGTAATGTAAATTTCTAGACCTTGAAAATTATTATTATAAAAGATAAGATAATTAAATGTATATGTTAGTAGTTAGTCTATCAATCAAATTTGTGGCCATGTTAGGTTTGTTTACAAGGTCCAACAGAGAGATATTATAGACAGACAGTTGGTCTTCAAACCCTTCAGAGACCTACATAATGTGGCATTTAAAATGTTTTAATAACCCAAGGCTTTTTACAACAGTGAGACACATAGGCTTCTGGATGTACCAATCTATTCCAAAAACAAATGATGAACAACAAAAAAGCCCCTCCATATGGAGTTTCCTTTTATTACGGTGGTTAGCTACTATGCAAGAAACTGACTTTGCCTCAAGTGATGACAGTATACTGTCCAAATTGGACAAGCAAGATACAAAAGAAGGTGACTGCTTGACTTTTCCAAGACAAGGTAGGACATTCCTTCAAAGATTTTTTTTTTGCTTCACAAAAGTCTGTCACATATTCTAGGCCAATAGTCCAAAGATGAATACCCCAACACTGCAGAGGAACCTTGGGTGACTGTCCAGGCATCCAGTTATATCTTGTCATCTTTATATTTTTGGAAGTTGTCTGCTCTGCACTTATGTCCTTCTTTGATCTATGATTGGATTGAAGACCAGATAGTTATAGTTATAGTTTTCCTTGTTACTAAGTTTAGAATATAAATTTACAGAAGAGATATAAAGCTTATAAAGTTGAGAAACATATAAGCTTAAGTTGTTATCTAAGATGTTTTAACGTCTAGAAAGATATTTTAGAATGGTAATACAAGTTATGACAGAAAATGATTGTAGGCATAAAATTTTGAACTCACTAAGATAGGAGAGATAATACAATACTTTCTCTGAATTTGCCAAATACAGATGGACTGGACATTGTAAATTCACTTCTTACCTCACAATTGTTCTTATTGTATATGGGTTTACCTTTTAAATATTTAAAATATTTTCTTTTTATACAAATGGGGAAATGTGAGATATTTGTACACTGTGTAAAAATGTATTGCTGAGCTTGATATAATAAAAACCTGAACAGCTAATATCTACAAAGAGGTTAGGAGGGTCTTATGGTGACAGAGAGGACTCTGAGAAGAAAAAGGACAGAGTCACCAGACAGGCAGAGAGGAAATAGGAGGTGCAAGATGAAAGAGAGGTAATTCCATGTTACAGAACATAGATTAAAATAAATGGGATAATTGTAGTTATAAGAGCTAGTTGAGACAAGCCTAAGCTAAAGGCCAAGCTTTCATAAATAATAATAAGTCTCTGTTTTGTTATTACTGAGCTGGTAGTAAAAAAACTGTCTACATTTATTAAATATATTTAGAGTCTCTTATCCCTAAGCTTCCTATTAGAACAATACACTCAGTTTACTAATGTCATTTTAATATTTTTTCTTGTTCAATTTTAATACTATCTTTTTGTCAGTTACTATTTCATTGTCAATTTTATCCACTTGAATTGTATTTTACCAATCAAGTTTCAAGACATTAATATCAAAGATGTCTTTCAATGAGGAAAATATACTAATTTCGGTATATTTCAGAACTTTTAAAAACCAGTCCTAGCTGGATAGAGATGGAATGAAGCATGCCAACATGCAGTAATTTTCTGAGCAGTGAAAAGTTTCATCAACGATTGAATGACCATTTTAGCATCAGCTACTTCATTGTAGTGTTTTAGTCATTATGTGGCTCTAGATTAGAGTGTGGCAGTATCTTTCAGGTCTAAGGTTTTTAGATATATGTAAAATGGGCTATGAGTACCATTGCAAGTTGTGTGTGTTGGGTGATAGAAGAGACATTAGCAATCATCTAGTGTGGATATCTCATTTTCCTTAGTAACAAACAGGCCAGAACAGGCTAGGTGCTCATTCAATTTTCCACAGTTAGTTGGTGGCAGAGGCTGTACCAGAATTTCCTGCTTCACAGTACATTGCATTTTCCATTACCTCAGAATAAATTCTAAATTGCATGGTTCAGCAGTAAATATTTAAGTTGATTCCAAAGGACAGAGGATGTCACTGAAGCAGAAAAAGTATTCAGAAAGGGAAATCTGTAGGTTCTCTTATGAGGGACAGGTTCATCGGAAATAGTGCTAGTACTTTTATAATGACCCATGATCAACTTGATTGCTATTTACAGGAATAATTATAAAAAATTATCCACCTTTTCCCTACCCCGTATTATGTAACTCATGTCCATTTCCTGTGTGCCCCAGGTGAAACTGCTTCACCATTATCTTTCCCCTTTCACTCAATACACTACACATTTTATGACTTTCAACAACTTTTAACAATTAAGATTGTATAATAAACAAAAACATTGCAGAAAGCTTTACATCATGCCTTGAGAAGGAGCTGCTAGGATTGTATCCAGTTATTGACCGATATGTGGAAATTAGAAGCCTATTTTCTTCCTATAGAATTTGGTAAGAAATTTTTACCAGATCCGTTTTGAACTCTAACGGAAAAGCTTATGGGAAAGTTTAGCATTGTTTAAATTTAGCCTTTACCACCAGAGTTTATTTCTTTCAGTGTGGCCTCATTCTTATCTACCCTGACAATGGCAGACCACAAAATGAGATCCTGCTACTCTTCCTTTGAGGCTAAGTAAACAGAAGACAAAGCTTCTATTGGTATGTGGGCATTGTCATTTGAATACGAAATATCCTCCTCTGCCTCATGTATTTGAAAGTTGGTCCCCATCTGATGGCATAGTTTGGGATGGTTACAGAATCTTTAGAAGGTTATGTCACTGGGGGTAGACTTCAATGTTTCCTAGGTTGCCCACATGTGCAGATGTGAGGTGAAGAGTAGGCCTTACTCCCTGTAATGGAATGCTACTTTCAAACTGTTAGCCACAATAATCACTTCATCCCTTAAATAGCTTCGTGTCAGATATTTGGTACAGAAATGAGAAAATTGACTAGTACACATGGTTCTATATACTTCCAGAAACAAAGACATCTTATATGTGGACAGTGAAGACATCGAGACACTTAATACTTCATAGAATATAGGGTAACTAAAGTTGGAATGGGATTTATAGGGACACACAAGTGGGTGAACTTTCAGACAAGATGTTCAGGTTTTTTTTTTCTCAACAGGTATATCCCTAGCTTATTTGCTTCTTACTTTTAAAGCACATAGTGAGAGATTTCACATTATTGCCCAAGATTTTTGCCTAAGTACAAAGAGCCAAATACAAAGGCCACTTACAAAAGTTTGGCTTAGCTGTCATTCCCTCACCTGCCTTCCTTAGCAATATGCCCAGCAGTCCATTTTGAGTGCTCCAGATGCCCTCACAAAATCTCCAAATGCCGGCAAAGTTCAATGTGGCTGAGAACAATTCCTCACACTCTGAGTCCTCACTTTACAGTCATTTCTACTTTTTACTTGGCTATCTGCTATGCTAAAGATATTTCTCCTGCCTTTTCTTACCCCATCCACAATGCTGTGCTGCTATTGAATAGCTTTTCCTCCACACCTCTTCCCCTAGCAGTACACCTGTTTCAATTATACTCTTTTTCTTTGCTGTGTAGCCCAAGGATGTAATTTGAGCATGCTGCTTATTTTTCTACAAGTCAAAACATATTCCTTGCTCAGATGGAGACAAAGTGAGAAAAAGGAAGGTAGGAGGGAGTCTGTCTTGATTCTGCCTTCCTGGGGCAACAAAGGCCTATTTGAGAGGTCTGAGGTGAAAAGAAAAGCAAGAGAACACTGCATACCCCTTCCATAGGTGGTTAATACCAACTCACTTCCATTCCTCACTTTCCAGATGCAGAGGAAGTTAATGAAATGACAAGTGGCTGGTGTGCATCATGTTGAAAATATTCTGCCTTTCCTGTTGTGGAATAGACCTTTCAGCGTATTTTAAATTCCTCCCATGATAACACGTGCTTGACCTCACAATACTGCACTCCATTCTCCTAAAGGAAAGGGGACATCAGTCTGCCATCATTTTTATACTCTTTTTATGTTTCTAGACCCGTTGCTCAAACTTAGACTCAAGGAAGATGATTAGAACTATATCAAGTAATGACACGTAGAAGTGAAGATCATCAAAATATGATGTTATTAATTGTTGGTGATAAACTGAGATAAGATGTTAACTAAATGAGTAAGAAAAATAAGGAGGAAAATATCATATATATTCAAGTATACTATCAGAGATGCCTTGATACATTAAATAAAACAAAAGGAATGTCATCCAAGGTGATATGTCAAATGTGTATAATAAACTGTTAAAATATTATCATTTCCAATCATTCCTAGTAGGAATACAATTCTTTCTTGATTATTGTGATTTTTGTATAAAGTGAGTTTCTAAAAGCAATTCTGTTTTTCTCTGTTGGACTTTTTTCAGTGTGGAAACTAACACATACTTAGGTGCACAAACTGACAGTGTTTGCAAACTCATTCACAGTTATGAGAGCAAGTCTTTATTGAAAACTCTAAAAGTATCAGATGCAGTACAAACTTAATCTCAGGTGTATTGGCGTAGTTTCCATTACTAATAACTCTTCATCATCTGCAGGTTTCCTTCCTGTATATAAATATTCATTCTGCTTATGTCTAAAGTAAAGAGATCTATAGTATGAATAGTAATTGTTATGATTTCTGTAAAAGTCCATAAAAATTTGTCCAATATTTCCTCATGATGATAACACCACTCCAAGATCAACCTTTGCCAAGGTTGAAAACTGAAGTTGCAGTTACTCATTGGATATTTCATGGTAAGGAATACAGAGTTGATAATTTCTTTTCTTCTTTATGAAATACAACAGAAGACTTTGAATTGCATTTTCTCTGCCTAGTGAGTAGGGTAATGTTCTGTTTGGGCCTCACTAAATCCAATGTCCATGCTTACACTGACCACAGGATGGACTTATGCAGATAGATATTTTACAGTACAACACAATTTGCTAACTGCTTATGGTGAAGGAAAAACAAACTGCAAATATTTTGTTTAGCCAGACATGCTTAGTATAATTATGATTGCAAAGAACTAACTGGATAGGGATGCCAGGTAGTTGATAATATATTGCAATCCATTGCAAATCAACACTTGTTTACTGGCTGCTTATGTATCCAGCATGATAATCATGTCTTATCCATGTGAAACACTCAATCAATCCAAAATAGATGTCAGATTTGCTGGACAGAATTTTTCATCTGAAATATGTCTCCCATAAGTCTAATTATTTTTATTATTGGGCCATTTGTTCTGCATCTTCATATATTCATTTTAAAGTGTTTTGAAGGGCACCCATAAGTTCTGAGCATAGAAACTCCAGCAAGCCTTTTAGTTGTAGTTAGTAGAACAACTATAATCAAATCTGGGATAAATATTGGAGAACCAACAGAAAGAGCTGGGATTTGAGAGGAACAATTGTATTAAATAGGAGAACAGAAGAAGGGGTGGCCCAGCACAAACTCATTTTCTCTGTCTCTTAATTTGGATAATGAGTATTTTTCTGCATAAGGAATAGGAAATGATTTTATGTTATATGAGAAAGCAGCGGAATTGGCTATGTCCAAGTTAAAGAAGAAAAGAAAAAATAAGAAAGAAACAATTTATTGTCAAAGAAAGACTTATTTAATTACTCATATCACTGATTTTCTCATCTAACTTGGATGGTGTTGAAAAGTTCAGCTTATAGTAAATTTTTAGAATGTTCCTTCAGGGAATGGTTATGTGCCAAATAATTCAGGGGCATAATTGATGAAACTATCTCTGGCACAGTAATTAACTGCACTCAAATATTCCATTCCTCTTCTCTCTCCCTTTAAATACATTGAGGTTTTGATATTTTATGCAGATGGAAAGATGGTGATATAATCCATAAAAATTCACATTTTTTTCAAATATCAAAGTTCTACTACTAATTTTCTATAGGGAGAGTTCATTTTCACATTGTCATTGGCAGAGAAGACACAGTATTTTTATGATGATTTTCAGGAAGAATTGATAAGAGATATTTATGAGAGCAATATTTATGGGTTTTATTTGTTAAAGTCTATGTTCTTTCAGTGTAATAGCAGAGGACACTCTAAAGGAAACTTGTTGACAGAGAAAGATGTGAAATATGGAGGTGCTGTTTTCATTAACAATGCAATAGCACCATTAGTTCAGGAAACTGGGAAGACATGTAAATAGTATAGTAAGTCTGTTCATGAGCAATATGACTGAGTTGGGTAGAATTGATATTCAGGTATTTCATAGCATATTGTTAACTTCTGGGATAATGCTACACTAACACTGAGAGGCTCATTCAGATCTCTGGTTTGGCAAGTAGATTGCCAATTCTGTGGTATAAAGCTGCACCCAAATCACTGTGGCTTGTAAGAAAACACTGGTGAAATTTCTAAAGTAGGCTGGAATTAGAACATGCTAATTGGCTTTCAAAGCAAAGTATGCCACCTGCTTTTTCATTTTGAAATTTAATACTGCTTTGTTTTTTTTTTCAGTAGTTGAGTCTAAGTGTTGTATGGTTATGGAAAGGACTAAAGTTTACAGATACTAGGATCACATTTAGTATTTCAGAAAAGGTACCTGAATAATAATGATGACTGTACTTTTTAGATTTGTTGTCAACGCTTCATATTCCAAAAGTGTAGTTTGCACTTATTTGTATTCTAATTTTACAACCTAATGTGCTCAGGAGATTGAACCCATAGGAGCACTATACAGTATGGATCATGAGAGACATTTATGGCCCATTTAAAGTGCTTGCTGTGCAGAAACAAGGAGCACAGCTTACAAATATGAAAATCTGAATACATCCCCCAGGTCTTTATTATTTGCATTGTTTGTAACCACATTCTAATTGCTAGTAAGATAAGGCCAGTATTCTATTTTTCCCTTTCTTTCTTTATTTTTATTTCATTTAAAAAACAACTTTTAGTGACAATACTTCAGAGAAATTTCATATGGCTATGTACACATATATATGATATAATAATACCAATACATTTCATAGTCTGCCAATAGCAGTGGATGAATGACCATGCACACTTTTTCACCACTAGCTGAGAACCATTTGAGATACCAGTATATATATATATATATATATATATAGAAAAATATATATATATGAGATAAGCAAAGCAAGGTATTATTCATGGAACTTCATTGTATTTTCTTTTTACTAGGCAGTTTTTACAATAAATTAATTATAACATTATTTTAGCTATTGAAACTTCTTTCGATTTATCTATGAGACAAACAACCTTCCCTTAGCCAAGTTGATAGATCAGGTATTCCTCATCAAACCTTCAGCTCACAAATTTCCTTGCTTAGTATGTTTTTGTTGCCTGATACTCAACCCCAGACTTGTGCTGGAAATGAATGATTTCACTTGTTTAATTTTTAACCTATTATTAAACACAACCTTGAAAATTGTGTCAGCCTCATAATACACAAATACTTTCACTATATTTAGAGACACAATTGATGCTGCTCCTAAAATAGCTACCATTATTGTTTATGATCATGACTATTAACAGTATCCCAAAAAACATATTTATAATATGTATTACAGACTGTGTGTCAATATCAAATTGGAAAGATATAATAATTTTACATTCATTTTTATTTGAAAATTTAAGTACATACTGTGTGCTCACAAGGCCCCACCCTCTCTGGGGATCAGAAATGGTATGGGATAAGTAGGGTGTTAGTTGTGGGGATAGGGGAGGAGAAGAGGGAGAGGGAACTGGGATTGTCATGTAAAACAATCTTGTTTCTAATTCAAATAAAAAATGGAGGGAAAAATAAAGTTCAAAGTGACTATGACTCTCCACAGAAGGAAGGTGGATAAGATTTATGAGTTAATGCATGTGATATTCTCAGGAGAACAACTGTCTTATCAATCACTAACAGGTTTAGAAACATAGGATAATATGTAATTAAATGATGTTCCAAGTATTTCTTCTTTGCGTTTTTGTTCTAACCATCATATGACATAGTTTATAAATTTCATTAATTACAATTGCAAACCTGCCTTGACCTAGCTATCCAACTATTTATATAATTAAAAAAAGAATTTTGATCTCTAAGGTCAGTATTCTTAGAGCATTCTTATGGCTTTACTTCCTTCACTTGAAGATGAATACACCTGAAAGAATTAGTCAAAAACATGTATTGAATTGTTACTACAGGGGAGATACAAAGAATGTATAGGTTTAATATTTAAGTAGTATGGAATTTTTAATTTGAAAGGAGTAATACAAGTAGGAGACTATGACACAGTTATTACATAATTATTCTGCTTTTTACCAACATCCAGCATAAGCCTGTATATCTGGCATATATGTAATGGCTCAGAAGGAACTTACTGAGTGAATGAGTAATATTACAGAATTCATGTGATCTTCCAAGATATGATTTCACCTAGTGGAATATTTACATTGCAATCACTAAAACTTTTCTGCTTTGAAGACATGGGATGTGAGATAAGGAACCAGGACTTCAAAGCCAGACCTAGGCACAATGAAACACTCTCTCAAAACAAAGTAACAACTTCCCCACCAAAATAAATATTTGAAGTGCTGTATGATCTTGACTCATCTTGGATGAGAAGGGAGACATTAGAAAATAAACTAGTAATATTTGAATTAAATGTTAAGATTATATAATTATATGATTGTTGATTTAATACTTTCAAAAGTCATATTTTGACTATATAAGATACTAACATTTTCTGATTCTGTAAAATATTTATGTGAATCTGAGATTATTTATAATGAACTTTTCTATGAGGCAGGATTTATCCCTAAAACTAGAGCTTACAATTTTGGCTAGACAGGTTGGCCAGCAAAGTACCAGGATCCACCTGTCTCCTTCTGGTAGTCAAGGTCAGAGATTTTCCCCTCCTCTCCAAGATTGTTTTCCACTGTGCGTGTGTTTGTACTCAGATCTTCGTGTTTTGCAAGCTAGCAATGTCTCCACTAAGCTATCTTACCAGCCTCAAATAAAGCTGAAATAATTCAATCTTTTCAACTTTAGGATTGTATTACTACTACATACTCATTCCATCCTCACATTCTCATTCTTGGACTTTAACCATTATTTTTAATATCATGATTTCACAGTACTGTTCGTGGGTCTCAGAATAATTTTGGACATTACCTTTCCACGAAGCCTACAAAAAAGCAATCTAAAATTTAGAAAAACTTGAGCCTTTTGACTGATATCTGCATAAATATCCTATAAGAAGTCAGACTCCCCATTTTCCATCATTAATACGATATCATCCATGAAATGGAGACACAAACTTCTCCCTTGTTCTTAACTTAACTAAGAGCTAATAGGAATTTAAAAATAGTGTATGACAGAACCTACCAAAATCTGCCTCTATTTGTGACTCTTCTAAATGCCTAAAAATCCATTTATTTTTACCTAACCTATCACACTTGACTAATTCTTTCTGCCACGCTTCAAACTCCTTAATCCTACTATGCAGACACAGCCACAGATGCCCATAAGGGTAAGGGTCATATGCTGCTAATGTGTGGAAGGAAATCTTGATATCTGAAATTTTCACAAAGTCTTTAGCATGAATTACAAATACCATTCATAACTGTGTCATTTAGCAATATAACTTTAAAGTCTCTATTGCTGAGGGTCATTCATAAGTGTGTTAGGTAAGAAACAGAAAAAACATGTTTGCATCTTTCTACAATGATAAAATTCACTATATTACAATGAATCCAAAATGCAACAGTTTCATTTTCAGCAATATTCTAAGAAGTCCTGCTATCTTTTACAGCTCTTTCAAAAGCAAACAGATTCTTTTCTTTTCTTTTTTGTTTTTTTTTTTTTTTGAGACAGGATTTCTCTGTGGCTTTGGAGGCTGTCCTGGCACTAGCTCTTGTGGACCAGGCTGGTCTCGAACTCACAGAGATCCGCCTGTCTCTGCCTCCCAAGTGCTGGGATTAAAGGCATGTGCCACCAACACCTGGATAAACAGATTCTTTTCTATCAATCATAAATACTAAACATCACACCACACATTACATATCCTACAGTACATGCATTTGAAGGAATGCACATCTGTATAACAGAATGGTTACAAAAGGCTTAGAGTGGCTACAGAAGAGTTCAAGAGATTTAGGAGATACTGGGGAAGCCAAATCTTGGAAACTGATAGAGTTGCAAGGAGAATCTCTGTAGGACCCCACCAGAGATACTGTTGCAGAACCTCTAGAGATACTGTTGCAGAGTTAAAGCTTTGACAAGAGCTATAGAGTTTAGTCCAGCTTCTGAGGAGATGTGTGGGATCATGAAGCTATAGGACCAAAGGGAAGGGCCAGATATAGGTAGAAAGGTGGGTAGCAGGTCCAAATGTGTGAACAAGAGAATGTGTGGACTATAATCTGAGCAGATTACACCAACGACACAGGCAAAACTACACTGAAGTCCTTTGGTCGGTAAAGACTTCTCTGGATGTTGATGCCTTGATGCACACACCATAAATGTACACATCAGGTCATCAGTTGACAGATCCATGGATCTGAGTCTATAATTAAATTGATATTGCAAGTTAATTTTGTGCTTCTTTCAACTAAAACATTTTAAATATTCATTAGCTATTTATTTTTGTTTTACTGTACTGTATTTTCCCTCCTTATTTTTCATTCTTCCGTCCCTTTAGCTTCATAATTTACTTTACAGAAACTTTGAGGTTTAGATTACTTTGTAGGAAATTTGATGTAGAATGAGATGGGGGATTTTCAAATTGTAACATATTCAATATATTTAGTAAAAGTAAAAATGGACTTACTATGTCCAGAATAATTAATTCTACAAGTACATTATTTTCCTTTAACCATCAAGTTCTGAGACCAGCAATAAGAATTATCAATAAAGGCATTTGCTGTCAAGCTTCACTACCCAATAGACTGATAGAACTGGCTCTTCAGTTGATCTCTGACCACCACATACACAATGTGGCATGTGTGTATATACACATATGAATAAATGAAATAAATGACTTCCATAGTTTAGTTTGTAAATTCAATGACAGTATAGATTTTATGTTTTATTATATATTTTGCATATTTAATTCACTCCTATACAGGCATATGAACTTTAATTTATTCTTTCACATAAATAGTTATTAAATGATATAAAATACAAAGTATACTAATATTTTATAAATATGTAATCAATTCCCAGTACAATTGAAGAACACTATTTTTCCTTTGAATTGAAATGCCACAATTATACAAATTAACTATGATATATTTGTGAGTGTTTTTATTCTATAAACCCTTCCCTCTGGAACCATGGCACTAATGCATTACTTAAATTGTTTTTAACATACTTTAATATTTCAAATTGCAAGTCTGTACAGAATGATACTTTCAATTTCTGACATATGTTATACATGTTTTCCTCTGCTGACATTTTTTATTATTTTGGAAAGCAAAATAATTAAGACTATCTGTTTCATTACAGTATTATATTAATTTGGAAAATTAATAAATATGCACAATATTGGCATGCTGCATTAGTGAGTTTTCTGTCTCTATATTATGACCCCAGGACCAAAAGCAACTGAAGCAAAATTTTATTTTTGGCTTAGGGTTCTGGAGGTCTAGTTGTCCATAATGGTAGGAAAGCATCTCAGCCACAGATGGAAGCAGAGGGATATATCTCAAGCATGTGCAGAATTCAAGGAAAAATGAATAAGAAATGGGGGGGAGGCCATAAACTCTCCAACCCAAGCCCAGTGATGTGCTTCTGCAATCAAGGCTGTATCTCCTCAGCCTCTCCAAACAGCAGTACCAATAGGGATTATGTGTTCAATTATATAAGCTAATGGAGAATATTTCTTTTCTTTCCTTTTCTTTTCTTTTTTCTTTAGAAATAATATTATTTTGTGTATCAGACCCCCAATTCCCTTGTCCTCCCATCCTCCCATGACTCCCAGTATCCCCCAACCCAACCCTACCTACTCCCCAAGGACAGTGAAACCTTCCATGGGGCTCATCAATGTCTGTCATATCATTTGGGGGAGGGCCTAGGCCCCCTTTCATATATCTGGGCTACAAAGCATCCCATCATAGGGAATGGGCTCCCAAAGTCCATTTGTGCTCTAGGGATAAGCACTGGCTCCACTGTTAGAGGTTCCCTGACTTCCTATTTGGCACCCACATTCAGGGGGCTTGGTTCAGTCATATGCTGGTTCCCCAGCTTTATGACTAGGGTCTCTGTGCTCTCACTAGGTCAAGTCAACTATTTCTGTGGATTTCTCCAGCATGGTCTTAGATCCTTTGCTCACCCTCCTCCCTCTCTACAACTGGATTCCAGGAGTATGACTCAGTGTTTAGCTGTGGGTGCCTACTTACGCTTCCATCAGGTACTGGATGAGGGCTCTAGGATGGCTACCAAGGTAGTCATCAATCCCATTATAGGGGAAGGGCATCAAAGGCAGTCTCTCCACTACTGCCTAGATTGGGGTCATCCCTGTGGATCCCTGAACATTTCCCTAGTGCCAGACCTCTTTCTAAACCTGTACCGGCTCCTCTCTCAAGGTATCTTGTTTCTTGCTCTCCTCTATTCCTCCCCTGTCTCAGTCTTCCTGGTCCCTCTTGTTCTCCTCCCCCTCCTCTTCTCCCCTTTCTTTTCCCTCCCTCTCTCCTCTCTCCCTCTGTGCTCCCAATTTGCTCAGGGGTTCTTGCCCCAACCCCCTTTGGGGACCGTGTGTTTTTCTCTTGGGGTCCTCCTTATTTCCTAGGTTCTCTGATGGTGTGGGTTGTAGTCTGGTATTCCTTTGCTTTATGTCTAATCTCCATATATGAGTGAGTACATGCCATGCTTGTCTTTCTGTGACTGGGTTACCTCATTCAGGATGTGTTCTTCCAGTTCCATTCATTTGCCTGTGAATTTTAATATTTCATTGTTTTCTTTTTTGCTGAGTAATATATGGAGAATATTTCTAACTCAAAGCACTACACATGTATTACTATTGTTTCTGTGATATAAAATTCTATTCATCTGGGTACTGTAGAGACACTTAGTGTCTGTTCAATTTCCTATATGGTTTGTTTTGAGAAATTCTTTTAAATTTCATTTAAACACAAAGATTAGATTTTCAGTTTTATCAGTTTCAATTTAAAGTTTTATTAAAATCATATTTTGAGCTGGCAAGATGGGTCAGTCAGTAAAGTACTTTTTTATGAACCTGGAGACTTGAAATTGACCCCTGGATCCCACATAAGAATGGAAGGGATAATTAATTCCATAGCGATGTCCTCTGACTTCCATATGTTCATCATAGTTCATGTATTCTCCATCAACACACTAATAACAAATAAAAATATATATAAAAGAAAAATACAGGCTGAAGAAATGGCTCAGGGTACAGAAGTGTCTACCACCATGTTTGATTCCCATAGTCCTCATAATGAAGAGAATCTGC
Organism: Cricetulus griseus; assembly: GCF_003668045.3. Taxonomy (NCBI): domain Eukaryota; kingdom Metazoa; phylum Chordata; class Mammalia; order Rodentia; family Cricetidae; genus Cricetulus; species Cricetulus griseus. The sequence continues at coordinate 34,982,294 of NC_048604.1, read as the reverse complement.
TCCTGCAAGTTGTCTTCTGATGGCCACAAGAGTTCTACGGCATACATGTCCACAGACACACACTTATGTATATGCACACACAAGCACACAATAAACAAAACCTGGATTAATAATGGTAATGAACAATTACTTTAATTTTTGAGATTATAATATATTTAAATTTCCCCTTCCCTTCTCCCTTTAAATTATCACATATGTATTGATATATATATATATATATATTATATATATATATATATATTGTGTGTGTGTGTGTGTGTGTGTGTGTGTGTGTGTGTGTGTGTGTGTGTGTATTCCTAAGTATAACCCTTTTATTCTTCATTATGTTCTTCTCATGATTTTATACTTGGTACTGGATAACCTATTGGTGTGCTCTTCTCTAGAGAAGACTATTTCTTCCAGTTATTTGTAGTTGTTTATATCAGTCTGAGGCCTTTGGGGATTTTTACCCATCCACCTTGTCATATCTATGGGTATTGTCCTAGTTTGGCTCATGTTTGGGTAGCCATATTGGTGATAATTAATGGGTGTAGCTTCTGACATTACTAGAAGACACAATCTCAGAGCAAACTCCATGATCTTCTGACCTATGCTCATTTATCCTCCCTTCTGCATTGTTTCTTGTGCCTGAAGTTCATGGATGTTTCATGAATGTGTTCATTAGGACTGTGCCGCACAACTCGGAATTTTGATTAGATGTGGTTTTCTATAGTGGTCTCTGTAACAAAGAGCAATTCCTTGATGAGGCACAAGACTACACTTATGTGTGGGTATAAAGACAAATGTTTAAATTCTTATTCAGGATTATGTTGTTTTAATATAGTAGTAGTTTTAGTTTGTCTTCTATTATCTGTGACTTCACTAGGACCTTTTAGGAAGCAGCTTTCCAGTACCTGTCATAATTTCTCTCTTGTTGAGGGCTCTTGAGTAGAGTTCAATTAGACAGCTGTTGGCTACTGCAAAGTATGTGGGCCACTACTTCACACTTAAGGTTACTGTGGTCAGTAATGCAGCCAATAAGAATTGTAAGTATAAGTTCATGCAAAGCCTGTATAGTTGCTTAATCTATACCATGAAAATACTTGTAGTTGCTTAAGCTATACTGTGAAAATAAAGCTTTGGGTAGGACTGTTGGTTGCCCCCCTTCATTTGCAGAATGTCTTCTGGCATCAGGAAAGCTAGTCCTCAGTGAGGAAATACTCATGTCAGTTCTAGAATAGTTTTTGAGAATAAATGTAAAAATTATATGTGACTAATATACAAACCTCATGTTAAACTTTTCCATAATGGTTGGAGTAATCTCAATTTAATAATACATTTTAAAATGGACATAAAAGTCAGACTTATTGATCTTTATTTTTCAAATGCAGACTTCCATGTAATTACTCCAAAGTTAAAATATATAACTTTTTCAAAAATTTAATAGTTCCGTGTTATATTCTGTACTCAGTTGGCACATTCATACAACAAGGACATATGTTTAACTAAGTTTATAGCAGCGTTATTCCTAATAGCTAGAACCAGGAAGCAACCTAGATGCCCCTCAACCAAAGAATGGATGGAGAAAATATGGTATATTTACACAATGAAGTACTACTCAGAGGAAAAACAATGAAATCTTAAAATTCACAGGCAAATGGATGGAACCAGAAGAAACCACCTGAGTGAGGTAACTCAGTCACAGAAAGACAAGCATGGTATGTACTCACTCATATATAGATATTAGACACAAAGCAAAGGATTACAAGCCTACAATGCTTACCACCAGAGAAGCTCAGAAATAAGGAGGACCCTAAGAGAGAAACACATGGTCCTATGAAGTAGGGAAAGGGACAAGATCTCTTGAGAAAATTGGGGGTAGGGGGAGAGGGGAGGGTGGGAGGGAGGAAAATAGAAGGGGAGAAGAGGACAGGGGAGGAGAACAGGAGGGATGATGAAGACTGAGTCAGGGGAGGAATAGAGGAGAGCAAGAAATGGGATACCTTAATAGAGAGAGCCAGTATAGATTTAAAGAGAAATCTGGCACTAGGGAAATGTTCAGAGATCCACAAAAATGACTCTAAGAATGTAGTCATAGTGCAGAGGTGCCTTTGATGCCCTTCCTCTATAATGAGATTGATGACTACCTTAATTGCCACCCTAGAGTCTTCATCCAGTAGGTGATGGAAGCAGAAGCACTGAGCCATACTCCTGGAATCCAGTTGTAGAGGTGGTGGGGGGGGGTGAGCAAAGCAGTCAAGACCATGCTGTAGAAATCCACAGAATCCACAGAAATAGCTGACCTGACCAAGTGAGAGCATATGGGCCTCAGTCATAAAGCTGAGGAACCATCATTGGACCAAACCAAGCCCTGTTAGTGAGGGTACAAGTTAGGAGGCCTGGGCAGTCTATGGAAACTCTAACAGTGGAACCAATATTTATCGTTAGTGCACAAATGGACTTGGGAATATAGAGGAAATTTTTTTACTTTGCATTCTTGTGAGGCATGCAGTCTGTATTTGCATGGTAATGTTTTATATATAATCTTTTCATTTATGTTAAATATTAATGTTAAATATTAATGTTAAATATTTTAAATTTAAAGTTAATTTTTAAATAAATTCATAGAAACTTTCAATTGTGTTCTATCCAAATGTCCTTCTTTCTTTCTCTTTTTCTTATTAACCTACAAAAACATCATTTAATCTGTGTTTGGCCCATAAACCAGCAAGACTTTGGCCATGCCACCTTACTATACATTTTTGTTGCTTCAATCTATTTACAATTACACCCATTTTTCTTTGTTTATGTAATTATTCATGCTTTAATTCTAACTTCGTTTTTATGATTTACCTCTGCTGATTCTACCCATATGCTGATATCTTATGACTAATTTTTGAAGTGTTCTACAGCATATGCTAGCTTATTAAATGTCTGTGTCTACTAACTTTGACTTCTGGTATCTTGTGCTTGGTTTAACTGACTTTTTGCATTTTCAGGCATGTATACACATTTATATACAAATAAATATTTATGTGCACATATATTTCATGTGTATGAATACACATGTGGGTGTGGGTGCATATACAAGTAGAGGCATGATGTTAATACCAGGAACCTTGCTTTATTTCTCTTCTTGATGCAGGGTATCACATTTAAACCCTGAGCTCATTGATATGTCTGGTATTGGTAGATAGCTTGATCTTTGATTCCCTTGTCTCCCACACTGGAGGGTTGAATTACATGCAGGTCACCTTGAACACATGGCTATTTAGTGGAGTCTAGGGAATCTGAACACTTGGTCCTCATAACTGCATGGCAACAACTTTAGTCACTGCCATTTCCCCTAACTCTTGGCTTCTCTTTTTCTTATATCAGATGTTTTAGTTTTTGGTTTACAGTTTTTTCACTATCCTTTCCCTTTTTAGGTTGGACCTTGTAGGAGATACAATATAGAAAACAGGAATTCCGCTATTTCTCTGAAAAAATGTTAATCTTTTGTCTGACAAACAATTGTCTTTTTTATACTCAATACTCTGCCCCACATGGTGACTACTTAATGACAATATCATTGTGATTGTCTCCAAAACTTATTTTTACCAAGAGTCTTAGATACAACTTTGCATTGTTTCCTCTAGTGATGACCTTAAGTACTTGGGCAAGTATCTAATAGGTTATTGGACTTAATCTTCTTCAGGTGTTTCATTTTTATTTCCATCTACTGTTCTCTCGTTAAACTCTTCCTCTCAACATCTATAGACAACAAGAATGAGGCTTAAAATTCCAAAGGGTTTACCACATTTTCATGTACAAATGGCATTTTTAGCCAAAAAGATAAATGAAATTTGCATGAAATTTGGTGGAACTTGAAAACAGAATATTATTAAATTAGGTAGTTCAGACTGAAAGAGAAACATTATTTTCTCATGTACATGTAAATGTCAGCTTCTAATTTTTATTTTTGTTTTGTTATAGTGTGTGTGTGTGTGTGTGTGTGTGTGTGTGTGTGTGTGTGTGTGTGTGTAGTGCACATCTGGAAGTCAGAGAATATTTTGGAGTTGTTTCTCTCCATAAACCACTTGAAACTCAGGTAGCCAGGCTTGGCAGCCAATGCCTTTATCTTCAAAACCATCTCACAAGCCATCTAATGCTTGTATATGTGTATTTATGTAGGAGTGGATGTAGATAGAAGTCATGAAACTAGAAAGGGAACCATGACAGGGAGCAAAGGGATTTAAAGGAGGGTTGGAAAGGGTAGTGGAACTTGTATACTATGAAAGTGGAAAGGAGACTATGAGTAGTCAAAGAATACAAGTGGAGAAATGGAGACAAGGAAGTGAGGATGGGGCTAAAATTCAAAAAAATAATACATGAAGAGCCATAAGGAAACCTGAGCTCATGGTATACCACTGACTTTTCAGATTTCTGCCTCATTTAAGATCAAGGTTGACTGCATCAGACAGATAAACTCAAATCTTGTTTACTAAAAATAAATTGGTCTTATTTCATAGGAGATAAAGGCTATATAGATGAAGATAGTGCAAGTCTATAATATAATTCCACAGAATCACGAATGGCTGCCCAGTTATTATTGTCTAAATGTCCTATGTCTCCAATATATTATCCCAAGTTATATTCACTTTCTGGATGTTCCTTGAGAATCATATGCACCAGAGGCCTAAACTTACTTAGCTGGACACATGTATAGAGAGGAAGCTCAGAAATACAATTTTATTTCTCAGGAAAGAGCTAAGACTAAGAGTTTTGTTATCAGATAAGTTTGATATAATTTTTATTGCGAGGAAATAATGTCATAAAATCTTAAGCATGACCTACATTGCAATTTTAGTAATTGGAACACATCTGTTTCTTCATTTTAAGTCCACAGTTGATAGGTTTCAAATATATATATATATATATATATATATTATATATATATATATATATATATATTCTGAATTAGTAATTGAAGTTTTTCTTGTATTTTTATTAATATTTTTCATTTTATTTTAGTATTACTTGTTAATGACCTACAAGAGTTTGGTTCCTTCTAGTATTTTATGTGACTTAATGTAAAATGGTGAGCAATGAGAATTTAAAATATGTTATTAACATTTTTAAGTCTATATGTTTGTGTTTGAATGAAGATTGAACTTCTAATTGACTCCATGGTCTGCTTTGGCAAATATGCAAGGATATTTTAAAATTATACTCATTGGAATACATCGTATTTTGTTATAATGTATACATAAAATAGAAAGCCAGTTCCTTTCCAGGAGTATTTTTACATATATTTCTGGTAGTGAATTATAATGTTGCCATCTAGATCACCATTCATGGATGACAGTCTTTTATGATCACTTTTATTAGGTACTACTCAAGGTGATGTTGCAAATCTCATGATGAATAATAATCTGGTGATCTATAAATAGGAAATGAAGCATAGGAAGTGTGGCTATCTTATTCAAGGCAACAAATCATCAGAAAATATTAAAACAGTTTCATATTCATCAAGTCCCAGAAACCTTGCTTTAGAGATTTACAATAAGACTCTTAAAAAAAAAAAAACATTTCTTCCAGAGGATCTTAGTGGCCTAATTGTGAAATTCCTTTAGCATCTTAAATATTTCCCTTAGATCAAATTTTCCTCAAGTTTGGATCCTACATGCCTGTTCCAGTTCCTTACAACTTTTCACAGAAGAAACATACACAGACACCATGAAGATATTTGCAGTTCACCAATTTGCTTATAACCATTAATGTACCATACATAATTACACATGTTCTACAATTGCTTTAACAGTATATGCTCTGTTGGTAGTAGTGGTTGATGATAGGCCAAATGTTTTTGTGTGTGTGTATGTGTGGTATGTGCATACATAAGCACATTCAATGTCTGTGTGGGCAATTGCGTATGTGTGTGCATGTGGTGGACTGATTGACTAATGTCTTCTTTGGTCACTCTATGTATTGAGGCAGTCTGAGAACCTTGAACTTAACTATTCAGCTAGTGTGGGTAGCAAGTTTGTTCTAGAGATTCCTGCTTCGGCTTTCCTAGGCCTAGGATTCCAGGCAGGCATGGGTCTTGAGAGCCAAGTGTTGATGATAGGCCAAATCTTATATATTAATATTTGTTGAATAGGTTTGTAGTCATTAAATATTGAATGTAAGTAAGTATTATAAAGGATACTCTGATGTGCTAATAACTATGTCATTCAAACTTACATGAAAAACACAAAAAGAATAAAAGAAATGATACAAATGGTAATATAAATTATTTAAAAATAAGACAAGACAGTAAACTAGGATTGATGGTTCAGAGAGAGAATATTCAAACTAACAAAAATCTAAAATGAAAAGGGGGCATAAAAACAGACATGGAGGAAATCCAGAGAATCATCAGATCATACACCAAAAACATATACTTCACAAAATTAGAAAATTTAAAAGAAATCAACAACTTTCTGGATAGGTTCTATATACCAAAATTAAATTAAGACCAGATAAAACATTTAAATAAACCTATAAACCTTAAGGAAATAGAAGCAGTCTTTAAAAGTCTCTCAACCAAAAAAGGTCCAGGACCAAATGGCTTCAGCACAGAATTTCAAATAAGAGCTAACACCAATACTCTAAATTTGTTCCACACAATAGAAACAGAAGGATCATTGCCAAACTCCTTTTATGAGGCTACAGTAACCCCGATACCCAAACCACATGAAGTTACAAGAAGAAAGAAAATTGCAGACCAATCTCCCTCATGAACATTGATGCAAAAAAAAATACTCAGTATAATACTGGCAAACTGAATCCATGAACACATCAAAAAATTATCCACCGTGACCAAGTCGGCTTCATCCTAGAGATACAGGGTTAGTTCAACGAACAGAAATTTGTCAATGTAATCTAACCATATAAACAAAAAGAAGAAAAACCACACGATCATCTCATTAACTGTTGAAAAAGCCTTCAACAAAATCCAACAACCATTCATGATAAAGGTCTTGGAGAGATCAGGGATACAAGGAACATACCTAAACATAATAAAGGCAATATTCAGCAAACCAACAGTCAACATCAAACTTAATGAAGAGAAACTCAAAGAGATTTCACTTTAATCAGGAACAAGATAAGGCTGTCCACTCTTTCCTTATCTGTTCAATGTAGTGTCTCAATGACCCAAGGATCACTTCAAAGGACCCATTTCATAATGCTCCATAGCACTTCCAATAATGCCTCTCTTGGCCTTTCACATATCATCTTTGGGATCATAGCATTAAAACTATAGCCAAAGTATTACTACTGCTGATGCTATATTTATTAAGCCTTCCCAACTCAGGAATGAAGTTGGCTAGTCCTATTCTGATCTGGATGTTGGTTAATGTTGCTGTTAAAGAATAAGCTATATGCTTCTCTAAGAATTATATGGAGTGGCTTTCTCTACTGTTTCTCTGCAAGGCTTAGATGTTTTGGCCAGAAAGGCCTTGTTTTCTGTTGTCTGTGTTCTATCCCCATAGAAAATTTCAGATTAAAAACATCTATAGATCCTCACCTAGAATATATAAGTCAGGGGTCTCACTATGGTACCATTATTCCAGTCTTGAAATTTTGAAGCAGAATGCCTCATTTCCAATATTCAGGGTCCTTTTGTGACTGCTGAGTTAGGTCTAGAATATTTAGTTTTATTTAGAGAGGAAAAAGTAAAAATGGATGCATGTCATCCTTCCTGGAAGCCAAAGACTAACACCTTTTCTTCTATTTCTAAATGTATGCTGGGAAAATGAATACTTGTATAGTATATAAAAGTAGTTAATATAAAGTAAATATCTACAGTAATATCTTCTCTGGAATTTAGTGATGTAATTATGAAGGGTATTTGAGATTTGTTTGACTTTTATTCATTGGTAATGAGGTATCAACTTTCTGTGATGAAGACCCAAGCTCTCTGGCTACATAAGTTCTTTGGAAAGACTTAGATAATCTCTCATTGGTACAACAAAATAAGGCATTTCTGTTTTAATTTTCTGACAACCAGTTTTTGAAGAGACGTCAATTGTGTTTGCATTCCGTATTTTAATATTATTTATGAATAATAATAATGAAGATGACATGGATACACTAGGAAAGTATGGCACTCAACATACAATGGACCTTTGGATCAATGATGAATGAGGTTTAGACCTACTAATTTTCTTAGGCATTTTGCCCATCTTCTTTGTTAATATGCAAACATAAAGGTTTATCTAAATGTATTTCAAGGTCAGCATATCAGGAAGCTCTTTAACTGAGTTATAGTTTTCTTCTTTTTACTATTCTCACTGTTTCAATCAAATATCATTTAGAATCACAGTTAGTGAAATAGGAATTTAAATAGTATTTTAAATGTTTGGCCTATTTTGGATTTTATATTAGCTTTTATGTTCTCGAGACTACTTATTCAAAAGCAGAGAGCCCAGAGTTTATCAGCAAACTGTATTCTGAAAACCCACCATAACCTGTGATATGAAGACTTACCCTTGTAACAAAAGGATTGTGTTTTATGACATCATTCTGTGTTTCAAAAACCTCAGTCCACTGCTTTACTCTTTTTGCATAAGAAGACAAAATATTCATCAATTTGATGATACTAAGGAAATTATCTTTCTCACAAAACATAAACTATACTATCTGAAATAGATCAAATATAATACCACTTGAACTATTTGCCTGAAAAAATGTCCTTGATGTGACAAGCAGGAGATATCTAAGTGTTTGTTAACCTTTACCATGAAAGAAGATTAAATTTTCGTCACTGTAATAAGTCCCCAGGAGACTGTTCCACTCATTGCAAATTTGCTTCATTTATCTCATTACCTGAGATAACATTTAACATCTTGCTCAGTTGGAATAATTTGGTCTAATGCACATTATGTTTCTATGAATGATGATAGTGCAAGTGAAAGATGAAAGCTCAGTTACAGCAAGAACATTCCCTTAAATGTGCAAAATGTTGCCTAAAATATAAATAACAATATAAAGAGACCCTATTTGTTATTGTTCCAGAGCTCTTTTTACCCTATTGGCTTTCGTTACTTTCAGACCATTTTCAGAGAATGGTCTCTCTTGTTTCTTCGTTCATTCATTTCTCTGACCTTGTTAACTTTCCTGATTTGATGCTATGTCTTATCTTCTATTCTTAGTTGGAGAGAGAACAGGTTGCCTGTACAACAAAGAAACTTAATTTGGGATCTAAAGAGTCTTTGCTATTTTGAGTATTGGTTTTTGTCAATCAAGCTCCATTGTAATGTATATTCTGGGTGCTAAACTATGGTTTTTATTGCATAAACAATCATTTCAGTATTCTGTTTTAAATGAGGCTCAATTCTCTAGATTCTTAATTTTTATTAGTTAAGTATCATTTTTCTTGGCTAGAACAAGTTTGTATCAACACATCACACATTTCTAGGGCCTTTAAAATATTTAATATTGCATGTGTATTATTTTCTTAAAACTTTTTTTTTGATGGACATAGTTTTCCTGGGGAGCTAACTTTGGATCATGATTTCCCTAGTGTTCCATTTTAGATTCTTTAGCTTCACTACTATTTCTATTATTTCAATGACTTCAGTTTGGTTTTGTTTTTACTTATTTTAGCCCCTCTGAATATAGGTAAAAATGCTAATTTTTGAAAATTCATTGCAAAGAAATGAAGGCAATCTAACACACACAAACACACAGGCCTGCAACAGACACTCTGCATCTTGTCAAGGTGCCTGCAAGTTGTGCATTAAGCTCGGGGTTTCCAGCTTTCATGAGTGATCAACTATATTAATGTGTACTTTAGGTGATTCCCCTGTCACTAAATCATTTCTTGTCCTGAAAATAACCCTTGATCCATACCCCTATACAAAACCCCAATAAAACCCACTGGTTGACCAAGTTTAACTTTGGTTGTGTCCTTACTTTGAAAAGTCGTTGCTTCCCTATCTGGGGTGAGTAGACACTTGTTCATGTTTACCAAGAAATAGTGTCACACATAAACAATTACCACAATGGACTGTTTTAAAGACAGGATATCATTACATGATACTGTCAGTATTTTTAAAAGAAAGTGAACAATGACAGCCAGCTTCATTTTAAAGAAATAATATTTCATTGATAAGCTATTCCTTCTCTGTATTTCTCCATTTATACTTTCACTACACTTGTCAGTTTATTAATGAAAAATAACATATCAGCTCTCTGGATTTGAGGAAGTCTGTTCTTTTCACAAATGTCCAAGTTCCCAGATTTCTACTGGTTACCCCATGACAGTCCTATGATAGCCAATATTTTATGTGCAATTCAACCAAAGTTGAGCCATTTCTTCTTCAAATGTTATTTTATCAATTCCATGATGTATTCTTTATTTTATTCAGTCACAGACTTGTTAGTAAAAAATAATACATTAAGTTTGTCTTTAAATTAGCTTGAGTTATCCTTCTTTTTGGTAACTTATCATCTCTAAACAGTACACTTATGACATACTTTTCAGATGTACAGAACACTGTGAAAGAAGGGTTAGGGAGAATAAACAGTTGGAGGATAGGAAGAAATGTTGTGAAGTGACCTTTTCTCAGCACAACATAAAACCACTCAACCACAAACTCATGCCAGATGCAATTGTCTGCACTGGATTTGTGTAGGAATTGTTCTAACTAACAGCAGTCAGGCATGGGTGGAGAAGCATACCATGGGTTCTTACACTTTAGCAATAAACTAATGGCTATTAAGTATGTTCTGCAAGATGGAGAGTTACTGTCTTCATTTTTTTCTACCCACTATTGAGGCCACCAGATTCCAAATACAGTCACCAATTTGATGGTCAAAAAAATTAAAAATAAATAACTTGGAGAAGGGATGGAGGGGACAAATGAGGGAAATAGGGATAGGAGGTATGTTGCATAGTTTTATGTTAACTTGACAAAAGCTAAATTCATCAGAGCAGGGAACCGCAACAAAGAAAATATCTCCAGAAGATCATGCTGTAGGCAACTCTATAAGGCATTTTTAATGAGGGATGGTTAGGAGATGGTCCAGTCCATTGTGTGTGGTGCCATCCCAGAGATGGTGGTTCTAGATTCTATAAGAAAGCAGGCTGAACTTTAGAAATCTGTATGGCAGTTTCTCAAGAAATTTGGTTTCAGTCTACCTCAAGATCCAGCAATTCTACTCTTAGGCATATACCCAAAGGATGCACAATCATACCAAAAGAACATTTGCTCAACTATGTTCATAGCAGCATTATTTGTAATGGGCAGAACCTGGAAACAACATAGATGCTCCTCAACCAAAGAATGGATACAGAAAGTGTGGTTCATTTATGCAAAAGTGTACTACTCAGTGGTAAGAAACAATGGCATCTTTAAATTTGCAGGAAAATGGATGGAACTAGAAAAGAAAACATTCTGAGTGAGGTAACCCAGATCTAGAAAGACAAGCAAGGTATCTATTCACTCATAGATGCAAAGCAAAGGGTAGCTAGGTTACAATCCACAGGGTAAAAAGGGTGACCCTGGGAAGCACACTCATGGAGGGCCCCTGGATGAGAAAATAGTTAAGATTTCCTGGGTAAACTGTGGCCAAGTTGGGGGAGCAATGGAGGAGAGAGCAATAAAAGAGGTATCTTCATAGAGGGCACCATTATGAGATTAGGGAGAAACCTGGAGCTAGACAAATTCTCAGGAATCCACAAGGATGACCCCAGCTAAGACTCCTAGAAATAGTGGAGAGTGTGTCTGAACTGGCCTTCCCCATTAATCAGATTAGTGACTAATTGTCATCATAGAACCTGTATCCACAAACTGATGGAAGCAGATGCACACAGCCAAGCACTGGGATGAGCTCTTGGAGTTCAGCTGAAGAGAGTGAGTAAGGATCATATGAACAAGGAGGTCAAGAGTATGATGGGAAAACTACAGAGACAGCTAATGCGAGCTAGTGGGAGCTCATGAACTTACTGAAGGGGAAACTGTATTGGACTAATCTAGGCCCTCTGCATGTGCGTGACAGTCATGCGACTTGATCTGTTTGGGGGGGCGGCTGGGAGTGACACCATGACCCATCCCATGTGCATAAACTGGCTTTTTGGAGTCCATTCCCTGTGGTGAGATACCTTGCTCAGTCTTAATGGAGAGGGAAGGATCTTGGTTCTGTCTCAACTTGATATGCCAGCCGTTTTGACTCCCAAAGAAAGCCTTACCCCCTCTGAGTAGTGGATGGGGGTGAAAAGGGATAGGTGGGGACGGTAGAAGAAGGGGAGGAAGGGGAACTGGGATTGATATGTAAAATTAAAAATAAATTTTTCAAATAAAGAAAAAGCAGGCTGAGCCAGCCTTGGGTTGCATGCCAGTTAGCAGTACTCCTCCAAAGCCTCTGCACCAGCTCCTGCCTCCAGGATCCTACCCTGCATGAGTTCTTGCCCTGACATCTACTATGGCTAACAGTGATATAAAGAATAAGCCAAATAAACCATTACTTGCCCAACTTTCTTTTTTGTCATTGTCAAAGAAATTCTAACTGAGGCAGGAGGAAAATAAAAAGAGCGTGTGGGAAGAGAGGAGTTAGTATGCATTATATCTATATACGAAATATCAAAGAATAAGTTTTTAAGTATTAAAAATAAAAATAAAATATTAAAATGCTATTAAATGGAAACAATAAGAGATTTGAGATATTTGAATTATTTTTGAGAGTGAGAGAGAGAGGATTTTATTCAATAGGTTTAACATATGCAACAACAACAGACAAATTATTAGGGGTGGTGGCCACTGTGTTACTGACAAGTATTATGAGATATAGCTAGAAGACTGAAAAGTAAGTAGCACAGACACTTCATGATGTGTTATGGTCAAATTTAGGGGAGACTGGGAGTCATAAATCACTTGTATTTCTTTAGGACTCAGACAGACCACTCTATTCAAACCTTCACCAATTCACGAATTACTTTTAATTTCTTAAATATCAATTTTATTATTATTAACTATGTGTGTAAGTGTGAGTTTCTGTGACTGTATGCATGTGAGTACATGTGCTCATAGAAGCCAGAAGAAGCCATAGAATGTGTTGGAGTTAGAGTTGGAGTTCCAGGCAGTTGTGAGTAGTCTGACATTGGTACTTAGAACTGTCCTGCCATCTTCTATAAGAACAGTGTGTGACTTTGGCAGCTGAGCCATCTCTTTGGCCTTACCAAAGAATGTTTGAAGATCTTTTTGGCTGGTAACACTTTTGTTGAGGGAATCTACATTTTCTCATTGACAAGAGGTATTGCTATATATAACTAAAGTAAACAAATAATAAACCAGCATATTTTAAAGCTTGACATCTATAAAAATAGCTGGGTGCTCTGGCACAGTGTACATTCAAAGCAAACAGGAAATGGGAAGTTTCTGGTACCTATTTCAAACTCATTTGAAAACTGAAAGCTATTTGAGCCAGTGTCAAGGATGCATGAAATTAAATTTGAAACCCTCATCTCTAAGAGATGTCAGTTTTCCCTACGTTAAGTAGAGTCTTGGCAAAAATTTAAATTAGCAAACAAATAGAAAACTGGTTACCTACTCACAGAAATGTATGACACTGACACGACTAGTTTCATTTTCCTGTACATTCAATATACACTGGTGATTTAAGGGGTTGGAGAAAAACTTCAGTAGTTACAAAAGAGAAGTGGAAAGTCTCTGGTATAACAAAGAATCTCAGGGGTCAGCTCTTTTTGGAATAGGACCAAAAAGTAGAGGTTTTTTTTAGAGTTCTTGGTAAAGCCAACCTTGTAGAAAATATGCTTTCAATATAGTAATATACCTTTTTTAAGTTATAAAGCTGTTGGCCAATGGTTAGGGCTTCTTTTTCCCCTTTTAAATTTAAATTAGACGCAAGCTTGTTTTGCATGTCAGTCTCAGTTCCTTCTCCCTTCCCTCCTCCCCTGCCCCCCAACGACCCCCCTATCCCACCCCCTTCCTGCTCCCCAGGGAGGGTGAGGCCTTCCATGGGGATGTTCAAAGTTTGTCATATCATTTGGAGCAGGGTCTAGACCCCCCCCCAATATGTCTAGGCTGAGAGAGTATCCCTATATGTTGAGTGAACTCCCAAAGTTCATTCTTATACTAGGGATAAATACTGATCGACTACCAGAGGCCCCATAGATTAACCAGAACTCCAAACTGACATCCTTGTTCAGGGGGTCTGGAACAGTCCTATGCTGGTTTCCTAGCTATCAGTCTGGGGTCCATGAGCTCCCCCTTGTTCAGGTCAGCTGTTTCTGTGGGTTTCTCCAGCCTTGTCTTGGCTGGAGAGATGACTCACGGGTTAAGATCACTTATTGCTCTAGCAGAGGACTCAAGTACAATTCCCATCACCCATGTTGGTGGCTCACAACTGCTTACAACTCTAGTTCCAGGGAATCTGATAACCTCTTCTGCCTCTGAAGGCACTGTGATACATATGGATATACACATATATGCTCACATGTAAACTAATAAAACAATAAAACCATCAAAAAGAGTATTCAGCCATATATTTTAATTTTAAATACTATAAATTTACATGATATAGTTTATGAATAACTCAAAATTTAAATATTTAAGCTGTGAAATAAGGATATATTTGAGTATACACTGTCCAATTTTAAAATATACATTAATTCCCATAAATATCATTTTTGTTCACACATATGATAATAATGTCAGATATTAGAAAAATAATATTCATTTCCCTATATATATTAATATGAATTATAGAAATGTGAGTATAAAATGTAGTATCATTATTATATATTTGAAATATGGATTTTGTGTTGTAAATATTCTCTTCAGAAAGTAACATTTACTTCTTCTTATACTGCAAGGTTTCTAAATTTAGATCACATTGTCCTCTTACCACAGATTCCCTTCATGATGCAATTATATGTGGTCAAAATGTATCCCTTTCTCACTTATCATTTGATCCTTCCAACAATTGTAGGAGTTAACTCAAAATGATAAGTGTGATTTTAGGTAAGTAAACTGAAATTCAGATTACTAATAAGATTCAAATGAAAATACATGCTTTAAAAATTGAAGAGGGATAGCCAACACTTGGTGTTCTTGCTTTCCAATATATTATTCTCCTATTATACTATATGGTTCCTTTTAGTTTATTTACTTACTTATGTATTTCGAAGCATATACAAAATATCGGGATCATGTATTCCCTCCTTCAGCTGATACCTGCTAGGAAAGGAAAATCAGTGTTCTCTTTTTCACTTTCATAACCAGACCAACATTCAACATTAGCAACTGTATGCGAGCATCCAGTTATGCCAGCACCATTTGTTGAAGATACTTTCTTTGCGCCATTGTATAGTTTAAAAGTCTTTGTAAAAAAAAAAAAAAAGCAGGTGCCAAAAATCATGTGTTCATAGGAGTGTGGGTTAATATCAGGGTTTTCAATTCTATTCCATTGGTCTACCTGTCTATTTTTGTGCCAGTACAAAGCTGTTTTGGGACTATAACCCACAAATCCGTACACATAATTAAAAATAAAATGTTTTTTAAAAGATCAATGTACCTATAAATATTTGCATTTTTATTGTCTCCCTGCTATTCCCTTCATTCTCTGATTTTTTATTTATAGGGAGAAACCCTGATTAGGTTACAAGGGTTGAAGAAGGAGGGAGGTGCACACAGGGTGCTCTTTCCCTTGACTGAGCTGACTGGGGAGCATTTCTGGGTCCCTCCTGCTCAGGCACAAACCTGGTCAGTGGCTCCCTTGTGTGAGTACTTTTCCCCAATAAACTACCGATTATCAACCAATTTCTGACTCCACTTTGTAGTCATCTATATTTGTCACGATGAATTCATAATAGATTTTTAAATTGGGAAGTATGGTGCCTTCTCTTTTGTTCTATATTACAAAGGTTCCTTTAAGTATTGTGTGTGTGTGTGTGTGTGTGTGTGTGTGTGTGTGTGTGTGTGTGTACTTTTGTGCAGTGAGGGGATAGATAATATTAGGTCAAGAATGAAAGAACTTTTGTAAAATCATAGTAATACTGAATATTTTTCAGTTTATTTCAAAATTCATTAAATACAGGTAAATATTATTGTCTTATTGTTCTCTCTTGAACACTTTCAGATTTGTTCTCAAATATGAACTTCATAGATGACAATGTTATGATACAATTCAAAAGTATGGACAAACCTGAAATCCTGATAGCTTGAAAAATGTAAGAAATTAAAGAAGATACCAGAAAATGGAAAGATCTCCCATGCTCTTGGATAGGTAGGATCAACATAGTAAAAATGGCAATCTTGCCAAAAGCAATCTACAGATTCAATGCAATCCCCATCAAAATCCCAACACAATTTTTCGCAGACCTTGAAAGAACAATTCTCAACTTTATATGGAGAAACAAAAGACCCAGGATGGCCAAAACAACCCTGTACAATAGAAGAACTTCTGGAGGCATCACCATCCCTGACTTCAAGCTCTATTACAGAGCTATAGTCCTAAAAACAGCTTGGTATTGGCACAAAAATAGACAGGTAGACCAATGCAATAGAGTTGAAACCCTGTTATTAATCCACACACCTACGAAGCCCCTGTTTTTTTTTTTTTTTTACAAACAATGTAATAACATTTCAATCTCATTTTAAAAATTATCTTCCTATTCCACCATGAGTTGATTATTCACCCAGGGTCAAATCATTAGTAAATGTTTCTCATAGCAAGAACATGCAAGACAATGTCATTCTATCTGTACAATTTTATCCTCTATGTTTTGACTCTTCCTTGGCAAACTATATCAGCTATCATGACAATGAAGACAGGCTTGCCATTAAAAGAAGTCAGTCTTATATCCACTTTTATGAAACAACTTTTAGTTGGTTTACCATTCTCTTATCAACAGTTATAAATATAGACACACTAAATGATGCAACTCTTTTAGGAAATATGTATCAGTCAGAAAGGCACTACAGTCCTCGAAGCAACACAGTTTAATACAGGGAGATCAAGTTACTTTGTAGCCCCTACTCTGAAGCACTCCTAAATTGGCTTCATGGAAATGCAATCTTGTAGAAACAAAGGCTTACCTTAATTGAGGTGTCAAAGATCACAATTATCAAGTTGAAGTTTACTACCAGAGAATTATAAAATAGTACGTTGTGTCTATAAAATCCAAAATATGCATGCCTTATTAGTAGCAAGTATCCAGTAAAATGAAGACAATGCCCTAGGACTATGGATACTATTAAACTAGTCTAGGAAATAATAAAACCAAAGCACACAGTATAATTCATGACTGTAAATTCAACACTCAGGAGGCTGGTACAGGAGGATTGTCATGAATTCAAAGCCAGTATTGGCTATATATTGAGTGTGAGTAAAGACAGAGTTACATACTAGCACCCTGTTCCCCAAAAGTAAGTAAAACAAAAGAATAGAACCCAGAATTATAGAGAAAACAAAACTGAAAATTATTTATTCAAATAAATGAAAGACAAAATTTTAATGCAAGATTACATACCCTATTATTTGTACTTTTGGAAAGTACAAATTGTAATTTTGAGAATATTGTAGTTGTTACAAGTGAGAAGTAAAAAGATATGAGCTCTCATTTCAAAATCATATCAATAGGAAAGATTCTGAGTCAGAATTAGCATTCAGGGACTTTAGAGTGACTGCTATGAATATGGTTATGGAATTAAAAGGCAATAGACATGCTTGGTGACAGATGGGCAATCACAGAATAATAAATTATATAGAACAAAATAGAAATCTTACATATGATGAGTATTGCACTTGCAATGACATATTCACTGCATGACAATTAAACGGGACCAGAGACAAATTAGAAGTATCTGGCACAGGAAGTTATAACCACCGTTAAACAAAGCCAATCTTCCAGATGTTAACATAAAACTTTGTTTTGAAGGACTTTTACCTCATGCCATGTTATGTGATGAAAACAATAAGATATACTAAAATTAAAAAACAAACACCAAGCCGGGCGTTGGTGGAGCACACCTTTAATCCCAGCACTCGGGAGAGGCAGAGGCAGGCAGATCTCTGTGAGTTTGAGGCCAGCCTGGTCTCCTGAGCGAGTGCCAGGATAGGCTCCAAAGCTACACAGAGAAACCCTGTCAAGAAAAACCAAAAAAAAAAAAAAAAACCACCACCAAAGGATAAAAACATTTTGAGGGATAAAGCAAGCATGGGATATGAACTCAATTCTAACAGAGATATTATATTTCAAAGTAAAGTGACTATGATACTTATGTCAAGGAATTCAATTTTTACCAGAAGTTAACAATATGCCAGAAAAGACCAAGAGTGTGAGCAGAAAGGGAGAACTATTTCTTCTGCTTAAATCCAAATGATTGTAGTTGATTTTTGAGTAGTGTGTGAGATGAAATAAATTATAGTACTCCCGTCTCTTGGTGTCTGTTTCTCCAGCACCATTTTGCTATGTTCCTGGCATTGTTTTAAAAAAATAAATCAGCTATGAACATGTTTATTTATTTCTGCATAAATGTTCTGTTCTATTCATCTATATGTGTAGTTTTTATATCTTGCCAGTATCATCATGCTTTGATTTCTATAGCTATGGGGTAGATTATGAAATGGGATTAAGTATGCCTTCAGCTTTATGTTTTGGGCTATATGACCCTGTGTAAATTAGGATATTTTCCTTTTGTCAGTTTCTTGTTTGTTTGTTTGGATAAATGACATTGGAATTTCACAAGACATTGCAATTGATGTGGGTTGCTTTGTGGCATGGATATTTTAACATTAATATTGTGCAATTCATGAACGTAAGCAATCATTCCATTTATTTGTATTATCTTCAATTTTCCCACCAGTGTTGTATAGTTTTTCATGCAGATACTTTTATTCCATTTACTAAATTGAATCTCTTAATATTTTACAAGGATTATGGTGTTGTTTTTATCATTTATTCTTTATATTATACAGTTTCTTGTTGATCTGTAGAAACAACACTGATTTTTTCTTTTTTATTTAAATTAGAAACAAGCTTCTTTTACTGTCAATCTCAGTTCCCTCTTCCTCCCCTCCTCTGCTGCCCTCACCGACCCCTATCCCAACCACTTACTGCTCCCCAGGTAGGGTGAGGCCTTCCATGGGGGATCTTAAAAGTCTTTCATATCATTTGGAACAGGGCCTACACCATGCCCAGACAACACTGATTTTTGTACATAGCTTTTCTTGCCTGCAACTTGACTGATCATTCAGCCACCTAGTTTTCACAGAATTTCAAGGATTGTTTTGTTTAAACAAGATTATGACACCTGAAAACAGGAAAAAATGCACTGCTGAATATAGTTTGTTTGTAGGAGGCCTATGATTTTTTAATATATATGATTCAGGGGTCTTAATTTGTAGTTTTCTTTCTTTATATTGTTAGTGAATATTTCTATTATCAGGGTGATTCAAACTTTGTGAGAAAAAGGTAGAACATATTCCCTTCCTTTAACTTTCATAAAGACTTTGTAAAGGGTTCTTCTTTTTCCTAGTTGGCTACTATGGAGCTATTGGATAGTAATAAAAACAGCATGATGTTGGCATAAAAACCAACACATAAATAAATGGACTTGATCTGAAGATCAGGGCAAAAACCTATACACCTGTGGGCACCTACATTTTGATAAAGAAGACAGAAATACAAACTGGAAAACATCTTCAAATGGTGCTGGCCAAACCAGATGGCTTGATGTAAAAGAATCCGAATAGATCTATTCTGTATAAAACTCAACTCCAAATGGATAAAATTCCACAACATATAGTCAGATATATTGAATTTGCTAGAAGAGAAAGTGGGGAATACCTTTGAACTTATTGACACAGTAAAAAACTTTCTGAACAGAATACCAATAGCATAGGCACTAAGAACAACAATTAATTAATGGAAACTTGTGAAATTGAAAACTGGATGGCAAAGGACACCATCATATAAACAAAGAAGTTTGTAAGGATTCAGGCATTGTGCTGGCCTGCCCTGTCACTTGGCAGTGTGCATTCAGGCAGTACCCTGGTCATCCCAGGGATCCAGGGATCCAGGGTTGTGTATACCACATGCAGTTACAATGGAGCCCTTTAAAAGAAAGACACCCACCCACTTATGTTCTCTTTTGGCTCTCTCTTTCAGCTCTTTTCCCTCTCTCATTCCTTCTGTTCCCCTGGGCCAGACAGGACTTTTCCTGTCTCCCTTTTCTCTTCTGTCGTCTCTTCATCTCTGTGTATCTTTACCTGTTTTCTCTCCCCACTTCCCTTTCTAATAAAACTTCTCACTAAGCTCTGTCTCCCTGGCATGTTTGTCCCTCTGCCTGTGTCACCCTCACCTGCCATGGAATCCGCCAAAGTTCCCCCTCAAGCTTTCTCATAACACAGTTGGCTTCACAATGAGAATTTTCTTTTTACTAACTACACTTTCTATTGAGTGTTAATATCTAAAATATATCAGGAACTTTAAAAAACAGAACAACACAATTGAAAAGTAGACCAGTTTACCACGTTGAGTTGGCATTGTACAAAAATTAACAGCCATATTGGTCTAGAAATGTTGAACTTAATTTTTTTCCATTTGTACAGGGGTAATGCACTGTATTAAATATGTAAGGTCTTAAAAAAAGAAGGGATTTTGAGAGCCCATCCCATGTAAAGGGATGCTCTCTTGGCCTGGACACATGGGGAAGGGACTAGGCCTGGCCCAGGATGATGTGGTAGACTTTGGGGAGCCCCTTTTGAGGGCCTTACCCTGCCTGGGGAGTGGAGGGGGGATGGCTAGGGGCAGGTGGGATGATGGGGAGGGGGGAAGGAGAGGGAGAAGGGATTGACATGTGAAGGAAGCTTGTTCCTAATTTGAACTAATAAAATACAAAAAAAGAAAAGTAGAGTAACAATCTAAACAGAGTATTTTTGCAGATTTTTTATTTGAATTAGAAACAAGATTGTTTTACATGTCAATCCCAGTGTTCCCTTTCCCTCTCCTCCTCCCCTACAACCACCCCCAATGAAAACCCTATCTATCACATATCCTTTCTGCTCCCTGGGGAGGGTGAGGCCTTCCATAGGGTGTCATCAGGATTTATCATATCCTTTGGGATAGGACCTAGGCCCACCCCCGTGTTTCTTGGCTCAGGGATAAACAGTATTTTAAAAAGGTGAAGCACCAATGTTCTATAAACAAAGAAATGTTCAATGTCTTTAGTCATGAGGGAAATGAAAATCAAAACAACTTTGAGATAGCATATTCATTACATCAGTTAGAATGGCCAAGATCAATACAAAAAAGTGATAGTTCATGCTGGTGAGGATGTGGAAGGGAACACACATGCATTGTTGATGGGAGTACAAACTTGTACAGCCACAATGAAAATCACCGTGGCGGTTTCTCAGGAAACTTGGAATAGATCTAAGTCAAAATTGAGTTATACCACTTTTACTCATGTACCCAAAGTTCTTCACATCCTACTACAGAGATAATTAATCAATCATGTTCATAACTGCTTTTTTGGCTCTTTTGGTTGTTCTGTTAATTTGTTTGTTTTGTCCTATTAAGTTTTGTTTGGTTTTATTTTATCTTCTTACTTTTTTCTTTTAGATGCCTGTTTTCTTTTCTAATGAGAGAGAAAGTAAGAAAGGATGGGAGTGTGGGGAAATGAAGATGTGGGGCTGATCTGGGTGGAGTTGGAGGAACTAAAGCTATAATAAAAAGATATTATAGGAATAAATCTCTGTTTTCGATTTTAAAAGAAATGGCATATTAAATAAGTGTTAAAAGTAAGGAGATCCATGTTTTTGAGACTCACAGTAAATATTCTTAGCAAGAACATCAAAAAAGGGTGCTTTGACAGAAGTCAAACTTCAAATTTTTCATTTCTTTAAGATTTGTACTTAAGCCTGGCGTTGGTGGTGCACACCTTTAATCCCAGCACTTTGGAGGCAGAGGCAGGTGGATCTCTGTGAGTTCGAGGCCAGCCTGGTCTACAGAGGGAATGCCAGGATAGGCTCCAAAGTTGCAAAGAGAAACCCTGACTCGAAAAAACAAAAAGCTTTGTACTTAGTTGTTTGAATGTATCTTGGAATTTCTGCATTTCACTTATTTGTTCTAATTTGTTTGCAAATAATGATTCATACTATCTTTTCATGGTCCTTTATACTTTATATTGCCACCATACAAGTTTGACTATGACCTGTTTTTATTACTGAGTTCATTTTAGATATTCTTTCTTTCATATTTAACCTAGACAAAGTTTTTAAAATTCCATTTTACTGCTAACTTTCCTTTTATTTTCTTAGTTCCGGTTCCACTTATGTATTCTCTGATCCTTATCACCCCTTCCTTGCACTAGCTTTCCGCTTACTTTAGTCTCCTTGAGATTAGTTATAGGCTATATAGGAATTGTCTTCTTTTCATATTTGTGCATATACTCATACAAAATTTGCTTTAAAGAGCTCCTTGTGCTGCATCCCATAAGTTTTGATGGATCTTTTCCACTCATATAATATATATATATATATATATATATATATTATATTTTAATTTCCTTTAACCTGCTGAGCATATTTTAAGGACATGTTTAATTGTCACACAGAAAATTGAGATTCTTAATTTCTTTCTACTATTAATATTTACTTTCATGCCATTTTGATTAAAAGAAGACTTATGAAGATAATTTCAGTCATCATAAAAACATTAAGTCTTTTTTGTAAATGAACAAAATATTTGGTAAAGAGGGTTCTCTGTGCACTTGGGAAATATGTATTCTATTACTCTATGGGAATATGTTAAATCCATTTGTTTTAAATGTTTGTTATAATCCAAAACATCCAAAATGATTTTCTGTCTGGGTTGCCTGTTCATTGTTAAAAGTTGGCATTATCTTTTTCAGCCCCCTCCCCCACCTTCAAGGATTAGGGATCTATGCAGAAGAGAAAGGTGGAAACTATAAGATGCAAAGGTGGTAGATGGCTTTAAGGAAACAGCATCTTCCTGACACAGCAGGCTTGATATACATGGGAACTCACAGCCACTGTGACAGCACATAACAGCCTGTAAAGATGAAAAGCCGAGGAAAAATCCCAGCACTGAGAAGGGGAAATGGACTCAAAGTCCCACCCCTAGTCAAGAAGCTATTCACAAGTGGTACCTGCTGGAAAAGAAAAATCAGTTTTCCTCATTACAGTGACACATTGCAGGACAGCCTTATGCTCGGGAGGATTTGGCCAATAAAAAGTCAATTGTTTTGTGTGGCTTTTTAGAATTTATTTTATTTTTTTATTTGTCCTTTTAGATAGAAAGACCCTGAATTTGAGTGGGTACAGGGAGAGGGAGGAGATGGATGGGGTAAAGGGATTGGAAATAATGACATGAAAAATACTTCATGGCATTCTTCAATAAATAAAAAAAAAGAAGCAATAGGGAAATGTAGGGTATTAATCTCTCCTATTTTTATGAAAACATATCTTTCTGAAAATTTTACTAATATTTCTTTATTATATTTAGGTATCCCAATGTTGTATTACATTATTATACTTTCTTAATGAATTGGTATCCTTATCATAATGACTTTCTTTTCCTTACTTTATGTTTCTTTATTTAATATTGATTTTTTCTGGAATAAATATACTCTTGCTTTTTATTCATTTCCATTTGCATAGAATATTATTTTCATTGTTTAATTCACATGTTTACTTGAAGGCAAAGGACTCTTTTTATAGATAGCATATAATAAAATAATATTCACTTTATTTATTTAGTCACTATGTATTTTGAAATTTTCTCTTAGTGTTCTTTATTTGTTTTGCCTTAGAGAGGATTAGATTGTGTAGCCTAGGCCACTTTACAGCTTGTATTGAAGCTCAGTCTAGACTCTTATCTCTTCATTGCAAGCATTTGATTGTAGGTATGTACCACCAAATAAACTTAGCCAATATATGTCTTCATTGGATAATTTAAAATATATAAACTCAACTACTCAGAATCAAAAACTTACCATGGTCTTTTTGTAAACAGTTGAGTTTAATTGGGGGGTGCAGATTGTTATACATCATTTTTTTTCTCTACTGCCTTCTTCTTCAGTTTAAGTGTTTGTCTCTTGTGATAAATGGGCAATCTGCCTGAATTTGTTTTGAAGGCAGGAGACATTATGCTGTATTTTAAAAAATAAGTTTCTATTTACTGTGAGAGTTGAGGAGAGTTGAGTTCTTCTCTGTTTCTTGGAAGCTGAACTTCCCCAATTGATGACCTTGATTTATTTTGGAGAATGTGCTGACCCTCTCTGACCCCCCCCCCCCGACCCAGTTTCAATCACATGGTGTGTGACTTCATGACATTTTTAAAAGATTTTTTGTATTTCATTGTTGCCCCATTGTCTCCCCACTGTAAAACTCCTCATGATTTTACTCCTTAAATGGGGCCCAAGAGGAAGAGTTGGGGCTGCTCTCTTTACCCCACTTAGAAGGCAGTCAGTAGCCAGCTTTTGTATGCACCCCAATAAAAATCAGGCTTGCTTCAAATTGGCTCAAATTGTGGTAGGGGTTTCATTCTTGTTTTGGGATTAACATTTTCTGTGTGCCATAGTGAGAGTTGATCTCAGATGGCTGGATCTTGTCTTATATATTTTAAGTGTCCTTGAAGCATTGCTGTTGACAAAACCTGAAAGGACACAAGGTAATCATTTTGGTTACTTTCATTTGTGGTCAAAACCACTGGACTCTTTTGTGACAATATTTGTTAAGATCTCTGAGTCTCTTTTTTATTAATTGGGAATTTATTGTGTAATGTATGGCAATTGTTACCAGGTGTGGTTTGTAGACCTTCCTATAGAGTGATAGAAATTGCATCTGATCAATGTTATTTAGGAGTAGCTATAGAGCAAAGACCTGATGCATAAGCTCGTGTGCAGGTGGCAGGGTAGTGGTGGTCCACTCCTTTAATCCCAGCACTCACTCAGGAGGCTTAGGAAGGAGAATATGAGTTCGAGGTCAGCTCGGTCTACATAGCTAGTACCAGGATAGGGTAGGGTCCAAAAACGAGGAGGAGGAGGAGGGGAGAGGAGGAGGAGGAGGAGGAGAGAAGAGAGAGAGGAGGAGGAGGAGGAGCAGAAGAAGAAGCAGAAGCAGAAGCAGAAGCAGAAGCAGAAGCAGAAGCAGAAGCAGAAGCAGAAGCAGAAGCAGAAGCAGAAGAAGAAGAAGAAGAAGAAGAAGAAGAAGAAGAAGAAGAAGAAGAAGAAGAAGAAGAAGAAGAAGAAATATTAAAATATTATCAGGTGGTAGTGTGGGCACATCCACTGCCCTATTGCCCCATTGCTACCTGCACATGAAGTAGAGATGCAGTCAGAGGACTAAAAAATTAGAAAAAGATTGTGTGGAGAGCTACAGCATATCTAGTGTTAAAGGTAGAAAGTAGTTCTCTATGGAGGCTGAGATAGTACCTAAAGAACAAGCATACTGAGATCATACCTCTGGAGCCTTAGATGTCAGCAGGCTCACCATAGTGATGCCTCACGTGTTTGAGTGGTGGCTTATGCAGAACAGACAACAAGAAGTCTTATTGAGAAGAGTAAGCACTGATGGGGAAACCACAGATGGGGTGTTGAGACATAAGAGGACTGCAAGTGGTTATGCCTTCTTTCCAAAAGAGCATACTCAGCGCTGCTTCTTGGGGCTGGGAGGGTTATATAGCATTGGGAAAATTTCTCAATGAATAATATTTTTAAGATCACCCAAATTCCTCTCAGAATTTTACATTTTTATGTTATTCTCCAGCCTTTTTATTCTTTTCTTTTTTTTTTTACTCTTTACTAAAAATAGATGATTTTCTCATACAATATACCATGATTAGTTTCCCCTCCCTCTATTCATACCAGTTCCTCCTCCCTTCCTCTCCCCTCTGGAACTGTGGGGTCAAGCAGGTAAGAATCTGTAATGCAACTTACACAATACATGTTGCTTTGTTGATTTTCTTTACCTGTTATTTCGGGGGCGTGGGTTCACTTACTTGCTTAGCTTGGACTTGGCCTGTATTTTTGTGGCTAGAATTACCTACCTGCACCACTAGTCCTGACTTCTATTTTTTTTTCTTTTTTATTTGTTCTTCTCTCATATCCAGACCACAGTTTCTCCTCCTTACTACCCTTGTAGTACCTCCCGACATTTCCTGTCTCCCAGATCCATCCACACTCTTCCTTCCCTCATAAAAGAGAAGGGACATAACCAAATATGCCATAATATGCTACAATAAGATAAGCAATACCCTCATATCAAAGGTGGATGAGGTGGTCCAGTAGGGGGAAAAGAGTCCCCACAACAGGCAAAAGAGTCAGATACAGCCTCTGGTCCCACTGTTAGGTATATCACAAGAAGACCAAGTTACACAACCATAACATATATGCAGATGGCCTAGGTCATATCCATATAGGCTCCTTGATTGTGAGTTCAGTCTCTTTGAACCCTATGGGTCCTGCTTAGTTGATTCTGTGGGCCATTTTCCTGTGGTGTCCTTGACCCCTATGGCTCCTATAATCCTTCCTCACACTCTTCCTTGGGATTCCCCGTGACCCACCTAATTGTTGGCTGTGGGTCTCTGCATTTGCACCCATCAGTTGCTGTATGAAATCTCACTGATGCTTGTGCTAGTCTCCGGTCTACGAATATAGCTGAGTATCATTAGGAAACATTTCATTGATTCTTATTTTTTTTTCTTTGCCAGTCATGTTTGGTTCTATCCTGGGTCTCTGGGATATACAGCCTCTGGTTCTTGACCCTCAAGGCAGTGTCAGGAGTGGCCTTCTTCTGGTGGCATGTGTCTCAATTTGGACTAGTCATCCTTTGGTCACTCTCACAAGTTCTGTGCAACCTTTACCTCAGCACATTATAGGCAGGACAAACTTTAGGTCGAAACTTTTGAGAGGCTGGGGTAGTGTCCCGATCCCTGCATTGGGAACCTTGCCTAGTAACAGAAGATGTCTTGTTTAGGCTCCATATGCCCCATTACTAGGAGTCTTCAGGAAGGTCACCCTCTTAGATTACAGGGAGTTTCCATCACACTAGATTTCTACCTCATTCTTGAAATGCCTGCCCCACCCAATTCCAGTCATCTCTCCCAGCACTCTGTCTCTCCTCAGCACCCCAATTTTAATTTAATGTTTATAATGAGTAACAAGAGTTTGGAGATTCCTACTCATTCATTTTATTCATTCATACCATTCTCATCTAGAGCTTTTTTTGCTTTTTGTTTTTTTCTGGTCTGAAAATTCGAATTTAAGAGTTGACAGTTGAAGTTATGAGTGGTTGTAGGTTGCCTACTCTGGAAGAACAATCTGTGTTTTAATTTAATGAGTAATTTTGATAACCACTCTTAGGTTGTTATCAACATATATCTATGGTTGTAGTTCATTACTTAAAAAAGTATGAATGTTGAGAATATCAGAAATAGAAAGGTTGATAATATTAATGTAGTGAAAACACAGCACATGAGAATTATATTCCCTGATAAACGGAGCTTTTATATTCTTCCTGAGAGAATTTTCTTCTCAATTTATTCACTTGTGTGAATATCTCTATATAAGACAGTTTAGAGAAAATGTGAAGTTTTACACTTTGGGTAATTTTTCCCAGAGGTCAGCCCCACTATTGAATTTTCCATTGTTCTTTCAGATAAGGGAATAAATTTCACACTTGTATTTAAACTATCTTAAAGTGCTTTGCAACGAAGATATTGACTCAATGTGCAAATGATAAACAACCTAAGATAAAGCTAACAGGATTTGGGTGTAAATACTTTACAATGAAAATAACTTCTAGAAGAACATATAAAAAACTTGTGTTTTGGAGTGGAGATACCAATTCTTCCTGAATAAGTCCATAAATGCAACGAAAAACTCCTCAGCTTTCCCACAAAGTATAGTTTATAACATTTTCTTATCACAAAATGGGATTTTCATATATGAATATATGTAAACAAATCTAGAGTTAAGTTTGTGATACATTCATTCTTACAGAAAAATATAAGCCACTGGGTGGGTGCTGTGTACTAAACCCAGGTACTCTACATTTGTTTAACTATGTAAAGACATGTTGCACTTGTGTAGCTATAGAAAGATAAGTTGCAATTGTTTAACTATTTGTTTAACTTTAAGATAGTTTAAATCCAAATGTTAAGGTAGTTAATATATTTTATCTAAAACCCATGGAAAATTCAATAGTGGGGCTGACCTATGGGAAAAAAATAACCAAAGTTATTTCACATTTTCTCTACACTCTGTAATATAGAGATATACACACAAGTGAATACATAGTGCTAACTACAATAGCACCAAGTACTCCGAACTGCTGTGTTGTGGAATATTTGCTTAACTATGTAAAGATGTGTTGTACTTGTTTAACTATATAAAGATGTGTTGCATTTGTTTAACTATATAAAGAAGAGTTGCATTTGTTTATGTTGCTGAATATTTAACTATGTAAATATGTTACATTCAATTATGTAAAGATATGTTGCTGATTTACCTTGCCTACCTAAGGTACCTGATTGGTATAATAAAAAGCTAAACTGCCAATAGCAAGGGAGGAGGTATAGGGGGAACTCCTTGTCAGGGAAAATAAGTAGGAGGAGGAATTTAGTCTCAAGATAAAATATGAAAAAAGAAGAAAGAAAAGGAGACTACAGGGAAACACCAGGGACCGGTTTTTCATACATGGAGGAAACAGGAAATTAGGACATACAGAATGAAAGAAAGGTTAAAAAGACCCAAGACAAAATGTACATGAATAGAAACATGTGAAATTAAGTTAAAAGAGCCAGTAGGGCAAGCCTAAGCTTGTCACTGGGTCTTTATTTGGCAACTGGATAGTGGTCTAAATAAAATGTCAACTATACTGCTGAGCTATCTTCCAGTCTTATCATATATATATAATATATTATATATATATATATATATATATATTTCAGCATATTATATTAACCAAGTGACAGATTTATCATTATTATTGAATTTGTTCTGTAGCTTGTAGTATGACTTTACTGATAAATGGTTTTCTACGTGTATAATGATAGCTATATTATTTATGTAGACATGTATGAGTATTTATTATAGTAACTCTAAAATTGGTGCCTGGCTTTAAGAAATATTATTCTAAGTAGGCAGCAATATTTGACCTCATTTACCTATATCACTTTGGATGGAGTTAAATGCAAATTACTATTTTTACATATAATACAGAGATTTTTATTGAGAATTAGGAAATCTGTAATGTTAAGAATATTTGGAAACAGGAAATGTAAATTTAGTAAAAAAGTTTGTTTCGTGTGTATGTTTCTTTGTTTTCCACTAAAAAATGTGATTGGATAGGAAATAGACATGATCATTGCTTTGATTGTGGGAGACTTCTTAGTGGGGGAATTTTCTGCCAGAGATTGAATTCATAATCATCTTTTTTGCTGTTGTTTTGTTAGATGCCTAGCTACTTCTGAGCAGCAGAATGTCCATACAAAGAACCTTTATCTGTTAAGGCTCGTAAGCAGCAAGGGTTTCTATTTAATACACATTATACTTAAAGACTCAGAAGGTTTCATAAGAATCCAAATCACAGCATCAGATAAATTACATAATCTACATGAGTGAATACCAGGCAGAATAAATACAAATTGCATGACATTCCTTTGTGGCATGTATCTGTTACTTCTGAGTAATTGGAGGAAAAATGTCATATTGGCTTTGCATTTTAAAAATAACAGGAATTTAAAATGATAAAAAAAGATCTCCTTGAGAAGAGGTAAGGAGATATTCTTTTTAAAATGGGTGCCAGTTCAGGCACGAGTGATACTTACTGGATCCACTGCCAGTGGACCCGTATGTCCAAGCCCCTGACTGACACCAACATTCAGGGGGCTTAGTTTGGTCCTATGCAGGTTCCCCAGTTGTCAGTCTGGAGTCAGTGAGCCCCCACTTGCTCAGGTCAGCTGCTTCTGTGGGTTTCCCCAGCTAGGTCTTGACCCCTTTGCTCATCAATCCTCCCTCTGTACAACTGGACTCCAGGCATTCCATTAAGTGCTTAGCTGTGAATCTCTGCTTCTGCTTCCATCAGCTACTGGATGAAGGCTCTAGGATGCCATTTTAGGTAGTCATCAATCTCATTATACAGGAAGGGCATTTAAGGTACCCTCTCCACTATTGCTTAGATTCTTAGTTGGGGTCATTCTTGTGGATTCCTGGTAATTTTCCTAGTGCCAGGTTTCTCGTTTACCCCATAATGACTACATCTATCAAAGTATCTCTTTCTTTTCTCTCCTTCTCTGTCCTCCCCCGACTTCAACTTTCCTGGGACCTCCTGTTCTCTTCCCCCATCCCTTTCTCATCTCCTTTCTCTCCTGCCTCTCCCCCCCTCCCCTGTGCTCTCAATTTACTCAGTAGATCTTGTCCCTTTCCCATTGTTTATTTTAGGGTCTTCCTTGTTTCTTAACTTCTCTGAGGATGCGGATTGTAGGGTGGTTATCCTTTGCTCTATGAGGGATACCTTGATCAGTTTAGAAACAGGGTGAGAAGGGCCTTGTTCCTGCCCCAAATGATGTGATAGACTTTGATGGTTCCCCATGGGAGGCCTCACCCTCTCTGAGGAGTGGATGGGGGATGGAATGGGGAGATTGAGGAGGAGTGGGAGAAAGGGAGGGAGAGGGAACTAGAATTGGTATGTAAAATAAGATTGTTTTTAATTTAAAATGTAAATAATAAAAAATGGGTGTCAAAAGATTTGGTCATTTATTGATTCCATAAGAGGTCAGGTGGGATGCTGTATATTTAGGTAATTTTGAGGCATTTTCTGTGGACAGCCAGGCTTTATGCTTGGTGGTTTACACAAAGGAACAAACTCATCAGAGCTCTTTTGTTCTTTTTCTTCATGTCTTCTGGATAGATGAAAAAGTTCACTAAAATTTCAGGCCAGAAGGCTAACATAACTATTAAAATCCAGAATTAAGAAAGAGCCAGGGTTGGTGAAACCCACAGAAACAGTTGACCTGAACAAGGGGGAGCTCATGGATTCCAGACTGGTAGCTGGGAAACCAGCATGGGACTGATCCAGACCTCATGAACATGGTTGTCAGTGTGGAGGCCTCAGAAATCTATGGGGCCTCTTTTAGTAGATCAATACTTATCCCTAGCATAGGAATGGATGTTGGGAGACCATTCCATATAGAGGGATACTCTCTGAGCCAAGACACACGCGGGGGGTGGGGTGGGCCTAGGCTCTATCCCAAAGGATATGACAGACTCTGAAAACCCCCTATGGAAGGCCTCACCCTCCCTGGGGAGCAGAAAGGGTATGGGATAGATAGGGTCTTAGTTGTGGGGAGAAAGGGTAAGAGGGGAGATAGAGGGAACTGGGATTGACATGTAAGAAAATATTGTTTCTAATTTAAATTTAAAACTGGAGAAAAAAGAACTAGAGGGGTGCAGAAGGGAGGTTGGGGGGGTATGGGAGGATGAGAGAAGGGAAGCTGTGGTTAAAATATAAACTAAATGGGAAGAATAATTAATCAAAAAGAAATAGTCCAGAAAATATAAAACCTAGATATCAATTGATATAAAACTCGACTATTGGTTTTTATTTTTAAAGAAATTTATTTTTCATTTTACATACCAAACCCAAGTTCCCTCTTCCTCTCCTTATCATGCTCCCTTTCATCCCGTTTCCACCCCCAACTACTCCTCAGAAAAGGGTAAGGCCTTCCCTGGAGAGTCCACAAATTCTAGCATACCAAGTTGAGGCAGGGCCAAGCTTCCCTCCCCCATCCCCATCAAGGCTGAGTAAGGTATCCCACCACAGGGAATGGACTCAAAAAAGCTAGTTTATGTATCTGGGATACATCATGGGGTCACTCCAAGCTCCTCCCAACAGATCAAGCCACATAACTGTCGCCCACATGCTGAGAGCCTAGATTAGTCCAATACGATTTCCCCAGTGGTTAGTTCATGAGCTCCCACTAGCTCAGGTCTGCTGTCTCTGTGGTTTTCCCCATTATACTCTTGACTGTCTTGTTCATATGATCCTTACTCACTCTCTTCAACCGAACTCCAGGAGCTCAGCCCAGTGCTTGTCTGTGGGTCACTGCATCTGCTTCTGTGAGTTACTGAATGTAGGTCCCCCACTTTGTGTGTGTGTGTGTGTGTGTGTGTGTGTGTGTGTGTGTGTGTGTGTGTGTGTGTGTGTGTTAGATTTAAATTAGAAACAAGCTTGGTTCACATGTCAATCTCAGCTCCCTCTCCCTCCCTTCATCACACCCCTGCCCTTCCCCAGCCATGATGAAAATTAGAATAGTCACTAATCTGATTAAAGGGGAAGGCCCTTTCAGACACTCTCTCCACTATTGCTCAAATATTAGCTGGGGTCATCCTTGTGGATTCCTAAGAATTTCTCTAGCACCAGGTTTCTCCCTAACCCCATAAGGACTCCCTTAATCAAGATATCTATTTCTTGCTCTCCCCAGTCCATCCCTTCCAACTTGATCCCTCTTGTTCCCAATCCATATCCCCTCTATTCTACCCCCTTGCAGTTTACCCAGGAGATCCTAACTGTTTGCATTCCTGGGGCCCTCCATGTGTGTCCCTCTTAGGGTCCCCCTTTTTACCTAGCTTCTCTGGGGTTTTGGATTGTAGCCTGGCTATCCTTTGCTTTACGTTTTATATACACTTATGATTGAATACATACTGTGTTGTCTTTCTGGGTCTGGGTTACCTCACTCAGGATGGTTTTTTTTTTTTTTTCTAGTTCCATCTATTTGCCTGCAAGTTTCAAGATGTCATTGTTTTGTTTTGTTTTTACGGTTGAGTCATACTCTATTCTTTAAATGTACCACATTTTCTTTATACATTCTTTGAGCATCTAGGCTGTTTCCCAGCTCTGGATATTACAAATAATGTGTCTAGGAACCTAGCTGTGCAAATTTTCTCACATCAATATTTCCCTGTTTTAAGAGTTATTTTGATGTTTGCATTATGTAATCTGACACAAGTCATGAGAGTATTTGAAATTGTCCTCAATTTGTGAAGGATACAGAACTGAGAGATCAAAGCTTGGCAGCCTGCTCAACAGCCACTTTACTGCAGTATCGTGTTATTTGTGCAGCTTTCTAATTACAAGATCACAGTTTTCAACACAATCCAATTTGTTCTTGTTTTAGTTTCTACTTGTTACTGTAGTGAAACACAGTGATCAAATACAACTTAGGAAGAGAAAGGGCTTATTTGGCTTTTAGCTTCTGCTCCATCATCAAAACAACACAAGGCAAGAACTCAGACACTTGAAGCAGATACCATGGAGGAATGAATGATGGTAACACTGTTGTCATGCAAATGTGAATAGGGAGAATTGCTGTAGAGTTGCATAGACAATTTTTCAAGTGGGTTGTTTGTATTCTTCGTGTTTAATTGTCTGAGTTCTTTGCTATTCTATACCAAAATCTTCTGTCAGGTGTATTTCTGGCAAATATTTTTCCTGTTCTATAGGCTGCCTTTTTGAATGATTAAAAGTTAAGTTTCCACTACAGAAACTTTATAATTGCACTTCCTAATTGTTGTTCCTATTTCTCGGGCAACTGGGGTTCTTGGGAGCTCATTGGACAAAGGAGAGAGAACATACTGCTATTATTTTGCTAAATGTACAAAATGTCAAACTTCCCTATAAGTACATATCATGCACCCATCAATTTAGTTCACTTCACAGATATTATCTGAGAGGATACATTATGCATTGGGTAATGGTTAATGCAGAAACCAATAACTAGTCAAAGTAAATAGAAAAGCTATTGACCTCTCAGCTCCAGATGGGATGTCTATGCTGCACTTCTTCCATCTGAAGGTACAGGGCCTATCAATAAAGTTGAAGATATAATTACAAGCGACATAAGTCATTTGTGAATGGTGAAAGACAGTGTCTTCTGGATATAAAAGGGCTGACTGGACTCATGAACGGATAGCATTGGTGATTGCCTGCACACAGCCTGCACAAGATCAAGCCAGTCAATATTACAGCATGGATTAGGAAATGTCTCAATGAGCTCCCACTTTAAGCTAAAAATCCATTGACAGCTGGTGGCTCTTGAGGAGTGGGTTTAGGTTTTTTAAAAGTATTTTCCTCTGAGTTATTACTAAGCTCAAATAGGATACATTTTTATCAAACCCACACACTCAAGCACAGGGGTTTATTTATAAGAGGGGCAAATGAGTGTAAGAGTCAGAGGTGACAGATGGCTCTAAGGAAATATCTTCCAGAACAATATGGATGATACTCATATGAAATCTCAGAGACTGTGACAGCATACACAAGATTTTGTGGATTCAAATCAGACAAAACTCCATGACAGAGAAGGGGAAATGGCAATGTCCCATCTCTAAAGAAATTATTTACCACTGATAGAAGCTGAGAAAGGGAAGATCAGCTTCCTCCAATGGGGTGAAACTGGGTATATGTGCTACTCTCCATGCTCAAGAATTACTGACCAACACAAAATACTCCTCATATTTATTTTATATATGCCTTTTCTGTTTTGTTCTGATACGTTTTAAGAAATTGCTTTCTCTGACTGTTCCTAAGCAAAAGAACATGAATTTGAATAGGTAGAAAACTCAGGAGATTCTGGGAGGAGCTGTGGTAGGCAAGATAATGTGATTAAAATGTATTGTATGAAAAAAGGCTCCAGAATAAGTCAATCAGATCTCTAGGGAATAACCGCACGTTCATTAATATATAGGCAGCACCCATTGGGCTAAGTGGGCTACAAACAGAAAGGGGGGGGCCTGAAATTGGAAGCACATCTGAGAAAAGTTACAGGAGAGTTTGGGTTTAATACTATCAAAATATATTCTATACACATAAAATTCTCCAATAATTAGTAAGCATATTATACTTTAAAAAGCTGCATCTCACTCCATTAAGAAAACTATCAACAGTTGTTTTTAGGGAGCAGAAAACTCATTAGTATGCTTTCTCCTTTCACATAATGGAAGCTTAACTTGGTGAGTGCTTGCCCTCTGGAAAACCATATGATTGTTCCAGAAAAGAGAACAAAACCTCTTCACTGTCCTAATCTCCTTACGAGTTACAGCCATTCTTCAAGTGCTTGCTGGGCTGCATCATTAAGCTTCCTATACTTTGCTCTCTCAAATGTGCACTTTGTGTCTTTTTCTGCCTCATTTATTTTCTTTTTTTTACAATCAACTTAAGTTTTATCAGTAACAGCTATGCCACAGACTCAATTTACTCCCCTAAAGAAATTGTCCCTTTACTCTTTAATTGAGCCTTAGACAAGTTATCAGAACATAGGCAGAAGGCAGACAAATTATTTGACAAAATATCATAGGAACGGCCCATGTCCCTGTTGCCATTAAATTAAGTCTTTGCTTCCCTTTGAAACCTCTGGAGGAAGCCCTCTACAAACTGCTTTTCTCAACAACCAATCACATTTCTAGCCCGACAAAATTCCAATGTCTTCACATTTCTCAAACAAAACAAAACAAAACAAAACAAAACATGTTTAGGTTCTGCATAGCATCAGCCCTTTCTCTGGTTCGAACTTCTGTATTCATTTCTTTTACTGGCTCTGATAAAAATGCTATGGCCAATATAATTTAGAAAAGAATTCATTTTACTTATAGATTCAGAGTTCTTAATGGCGTTTAGAATGGCTGCAGGAAGTAGAAGCGGAAACTGAGAGATCACATGGTGCAGAGACTGAACTGGAAGTAAGCACAGAATATGAACTCCCAAAACCTGCTTTCAGTGGCATTCTTCCTCTAGCAAGGCAGCACCGGCTTCTCAAACAGTACCTTCAACTAGAGACTGGGACCATATATCAAAATACTTGTGAATATGAGGAACATCTCGGTCAAACCAATACAATGAGCTATTTGCGACATAACAGAAAAGGGCTATTGGAAGGGTGGAAGTTTGAGGATGATGGGGGATAACACTGCTTGAGAGGAAAGAACAAGAACACATTATGTATGAAAATGCTGTAATGAAACCCATTACTTTGTATGCTAATTTAAAAACTAATCATCTAAACATTTTGCTTGCGTGCAATGCTTGCCTTGGTGCTCTGCCAATTTCTTGCTCTTACACAGTTTATGATGTATTCAAACTCGGGGTTAGCTAT
This sequence comes from Cricetulus griseus, assembly GCF_003668045.3. Taxonomy (NCBI): domain Eukaryota; kingdom Metazoa; phylum Chordata; class Mammalia; order Rodentia; family Cricetidae; genus Cricetulus; species Cricetulus griseus. Next base: position 34,946,146 of record NC_048604.1, on the reverse strand, counting down.
TCATCTATAACTCTAGTCAGATCAATCTTAAAATATGCCATTTTGATAAGAAAGATGGCTAATTGTGTGTTGATTACATTCCCCCCACACAACCTCCAATCATAGTTTTATTTGCCTCGCTTCATTCAACAAACTGCTGTTAGAATTGATCATGTTCTACAATAGCAGCATTTAGCTTTGGAAGATTTTGAACGAAAATAATTAAATTGGAGTGTTTACCTATGCTCAGCCTAGTTTCTTCCCAGCAATTTTGGCTGTTTTTGATGAGAGCTTGGCTGTTTCTCTGGATTAGATGCTCTTTCATTTGAACTGAAAAGCACACTCTTGGAAGATATGGCAATTTCACAGAAACAAATGAGAGTATTCAGTCTGTGTTGCCTCATGCAATGCCTGCAATCGATACATCCTTGAATGACTGATTTAACAGTGACTGTCGTTATGAATATGGTATTGCACAAAGCCTGGATTCATGGTGGGAAAAGACTTGAGATTGCTTGCAGGCAAGTATTCTCCCCTGACTCTCGAAGTGTTTCCAAAACCATTACCTTGCTGCTAGGCTAAGTCAATTACCACTTTCAAAGGACAGTAGAAGTGACATTTTTCTCTTCACAGGTACCAACATTCAGTGGATTGCTGACAGTTGCCATAGGACAAAGAGCAGGAGGAACAAAAGCATATACACATTATTGATCTTTCCATTGTCTTAAGCTATTGCCTTAGCCTGCAAGCCTAAGATCATGTCTATTTTATTCTCTATTGTCTAGTGCCCAGAGCAAGGCTATATGTGTTGCATACATTTTAATTGCTATGAAAAATAAAAAAGATTTTTCTTAGAAATACATGTACAGCAATGAAATATCCATAGTAGTGAGCATGTCCTGTGTTTTTAGACTATTATACTACTTATCTGCATATGATGTCTAAACAAACCAGGTGAAAAACAAGAAAAAATTCAACAATTACATGATTTCTTACTTTTTGGAAACTATGTGGCAAAGTTTGCCTTCCAATAGTTTCCATTCCCTGGAAAAATAAATGAAAACTCTGATGGTTTAAGAATTATTTAATGAGTCTACAATAAATTTCTAGATAGTCAACATGTTTTACTTAAGGCATCTTATTTTTGTTGTATTCTAGTAAAATATATATTTATCCTGCTCATGCATTTGCAATTTAAATAAAGGCTATTGCATTGTGTATCTCATTGTTTCAGTTTCCAACCAAGAATTGTGCTAAGTGTGTTCCTACCATCTGTTTCTTCTAACCAGAATAGCTTTCCAAAGTTAATCTTCCTAACCATTTCAGTCTAATGCTGTTGACATTTCTACTACTGTAGCTTGCACCATTAAAATAATGTATGTCATCTTAAGGATGTATGTGGTAATTTTGTAGAAATGTATTTATGAATGGAACTGGCAAGTCATTGGAGTACATCATATATAAATACTGTCCTAGATTTATATCTGTTGCTGTGATAAAATACACTGACAAAAAGCAAATACAAATCTGCTGAGTCTGTTTAGTGATATAATATTTTATATATATTTATATGTATAGGAGCTGGATACTTGGGGCTGGATAACCAATTGTGGGGCTCATACATGGGGAAGGCTTATTCTGTCTCCCTCTGCAGTCATTGATTGCCTATAACTTCTCATATAGGAACCATGAGATTCCCCCATCCATCTTGGCGTACAAGTTGGTGTTGTCTTTGTTCCAGTCTTATTTAGATAGAAATATTTTTTGAGATTACTTACCTGTAGCTTCCATGTTTTATATAAAAAACACAATCTTATAGCAGACTGCATGGTCCTCTGGCTCCTAGAATCTTTCAGCCCCCTCTTGCATAATGTTCCCTAGATGTTGCTCTAGGGGTTGGATTGTAGATAAAACATAGGTCTGGGAACCCCATAGTTAGTTATTCTCTATATTTTCACCATTTGTGTCTTACTGTAATGGTCTTTGCTGCAGAAAGAAACCTCTTTGATGAGGGGTGAGATCCACACTTATCTGTGTGGATAAGGATAATGATTTAAAATGAAGTTAGGAATTATACTGGTTTAGGAAATTGGCAGTAATAGGTTAAAGCAGAATCATGATCTCAGTAGTCACAGGTAGTTGGCTAGGTATCCAGTACCAGGACTGAGTCCTGTCTGATTTGAGTGCAGCTCAGGTCTAATTAGACAGCTGTTGATTTCCTCCATGATATCAGAGCCATGGTGGTCATTATTATGTTTCATGGGATTCACAGCTGAGTAAGACTACTGAATACTTTCTTACCTTGGCATATTTCATAGATTCTTACAGTCCTAGGTAAACTTGATTTCAATATGAGCCAGCTTGACTCTTCCAAGTCATATGTCAAAAGTGAATATTGTCTTCAATAACAGGGACTTACCTTCAACTTCTGGGAGGAAACAAAGGACATCTTTGGCACACACACACACACACACACACACACACACACACACACACACACACACACACACACACACACACACATACACACACACACACACACACACACACACACACACACACACACACACACACACACACAGCTTGTCTTTCTAGGATCCAGCTAGTTCTACTCTACTGAACTGCTGTTCTTGGTGGTCATCCCATGGCACTGGCATCTCCAAAATATTGGGTCCCTTGCTGCAACTGGGCTGCATTTTCACCAATAGCCTCTTATTGGCTCTCTTCATGGTGCCAAGTACCAACTTCTTTGCATGACCCCTTCAGTCCTGGGCTTTCAACTACCATTGATGCTGCACCTTCATCAATGTCCTCTCCTTGTCTCTCCAAGTGCCAAGACTCAGCTGCTCTCCAAAACCCTTCACGCCTTCAAAACCTTTACCACCTTGGTGACTCTTACACATTACCAAGTCTGGCTGCCAGCATGAGGTCACCTCTGGAACACAGTTTCTTTGTGCTCTCAGGAAACATTTCTCAGAAGAGTTCACCTCAGTGATGCTGGGTTCTTCTTAATCACCACTAATTTTTTAGCTCCAGCTGACCAGTATCAACTATTCTAGCAAAGCAAAGTTTAGCTTTAGTAGTTCTGGTAGCTTGTTAATCACAGCTGTTTCTTCAGCTTCAGATAACCAGAACCACAGATCTTAATTCAAAATAGCAAGCAGCCTTAATCTTCCTTCTGAGATTGTCACAAGCCAGGCCTCCATCTTCTGCACTGCTCCTAACTTGTGTCTTCCATATTCTACAGAACATCAAATAGAACTATTAACCCTCAATGGCTCTTCTAGCCCAAAGTTCCAAAGTCCTTCCACAGTCAAACCCAAACAGGGTTAGGTCTGTCACAGCGATATGCCACTAAGGTATCCTATCTTCATTTATTGCTTGAAGAGACACCATGACCATGGAAACTCATATAAAATTTTAATTAGGTTGGCTCACTTACAGTTTCAGAGGTTCAGTCCATTATCATCATGACAGGGACCATGGTGGCCTGCAGGCAGGCGTGGTACTGGAGTAGCTGAGAGTCTTATATCTTATAGGCAACAAGAAGTCAACTGACTCACTCAGCTGTATTTTCAGCCTAGGCCAAATCTACTCCAACAAAGATATACCTCCTAATAGTGCCACTTCCTGTGAGATTATGGGGGGCAATTGCATTCAAACTACCACATTCTACTCCCTGGTACCCATAAGCTTATAACAGTATTATAATGCAAAATTTGTTTAGTCCAACTTCAAAAGTCCCCATAGTCTATCACAGTGTCTCAACAATGTTTTAAAGTCCAAAGTCTCTCCTGAGATTCATGCAACCTCTTAACTGTAAACACATATAGAAATCAAAATCAAAAGCAGATCACATACTTCAACACATAGTGGCACAGGATAAATATTACTGTTCCAAAACACAGGGACGGGAGCATGATGAGGAAATACTAGACCAAAGAAAGACCAAAAAACAGCTGGGCAAACTCTGCATCTCTATGTCTGACATCAAAATGTTCTCCATATATCCAGCTCCATTCAGCTTTGTTGACTGCCTCACACTACTTTCACTTGGGCTGGTTCCACTCCCTGTTAGCAGTTTTCCTAGGCAGGTATCCCACAGCCCTTGCATCTCTAACATCTTGGGTTTTCTGGGGCAATTCAGGTTTCAACTTCACAGCTTCACATAATGGTTTCTTTACTGGGCCTCCATTACACCTTCTCCACCTTTCTGTTCTTCCCTGTCCAAGCTTGTCTTTCCTGAAACTTGCTCTGTAGACAAGGCTGGCCTCACCTTCTGTCACTCTTGAAAGCTTGTTTTATTAGTGATTTGTTCTACCTCTTTACTTTAAATAAAGTTCCCTTACTACTTTTGCAATCTGTGTGAGCTCTTAAAAGAGGTCTTGTTTCCTTTTGACAAGCCCTCAGAATTTGGTCATTTCCTTACTTTCTGGCTCCACCGGATATTTCAGAGTCATCATGATTTCCTGACCCTCATGTTCTAGTTTGTGTTCCAGTTGCTGTGCTAAAAATTGACCAAACTCAACATGAGGGAAGAAATGGTTTATTTTATATTATAATTCCAGGTATATTCCATCATTGAGAAAAGTAAGATCAGGAGCTCAAGGAAGAAATCTGGAGGCTTAAACTGTTACTAGCTTTCTTTACCTGGCTTGTTCAAATATGTTTCTTATATAGCCCAGAGCAACTTGCCCTGTGGTGGGAGCTTCCTCAACAAATATCAATTAATAAAATACCTCAAAACATGCTTTTGATGAAAGCAATTTTCAGTTGAGTTTTCATCTTTCTTGGTGTTTCTAGTTTCTGTCAAGATGATGAAAGGAGCACACCTGTTTAACTACTTTTCAAAGGAGAAAATTTTGCTCATTTCTTGAATAAACACAAAGTGATTTTCTAAATAGCTATCCTACCCCTCTGTGAGAAACACATTCATAAATTAGATTGCAGCATTTCCAACATTCATTGTGTACATTTGTCCAGGTATTTGAATTAACAGTTGATTATGAGAATGTGATAAAGAAACCTACTACTTTATAATCACTGAAAATATTATATTTTTTAAAAATAGGATCTTGATTGGAAGTACCCCACCCTATTTCTGAAGACACCACACATTTTGTATTCAGACACAGAAGAATCAAGTTGCAAATGAGCTAGAAATTTTCTACCTGCTATCAAGCATTTCTGAGGACAGAAGGAGCTATGCAGGCTGTTGGAAGAGAAAAATTATCAGTAATTACACTGAGCTATGATCCTTGAATGCCATAATTCTCAAATGCCTGGCAAGATATGCCCAACTGGCACAAGAGTTATGAGTGTTTTATAAGTAACTAGACACATCCTGGTAAGAAATACATGCATGCTATGGTAGGCCTGCTCAAAAACTTGTGGATAGGCAGGGGAAATGCATTTTGGGAGATTCTACTGCTGATTTTTACTAAATGGACATGTAGATGAAGTGTCTTGTTTGAACTTCAAAGACAGACATTACCTCTGAAGAACGGTTGGGAAAAGATTTTCCAATAAAATGGACCTAGGAAACAAGTTGGTGTAGCTAACCTAATATCTAACAAATTAGACCTCAAACTAAAATTAATCAAAATAGATGAAGAAGGCCATTTCATATTCATCACAGGAAAAAGTCTATCAAGATGAAGTATCAACTCTGAACATCTATGTCCCAAATACAAAGGCACACACATTCCTAAAAGAAACATTATTAAAACTTAAATCACAAATAAAACACCACACACTTATAGTGGGAGAACTCAACACTCTACTCTCACCACTAGACAGGACCACCAGACAGAAACTTAACAAACAAACAAAGGAAATAACAGAAGGTATGACCCATTTGGAACTAATAGACAGACATCTATAGAACATTCCATCCAAACACAAAAGAATATACCTTCTTTTCAGTGCCACATGGATCCTTCTCTAAAATTAACCACATACTAGGCAACATACCAAACCTCAACAGATTAAAAAAAGTGGAATAATCACCTCTATCTTATCAGATCACCATGATTTAAAGTTAGAATTCAACAACAACACAAATTGCATAAAGCACACACACTTGTGGAAATTGAACAATGCTCAATTGCATGCTTCCTGGGTCAAGAAAGAAATAAAGAAAGAAATTAAAGACTTCCTAGAATTCAATGAAAATGAAGTCACAACATACCCCAAATTATGGGACACTTTGAAAGCAGTGCTGAGGAAAGTTCATAAGCACTAGGTGTCCACATAAAGAAACTGGAGAATAGTCAGACTAGAGAATTAACAGCACACCTGAAAGCTGTAGAACAAAAAGAAACAAACTCACCCAGGAAGAGTAGACACCAGCAAATAATCAAAGTGAGGGCTAAAATCAATAAAGTAGAAACAAAGAAAACAATACAAATAGTCAATGAAACAAAGAGTTGGTTCTTTGAGAAAATCAATAATATAGACAAACCTTTTTCCAAACTAGCCAAAATACACAGAGAGAATATGCAAATTAACAAAATCAGAAATGAAAAGGGGGACATAACAATGGACACTGAGGAAATCCACAAAATCTTCTGGTCATACTTTGAAAACGTGTCCTCAACAAAACTGGAAAATTTAAAGGTAATGGACAATTTTCTGGATAGGTATGATTTACAAAAATTAAATCAAGAACAGATAAGCGGTTTAAAGCAGACCTATAACACCTAATGAAGTAGAAAGTCTCCAAATTAAAAAAAAAAACCCAGAGGCAAATGGCTTCAGTGCAGAATTCTACCAGAAATTCAAAGAAGAGATAATACCAATATTCCTCAAATTGTTCTATACAATAGAAGCAGAAGGGTCATTGCCAAACTCTTTTTATGAGGCTTCAATTACCTTGTTACCCAAACCACACAAAGACACAACTAAAAAAGATAACTACAGACCAATCTCCCTCATGAACATTGATGCAAATATGCTCAACAAAATACTGGCAAATCAAATCCAAGAACGCATCAGAAAAATTATCCACCATGATCAATAGGCTTTATCTCCGGGATGCAGGGTTGGTTCACCATCGAAAATCCATCAATCTAATCCACCATATAAACAAACTGAAAAAGGAAAACCACATGATCATCTCAGTAGAGGCTGAAAATGTCTTTGACAAAATCCAAAACCCCTTCATGATAAAAAAATCTTGGAGAAATCATGGACAAAAGCAACATATCTAAACACAATAAAGGCAATATATAGCAAGCCAATGGAGAGAAACTCAAAGCTATTCCTCTAAAATCAGGAAGAAGACAGGGTTGTCCACTCTCTCCATATCTCTTCAATATTGTACTTGAAGTTCTAGCTAGAGCAATAAGACAACAAATGGAGATCAACGGTATACAAATTGGAAAGGAAGAAGTCAGGAATTTCCATTGTTTTCAATGATTGTGACAATTTCAGTGTATACTGGCCAAAGATGTTACCAAATACTGTTCATTTGGGATGCATCTGTCTCATTCTTAGATCAACATTATAAGGTTAAGGTAGGAATACTGCCAAGGTAAAGTACAATTTCTCAACATGTTAGGTCAATATAACATAATACCAATATAATTACAATTCTTAGCTTTATCCTCTGCCACATAGATGCATTATTTTTAATTACAAATATTTTCTCCTGGCAAATTATTTTGTCTCCTTAGTGGGGAAAATGTCACTATAAGTTATACATACTGAATAGCAAAAGATTTATTTCTTTCTCCTTCAGTGTGAAATGGTTACATAAATTATTTAAAATTATTATGCATAGCTTATTTGTCTCTTATTTTTTCAAACATTTATTTTTACTAATATGAATTCATGGCTGTTTTAAATTTACATTATAATTTAATCTTTTCTGTTTTTCTGCTAGAAATAGTTTAGTTTAAACCTTATCTTTCTCAGTTAGCTTTAATGCCCACTTGATATATTTATACCTATGTGTGTTTTCAAGCACACAAGTGTGTCCATGTAATTATGCATGCATGGCTGAGTACTTATTTCCTTTTCTGAAGCTTAGGGTTAATATGAAATATTTTATGTCTTAGTATGCTTTCTCATAGTGTTATTGTTTCTGTTATTGGCTTTTACATTTACATACCCATTTTTAAATAATTACTACACTAATTTCTCTTGGGTAATATTGCTACTTGGCTCTCTTGGCAGAAAGAGCTAAAAGATATATGACTTTGGAAAATCATTTCCTGACTATGAGTATCCTCAAACTATCTTTTGATGTGAAACAGAACTGAGCAACAGAGGAAGACAGCTAAATGCCGGATTGCTGTGAGCCCAACTGCTTCGAAAACTGGAATATGGGATTTTCATGGGTTGCATGTTGGGTGGCTGAGGGCATGTTCAACACCTTCTCTGGTTTCAGTATCTAAATGCAGGGTAGGGAATTGATGTTCAGTGTAGAAAGAAACATGATGCAGAATGCATCACACTGGGCATATTCATAATCATCACAATGGATATATGATGCTATGTAGGTCAATAATTGTCTGCTCCATTCATGCTTTTCCATCCATCTTGACCCTTGTACTATACGAAAGTTTTTTATTCTTAAAACATAATTTTAGCTGATAGATATTCACATATCTTTAACATTCTATATACAATTGTTTACATCAATAGTAAAGCAAGCTTAACTCCATAATGATGGCCCTAGCCATGTCCATTACCACAGGAACTTTTCTTGTCTAGAACCATCAGAATAATCTGCTTTCCCTCATCTGCCATTCTCTTGAGGGATAGTTCAACTCTAATATGCATGAATTGTAGTTTCAAAATTCTTAGCTTATTCTCCCATATAAGATTTTTTAAAAGTTACTTGCAGTGTTAGTATACAGTTACTCTTGTCTTCAGTTTTGATAATTCCACTCATTTTGCAAGTTACTGAGAATAGTTACAGGTTCCTATCATCCTAATTCTCAGTATAGCTGTATTCGATGTATGTAATAAAAATCAGATCACTTTCACACAGTATTCCTTCCGTTTTGGGATCTGCCTACTTACTAAGCGATTTTATTACATTTTATACCCAGAAAAGCTATGGAAGTCCCTATATTGCTAAACTGCTAGGTGAACAGTTTCTAGTTCTTAAAAATAAAAGTCCCCATTGTTCACTTACTTTCTTCACTCATACTGAATTCACAGCAACAGCTGGCTCAGGTGCCACAATCATAATTTTATTTTGTTCTAGAATGTCACCTAAGGAACCACACTGTATCTAACCTTCTCAGATTATTTTCTTTTCTTAGCAACATGTGCTTACAGTCTATACACACTGTACATATTAATACTTTTATGTGTTTGCTTACTACCCCAGGGTTGGAGATGAAACACAGGACCTCATTTCTGTTAAGAAATTAACAAAATTGGGTGAGGACAATTGAGGAACAGGGGGTGAACATGATCAGAACTCTGTGAAATTCTCAAAGAATGAATTCTTAAAAAGTAAAAATAAACAAATTAAACAGAAAGAAAGAAAGAAAGAAAGAAAGAAAGAAAGAAAGAAATGTGACCCAAGAGCTTTATCCTTCAGCTATCATTTCTTCTACTACTAATTAGGTTCCTAATGTCTGGATGAAGTTTAGCCATTCTTCTACTAAAAGACATCTGCCTTACTTCCAATATTTGAATGTTTTGAGTAAAGGCTACATAAACATCTATGTGTAGTTTTTTATGGAAATGAGGTTCAGTGGTGATTAGGAGAATATTTAGGAGCATGATGTGTTCAATGTCATGATTTATGCAGCCATGGTTTGCTTTGTGAAAAATGCCCAGTTCTCTTTCAGATAGGTCTATCATTCCAGGTTGCCTCAAGCCACACTAAAATAAGTTAGGAAGGAAAACAGAAAAAAGTGAGATTCCTTGTCAATCCTTAATTTATTTCTTTGTTTCCTTTGAGTGTTTCAGGTTCATGCATATCCTTTAAGTGCTTGTCATAATATACATAATTTTTCTTGCTGTAGTGTAGACTTACAAACTTATTTTGCTTCGAGGATATTTTGAGAGTTTACCTTTCATTTACAGAAGAATTTAATTTTTGATTTTGTAACTATTTCTCTATGAATTTTACTTTTCTCTTCCTCATTTTCAGGTTTATATGGCAAGCAACAAAATTTCAAGTTGATTGGTATTCTTATATCAACGCACCCAGAGCAAAAACTATGTTCTTTCATGTTTTATTTAGTCTGTTTTTTTTTTGTAAATTTTGTTGAGAAGGATGTGTATGCAAATATTTAATTTTCTAGGTATTCTTTATTTTAGAGATCCTTGTAATCACCCCCTTTCTACTTCTCCATTTTTATCATCCATCTGCTGTACAAAATACTTCTTTCTTGTAATATTTTTCTCCCCTTGAATTGTACTTATGTAAAAGTTGTATTTTTATATAATCTGACAAGTTCCATCAGGATTTAAAAATCAAATCTATTATGAATTTCTTAATGTATCTTTAAAACTCTGATATCCTTGAATTCTTTTTATTTGGGGTCAATTTACTTCTTTAAGCTTGCAATGCAAATGACCCCAAATCCCCTTTGCTGAGGTCTATCCTCTCCTTGCCTTGTAATGGATCAAAACAAAGTCCTGACTACAAGAGTGAAGTGACAAATGTGAGAGTACATTTGCTAATTTTTACTTATTTTATTTCAAAATATTTTGTAGTACTAATGGTCTCTTTCTAAGTAATATTGTAATGTGTTTAATGTAAAATGTTCTGGGACCTATGTTTCTCTCGTAATTTAGAAAAGAAGTTTTGGAAATTCATAATTATGTATTCATTTGGAATTAAACATAACTTTATTTATTCAAACTTCAAAATGACACTGATATCTCTACAAGTGCAAACAGAAATAAAATATCTGTTAAAATCAAGTTTCTTTTAGTAGATGCATAATTAAGAGTATGAAATATTTATGCACTATCTTTGCCTAGTAAATTTCATTCTCACCCTTTATAAAGAATTTTTGCAGCAGACAGAGTACATCATAGAAAACCAACTGATGAAAATACAGAGAACAATGGATTAAGAAGTGACTGCCCCAACATACACATCTATAACAACATTCCTGAAACTAAGTGACATTATACAGGTTGAGCAGGTTGTATTTGTGTGTGTGTGTGTGTGTGTGTGTGTGTGTGTGTGTGTGTGTGTGTGTGTGTAACAACAATTAATGAAGAAAGTGGCCATGGATCTTAAAGAATGGAAAGGTATGTGGGAAGGTTAATTAAGGAAGGAAAGAGAAGGGGAAAATGATGTAATGACATTATAATCTCAAAAAATAATACATAATATCTTTTGTCAATTTATTTAAAATCTGCATGTCTTTATGAATGAGACAACCTTTCTTTGTTGTTTTGGTAAATACATACAGATGTTAAATGTAAACAGGTAGGAAGATAGATAATTTTATGTTACTACTATTAAGAAAGAGCATGGTTCCCTTCATATATTTCACCTGATTTTTATTTATTCTCCACTTCTTTATATCAGAATCATGTGAGAAAGTTCTTTGGAAATAACAGATGTAAAGGGATGCTATCAACCAAGGTTATGTAGTTTTGATCTATAGAACCAGGATTTGAGCCTTTTTTAATTCCTTATTTTTCCTGTTCAGTTATTATAATGAACTCATAGACTGAATAAATAATTAGTTATCATACTCAAAATGACTACATACAGGGGAAGTACAAATATAGATATTTTGTCCTTATCCTTATTTCAATCAGTCTTTTTGTCTAGAGTGAGTTGGTACTATCAGAAATTCATAACTTTCATGTTCTATCATATCTTCAGGCAATAACTGTGCCTGGAAAAAGTGCATTTAAGTAGATTTTAAACTATGAGTAAAAGTCACTGAACTTATGAAATTTTCTCAGGCTATTATTCATATAACAAGCAATTGATGATGTATTAAGCTAAAATGCTTTTAAGTTTTATTGCTCTTGTTTTCTTCTGTAAAGTTACTTCTTTTACTATTTTGAGATTATAATATAAGTACATCATTTCCCCTTCTAAAACTCCCCCTATACTCCTCCATGATCTTTTTTTAAATTAATGAACTCCTTTTTATTTAATTGTTGTTACAAAAATCTTTGTTTGTATGTGTGTGTGTGTGTATGTATTCACATAAATATTATTGTGCTTGTCTATCTTATGTTTAGGCAGTCAAGTTTAGGCAGTAAAGTCTCACAGCAAAATCACTGATCCTCTGGCTCTTACAATCTTTCCATCATGCTTCCACAATGCTCCCACAATCTTAAATGCAGCTCTTCCACCAATGTCTGCCAGATATTTAAAACAGGCTTACAGTTTTCCAGTGACACATAACTACTTACAATTTAGAATGCAATATGCATATTATTTCATTTCTGAAATAAAAATAAAAGCTAAAAATTAGACTATTCCTATTCAAACACATAAATACAGTGTTGGAGTGACAAAGCTATTAATTTTCATGTAGTAAAATTGCTGCTTGTTAATGATGAGGGTTATGAGTTAGGGTGCTCTTTTCTACCCTTAAAAAAGCAGAATAACAAACCGAGGTGTAACATGATCTTTGAATATAGAATCAGAGGACTTTTTTAATATTGATAAGTAACTTATCAAGTCATGGTCAAGAGGAACACTGGCAAAATCTGGTGAGACTGATGCTAGTCTCCCTTCTTTTGCCCAACAAACATAGAAATCATGCTGCCATATTTTTTGTATTGGGCCAACATTACCTTAGTAAACCAAGCCATCTCATAGAGAGCTCACAGAAGATGCTAACTCCCTGTCCTAAAGGATGCATGGTTAATAGCAAGAAAACTGCTGTCCTGACAAGCTCATGGCGGTCACAATGAAGTAGGTAAATGTGGTGCAGGGAAAAGTTGCAAGCAATTGCCACTTGCTGTACTTGTTTATTTTCCTGTATGCTTCAAACTTACATTTGGTTTTGGTAGCTGTAGGTGTCTGAAATGAAAGGTCTGATCTCCTTCATTGCTAGGTATTCCATGTTGCCCTTTAAAAATGTCAAACAGGAGGGGAAAGGAGCAGAAAATCTATGTCATTGAAAGAAGGTGGGGAAGGGCTGCTGTCTTAAAGATGAAATGAAAGCACCTAGTTTTAGAAATTTAGTGATAGACTAACTGGTTATTTGAAGCACATTTGTAAAGACATTTGTGAGACTTCATTTATATTTTTGTTACCTAAAATAATGTTACTTTCCCTTAAATTCTAAGAACTATTAGCAATAGCAATATTTAACTAAATCTAAGGAACCAGGTATTTGTCATAAAGCTACTACATAAAGGCAAAATATTCTCATTAAATGTAGCTGAAAAATCATACCATCAACATGGGTATTTCATGCATCACTCATTTTATTCAAAGCAAAATAGAGCCTGTCCTGCAAGTAATTTGTAACGTGCAAAATTATGTTGGTGCTCATTAACAAGATAGATACTAATTTCAATTCAACATCTGGCTCATGGTCCCAGAGATGCAGTTAAGGCTTTGACTTTTCATCAATGTTTTGCCTTATCACAAGCTTAAAAGCATTTGAATTTTTGTAGTCCGAACTTAAGTTTATGGAAAGGCTGAAAGTTCATTATAGAATGTGCAACTTCTTATTAAATAAATGCTATGTAGAAAATGAGAAGCTGTCTTTAAGTGGTTGCACATTTTAATATTTGCTTAGTTTTATATTTGCAAACTTTTGAGCACTAAGGCCCCACCATAGACCAAGAACTACAGACAATTAATGATTGTTGAGAAAGGTCAATTTAGTCTTCCCCAGGAATGAGCCTCCTGATAGCTTATCCAAACCCAAATGGCCATTCCTAAACATAAAGAGTTACAAGCAAAACGAAATGGAACCAGCAGGTTTTATTAGCATATACATTAGAGAGTAGCATACCATAGGAAGGAAAAAGAGTGTGAGTAGCTTGTCCTGTTCATAAGAAGTGTTTTCATGACTGACATTGCTTTTATTGCAGGTGTATGGTAAATATTCTAAGAGTACAACTAACTGTCAGAAAATTATCATTGTCATTATGTATTTCAGAAGAAATGTACTTTTTCATGTCTAATCAGAGAATCACTTCAATCATTCTGCACTTAGTATCTCCTGCAGGTTAGAAATTTCCCTAAACAAATCCACCTAATGTACTAAGTTGGTATCAAATTGCCATAACATAATATTTCCCCCATAGAGCTATTGAAATCATCTAAACTCAATTTATGCCTACACTGAATGTTTTCACAGATAACACAATTATTTTAAATTTGGTGAAACCCACAGAAACATCTGACCTGAACAAGGGAGAACTCTTTGTCCCCAGACTGATACCTGGGAAACCAGCATGGGACTGAACCAGACTCCCTGAATGTGGGTGTCAGTGAGGAAACCTTGGAAATCTATGGGACCTCTTGTGGTGGATCAGTACTTATCCCTGTCACAGGAATAGACTTTGGGAGTCCATCCCACATGGAGGGATACTCCCTGAGCTAGACAAAAGGGAGTTGGCCTAGGCCCTATTCCAAAGAATATGACAGACTTTGAAGACCCCCTATGGAAGGCCTCACCTTCCCCTGGGAGCAGAAAGGGTTTGGGACAGGTAGGGTGTTAGTTGGGGGGCATGGAAGGAGGGGAGGGAAAGGGACCTTGGATTGACATGTAAAACAATTTTCTTTCTAATTAAAACAAAAAATTCAAAAATGAAATGAAAGAAAATCAATAGGACACCATAAAATGCCATGATCCTGACCATACAAATGAATGCTTAGAAACACTTAAATGCTAATTTTGAAATTCACTTCATAAAACCTATTAAAAATCAAATGCCAAAAACTCAGCTGCATAAACACCCCAGTACAGTCATCTCCTTCATTAAATTAACACTTAAATTCATTGCAATCAGTGTCTTTCAACTCTTATCTTTTGAATGTACAAAATGAAGCAAATAACTCCCCTAACTAGATACCACATGAAAAGGTCCATTATTAATTTGCTTTCTGTTCTCTTCTTTATTTTACCCCATATTCTTGATGATTGGAAATGTTTTTATTTTTTATCCCACAAGTTGTTTTCATTGGTTTTACTTTATGAGTTCTACTCTGATCCAACATTACTTTTGTCCTTATGATTACATCCTTTCTTGCTTCTAGAAAGGAAATGATACAGAATAAGCTCATCAGTCCTTTTATCTGAAGAAAACTGAAAAAGAAAACTTCCAATCAGATAGAGAGGTAGGGAGATCAAAACGTTTTTCATTATCATAATTCCATTCAGAATTCAAGGACAGTGGCAGTATTTTATTGGTGACAATGGAAATGGGAAACATGTAATTGTTAATTGAGGGTGAAATAATAGCCAGTGGCTACTAGAAAATGAGATGAAAATCTTCCATACTTGAATTTCTATTAAAAGAATGAAAGATATAAAAATCTATCAACATTTCATCTCAAGAGTATTATTACATATTTTATTCTGGGGTATATATACTGTTAATTTGTTCTCACTATAATCAATGGCTTTCCACATGTGCTTGAATATATTATAAAATCCTAACTAAAATCAGTGAGTCAAACAAAGAAGACATAAAAGTAGAAGAGGGACTTGTTGGGGAGAAATGTTTCAGTGAGAGAGAGGGAAATGAGAATTAGGCTAAAGATGACGTAAATGCATGATTACGTGTGTGAAACTGTCAATAAAATAAGACTCTTAATGTATTAGTCATTACCCAGTACAACTGTGTTATGTTTATTCATGAAATTAAATCTTCTGGAAACTTCTCAAGGTAAATACCTTGGTATATGTAAGATCTTAAACCTAACGTTTGACAGATTATAATAAGTAAGGTATATTAAAAATTACTAATTGTACCCACACATCTTACATGGATTCAATTGATATAGGTACAAAATACATAGAAAATGAACTGGAAAATAGAAAGAGAAATGACTCCTAAATTGTCACATATGCAATGAATGTAATTACTGAGACCAAATCAACTACAATCAGCTATAATTACTAAGCTAAATCAACTACAATCAGCTATAATGTGGAAATGTTGAGAAAAACATAGCAATGTCCTCATAGAAGTTTTGCCAGCCAGAGGCCACATGACCCTAAGCAAATGAAATCACTTCACTAGATTTCAGTTTCCTGGAGGTAAATGAAAAATTCTGATTGGATTATCTTTAAAGTCATTTTAAGCTCTCTAAATGTATTCTTTCACTGTACCAATCATTTGATCTGTAGCATCTAATTTATGGACACTGAGCTCTTGGCTGTTGTAACTTTTGTTCCTGTTAAATTCCAAAATTCTATCCATACAATTTCTCAATTTGCTCACCATTTTGTGAAACTCTAATGTTAATATTCTAACACATAGGTATCACCATGTAAGTTGACTCTATAGTATATAAGATGATATCATGAAGAACTCTATTAAAATTTCTGAATATTGATCATTTTATCTTAATATTTTACTACAGTGAATCATACTCAATTTTCTGGTTGAAGAAAATATTACTACCTCCTTTAGTCTTTGTCCTTCAGTTTCATATTCAATTTAGAGATTTTACAGTAGACATGAAGGTAGTGTTATCATGGTATTAAAATGTTTCCTTATTAAATATTATCTTCAAAAACTTCTACCTCTCTCTTACACATGCAGATTAGGTGAATTTTCACAGGACAGACAAACTACATATTAAATTATTTCCCTTTTTGGAAAGATTCAGTATAACAAGCATTTCTGAGTCTGACTCTACAGATAACAATGATGAAACCAGTATTAAAAGTATCAGCACTTAAAGTATGTAACTGCTGTGACTGTAAGACCACATGCTGTTGTTTTACCCACTTTGTTAAGTTGAAACTGTACAAGGTATCAATCTGTACTCTGAACATCATTATTGGGAATGAGAGTTTTTCCAACCATCCAGTCATATTTTCAATAGACAGTAACACATATGATTCTGGATGATTCATAAAACCTTGATTTAAAAATTTCGTCATTTCATGGCTTCTAGGAGGCAGTATTAGAATAACCTGAAGTTATTTTCATAGTGGATAAAATAAATTGGAAACCATATTTAAGTCGTTAATAATAGCTCTTCAATTTGAAGTTACATGTTAGAATTTTATGAACATGTGTCAAGTGATCTCTTGCTCCTTCAGAGAATAGAACTGTATAGAAACAGAAAAGTGAGAGAAGCAAGCAAACAGAATAGGATTATTTCACTAAGCAAGGATGGAAAATGTAGAACTTAATCACTTTCCCTAGTGACATGCTAATCTTGAATATGAAACTAACTTCTTTCACACATGTACACACACACACACACACACACATACACACACACACACACACACACACACACAGAGAGAGAGAGAGAGAGAGAGAGAGAGAGAGAGAGAGAGAGAGAGAGAGAGAGAAGAGAGAGAGAGAGAGAGAGAGGCCATTCCCACTCCATATCTATACAGGCTTCAGAATACAATACAGACTCTATCATCGGTTCTTTCATTTTCTAACTTCAAAACTGTGCATGTAATGAATATAGCCCTTTTTGTTGAAAGAACAATACTCAACTTTATATAGCAAACTACTGGCTAAAACAATCCTGTACAATAAAAGAGCTGCTGGAGGTATCACCATCCCTTATATCAAGTTCTACTACATAGTTATAGTAATAAAAACAGCGTGCTAGGACATAAAAACAGATAGGTAGAACAATGGAATCAAATCAAAGACCCCATCACAAATCAACACACCTATGGACACCTAAATTTAAAAAAAACTAAGCCAAAATTGTACAATGGAAAAAACAAAGCATCTTCAACAAATGGTGCTAGCATGACTGGATGTAGGCATGTAGAAGATTGCAGATGGATCCATATCTATTGCCCTACACAAAACTCAAGTCCAAGTGCATCAAAGACCTTAACATAAATCCAGCTACATTGAATCTAATAGATGAGAAACAGCCTGAATTCATTAGCCCAGGAGACATCTTCCTGAATAGTGCACCAGTAGCACAGACACTGAGATCAACAATTTATAAATGGGACATCCTGAAACTGAAAAGCTTTTCTAAGCCAAAAGACACTGTCAATAAGACCAAATAGCACCCTAAAGAATGGGAAAAGATCTTCATAAACCCCACATCTGACAGAGGACTGATGTCCAAAATACATAAGGAACTCAAAAAACTAGACATCAAAATACCAAATATCAAATTAAGAAATGGGGTACTAGGTTTGGAGAGAGGTCCGGCACAGGGGAAATGTTAGGCAATCCACAGGGATGACCCCAACTAAGAATCTAGGCAGTGGTGGAGAGGATGCTTTTGATAACCTTCCTTTATAATGAGATTGAGGTCAACCTTAGTTACCATTCCTAGAGTCTTCATCCAGTAGCTCTTCAAAGCAGAAACAGGCACCCACAGCTAAGCACTGAACCATTCTCCTGGAATCCAGTTGCAGAGAGGGAAGAGGGATGAACAAATGAGCCAAGACTGTGCTGGAGAAACCTGCAGAAACAGTTGACCTGACCTAGTGAGAGCTTAGAGACCCTAGTCATAAAGCTGGGGAAACAGCTTTGGACTGAACCAAGCCCTCTGAATGTGGGTGCCAGCTAGGAGGCCAATAAAGTCTATGGGACCCCTAACAGTGGAACCAGTGTTTATCCCTAGAGCATAAATGGAATTTGGGAGCCCATTCCCTATGGAGGGATACTATTGCAGCCCAGATACAGCAAGGAGGGCCTAAGCCCTCCCCCAAATGATATGATGGACTTTGAAGGTCCCTGGTGGAGGGCCTCACTATCCCTGGGGAGGAGTTTGGAGATGGGTTGGGGGGGCTGGTGGGGAACATGGGAGAATGGGAAGTCAAGGGAATGGGGGGTGGATGTGTAAATATGAGTGCCTATAAAATAAAAAAAATATTGAAAATTTAAATAAAAAAGAATTGGGGTACTGATATAAACAAAGATTCTCAGCAGAAGAATCTCAAATGGCAGAGATAAAAATAAAATTTCAACATCCTTAGCCATCAGGGAAATGCAAATCCAAACAACTCTGAGATTCCATCTTACAGCTGTCAGAATGGCTAATATAAAAGACACTAATAACAGCTTATGCTGGAGAGGATATAGAGCAAGGGGAACACTCTTTCATTGCCGGTGGGAGTGCAAACTTGGACAGCTACTTTGTAAATCAATATAGCAGTTGCTTAGAAAATTGTGGATCAATATACCTCAAGATCCAGCTATACCACTCTTGGGTATGTACCTAAAAGATAATCACACCAGAAGGTCACTTCCTCAACTATATTCTGAGCAGCTTTATTCATGAAATCCAGAACAAAGAAACAACCTAGATGCCCCTAAACCAAAGTCTGGGTAGCCAAATGTGATACTTTTACACAAGGGAGTATTATTCAGCTATTAAAAAACAATGACATCAGGAAATTTGAAGGCAAATGGATGGAATCAGAAAAAAAAATCCTGCATGAGTTAACCCAGACTCAGAAAGACAAACGCGGTATGTACTTACTCATAAATTCATATTGCATGTAAAGTAAATGATAATTGTGCCACAATCTACAAACACAGAGAGGCTAGGAACTTGTGGGATCTGGTTGGGAGGTGGATGGAGGGGAATAGTCCTGAAAGAGAGGACTGGAAAGGGGGCATGTTGGTTCAGGTAGAAACCTGATACAAAGGAAACAAACTCCCATGAATCTATAAGAATTACCCCCCTAATACTACTAGCAATAGTGAAATAGTGCATAGGTAGCCTGAACAGGCCATATCCTGTGATCAGATTGGTGACTACCCCAATTGTCATCAGAATCTTCCTCCAGTAACTGTTGGAAACAGATGCAGAGACCCACAACCAAACATTAGCCCGAGCTTGGGGAATCCTGCTGAAGAAAGGAGGGAAGTATTGTAAGAGCCAGATGGGGTCAATGACATCATAAGGAAACCCACAAAAATAACTAATGTGTTTCATAGTAACTCACAGAGTCTGAACCAACAACTAGGGAGCCTGCATGGGACTAGCCTAAGCCCTCTACATATATGTGACCATTGTATAACTTGATCTACATGTGGGATTCTTAACAGTGAGAGCAGAGGCTGTCTCTAATGCTTTATCTGACTCTTGGGATCCATTTCCTCGTACTGGATTGCCTTGCCCAGCCTAAATGGATGGGGAGGAGCTTAGTCTTACTGCAACTGATATGCCATGCTTTGTTGGTATCCATGGAAAGCCTGCCCTTTTTTAACAGAAGCAGAGGAGAGTGGACTTGGCTTATAAAGGGGATGAGGGTAGGCTGCTGGAGGAGAGGAGAGAAGGAAACTTCATTTGGGATGTGACATAAATAAACAAATTTAAAAACAGAAATTACAGCAAAACTAAGAAAATGTATGTTCTCTTCTGTGTAGTAATAATTCGTGAAGAAAGAAAATCCATTGAAATATCTATTTATGGATGCAAGTGAATGCTGTGTTCTTGATTTACATTCTCTCTGTACTTGAGAAAAATACATAATATGACCATTTATGTTCCTGCACTGAGCTATGAACTTCAGGGGTAAAATGAATCAGAATCAAATTCATTCAGGTTACTCTCCACTATTATTGAAGTAGATTTATTTTGGGGGCTAATTTATGTTGTTGAAAATCTCTAATATTTTCTTGATTCTCATTAAAATGTGGTCTATATAACTGTTCTACTCTAAATGTATTACAACACAATTGACAAACTATTTTTAAACAACAGTTTATGGTGATTAGCGCTAATACAGGATGCAGTTAGGTCTGGGCTGCTTTTCAGCATCACCACTCACTGTGTTCATTTTTATTGATGCTGACATATCACCCAATACTCACCACTATTAGTATTTCTGAGTCATGGGTCAAGAAGTAGTCCATTTGATAAAATAACTTGCCATTTGTTTTAATAAGCACTAGCATATGAGTAGATCCCATGACTCAATAAAATCTAACAGCAGTACGTAACTTGTATTGTTGTGCAATAAACCCTGATGTACATAAGAGATAAGACAAGACAACTGCATTTTGGGGGAATTTAGAAATTAATACATAGAAATGGCATGGTATGGCATAGACACAGACAAATACAGTTATTTAAAATCAGGGACATTACATGAACTAATACATAGAGAAGTTCTTTGGAGCAAAGTTGTTCTGAGACACTGAAAGTGAGAGCTAAAAGAGAACATACACATGAAAGAATTAGAAAGAACAGTTTATATGTGTGAGCAATATAATAATATGCAACAAATCAACGAGTTTCCTATTCTTATGAGACTGATTTACTATGTTCATAGTAAAGTAAGCTGTTAAACCATCATCAAAAGTACATTTATAGAAAGTTCAGTATGTATTTTATGTCATAAATGTTGATATATAATGATAGGATAAGACAAGCCTACAGATGTAGAGATGATAATAGAGGGGTAGAGATAGAACTCAACTGGGTTCAGAGAAGTAATTTCAAAGGTAGGAAATGAATCTATTAAAATATCTCATTTAAAGAGAACTGGAGAAACACCTTAAAAACAACAGAAAGAAGTAAGTAGAGAAGCAGAACAAGAAACAATAATAAAATATCATAGAAATGGAGGAAGAAATGAGAAAGCTTCCTAAACAAAATCCAGAGTCTGCAGTTTCAAATACTGTTGCAATTTTGAGATGGAGCACAATTACAGAATTTTGTATTTCAGAAATCACAGAACTATCCAAAATATCAGTTGGTGAAGACACTTGCTGCAAAGCCCAATGAGCAGACATTAATTCTAGGACCCATAAAGTGGAACCGAATCCAATATTCCTCTGATATCTACACACACACAATCAAGTATCAGAGGCATGTAGATCTATGAGTTCGAGGCTAGTCTGGTCTACAGGGTGAGTTCCACGATAATCAGGTCTGTTACACAGAGAAACCCTGTCCCAAAAACCAAACCAACTAAACCAAAACAAAATGGCAAGCAGAAATTGCATATCTAAGCTTGACAATGTGCGTTGTAATCCCAGCACTTGGCAGGCAGAGGCAGGAAAATCAAGAGGTCAAGTGAAATTTATTTTTAAATTTTGAGATTATAATATGATTACAATATTTTCCCTTTTCACTTTTCCCTTTTCTCCTTCCAAGCCTCCCTTACAACTTTTCCTACTCTCCTCCAAATTCATGACCTCTTTCTTTCACTAATTGTTATCACTTACATATTCCTAGATATAACCTTTTCAGTCCATATAATGTTATTTATTTGTATGTTTTCATCTCTAATTTCTTAGTTACATTTTAAATTTAAGGTCAAGTTTAAGACTCTGTTTCAAAAAATGAAAACAAAATTAAAACCAAAACTATAAAGCTAATAATGAGGCAGAAAAATTATAATAAGTTTGAAGATAGACTTGCTATAATATTACAACATCCCCTTCTAAAAAATAGAAGAAAAAACGAATGGAAAGGAGCAGGTATATTAGAGAAATCTCTTCACCTCTATCTATGGTTTCACTTTCCTATGACCTGGACAATCAAAATGCAAAATTGTAGAAGTAAGTAACTCATAAGCCACAAATTGTCATTCTGTGCATCATGACAAGGTTTCATGGGGTCCTCTTTTGTCTCATATGAGGCATGAGTCACATGGATAGCATACCCACACCATATCTGCTACCTGGGTTATTATCCACTTAGTAGTTATCTTGGTTGTTTGATTACTGCAGCACTGCACTGCACTTGCACACAAGTAATCCTTATTTTATTAAATGATGCTCTTAACATTCAAAAGTACCAAGCCTAGAAGTTTAGGTATGCAAAATAGAAACTATAAAGTATTTCCAACTATGTAACAAGGGGGAATTTTTTAATATAATAAAGAGCATAAAATTCACAAAAATATATGGTAAGAGAAAAATCTACCAGTGAAATTCTGTGGAAAGATATCTATGCTTATTTTTTGTTTCATCTTCAATTGCATAAGTTAGAGCCACAATGTACCGATGTTCAATCTATTTATTAAAATATATGTGCTAACTTATATATTATATATAGATAACATAGTTAACATGATTTTAGTATTTAATGGTTGGAGGAATCTACTAGGAGTATTGGAATATGTCTCTCATTGATAAGGGGGACTACTATAATTATCTTGAACAGAATAACTTTGGAGGAATTGGAGCAAAATGATTCCTGGTGAAAATTGGGAGTAAACGGACTATGGTGAAATTAACATATGCAATATAGTTAATTCTTATGATAAATTTTCTTCTTTTTTATCTTCTCATGTGTTTGTTTGAATATCTCCTTTTATACCAGAAAGCATCTGCCATGCCCAGAACCCCTGACGTTTCTTTTTTTTTTCATTTTCTTATTAGAAAGAAAATTATTTTACATGTCAATCCCAGGTCCCTCTTCCTCCCCTCCTTCTCTGCCCCCCCAACTAACACCCTACCTATCCCATACCCTTTCTGCTCCCAAGGGAAGGCGAGGCCTTCTATAGGGGGGTCTTCAAAGTCTGTCATATTCTTTGGAATAGGGCCTAGGCCAACCCCCTTTTGTCTAGCTCAGGGAGTATCCCTCCATGTGGGATGGACTCCCAAAGTCTATTCCTGTGACAGGGATAAGTACTGATCCACCACAAGAGGTCCCATAGATTTCCAAGGTTTCCTCACTGACACCCACATTCAGGGAGTCTGGTTCAGTTCCATGCTGGTTTCCCAGGTATCAGTCTGGGGACCAAGAGTTCTCCCTTGTTCAGGTCAGCTGTTTCTGTGGGTTTCACCAGCCTGGTCTTGGACCCCTTTGCTCATCAGTCCTCCTTCCCTGCATCCGGATTTCAGTTCAGTTTAAGGTTAGCTGTGGGTGTCTGGTTCTACTTCCACTAGTTGCTGGATGAAAGCTATACAATGGCATATGAATTAGTCATCAATCCCATTTCTATTCACCCATTTATTTAACAAATACCTGATTGTTTACTATGCAAAGTATCCTGGGCACATGTGGCTGTACTTTGACCAGTGGTTCTCAACCTTCCTAATGCTGTGACATTTTAATACAATTCCTCATGTTTTGATGGTCCCCAACTATAAAATTATCTTCATTGCTACTTCATAACTGTAATTTTGCTACCGTTATGAATGGTGATTTAATTGTCTGATGTGCAGAATATATAATGTATGACCCTCTCAAGTGGTCAAGACCCACAGGTTGAGAATCACTCACATGGAGACACAAATTTCATTGGATATTTTCACATGTAAACAAATTTGAATTTTGAAACTCTAGTAAGTGGTTTGTCTGGGAACTATTTGTTTCCATGAGAGTATCAGGTAGTATTATAAAATTTGAACTGGACTTGGAGTGACATTTAGGAAATGGCAATTGAATTCAGAGAAACATGGAGAACTTAGAACTTAGAGGAGACAACAAGAATTTTAATTTTAAATAGAGTCAAAGAAACATCTGTATGCAAAGTCAGAGAGACAGGAGCTGAAGATATATGTAAGTGTTGGGGTGGGGACCGCAATTTGTGTTAAGTTAGAGAATCCATGACTATCTTGGCTTTCATAAGATCTTCACAATTTCGAAGTCAGATGCCCAATTTAACCAATTTTCCAGAGGAGACTTGACTCTTGGGAATTGCTAGCTAAACTCCTTACAGAGTGATTTTCTTTTAAAATCAATATATTTCTTAACACCAAGAAATAAAACGTTCAAGTGAAAGGGAAGATTCCTATTGACTACTTTTTGTGTCACCTACCCAGTGGGGAAGCCAAGTCAATTTCACAGAGTAAGAGGTCAATGCAGTGATGTTTAAGAAAACAGGTCCAAGTTAAAATGTCCCATTGTAAAGAGCACACTTAATAATGAGATGGAAGGAATAAGAGAGAAAACACAAGTCAGCTGTGATGGCATGGACCTAAATACCACACTTGCAGGCCCGAGGCAGAAGAATCTTGAATGCAGAAATTCTAAAACAAGTGCTTAGCAACAAAGCAGTATCCAATCAATCAACTCAAAAAGCAACAAACTGCAAAGAAATACAAAGCACATTTTGTTTTATGTGGGAATATGAGAACAACACACATAGTTAAATTGTAGTACATGTGCTGAACTGAAATTCGTCTTTATTCCTAGTACAAAGCAAAAGTCAATAAGAAACTAAGAAAATAAGCCCATCAAGAAAGATTTTTTCCTTCAGCCAAACACTATATGTTTCTTTAGTAGATACCAAGGCATTTGTGGCAAATGTATTGCTATAATGCTATTCCACATGAAGTTTCACCCATTAGCATGTATTTATAATGAGACGCCTATGACTCTTTTTTTGTTTTGTTTTGTTTTTTTTGAGACAGGGTTTTTCTGTGTAGCTTTGGAGCCTATCCTAGCACTTGCTCTGGAGACCAGGCTGGCCTCGAACTCACAGAGATCCGCCTGCCTCTGCCTCCTGAGTGCTGGGATTAAAGGCGTCTGCCACCAACGCCCGTCAAGACGCCTATGACTTTTTTTAAAAGATTTATTTATCATGCCAGAAGAGGGCACCAGATCACATTACAGATGGTTGTGAACCACCATGTGGTTGCTGGGAATTGAACTCAGAACCTCTGGAAGAGCAGTCAGTGCTCTTAACCCCTGAGCTATCTCTCCAGCCCCTGCCTATGATTCTTAAACATGTATTTTCACAGAATGGTCATGAAAATTCCTAAGCATAAACCTCAAGACTTCTAGATTCCTGTGTTATAAAGTATTTCCTAGTTTAAAACAGTAGAACCGTGATGGAAGAGAGCCATGATTAAAATAAAAGAAATTCTTATATCTATTTTTGTATTTTGACTAATTATCACACCATTTTACCTTATTCTTCCCCTCTATTTTGAATCGCAGGTGCATCTGTAGTCAAATTCAAATCACTAATGCATGTTTCCTTGCTTATAAATTCCCCAAATGTATCTGCCAGTTATGTATCTGATACATCATATGAGGAACAAGTTCCTCTTAAACTATATGATCTGGGGAAGTAAGATGGATCAATGGGGAAATGTGAAATCTGGTGATAGGAATTCAATTCCTAGAACTCAATATAAAGGGAGAAGGAGAAAAGAAACTCCCGAACATAGTCATGAGAGTTCTACACTCAGGTCAAGGCACAGGCACTTGCCCTGCCCTCCATGTAAAAATAATACATTTTCAAAATTGGGTAACAATTTAATAATTAATATAAGTCTTTGTGTGTTTATTTGGGGCTCGAGAGTGGAAGGACCTGGTGGCACAAGATAATTTCAGCAACAGATTGTAGCTTCTGATAAATAAAAAAGCATGGCCTTCAAATGTCCTCTATAGATGTTGTTATAGACACAAACAGTGATCTAGCTGAATTACTTCAGCTCTTCAGTTTGATGTGCTTATATTTAGAAGCATGCTTAGTTAAAGGTCTTCTCTTAGAGACGGTGGTGTCACTTTTGGAATCAATACAACACAACCTTAGCTGACACACTTGGGGTGACTATTAAGATCATATATGCTGATCGCAATCTGAAAAGTGGTATGTGAAACTTACTAAAATCTCTATATAATGTTCATGTACAGTGAATTTTAAGAACAAATTATCTTAGTTTTCTGAAATATTTATGATTCTAAAATTACTCTTCTCATACATTATTTTTTATTCTTAACTCCCTGTGGTGTTTTGATATATATGTATATATCATATATAATATTTTGATTGAGCTAGACATGTTTCTTAAACATTTACTATTTCCTTATGATAAAATATTAAAAATCCTGGGCCTGGAGAGATAGCTTCTGCTTTTGAAGAGGATTAGTGTCTAGAATGTAGAAAGACCTAAAATAAACTGAATATTTTGGCTCTGAAAAGAAAAATCTCAAAAGAAGACATGAAAAGATCCTAGGAGACACCTCTCAAAGTCCTCAGTTTCCTTAGCCATAAGGGAAATGCAAATTAAAAATGAAAATTCCACCTCACTCAGTGAGAATGACCATCATCAGGAATATAAATAACAACAAATGCCAGCACAAATGTGATGAAAGGGGAGCTCTTACACATTGTTGGCAGGGCTGTAAACTAGTGTAACCACTTTGAAAATTAGCTTGAAAGCTTCTTAGAAACGAAAAATAGAGCAGCCATGTGACCCAGCTATGTCATACTTGTCCTTATATTTAATGGACTTAATATCTTACTACAATGCTGCTTCATTCAAAATAGCTAGAAAATATAATAAATGTAGATTTCCATCAGCAGATGAATGGATAAAAATATAACATATATACAGAATGGAATATTACTCAGCTGTAGAGAAAAATTAAATACCGAAAATTTCAGGCAACTATAGGAAACTGTGAAAAAATACATATTGGGGAAGTAAGTCAGACCCAGACAGACTAACACTATGTTTTTTGTCATATGTAGGCCCTAGTTTCAAATATTTTGTTTTGTGTGCTTAAATTGGAACCCAATTACATGCCAGGAAACTAGAAAGGGAGCTTCTGTAGAGTAGGTACTTTAAGGGAGGGAAATAGCACATTATAGGTGAAACATAAGACATAAGCAGTAAGACCATGGAAATATGGGGGAAATCATGGTGTGAAGGAGAGGGATAAACTGAAGAAATACACATTAAAAGCCCTATGAAATATTGCTATCTCAAATCAAACTTAACATAATTGGAGGGAAAGTAGAACACATGTGAAGTAGAAGAGATGACATTCCTGGCAGTTAAAGGATTAAAGGCAAGTGAGAGTGAGGGGATGGAGCAGAGTAGGAATAATGGGTGGGTTAACCAAATCTGAGAGTTTACCATAAGCCTTATAGAAACCCACTATGTTGCAAGCTGCTTTACAAATACAATTTAAGAAAGAGATTGAGAGCAGTTATTCTGCAAATGGACAAGGGTTCTCTCAGAAGACATGGGACATTAAATGAAAATCACAGTACAAGACATAAGATACATTACTATGAATTATTAGGCAGGGAGGCCCCAGACATCTTAAAAACAACACAGGTTGTAGCCATTGCCCTTGTTTATCCATCATAGCTATATGGCAAGACTATATCACTGAAGACATAATATACTTTCACTGCAGGGCACAGAGAAGTCAATCTCTGGTGTCATAGAGAAGATATCAGAGGTCTTGCTCATCACTGAACTCTTCATGCTTAACACTGAAATACCAGGCAAGATATTCTCCATGGTGCAATAGTGGTACAACTGTTAGGAAGTGACTGACTGCTTCCTGTTTAGATTTGTAGCCTTCTGTATAGGAAGGAATTCCATGACTTGTGCAGTAATTGTGGTCAAATGATTGTGGCAGGAGAAGTCATTTCTCTAAGGTAGGACCTGATGGTAATTTGCTGAATGGCTATGCACTCCAACTGCCTTCTAAATATTTGCATTTGTGCATGTGAATCTGGGCGATTCCCAACCTTGAACAGAGAAATATATTTTTATAGTAGACAGAAGTCAATACAGAGATTAATAGAAGGTTAAAGTTTAAGGAGTAAGAGTTTGAGGAGATCAGCCCTAAATGGAACATCAATACTAAACCCCATAATAGCAATGCTCAAGGAACATTATGGAAGAGGAGTTAGAAAGAGCTAGAAAATGAAGAAAGGTGTTGTGAAACTATCTGTTCTAGACATAATACAGGTATTACACTTGGAAACTCACAGCACCTGTAGTTATCTGCACAAGACCTGTACAAGACCAAGCCAGAAAAAATCTTAGCATAGATAGGGTACAGGAACTCCGGGCCCCATGCTATTCTGAGAAGCTACTGGAAAATGATAGGTGTTGGGGGCGGGAAATAAGTTATTTTGAAGATGTGGCTATTTGTAGGTTTCCCAAACCTCTTTGGAAGGTCCCACACCTGTGCACATATAGGCAGTACTAACTGGAATTAGTAAGCTATAACAAACAATAAACACATAAGTTTGAATGGGAACATTGTGGGAAGCTAAATTTTTTTATTAAAGTAAGAACTCATGAAAATAATAGATGCATTATAGGCATTGTTCTGTTGAAAGCATTTCCAAAGGGTTTTGCATAATAGTTATCAGAAACCTACTACTACTGAGTTTCATAAAATGCATACAAATACAAAAGGAAGTTTAATGTTTACTCTAAAACGTAGGGACAATACCCCCAACTTCACATCACATCCTAATAAATGAAAACCCAAGTGCCAGGAATGAATTACCTCTTTGGAGTTAATACCTAATGGAGTCATAATAGATTCCCAAGCATTACAGTCTATTATAAATACTCCTGGATACCTTCCAGAACAGGATGGTAAGACCCTATTGTAGAAGACATCACAAACAGAGCATAAAACTGGTACTCATACCAACCTTCATTCCTACTGTGTAGCATCCATGGTGCTGGAAGGTGCTAGAAGGAGGTGCTAGAAGGTGCATGCTGTCAGAGGAGAAAAGTAATTCTTAATCTCAACCCACCCCCTTGTACTCTTCAATATCCAGCAATGACTATCATGATAAGATGAGCCCACTGGTACAATAGAGACATGAATGTTATGGGAGTAACAAACAACGTGCTGATTGAGACAAAGGTGCCCTACACGAGATGGAGTCAATACCTGGTACTATTAAAGGGGTCAAGAACCTATGTCTAGGCCCATGGGAGCACTCAACACAATTATCCTGCTGCATGGATGTAGTATTAAATAACTCCTAATGACTTTTTGCTCTAACCATAGATGAGAGTATCTTTCAGTCCTTATCAGAAGAGTTTCTGAAAAAATAAATATGATCACAAAGAAACCCAAGGGCTAAATGTGCAGAGAGCAAAAGACTGGAATGTTTAGACCTAAACTGGACACTAATATCATAGTCTTGCCCCAAGGCTTAGAGATCTTTGCAGAAGAACTACAGAAATATCAAAGAAACAGTGTATTCTACATACTACAGGGCAGCTGCACATATGAACTCACATTATTTGTGACAGCATGCACAGGACCTGCACACATTCCAGCTATGCAAAGAAGGTGGACATGGAATCTGACAAGTAGCTGAGGTAGATAGCTCTAGGGAGAAGGAGAAGGAGTTGGAGGACTTGGGGTTTTGTTGTTTTTTTGTTAGCTTTCTGTAATGATGTGACTCCTGATAGATGAACATATATCACAGTATGCCCCAGTCCCAAAACTAGCTAAACAAAACATACTGGAGTTAATGAGGAAAGAAAAAATCTCTCAAATTTTGGTGGGAAGTGGTGAGAATGTTGAGAAAGTGGTGAAAGGAAAAGTTGATGGGTATGAATATGTTCAAAGCACATTGTAGGCCATTCTCAAAGAATAAATAAAAATATTGTTTTAAATTGTTTTAAACTATATTAAAAATATATAGTCTTATATACTATATTACAATGACTCAGACCAAGTAATATATGCTCAAACTGACAGTTTTTATTGAAATAAGAGATTCTGAGGAATTGATTCCTTATCCATCAGTTATTCATCACTGTGATGTTTGATATTCACCATGATATCCCTGAGGTCCTATAAATAGATCATGAGGTGCCTTCTCTGTAATTAAAGAATATAAATTGTGTTCAGTGTTGCCTTACAACGAAATGTCATTTTGTTGAAAGGAGGTAATCCATACCAAGTATGTATGGTAATTGTCAGCTAAATAGAAGAGCAAATGAACTGAATCATCCAATTAACCATTCAGACAAATGAAGATATATTTGGCTCAAATAAAGGTACTTAGCTAACTTTAGAGAATGACATGAAGGAACTTGGTTTATTGTACTAGAAATGTGTATTTAATACTTTTAGGAGTATCCCATGATTTGATTTCCATGCTGTCTTAACAAGGTGTTATTTTCCTATTACTTGCCTGAGACAACTAAAGTACATAGAGGATCATTATTTCTGAATTTGCATAATATTTTATCATATATTAAAACCATGGTTTAAATAAAAATATAACTTTAATTTGCATAGTTTTATTTTCCTGCTGTCTTGAGCATCAGACAACTCCAATAGAGTAAGAAAAATAAGCTTTATCTTTAATATATGTCTAGAAATTAAGGTTAAGATATCTATCTACTTACAGTAAACAGTTACAATGATGTCACTAAATCTAATTAAATGAGCAATAGGTAAATGAAATAAAGAACATGGACTTGATTAAAAAGGAAAATAATTTGAAAGAAAAAATGGCAAAAATTACAACTCATGAAAATATCTTTTGTCATTGTCTCCAAAATTTAGAGGCAATCAAATTCCCATAGGTTTTTTATTGTGTTATGTACATTTAGATCTCCAGTATTCTTAATGATCAGAATGTTGTCTTTTCTGACTGTGGAGGCTCTGAAAACTCAGCATCATTTCCTATTATATGAAAGATCATATAGTCCTGAGGTGATCTTTCATTTTACTTGTAGTTGAGGATGTACTTGTCTATGATATATGAGGTGATGGGTTCAATGCTCTGTACAAAAAAAAAAAAA
Source organism: Cricetulus griseus (assembly GCF_003668045.3). NCBI lineage: Eukaryota > Metazoa > Chordata > Mammalia > Rodentia > Cricetidae > Cricetulus > Cricetulus griseus. The sequence continues at coordinate 34,914,628 of NC_048604.1, read as the reverse complement.
AAAAAAAGCCGAAACCACCTGAAGTTTATTTTTGAATTATTTTCCATATAAACTGAGTTTTTGTCATAATCCTCAACACAATTTTACTTGGAGATGGAACCTCTGAGATATAATCGAGTTCACAAGGGACCATGAAGGGTGCTCATGAAATTAGTGTTTTCTTCTTTGTCTCAGTCTTTTCCCCTTCCCCTACCTCTTCTACTTTCTAGATATGATTAGGACAGCACAACAATGATCATGTGTCAGCCAGGAAAAGGAAGCTAGTCAACTAGCATTTGACCATAAATTTTCAGCCTCCAGAATTAAAAACATAAATGTCTATTCGTTGAGACATCAGTTACTGGTTAACTTCTATTTTTCCTCATAATGTACACTGTACATTAATTCAGCAATGTATTGGTTGAGTACATTTTCCCTAGGCAACATGGATGTTGTAAGAATACAAAAAAACATACTTATTAAACATAAATCTTGCCTTGTAGGTAGGAGTGGAGGAAAGAACAATGAAAGACCACAGAAATTAATACAATGCCAGAAGTTGACAGAGATATAGTATTTTATGTGTGTTAGTAGTGGGATAACTTCACTGTGTATATTACTTCTTTCTTCTCCAGAGCAAGGTGTCCAAGTATCGGTATGTTAAATGTTGGGGTAGAAAATTTTGCCTTTGTTATATATTTGAGAAAACTGTGTGTATTTCCTTACCTAATTGTTCTGAACAATATTACTCTACTTTATAAATGGAAAATCAATAACTTATATTATACATCCAGGAAATATACATGATCCCAGGGAAGCCAATTTAGGGTAATATCAAGTTTAAGTGCCATTGAAGTTCTAGTAGGTAGGTCACTACATATTTCTCTATTCTCATTGTAAAATACTCTCTAATAATGATCAAGTTTGAACTATTAAACATGTATTTTAAACCTAAGAGTGTGGTGAGTTGGTGAGTAGGTTATTCTTCCAATAAAAACTAAATAACAGTATTATAAAAGTGTATGACCAGTTGATGTTTCCAGACTTATGTGTCATTAATTACTTGAAAATATTTTCTGGCCCGTTTAGATAATAGAAGAAACGAATGTGGATGAGATATGCTTATGCACATTGCTCTAATTTTCCTCACTGGTTATCAGCAAGGTAGGGTGTCAATTGGGTTTGCAGGTTTATCAGTCACTTGCAGCACTGTTTGTATTATGTGGGCTTCTTAAAACCCATGTCATGGAACCAATTTAATTTTCTGCTCAAGAGCACTGTTTAATTTGCATTCAACATGGTCTGTTGTTTCAGATTTAGGCTCTTTCAAAAAAAGATTTAGCAGAACACTTCCTGAGGCAGGTTATAAACTCAAGTTGCAGAATATCAGTGAGGAAATTTAGAAAAGTGCCTGTTCCTTAATTAATCCCACTACGTAAATGAGCTCTTGAGTAGAAGTTAGAGCAAAGTAACATTTGCCTCAAAAAGAGAGCTGAATAATTTTAATTGTTTTAAAAGGTGAATAGTACTTTACAAGATAATGTTCTCAGTCATGATAAGTGTTAAATATCCACACTCAGTTGTTACATAGGGAAAAGATGCAAGACTGAAGAACTCATATAAAAAAGTGTATGTATAAGGACAATTTAGTTTCTACTACATTAATGAATGCTAAAATAGAGTTAGGGGAATAAAAGTTTTGCCACAAGCTAAAGGCTAAGAAGGTTGTAAGGGATGTACAGTTGGCTTTGTTTATCTTTAGTACTTTGGGACACAGGTAGTGGGGACTTTATTTCAACATGAATTTTCATTATCAGTATACTATTAGGTAGGGAAGGTAGGTGTTAAGCCAGTCAATGGCTCTTCCAAAACTTCCCTATAAATGAAATACCATATCACTGATCAAATCAAGTCAAAATATATTATACAGCTTCAATACTGAGTAGGAATGCCATGTTACCATGCCCCAAAGACAAAACAAGATTTTTAAACAACTTGTACAAAGATAACAATGTTCAAATATGTTTAATTTCCAGCTTCATCCAAATACCAGAAAGCCACTAACTGGTAGAGAAATACACTTTCCTCCACTTAATATTGAAGAGATTGATTTTTTCTGTATTCTGTCTTCAAAAAGTGTTCATGGAAGTAAATAGTGATTGCAACAAAAGAAATGAATTAATAATGAGCCTTACTATACAAGGCTTCAGCAAGCATATAGCCTATTTTGAGAACAGATTAGTAGAAAATGGCTGTATACAGCAACTTTTAAAAAGTTGTAGAAAAGACTGTGAACTACTAATGAATCTCATTATAATGTCCCCCAGAAACTTACTTTTGCACATATGGTATAAGAAATCATGAATTCTACATTACAGGGGCAGAAAAAAAGTTGCTAGAATACACTGATACAGAAAACAACAGTTGTGACAGAATAGCAGAAATGAATGGACCTCTCAAGGAGAACCTTTAAAAACACTTATATAATTTGTCACTACACATATTGTCACCATTCAAGACAATGTCACTGAAATATTTATTTGGAATTACATCTATTTCCTCCTAATTATTTTTGCTAGATTAAAAAAACCCATTATCTATAAACTCCTTTTGAATATTTGAAAAATGAATTTTTAGGGCTGAAGAGATGATTCAGTGCTAAAGCATATCTGATGCTCTTGCAGAGGACCCAAATTTTGTTTCCATCACCCATGTCAGGTTGCTCACAAGTACCTGCAACTTCACATTCATGGAACTCAACGCGCTCTCCTGGCTTCCATGGACATTGGTACACATATGGCATACACTTGCACAGAAAACATGATCCCCCAGTGAAGGGGAAAGGGACAAGATCTCCTGAGTAAATTGGGAGCATGGAGGGAGGGGAGAGAGAGCTAGGAGAATGAGAAGGGGAGTAGAGGAGGGGTGAGGAGGACATAAGCTAGCAGGAAGGTTGTTTAGGGGGAAAAATAGAGGAGAGCAAACTAGTTGAAATGAAAACTGTGGTGTGTTCAGATAATGGAATATAGATCAGAGTCCTAAGAAAATCACAAAGGAAGGTTAAATATATAAGGTTTACACAAAACAAGGCAAACTATATTGACAACATTGCTGTATGATTTCAATTTCATGATATTCATTAAAGGTAAAAAGTTGGAGATAATAAAAATCCAGAGGTAACCAAAACCAGAGTTCTTGGGGAGAGGTGAATATGGAAAGCACAAAGAATTTTGGGGGCAATGAAATCAATTATTCTGACAATGGCAGATTTTTTTTGTTATATTCGTCATACCATGTAACATTTGTAACATCAAGAGTTTATTCTACTTAAAGTATTGTTTAGTGGAGATGATGATATGCTAAACATATGATTTCCTTTTGGAATAAATATTCTTTAGCAGGAGGTATTGGCAGTAGAGAAAATAGTACATGCGGGGACAATTATGTTGGAACATAGGAACTACTTTCAGTTGAAATTTGCTATCGTCTAAAACTGTTTAAAATGAATTTGCACTTTAGCATATGAACATCAGAAGAGTTACAAAGAAAGGTAAGATAATGATACTAAGATTCTCTATCATTTAAACATAACCAGTGCTTGAAAGTCTCCTAGGAATAGTGACAGTGATCAAAAGGTTACCTAGAAAAGTGGCTGGAGGGAAAAAGCAAGACTTTGAGGGATATTAAAGGGCACAGTAACAAATTTGATCTTTTTGAATAAAATAGAACATCATTAGAAGGTATAAAAGATGAATACTGTATTCATATCTATATTACTTAAGTATAACTGAAAAGAGTAGAGGCAGTAAGAGTAGAAGGAAAATGAAGTCTATATCAGACATGTCTTAAGCCTGGGAACAAGATGATAAGCTCCCAGCTATTTCTATTGCATGTAACCTCTGCTTCTGCTCATGGTTCTTTTTATTCCCCCAGTTCCAAAAAATAAGTAAAACAAAGCAAGTATTTAACTGAGAGCTATTTCTCCATTTTACTTTTCTGATAATTTCTGTCACAGTGTCAGTTCTTCTGAAATTATCTAGATTTCTCTGTAAAATAAGTTAACTGTTACCAAATTTATGTAAAAAAAATCACTTTGAGATTCCTGCCCCCACAGAGTGTGGAGAGTCCAGAGGTGAGCTGATTCGGCCCCTAACTGGGGCCCAACTTATGCCTGCCCGCCCTTGCAAATCCTGCCCCGGGATCTGCAAGCAGACTGAATCGGTCCCCGAGGACCCTGGGATCCTGTCTCTGCTGAGATCGCTGGGCCATTCCGGGCCCCCACAGAGTGCAGAGAGTGCAGAGGTGAGCTGATTTGGCCCCTAACTTGGGCCCAATTTTCATCTGCCCACCCTGGCAAATCCTCCCCAGGAATCTTCGACAGGACGACTCGAACCCTGAGGACCAAGTAACTCAGAGTCTGATGACATATCTGAGCCAGTGCTGCTCTCACCCACCTGGAGAGCAAGTGCCTCAGACCTGCCTGCTCCCAGCTTGAAACCCATCAGAGTATCAAAGTCAATTGCACACACCTGAAGAGAACACCGGACCGATACACACCAGGAAAGGAAGTGATACCAACTGTACCCACTGGAACAAGAGATGGGAAGATGACAATAAAACAACACATCCAACAACAGGAAAACCAATATGACACCACCAGAGCCTAGGGACTCTACACCAGCAAGACATGAACATCTGAACACAGAAGAAGCAGAAGAGAGCAACCTTAAAAACAACTTCATGGAAATGATAGAGAATCTAAGAGAGGAAATCAGAAAATCCTTCAGAGAAATGGAAGAAAAGACAAACCAAAAGATGCAAGAAATCAAGGAAAGTCAAGAAAACAAAATTAAACAGCTGAAGGAAACAGTTCAGGACCTGGAAACTGAATTAGAGACAATAAAGAAAACACAAACTGAGGGAATGCTGGAGGTGGAAAAGCTTAGTAAACAATCAGGAACCACAGAAGCAAGCATAACCAACAGAATACAAGAGATGGAAGACAGAAAACAAGTCAAAGAATCAATAAAAAAAAGAGTTGGTTCTTTGAGAAAATCAACAAAATAGACAAAACGTTATCCAAATTAACCAAAAGGCAGAGAAAGATCATGCAAATTAACAAAATCTGAAATGAAAAGGGGGACATAACAACTGACACTGAAGAAATCCAGAGAATCTTCAGGTCATACTTTGAAAACCTGTACTCCACAAAATTGGAAAATTTAAAGGAAATGGACAGTTTTCTGGACAGTTATAACTTACCAAAATTAAATCAAGAACAGACAAGCAACTTAAACAGACCTATAACCCCTATGGAAATGGAAGCAGTCATCACAAGTCTCCCAACCAAAATAAGCCCGGAGCCAGATGGATTCACCGCAGAATTCTACTAGAAATTCAAAGAAGTGCTAATACTCCTCAAATTGTTCCACAAAATAGAAGCAGAAGGGACATTGCCAAACTCTTTTAACGAGGCTACAATAACCTTGATACCCAAGCCACACAAAGACACAACTAAGAAAGAGAACTACAGACCAAAATCCCTCATGAACATTGATGCAAAAATTCTCAATAAAATCCTAGCAAATCAAATACAAGATCATATCAGATAAATCATCCACCATGATCAAGTAGGCTTTATCCCAGGGATGCAAGGATGGCTCAACATACAAAAATCTATCAATGTAATCCACCATATAAACAGACTGAGAAAAAAAAAGAAATCACATGATCATCTCACTAGATGCTGAAAAAGCCTTTGACAAAATCCAACATCCCTTCATGATAAAGGTCTTGGAGAAATCAGGGATAACAGGAACATACCTCAACATAATAAAAGCAATATACAGCAAGCCAACAGCCAACATCAAATTAAATGGAGAGAAACTCGATCCAATTCCTCTTAAATCAGGGAAAAAACAAGGCTGTCCACTCTCTCCATACCTCTTCAATATTGTCCTTGAAGTCCTAGCTAGAGCAATAAGACAACAAAATAAGATCAAGGGAATACAAATCAGAAAGGAAGAAGTCAAACTTCACTATTTGCAGATGATATGATAGTCTACATTAGTGACCCGAAAAACTCTACCAGGGAACTCCTACAGCTGATAAACACCTTCAGCAAAGTGGCAGGATACAAGATTAACTCAAAAAAATCCATAGCCCTACTATACACCGATGACACATTGGTGGAGAAAGAAATCAGAGAAACATCACCCTTTACAATTGCCACAAACAACATAAAGTACCTTGGGGTAACACTAACCAAAAATGTGAAAGACCTGTACCATAAGAATTTTGAGTCTCTAAAGAAAGAAATTAAAGAAGATACCAGAAAATGGAAAGATCTCCCATGCTGTTGGATAGGTAGTATCAATATAGTAAAAATGGCAATCTTTCCAAAAGCAATCTACAGATTCAATGCAATCCCCATCAAAATCCCAACTCAATTCTTCACAGACCTTGACAGAACAATTCTCAAATTTATATGGAGAAACAAAAGACCCAGGATAGCCAAAACATCCCTATACAATAAACAAACTTCTTGAGGCATCACCATCCTTGACTTCAAGCTCTATTACAGAGCTATAGTCCTGAAAAAAAGCTTGATATTGGCACAAAAATAGACAGGTAGACCAATGGAATCGAATTGAAAACCCTGATATTACCCCCACACACCTATGAACACCTGATTTTTGACAAACAATCCAAATTTATACGATGGAACAAAGAGAACATCTTCAACAAATGGTGCTGGCATAACTGGTTGCAGACATGTAGAAGACTGCAGTTAGACCCAAGCCTGTTGCCTTGCACAAAAACTTAAGTCAAAATGGATCAAAGATCTCAACATAAATCCAGCTACACTGAAGCTATTAGAAGACAAAGTGGGAAATACCCTTGAATTAATCGGTACAGGAAACCACTTCCTGAACATTACACCAGTAGCACAGACACTGAGGTCAACAATTAATAAATGGGACCTCCTGAAACTGAGATGCTTCTGTAAGGCATAGGAGACAGTCATCAAGACAAAATGACAGCCCACAGACTGGGAAAAGATATTCACCAACCCCACATCTGACAGAGGGCTAATCTCCAAAGTACACACAGAACTCAAGAAGCTAGTCTCCCAAGCACCAAACAATCCAATTAAAAAGTGGGGTACAGAACTAAATAGACAATTCTCAATAGAGGAATCTAAAATGGCTGAAAGACAAATGAGAAAGTGTTCAACATCCTTATTCATCAGGGAAATGCAAATCAAAACAACTCTGAGATACCATCTTACTCCTGTCAGAATGGCTATAATCAAAAATACCAATGACAGTTCATGTTGGAGAGGATTCGGAGAAAGAGGAACACTCCTCCACTGCTGGTGGGAGTGCCAACTTGTACAGCCACTGTGAAAATCAGTATGGTGACTCCTCAAGAAAATGGGAATGAGTCTACCACAAGATTCAGCAATTACCCTCTTAGGCATATACCCAAAAGAAGCACATTCATATAACAAGGACATCTGTTCAACCATGTTCATAGCAGCATTATTTGTAATAGCCAGAAAGCTGAAGCAGCCTAGATGCCCCTCAACCGAAGAATGAATAGAGAAAATGTGGTCCATTTACACAATGGAGTACTTCTCAGCTGAAAAAAAAAATGGAATCTTGAAATTTGCAGGAAAATGGATGGAACTCGAAGAAACCATTCTGAGCGAGGTAACTCAATCACAAAAAGACAAACATGATATGTACTCACTCATATGTGGTCCTGCTTTATGATACATAGTAGTGACCGTGCTTTATCAGAGCTGTTTTTAATGATGTTGCTCAGAATGGTTTCCTCCCAGATGATGACTGAGAAGCTAATTAAAAAAATGGTGCCAAGTACCACAAGAGTAACAGAACTGCGCTGTTTTCTGGGATCTTGTTTTTTACTTTTTTGTTGTTGTTGTTGTTTGTTTTTCTGTTTTTGTTTTTTGTTTTTTGATTTTTAAATGGAGTGTGCTGGATGTCTCTACAATTTTGTTCAAATGACTTCAGAACCTGGAAAAGCTGTTGCTGCTATTGATGCATAACATACTGCCATTATTGCTCTCTCTCTCTCTCTCTCTCTCTCTATATATATATATATATATATATATATATATATATATACTAATTGAAACTCAAAAATGTGATGAATCCAATGTGTTTCAGAGAGTGCTCACCTGTGCATGTAAATTTGATTTCATCTTTAGTAAGTAGTAAAGTTATATGCTTGCCAAAAAATATAAAAATAATAAGTGACACACTGGAAGACAAATGTGACACAATTTCAATTTTATGTGTAACTTAGAAATGATGAACTTACGGGAACAGAGAGCAGTGTTGTGGCTATTAGGATTCAATGTGGGTTTTTAACAATGGGGAAATGATTGGTTTAAGGATATAAAACTACAGTTGGACAAGAGGCATGGACTCTGTGAAGTCTTGAGTTCTACTGAGAGCATGATAAATATGGTTGATAACAATATGCTATATTTTAAAAGTTGTGAGATAGTATACTTTAAGTGTTCTCAAAACAAAAATGATGAATATGTTTAATATAACATGTTAATTGGTTTAATTTAGCCATGCCATTGTGAACATACTGTATTGTGTATCATAATTGTGCATGACTTTATTTATGAGCTAAATAAATGAATGAAAAAAAAGAAGGGACTTTGAGTGCCCATCCCAAGTGAAGGGATGCTCTCACCAGGGACACATGGGGGAGGGCCTAGGTCTGGCTCAGGATGATGTTGTGGAATTTGGGAAGCCCCCTGTGGAGGGCTCTTTCCTCTATGGGGAGTGGAGGGGGGAAGGGGATGGTGGGGGATTAGGGGGGGGGAGAGGGAGAAGGGATTGACATGTGAAATTATAATTTGTAAAAATTAAATAATTTTTTTTAAAAAATCACTTTGAACACATTAATTTCTATTTGAACAGTATTTGTTGTATGAAATTTTATTAAATAGATTGTAAATAGATGTTTCTGTCCTGCCAACAACTTCCCAAAACCAAAACACATATAAATGCTTGGCCAGTACCTCTGGTTTATTATAAACTAGGTCTTAAATTAACTCATAATTCTTATCTATGTTTAGCCATGTGGCTTGATACCTTTCTTAATACAGCACTCTCATCTTACTTCCTCTACATCTGGCTAGTGACTCCTGACTCCACCCTTCTTCTTTCCAGTATTCCTAGTTTGGTCACCCCACCTATACTTCCTGTCTGGCTATTGACCAAACAGTATTTTATTAAACCAATTTGAGTGGCAAATCTTTACAGTGTACGAGAAGATTATTCCACAGCAACAGATTCTTCATAAAATGTGTTTGAATTATGGTAAGCTTTGATTTTTATTTTAAAAATATGTCCTATAACATCACTGCATTTGGGATTGTTTATTCTTAGAGCTACCCATGTATTTCACTTTAAAGATATCTAAAAGTCATTTTATTTATTTATTTTTTCCTCCATTTTTTATTTGAATTAGAAACAACATGTCAATTCCAGTTCCCTCTCCCTCCCCTTCTCCCCTGCCCCCTCAACTAATATCTTACCTATCCCATACAATTTCTGCTCCCCAGGGAGGGTAATGCCTTCCATATATGGGTCTTTAGAGTCTGTTACATCTTTTGGGAAAGGGCCTAGGCCCACCTCCGTGTGTCTAGGCTCAGGGAGTATCCCTCTATATGGAATGGGCTCCCAAAGTCCATTCCTATGTTAGGGATAAGTACTGATCTACTGCAAGGGGACCCATAGATTCCCAAGGTCTCCTCACTGACACCCATATTCATGGGGATGGGATCAATCCCATGCTCGTTTCCCAGCTATAAAAGTTATTTTATAATCCATAAATATAAGATATATTATATTGTAGGAGATTTGTTTGTGTTGTCCTCTGAGACCACCAAAGTATTGGACCATAGAGTTTTGTGGCTGACTCAGAGGAAGACTGAGAGACACAGAGATAATAAGGCAGGGCTTAAAAGTTGCTTATTCTTTTTGATTATTGAAGGTAGAGAAGAGGGCCAACTGATCATTTCTCCATCACTCTGTGGGTCAATCATGTTTATTCTATAATATTTGACTCCCATGATTTATTGAATAGTAAAATAAACAGAAGCCACAATAATAGTGAAAAAATAAAATACTGTACTATACTCAGAAGGGAAAGAATTAATGACCCATAAGGGTTTAAAAGTTTTCATTTATTTAAAATGCCATTTATCATCTCATTAATTATATTAATTACACTTGTAAAGGATTTCACAGTTTATATTCTTTTATATTTGTTATCTAGTTTTAATTAAAAGAAAAAATTATTTAAAGTCTAATTAATGGTAAGAATGTACAAACCTTAATATTGGGTTATTCGAAGGATTCCTTAATTTATTTACTTATTAGGCAGACACTTCCTGAGTACTTATCTTTTGGTTATAGTTCTAAATGTTTTGGTAAATATTTTAGATAGGAAAAATAAACAAATAAATGGATTACTTGCTACTACAAAGACAATATAATAACTAGAGAAACACTTTTTAGTAAGACTAGAATTTTGAGTGTTGGAGAAGTCCATATTTGAATTATAATTTTTCATTTCTAAGCAATTCCTGGAAAGGGGACCAGAAATCCACTCAAATTTGTACAAAATTGCCAAGCAAATATCCACACTATTAAGTTTATATAAATGTGTTACACTAATTGATAAGGCTTTAGTATCATTTCATACTTATTGGAAATACTCTCTTTTAAACAAATCTTATTTTGTTCAGAAATTTAATCAAGGACATTTCTTTTTTTTCAGTTTTCACTTCTCTTTGCTGTTAGTCTACTACCAGATAAGTAGAAAAGAGAGACATTTTCATTAAGTCAGTTCCACTGTATGCCTTCTCAAATGTTCCCCATAACCTTGCGGAGGTAAGAAAGCAATTGTGAGTATCTGAGTCCTAATCTGTTGTCAGATAAGACTGCCTACACCAATTTATAAATCCTTTCCCTTTTATTCTGGAAAAGCATTGGCATCAATAATTGGTGACAAAGGTAATTAGAATTAAGTTGTTCTAAGATGTTGCGTAATCGTTAGCAGTTTTCTATATGGCTGAAATATGCAATGTAATGAGGATGTCTGTGGTGATGCTTCTCGAAATTATTGAAAAGCAAGTGGGTATTTTTTTTCTAGAATAAATTACTTTTTTCATTTGTACTTTGGTATGTGTTAGTAATTGATGTATACCCATATGGTGGTTTGAAAGAGAATGATCCCATAGGCTCAGATATTTGAATACATGGAACACAGATGGTGGAACTGTTTGGGAAGTATTAACAGATGTGATCTGGGAGGATTTGTGTCACTGGGGTTTGGGTTGGGGGGTTTCAAAAGACAAGTATGATTCCCAGTTCTTTCATCTCTGCCTTCTACTTGGGATCAAGAAATTAACTCTCAGCTGCCTTAAACATGAAGGATATATAGTAAAGGGGTTGTAGAATCTTTCTCCATGATGAAGGATAGTTGTTGAGTTCAGTCATGTGGCAGGCAAGTGTCTTCATGAAGACTCTAAGAAGCCATTGTGTTGAGCTATTCAAGACTGAACTGCATTGGAGACCAATGATGTAAGAAGTGTTAGAGCCATGGGCTGTTTTCCAAAGTAAGTTGTATACAGGGAATTGTCCCAGCCCAATAGAGTAAAAGTATGTTTATGAGGCAAAGCTGGAATGGTAGAGACATCTAAGGCCATCAGACATGGAGTTACAAGATTTGGAGTTTTTCTGCTGGGATTTGGTCTTGCTTTGGTCCAGTATTTCCTCACTATGCTAAGATTCTTCCTTTTGGAATGGTAATGTATATTCTGTGAGATTGTATATTGGAAGCATATGATTGGCTATTTTATTTTATATGGGCTTATAATGAAGAGATTGCTTTCAGGCTCAAAAGAGACTTTGAACTTCTAAATTGTGTAAGGCTGTGAAAGACTATAGGTACTCTTGATGTTGGAGTCAATACATTTTGCATTTTGAGCCAATGAGTGACAGGGCATGGAATGTGGTGGTTGGAATGAGAATGGCCCTCATAGGCTCATATGTTTAAATACTTAGTTCCCAGTTGTAGTAACTGTTTGGGAAGGATTAGAGATGTGGCCTTGTAAAAGGAAGTGTGTCGCTGGGAGTATAATTTGAGGTCCCCAAAGACTCCTGCAGTTCCCATTGTTCTCTCTCTCCCTTGTGGTTGTGGATCCAGATGTGAGCCCTCAGCTGCTATCATGGTGTCTAACCCACTGAAACGACAATCCAAAGTAAATGATTTCCCTTATAAGTTGCATTGGTCATGGTATTTTTAGCATAACATTAGAAAAGTAAGAAAACACTATGATAAGTTGTATTGAAGTACTAATGATCTAATACTTATAAATTGAACACATATAGAATTTGTGTCTATATTTATAATTCATAAGGATGGGTCAGAATCAAAACTGACTGATTTCTTTATAAAAAGGAGAAAAACAAAAGGCATACAAGGAGAAATACCATGTGATGATACAATCAAACACTGGAGTGGATATAACTAAAACTCAACATATGGGCATACTGTGGACATACTGTCCACTACAGAAGCTAAGAAGAGTACATGAAGATGCATATAAGTAACAAAGTCTGGTTGTTGTTATTTCAAACTCCCACCTTTGTCAATCATGAGGGATATATTTTTTGTATTCTCAGATACACTTTGTAGTAGTTTCTTACAGTAATTCCCCTGAACTAATATGAGAGTGTAGGTACATTAATGTTTTCCTTCAAGGAATTTAAGAACATAACCAAAAAAAAGAACATAAATACATAATAATTCTAAGATAGAAAGTTGTGTGAGGCAGAGAAGTTATGTAACTTTATGCTTTTAAGACACATAGTGGTTCACATAGAAAAGTTTTATTCCTAATTAGCTCCAATGAGATAGATGTTATTTCGTTTTATTTTAAATCACCTTCTATTTAAAGTAGACCACATTTGAAGTAACTTTTGATTTATAGTCAATTGCAGGCTACAGATACTCCTGTATATTCCAGTTGCCAGAAAGAGAACATTGTGATGAAACAAAATTATCCCTGGTCCCATTACAGAAACTAGAAGTTTAAGTTAATGATAATGAGGACAGGATGAATATTCTCATAAACAGAATTCTCATGAACATTCTCATGACTGTTGTTCCAGAGAAATCATTTTAACTACAAATGAATCTTCTAAATGAGTATTGGTTTACAGTTTTGTGACTGTAAAATCAAGGTGACGGGAAGAAGAGAGCCCTGGTAGTTAATGACCTAAATTTATTGAAATTTTGTGAAGATGGTAAATTGTTGATGTGTGACAAGACAGAGCATATCTCCCTTTTAGGCTGTGTTCTGCTTTTTCAGATATATCATAATTGCACAATTTTAAAATATAATTTAAGAGAATAGAAAGAAACATGAGATTATAATGTGTGAAGGAATTTCTATCCATCTTTATGGAATATGTCAATGGAGTCATCCAAATTTACTTTTCATGTTTCATGAATCATGGGGGAACTAAGTAAATGCTGAGAAGTTTTAGAAGGTAAACAAAAGTAGAGATATGTATTCTAGAAAGGGTAAAGCAACATCAGAATCTTAAAAATATGTTTTTAAATTCGGGAAGATGTCAGTAAGGTGGAATTTTTTTTTTGCACAGAAAGTGAAAGAACACAATGAAATAGAGCAAAAGAAAAGCAAAGAAAAACTAGCAACAGGATAAAATAACATTGTAGGAATTTTAAAACATGATTGCCCAAGGCAGTTCTCACTTTCTCTGAGGAGTGAATAGAGGGTGGGGTGAGGAGAAGGTGGAGGGAGCAAGAGGACAGGATTGAGAGGAAAATGGGATTGGTATGTAAAATAAGGCTGTTTTAAAAATAAAAATTAATTTAAAAATGATTAAAGATCTATAGAAACTAAGTGAATGTTGACTAAAGAAAAGGCCTTAAGAAATGTGCTTATCCCTGTGTCACTCATAAGATGATACAGAAGGATGCAAGCTACAGGCAATCTCCCTCATCAATTGTTCAACACTGAAGAAACAAGATGACAATTTTACTATGTTCTAACCTATATAAGGGTGGCGTGAAAACTGTTTGTTTACAGGACACAGAAACAGATAAGGTGTATGACCTGTAGGTATATGTCAGTGGTAAAGTGTATGTGTGGTATATGGAAGGTCTTCAGTTCCATCACCAATGCCACAAATTCAGTAATTCTACGAATAAATAAATAAATAAATAAATAAATGTACTTCTATATACTAATAAACATTTTAAAAGAAAATACATATTACAGCATAAAGATTCATTTATTTTAAATAGATGTTATGACTATGTAAAAGCATACATTATCATAACTATCATTTCTCTCTATATATGGTTTTATGAGACAAGGTTCTCGATATAACAGTCTTGGCCTTACTGAAACTCACTCTGGACCAGGTTGGCCTTGAACTCACAGAGATCCCCCTTCCTCTACCTGCCAAGTGTTGGGATTAAAGTCATGCACTGCTACCACCCAGCAACTATCATTCTCGTTTTTTGCCTGTACAAATCCTGCTCTCTTGAAATTTGGTATCAGTAGAATCATTTTCTGTTTGCCTTTTTATATCTAGCTTATTTCACTTCATGTAATGTGTTCAAGGTTACTCATTAATGGATATTTTGGAGGTATTGCTACATTTTAACAGTCTTGAATGGTATTATGTACACTAGTGACCAAATGCCTGTTCATTTCAATCTATCTAGTTACATGTATCAACAGTCAAGAGCAAAGGAAAACATGTGTCCTTGATTGCTAACTTGTTATGCTCAGCTAGCTTTACTCACTTTTATACAGTTCAGGTACTGGACCATGAAATCATGCTGCTCACACTCAATTAACAATAAAAACTATTCTCTACAGACATTCACAGGACAGTTTGCTCTAGATAACTCTTCATTAAGACTCCCTATCCAGGTTGTCCTAATGTGTGACAACTTGGCAGTAAAAACTAACTTGCACAGATCCTATTCAGCCATGCTACTATTACACCAGTTGGCCTATCTTGCTTTGTAGATGATTTTTATATCAGAAGGGCCCCATAGCTGGGTAAGATTATTCATAGATTTTATTCCCTGGAAGCCTAACTAGACCTTCTTGTATACTTATGAAGCATAACCAACAGGAAGGACAATGAACCTCAGTCCCATCTTAATACCTTTGTGACCTACATCCAAAGTGTATGGTGACTTTAGAAATGGTCTTTTATCTTTGAATTTTAGTGTGCCACCAAGAATAAGGGCAAGTTTGGAGCCTCTGGAAGCTCCTTTGCAAATAACTCATTAGAATGTGGAGGGATTTTTACTTAAATACCTATGGCTTCTGAGCAGAGCATTATCCAATCATACAAGATATTTTAGTTAAAAATCTTTTAGTTTAATTACATTTTTTAGTTAGTTTATAATGTAATAGTTTTCTCTATGGTCTTTCCCACACATATCCTTACTTTTGGTTAGTCAACTCCAACCTCATCCTTTCTCCCATACTGAGTCCCTACCCCTGTTCACATTTTTCCACATCTAGAATGGACCCCTCTATTTCATGTCACATGAATTTTACTGCCTCCTCCTTAAGGTCATCTCCCTCAGATCAGGGCTCTTTCCTTTCTCTTTACTCTGGAATAGCTCAATAATTTTGCAACTAAGTGTTTATACATGGAGACCTCTAGAGAACTACCAGAAAAGTTGACTAATGAGAATGCCTGGGAAACATATTAAAGGGGATCAGGTTATATTCTATCTCTGATTGTAAGATTATTTATTTCCACCAAGACTGAGAGCTGTAGCTTTTTCTATCAGGAGAGGGGAGCGGGGTAAAAATAGTAAGGGCAAATTAAAATGCCACAAAGATAATGTTGCTACTAAGACCCAACTTTTACTTTTTGAATAAATATTCCAATTCCAGGTTTTTTGGTGAATCTCTATATTTCTGAGAAGATTGATTATGTTGATCCCTGCCTCTTTTATTTTATAGGGGAGGTAATTTACCTCACCAGGTTTGTTGGCTCCCCTTGTACTACTTTTCAATATTAATTTATTGGTACACCACCATGTTTTTTATGGTTGTGCATTATGTAAGTATGTCATTAAAGTGACAGAACTGTGAAGTCATGATAGGCATATGCTGAGAATGGTACAAAATATATTCATCATCATGTTCTTTACAGGAGAAGTGTAACAAATTCTGTTATAGAAGATATTTGTGTTTTGCTTTGAAAACTAGGCTAGTCTAGTTGCTCCTCACCCAGAGTATTGCTAGAACAATTTGTAATTTTGGCTAAATTGTCAGATTTTAGTCCTTTACACCAATACATTCTGATGGGATATGAGCCATAACCAGCACATTTGTGTTTTTTCAGTGTTTCATGATCCTTAAGCATACAATCCTAGTATTTGGAACATTGGAAATACCTCTTAGTTTTGTTCTCATTTTAAATGTGTGATTCCATATATTAGACTTTAGGGAGCAAGGACAAATGATGGCAAATGCACTAATAGCCATCTGTTCATTAGTATGCATTAGGTTTTACTTCTATTACCAACAGAAGTTTGATTTTGTTTAAAGTGATTTCGTTTCTAAGTTTATTATAGTCAGCAGTCCATGGAGGAAGAATTAATGAACCTGAAAGCTTATTTTTGCAAGCATCTATGGATTGCCCTTTACAGATATTTCCTCTCAATTATCTCGACTTACTCAATTTTCTCACTTGTTTGACAGTTTTCAAGAAGATTTGCCTCTGTTTAAGCTTAAACATGCTATTTCTTATATAATAGAAGTATAAGTAATCTTATAGTTGATGAAATCTGAACGGGAGGCTTTCTTTTTATTGTTATATTCCACATTTATGGCTTATAAATTACTTCATTTGATGAATGAACAAAAACCAAATAACAAATTTATCCATTAATTAGAAAAGGCCATTCAAGGTTCTCAGTTCTTCCATATAGAACCTTTCCCTGATGTACATTATACCTAAAAGTTTTATAAATAAAGCTAATATTAGGGAAAACATTCCTTTTATTCCTTTACAACATATCTCAGATTATTTAAATGAAGTCTAAAATAGCTCAGATTCTAAGTTTCAGTTTTATTTAAGAAAAATTTAGAATAAACTCTTTTGTGAGTTATTAGGTTTTATTAATAACATAAATAATGAAAAAAGACTTAAAACTCATCAGGATATGGTGGCAAATGTCTATAATTCCAGAACTAATAAAATCAAGGAAAAGAGAATCAGAAGTTCAAAGTCATCCTCAGCTACATAGTAAATTCCAGAATGTCCTGGCATGTATATGTCCATGCCTCAAATCTGCTTCTTCAAAAAATGATGAATAACGAAAATATGAACTATCCTAAGAAGGTTACTTAGTGTTGTAATATCAAAGATACCTTTGGTTGAACAATAATGTGTGGAGGCCCACAGGGATGGCTCCATTCCATCTAGACTTAAGGTCAGAGAATTCAAGCCTATTATTGCTCCTTCAAGTTGAACCACAGGATATTTGGACTAAGGTGAGACTAGTATATGTCTTGCCCAATAACAGGATATTTGGTTTAGGGGGTGATTATTTGATGTTTTGGATATTAAGGAGGTAATTACGTTTGGTGTTCCTTGTGTCATGGTAAGTGAGTCTTTTGCTTTCCACCCTTTTCATTGGGGTATATAAGAACTTCGAGTAATAAGGTTGGGGCTGATCACAGTATTCACATGATGCCCTCTATTTTTTGTTTTTGTCTATTTCTTTCCTCAATCCTCACTCTTCCTATAAAGCACAGAATGATGAGTCTGGACTGGACAATATTTTTTTTTAGTTGAGAATATAGACAAAGAGGGGATGTGATGGTGTAAATGCAGAGAACACTATAAATTTTAAAATATAATTTAGTAAAAATGAAAGTAAACAAAAAGTCTTTGAACATATATATGCATGTAAAAACCAAACAAGGTACATCTGGATTAAACCATTTCCAATAAAATACCAGAGAATTAATAGTACTTATTAGAGATGTAGATAATTCTCTATTAGACTCCTTATTTACAATTTAGTTGTTAGGTCATAACGAACTCTGGAAGTCTCATGGAAGGGACTTAAAGGACTTAAAGGAGGGGAAGTTAAAGGACTTCCATGAGAAGACAGGATAAATATGAGGTGCCATGCTACATTAAAGGGGCTTGTGGAAGCAGTTATGAGTAACTCATGATGAACTATTTAAATAGTGTAACAAACAGTATAATTTTAGTGACTTAGTGAAATTCTCCTTTGGGAGAAGTGTCAATAAAGAAGTGCCTCAGGGATATATATTTCACATATCAATATGTATGTATGTAAAGTCTCTGAGTTAAAGTTCCTAATATGAATGCCAACAATTTTAAAGGAGAAAGCAGAGATTTCTGGGTAGATTTTGAATTACTATTCTAATTTAACACGAGGCAGTTAAATGCCAACACTGGTCCTTTCCTTATGCCATCTCCATACCTATAGTCCTAGATCCAGATTGGTGGTCTTAAAACCCACTTTCATGGTGAGACAACTTTGGTGAGATGTTTCTTTTGTCTCCTGTTCTTCCATTTACCTGTGTCCATCTCTGAATCAGCTTCAGACTGATCCATACTTTGCAGGCCGGTTTTCCCCTAGACCAATTAAAGAGCTTATTCACCAGATTTCTGACCGAGTTTCTGTCAGTCCTCTCCTCCACTGACCCAATCTAAAAGAAGGCCAGACTATCACATCAGACACACAATAAAGAAAGATGTCCACAAGTCCAGAACCAATTGCAAAACCGTAGCCAAGAAAGCATGCCTCCCATCAAACCCACCACTCTTCTACATGTGTTCTCTAATGTGAAATACCTAGATGTACCTCAGGAGACAGAATTTTAAAGAATAATCATAAAATTTATCAAAGAACTTAAAAGATTTCAGTAACAGCATTGAACCCCAAGAAGTTAACAATAAATACTTGAATGATGTCTAAGAATATACAAATACACAGCTGAATGAAATGGACAAAGATTATTCAGCATTTGAATACTGAAATCAATAAAGAAATAAAACATTGAGGAGAATGTGATCTTGAATGACACCACCTTAAAGTGAAAAAATGGAAACAAGTATTCAAGAATAAAAAATTGAATAAAAAATACAAAACAGTCATTAAAAAAAACTAGAAAAATTTGAAGTCAGATTCTTTATTATGGCCCCAAAAGGGAGGTCTTAAATTCAAATCACTCTTCACACAATATTCAAACATGCAAAATGAAATTTAGTGAGAGACTCAAAACTGAGAAAGGTCTCTTTATGTTAATAAATTGGTATTAAAACCTAAATGCATTCCTTACTTTTTAAGTTCTCAAAAGTGATGTGAAGGATTATCTATAATTATCTAATAATATTATGCACGTACATGTTTGGAACACGGGTAAGAGTACAAGGCTTATGTAATACTTACTGAATTTATAGCAATATTTTCTCCCTTTGTACCACTGACATATCTTGTCATTTGTGTATTTCTTTTGTCTTCTCTTTCTCTCTCTTCTCTCTCTCTCTCTCTCTCTCTCTCTCTCTCTTCTCTCTCTCTGTGTGTGTGTGTGTGTGTGTGTGTTGTGTGTGTGTGAGAGAGGAGAGAGAGAGAGAGAGAGAGAGAGAGAGAGAGAGAGAGAGAGAGAGAGAGAACCTGGTCATGCACAACCAGTTAGTAAAGTAAAATATTTTTGAAGGAAATATATTTCATGTTTTATCTTTTTTGTCACTCATGGATTTAGAGGTTAATAATGTCCTCATGGGCACATATAGATTCATTAAAATGTATGCATATGCAAAATTTATAGCTCTTTTAAATTTTTTTATCTTTATGTATATGGATGAATATAGGATTAAACTTCTGGGGCAGGCAAAAAGCAAGCAGGCATTCTTATTCTAATATTTGAAAAAAGAGACTTCAAACTAAAAGTAATCTAAAAAGTAGGGTATTTGATTCTTATCAAGGGATGAATCCTGAAAAAAATCACAATATTAAATACAGTAATTAGATTAAAAACATAGATTAACACTAACCTAATGATTATAGGCTATTTCAACTTCCCATTTTCTTGAACAGATAAGATGGCAGAACAAAAATGTACAGAGGAATATCAGAATTTAATAACATCTTACATTGCATGTACTTAACAGTTATCTACAGAATTTAACCAACCCAAATGCCTAAGAATATATATTCTACTTAGCAGCAAAAGGGAACTTTACTAAAATAGACCACATGAAGAATCACTTGACAAATACAGAATAATTAAAATAATTCCATGTATCCTATATGCAATGAAACTTAAAATTGACAGCACCCAGAACTCCAGTAAATATAAAAAACACATGGAGATTACATAACTTATTACTTCACGTTGAATGAATCAAAGAAGCAATCAGTAAATATGAAAATATTCCTGGAACTAAATGGAAGTAAAAACACATCACACCAAAATCTCTGGGACATATCAAAATAGTTCTAAGAGGGAAGTTTATAGCCCTGATGCCTATATTACGAGATCACAAAGAATGTAAATAAATGATTTAATGATTCAACTCAAGAATTAGGAAACAAGAAGAATTCAAATTCAGCAGATGGCTAGAAATAAAAACCAAACAGAAATTAATGAGAAAGAAACAAAGAAAATAATACAAGGGATCAATAAATTGAAGAAGTGGTTATTGTTGTAGACAACCAATATTGACAGACTCTTGGTCATTTTATTTCATTATTATGATCACTCGGTATATATTTTCAATTTAAAATATATCTTTTAAGCTTAAATGTGTGTTTGTGCAAGGTTTGTATTGCTTTTTTGAAATTTTTTATTTTACATTTGTTTTTAGAGTATTTATTCACTCTCACTTAATGACACAAAATATTGAAAGCTGTTTTACAATAATGACAAGCCTGACAAGATATGCCTTTTGGTGCAGTAGTAGCTGGAATGTTTGGGGGTATAACTGATGGGGACTATTCTTCTCTATATATGTTTCTCTTACTGGTTGATGAATAAAACACTTTGGCCAATAGAGGCAGGAAGATTGGCGGGGCTAGGAGACGAGGAGAATTCTGGGAAAGGAAGGCAGAGAGTGACCTTGGAGAGATGCCATGTAGCAAAAGAAGGAGTTATCCTTCTCCAGTAAGATAAGACCACATGGAAACACTTAGATTAATAGAAATTGGTTAATAATTAAAACAGAGCTAGCCAATAAGAAGCCCAGGACACCAGCAAACAGTTTTAAAATTAATATAAATCTTTGTTATCTTTATTTGTGGCTAAAAGGCAACTGCAGGACCTGGAGGGACAAGAAACTCCAACAACATATGACCAACCACTTTATGATTGAATTCAAATCCACAAGACAGAACTCATGTCTGGCACTGTTAACTGGGACAAGAACATTTGAGTTACTAGTTCAAGCTGAAGTGAGGAATTTAAGGCTACTTACTATTCTGTGAAACAGAAATAGCAACAAACTGCTCCCTAAAACCTCGGTCTTTATACTAATAATTAGTTTATTTTTCAATATTTCCAGACAAGTTTACTTTTATAGTAGATAGAAATTAATAAGAAACCCACAGCTCGTCAATGTGATGTGAAGAGCATATAAGACTGTAGAGTACTTAGTTCTAAAAAACACACGCCTTTATCATAATCCTTCAAAAAACCCATTCCTGTCATCAACAAGGTAGAGCAAGCAAGACTGAAGATGTCAGAGGTAGTCTACATATTCAATGACACTCTATTTTCTGAATATTACAGAGCCATTGCTCACATGACCTCATAGGTGTTGTGAATATAAGACCAATAAAATAGAGTTGAAAACCCTGATATTAACCCACACACATACGAATACCTGATTTTTGACAAAGACGCTAAAGCAATACAATGGAATAAAGAAAGCATCTTCAACAAATGGTGCTGGCATAACTGGATGCTGACATGCAGAAGACTGCAGATAGATCCATGTCTATCACCATGCACAAAACTTAGGTCCAAATGGATCAAAGACCTCAACATAAATCCAGCCACATGAACCTAATAGAAGACAAAGTGGGAAATACCCTTGAATTAATTGGTACAGGAGACTGCTTCCTGGACATTACACCAGTAGCACAGACACTGAGATCAACAATTGATAAATGGAACCTCCTGAAACTGAAAAGCTTATGTAAGGCAAAGGACACAGTCTGCAAGAAAAAACGGCAGCCCACAGACTGGGAAAAGATATTCACCAACCCCACATCTGACAGAGGGCTGATCTCCAAAATATAAAAGGCCTCAAGAAGCTAGTCTCAAAACACCAAACAATCCAATTAAAAACTGGGGTACAGCACTAAATAGAGAATTCTCAAAAGAGGAGTCTAAAATGCCTGAAAGACACACAAGAAAGTGTTCAACATCCTTAGCCATCAGGGAAACGAAAATGAAAACAACTCTGAGATACCATCTTACACCCATCAGAATGGCTAAAATCAAAAACACCAATGACAGTTTATGCGGGAGAGGATGTGGAGAAAGGGGAACACTCCTCCAATGCTGGTGGGAGTGCCAAATAGTAAAGCCACTTTGGAAATCATTATGGCGACTCCTCAGGAAAATTGGAATCAGTCTATCACAAGAAAATCCACATATGAGTGAGTACATACCATGTTTGTCTTTTTGTGATTGGGTTACCTGGATTGGTAATTACCTGGATTGGTAATCCAGCAATTCCACTCTTTTTAGTTTTGTTTTGTTTTGTTTTTTTGTTGTTCGAGACATGGTTTCTCTGTGTAGCTTTGGAGCCTAGCCTGGCACTTGCTCTGGAGACCAGGCTGGCCTCAAACTCACAGAGATCTGCCTGCCTCTGCCTCCTGAGTGCTAGGATTAAAGGCGTGTACCATCAGGCAGCAATTCCAATCGTAGGCATATACCCAAAAGAAGCATATTCATACAACAAGGACATCTGTTCACCTCATAGCAGCACTATTTGTAATAGCCAGAAACTGGAAGCAACCTAGATGCCCCTCAACTGAAGAATGGATAGAGAAAATGTGTTTCATTTACACAATGGAGTACTACTCGGCAGAAAAAACAATGGAATTTTGAAATTGGCAGGAAAATGGATAGAACTAGAAGAAATCATTCTGAGCGAGTTAACCCAATCACAAAAAGACAAACATGGTATGTACTCACTCATATGTGGATTTTAGACATAGGACGAAGGATTACCAGCCTACAATCCACACTGCCAGAGAAGCTAGGAAACAAGGAGGACCCTAAGAGAGACATACATGGTCCCCTGGAGAAGGGGAAAGGGACAAGATCTCCTTAGAAAATTGCAATCATGGGAGGAGGGGGAGGGAGGGAGCTAGGAGAAGGGGAGAAGAGGATGGGTGAGGAGGACATGAGGGAACATAAAGTTTGAGTCTGGGGAAGAAGAGAATAAAACAAGATAGGAGATACCATAATAAAGGGAGACATTTTAGCTTTAAAGAGAAATCGGGCACTAGGGAAATGCCTGGAGATCTCCAAATATGACACCAAGTAACAATCTAAGTTACAGAGGAGAGTCTACCTTAAATGCCCTCCCCTGATAAGGAGATTGATGACTGACTTATATACCATCCTAGAGCCTTCATCCAGCAGCTGGAGGAAGTAGAAGCAGACACCCATAGCTATTCACTGTACTGAACTGTATTCCAGTTCCAGAGAAGGATGAGTGATGACAACAGGGTCCAGACCAGGCTGGTGAAACCCGCAGAAACAGCTGACCTGATCAATGGGGAGCTCTTGGTCCCCAGACTGATAGCCGGGGGTTGGGGAGGAGCATGGGCCTGATCTAGATACCCCAGGACCGTGGGTTTCAGTGTGGAGACCTCAGAAATCTGTGGGGCCTCCTGTAGTAGATCATTACTTATTCCTAGCATAGGTATGGACTTTGGGAGCCCATTCCACATAGAGGGATACTCCCTGAGCCAAGACACATGAGGGAGGGTCTAGGCCCTATCCCAAAGGATAGGATAGACTCTGAAGAACCCCCTATGGAAGGCCTCACCCTCCCTGGGGAGCAGAAAGGATATGTGATAGGTAGGGTTTTAGTTGGAGGGGTGGTAGGGGAGGAGGGGAGGGAGTGGGAACTGGGATTGACATGTAAAACAATCTTGTTTGTAATTCAAATTAAAAAAATCTCAAAAAAAGACTTGCACAAGACTAAGGCAGCCCAAACTCCCACATGGATGGGGAGGGGCTTTTCGACTCCTACCCCTAAATTAAAAAGCTATAGGAAATGGCTGTTCAAGGGAGAGAGAGTCAGTTTACATCAAATACATCCTCCAATTGGCTGTCCAAGTTTCATGTATACACAGACAGCACTAAATGGAGTTAAGTACATCAAGAAAGAGAGTACATGATGTTAGGAGGGAAAAATAGAAGGGTGTTATGGGAATAGTTGGAGAAGAGGGAGTAGGAATTGATTTGATGAAATCACATCATAGTCATGAACAAAATTAAACAACAAATATTGTAAAATTTAAAGCTATTTCAAGGTCTATGGTGATACTTTTAATTATTTTATCTCAAAGCTGTTGTCTATGCCTTTAATCCTACCACAAAAGATAAGGAATTACAAGTCTTGAGCCATCTGAGATGAATGGGGATGTCACGGCCAGTCAGAGCTGAGTCTCTCTTTCAAAACCCCAGGAACTAGGGTGTAGCTCAATAGCAGAGCTCATGGCCAAAGGCATGGATTTGATACCCAGATAAGTCAAAGAATGATAAAAATATACTCTTGAGTATCTTACTTCTTGTTGTTGGTACTCATGCAGTTCTATCAGCAGTATAAGTTTCTGACTAGTTTCAGACTTCAAAATTAGTCTCATCTCCTTTTTGAGGAATTCCAGTACCAGTTCATTTGTCATAGACTTTTCATTAATGTTTCTCTGTATTCTTTTTATATGCCACTTAAGGGTGGGTCTGAAACTCAGACAATTTTTGCATTGTAATTTCTCATTATTATAGTGTCTGTTGTGGATATACTTCATGCAAAGTCACCTTAAGGAGTAAACCCTCAACTTACTATTGGCTCAAACTCTGAATCAGTCACCCCCTTTGGTTCTTTTTTCTTTCAAAGGTTTCTTTAAAATTTTCTAGCTAAAGGATCCATATTTTTATGTCTAGAAAGATGGATTTCTCTCAAACATTTTAGTTTCCTACAATGCTGGACTTGTACTTGCATCAGATAGTCAAATAAAAGAAAGATGTGGAAAATTATGAGTTTTCTTTTTCCATTTTGCATAACAGATACCACTTTTCCCAGTTATTCCACTGAGAGATGAGCTTTCTATCCCCGTTTCTTTACAAAACTGCTGTATCTTGGATGGAGATTGCTGTAATGTGGGGCATGAGAATAAAAAATGGTGAGTTATGAAGACAGAAATATAAATATTGAATATAACTATACAGTTAATGAGTCAATAAGACTACTGGAGTTACAACTGCAATTAAAACTTAATAAAGAAAACAACTACAAGAAAAACTCTCATCTTCACTATTGGACTTTCTCAAGTTTTGATCCCCTACTTCATTATGCCAATTATTAGTTGTTTTTTTAAGTTCTTAGGTAGTTTGAACTTCCTCCTAGTTTCTGAGGTTTTAGATATAATCAATATATTTCAGTAGGCTTATTCATTATGGGTGGAAACATATCGATTATATTTGAAAGTAGTAAAGTTATTTTATACGTTATAGCTACACATAATACATGAAGTTATGGTAAAAGCTAAAACCCGATTCTTTTCCTTTACTAGTAGTTTGTGAATGACCTCTAATAATTGTGCATTATCAGCAATCCATTAGTGAAAAGAGAAAATAAGAGTCATCAGGCCCCAGCAGTTGAAGTAGAGAATACTTATATGAACTCTTTATCTCATTACTATTTAATAGAAAGCAGCTTTGATTTTATTTCAAGCTGAATGAAAAACAAAAGAAGAAACCTTTATCTCAAGATAAACCACAGTTAAGAAAAAACAAACAGAAAAACACAAAGTTCTTATGATTTGCTTCCAATCTAAGTTGGCAATGACTTTGCAGTTTTCAGGTCATCTTCAATTTTAGAAAGAAAGACATTTTCTTAAACAATTGTTTATGCAGTGTATCCGGAATCTGAGGGGACAAGGAGTTACTGTGCAATTTCTTTGAAGCTGGAGATCTCAAAGTGGAAAAGACACACCTCAACAGGAATGGT
The DNA here is from genome assembly GCF_003668045.3 of Cricetulus griseus. NCBI lineage: Eukaryota > Metazoa > Chordata > Mammalia > Rodentia > Cricetidae > Cricetulus > Cricetulus griseus. Next base: position 34,888,283 of record NC_048604.1, on the reverse strand, counting down.
AAAATTTCAGATGATCAAATAACACATAATTATATTCTGATTTTCAGATTGTAAATGGGTACATTTTCTTAGTGGGTAGTTTTTACAAATGGCCATATTATCAAGCCTGTGTGCTAGATATTTTTGTTTATCATCAGATACAAATGAAACTTTTTTGGTATCCCTGAAAGTAAATAATATACACTAGAAGTCTGTGCTTATTTTCATCAAAACAAAGGTTAGGAAAATTGACAGAAGTCTGTTTTATTAAGTTTGAATAAATTGAATATTTTTTCACCAAGAGTATTCTCTAACTATTATTATTAAATTTTGCTTATTGACAACTTTTAGGGTCTCCTAAGGTGTATCACTCAATATTTATTCATTCAAAACATCATTGATTAGGATAGATGTATATGTATAGGTAATTGGTAAAGAGTATGCTTAATGATTAGGAACCTCTGGGATCCTGTAACTTCACACACACACACACACACACACACACACACACACACACACACACACACACACACACACACACACACGTGTGTAATCCTCTATGTATTTATCATATACCACAATTGTCACTAGATGTTCTTGTCGAGAATATTAAAGTAACACTCAAGAATATAAAATATAGTGTGTACTGGGAGATGGCTCAGAGGGTTAGAACACTTGCTGCTTAAGCAAGAGGATTGAATTCAAACCTCTAGCACAAACTTAAAAAAAGTTGTGACTGGAAATGTCATTGTTCCTGTCATCCCAGCAAAGTTGGGAGCAGAGAAATAGACTTGCTGGCTTGCAGCATAGCTGCAGATACAGAGAGACATCCTGCCTCTGGTGGTGGGTGGAAGGGGAGAGAGATAGACTAGTAAATCATGTTAAATCCTTCATCTGGCCTATGAATGCACAGCCCAACAAACATGTGTGTATTCTCTCTCTCTCTCTCTCTCTCTCTCTCTCTCTCTCTCTCTCTCTCTCTCCTCTCTCTCTCTCTCTCTTCCCCGTGTGTGTGTGTGTGTGTGTGTGTGTGTGTGTGTGTGTGTGTGTGTGTATGCTCCATACACATACAACAAAAAGAGTCATAAAATGTAATTGCATTCTGTTATTTTAGAAATGAGGAAAGTGTGAATTTCTCAAAGAGTGTCAGAGAGTTAAGCCTCAGTTCAATGATAAAAAATATGCAAGCAATACACAGTACCAAGAGAGTTTCCTAGAGACAGGCAAATATCATTTATCCTTGAAGTATCTAAGCTTTTCTAGAAAATACACACAATATTACATTGGAAGAAGGCTTAGTGATCATCACCTGTACAGAGGGCTAATCTCCAAAATTTACAAATAATTCAAGAAGCTAGTCTCCAAAATAGCAAATAATCCAATTAAAAAGTGGGGTACAGAACTAAATAGAGAATTCTCAACAGAGGAATCTAAAATGACTGAAAGACACATAGGAAAGTGTTCAACATCCTAAGCCATAAGGGAAATGCAAATCAAAACAACTCTGAGATGCCATCTTACTCCTGTCAGAATGGCTAAAATCTAAAACACCAATGACAGTTTATGTGGAGAAACGGGAACACTCCTCCACTGCTGGTGGGAAGGCCAACTAGTACAGCCACTTTGGAAATCAGTATGGAAATTCCTCATGAAAATAGGAATCAGTCTACCTCAAGATACAGCAATTCCTCTCTTGGGCATATACCCAAAGAATGCACATTCATACAATAAGGACATATGTTCAACCATGTTCATAGCAGCATTATTTGTAATAGCCAGAACATGGAAGCAACCTGGATGCCCCTCAACTGAAGAATGGATGGAGAAAATGTGGTACATTTACACAATGGAGTACTACTCAGAAGAAAAAAAAAACAATGGAATCTTGAAATGCAGTCAAATGGATGGAACTAGAATAAACCATCCTGAGTGAGATAACCCAGTCACAAAAAGATAAACATGAACCCTCATCCAGTAGCTGTTCAAAGAAGAAAGAGGCACCCACAGCTAAGCACTGAGCCATACCCCTGGAATCCAATTGTGGAGAGGGAGGAGAGATGAGCAAAGGAGCTAAGACGGTGCTGCACAATCCCACAGAAACAGTTGACCTGACCTAGTGTGAGCATGGAGACCCTAGTCATAAAGCTGCAGAAATAGCATTGGACAGAACCAAGGCCTCTGAATGTGTGTGCCAGCTAGGAAGCCAATACAGTCTACAGGACCTCTAACAGTGGAGCCAGTCTTTGACCCTAGAGCACAAATGGACTTTGGGAGCCCATTCCCTATGGAGGGATACTATTTCAGCCCAGATACAGCAAGGAGGGCCTAGGCCCTCCCCCAAACAATTTGACAGACTTTGAAGGTCCCTGGGGGAGGGCTTCACTATCCCTGGGGAGGAGTTTGGGGATGGGTTGGGGGGCTGGTAGGGAACATGGAAGGATGGGAGGGCAAGGGAATGGGGGGATGGATATGTAAATATGAATAGTAATTGAAGAATTTAAATAAAAATGTGGTACATTTACACAATAGAGTACTATTCAGCAGAAGAAAAAAAAACAATGGAATCTTGAAATTCGCAGGTAAATGGATGTAACTAGAAGAAACCATTCTGATCGAGGCAACCCAGTCACAAAAGATAAACATGGTGTATACTCACTCATCCAGATTTTAGACATGGAGCAGAGGATTACCAGCCTACAGTCCACACTGCTGGAGAAGCTAGGAAACAAGGAGGACCCTACAATAGACATACATGATCCCCAGAGAAGGGGAAAGGGACAAGATATCCTGAGTAAATTGGGAGCAAGGGGAGGGGAGAGGGAGCTAGGAGATAGAGAAGGGGAGGAGTGAAGGGGTGAGGAGGACATGAGGCAGCAGGAAGGTTGAGTAGGGAGAAGAATAGAGGACAGCAAGAGAAGAGATACAATAACCGAGGGAACAATTATAGGTTTAAAGAGAAATCTAGCGACTAGGGAAATGTCCAAAGTTCTACAAGGATGACACCAACTAACAATCTAAGCAGTAGTGGAGAGGTTACCTTAAATGCCCTCCCCAATAATGAGATTGATGACTACCTTATATGCTATCCTAGACCTTAAGCTGGAAATATCTTATGTTAAAAAAAAGTGTTAAACAATTCCTCTGCAAATCAGATGCCTTCCAGTTCAATGTTAGTGCTTAATTTATTTCCAAAGAATACATTTACATAGACAATACATGTAATAGTGCCAAATCAGTTCTTTTCTACATATTAGTGCTTATAGATACAATTTATAGCATTTTAGGATTCAATGTAATACTGCACATGTGAGCAGCATTATATATGTGCTTCTACAATGAGTAAAAGTAGGTTACTCTGTAGAACTTCCAATTCTTGGCATGCGGAATCACTTTCAGTGATTACATATTCTCCACATACTTCATACTGTGGACAGTCAGTGTTAGTGTAGCTAATCAGTCATGAAGGATGCAGTTATAATAGGGAGTTCTCCTACATCAATACAGACTTCTTGCCTCCACATGTGCATATCATATTGCAATGATCATATTGTAAGGAATCACAGGCTTTTCAAAAGCATGTAAGTCCTTTTCCACTAACCTGCTTCAACACACTGTTGCGGTGAGACTAAAGAGGTCATTTCTCTCCATAGGAATGTTTCTGCTGTTGACTACACAAGCCTACTCTATCTTGACTATTCACATCTTTTTCTTAAATCCTGCTGTTTGTAGAAGCAGATATTTATTATAATTTTGAAAATGCATCTCAGATACTTGATACTCTTCCAGCAAGATTTGGTTATAGACTTCCAACTTTTAAATGATTTTTTTATTTAATTCAAACCAGGGGATGCTTGTGAATACATATTGCTGCCATCACCAAAAGAAAACTCGTCTGACACATTAGAAAGTTTGATTATGATTTTGATGTACAGATTTGAGATGCACAGAAAGCAGAATTCAAAGCAGTGATAGTTCACAGTGTTGATTCTAATGACCTCATCACCACAGAATCCAAGAACATTGATGTGTTAAAGAAAATTTACACTCCATCTGTCTTTATTAGTGAATCATGAGATAATTGCCTTAATGATGAATTCACAAATGAAACGGGTGCCACAATTTTTCAGTTCCAAAAGTAAGCCTTCTTTGAGAATACTATCTAATCCCCTTTTTCATCCTAGTGGATATCTACCAATCTTCATAGTCACTTGCATGACCACAGATTTCTAAGAAAGACAGGGCTAAAAGAAAGGACTTTTTGGACATCACCTTAAAAGATACTTCCTATAAATATGGATACAAAGTGGAGACAAGCTCAAAATCTTTCCCTATTCCCTTGCTTATTCATGCAAATATGTAGCTCTTCACCTAGCTGAAGTCAAATGTACCCATCAAATGTACAAGCAAAAGATACTCTTGACAATGTCTCCAAATCTAATGCAGCTAGCAAGAGGAAAAATGTGTCAGGACACATTACCTTACATAAATCTCTATTGTCTATCAGTCCCCAGTCGTTTGGAGGTTGGCTAGAATCTCACTCACTTAATAACAGAGCAAACGCCTCGGATTAGGAGGGAAAATGACAATAAAATCACTGAGAAATGAGGTAGAAAGAAAAAAATTAATGAATATGATGCTATATTCCAATTGCAACCTGATGCTTAATGGGATTTCAACACAACAAATGCTGTTTAACCTTCCTGGGGTGACTGGTTCATTTCCCTTTAAAGTACTTACTCAGATATATAACCTCATTATTTTGCTCCCTTCAGAGATTTCTGTGGATCCAATTTCTTTTTCAGTTTTCCAGCTTAATCACATTTCTGAAACTGGATTTTTGATCTAGTTATCTTTCTGTAGGGGTGTACTTTATTGTGCTAGTGAGTAATAACAGGATGATGTTATAACTAAAGCATCAAATGAGCCTATTTGTGGATGAAATAAAGCTGCAACCTATATGTCTAGTTTGCCAAGATGTGTCTATGGGGTGATACTGGCACACCCATTATAGGAGTAATCAGCCTTTTCATTATATTTAAGTCCCATCAATATGAAACCCATATTTGGCATTATAATCAGGCAGAGAAACTCTGGTTGACAGGTTGCAGACCCCAGGGAAGAACCTATTACTACTACTCTGCTAAATGGACATAGCATTAAATCAACTCCTAATAAAGTATCATTATATTCATAAATTAATGCATCTCTCAATTTTCATCAGAGAAGCTTCTATTTACAATAGAGCATGGTTGACACAGATACCCACAACTGGGCAAAAACAGACTGCAGAATGCTCAGTCCTAAATGGCATATCCGTATCATAACCCCTCCTCCCAAAGCTCAGGTTTCATTGAAGAAGTGGGGACAGAATGTGTAAGAGCCAGGTGTAGTAGATGACAAGGAAACAATAGCCTCTGGACACAACAGGCCAGCTGCACATATGAACTTACAGTGATTGTAACAACATACATAAACCCATGTACAATCAACCCAGACCAAGTCCCAGCATGGAGAGGAGGAGAGAAGTGGACTTGAAATCCTACCACTAGCCAAGGAGCTATTGGCACTTACTGGGAAAGGAAGGGTCAGTTTTCTCTGTCTAGCCTAGTGGTTCTCAACCTTCAGTTCTTCATGTTGATGGTCTAGACAGTGGTTCTCAACCTTCCTAATGTTGTGACCCTTTAATACAGTTCCTTATGTTGTGATGACCACAACCATAAAATTATTTTCATTGCTACTTCTTAACTGTAATTCTGAGATTGCTATAAATCGTAATGTAAATATATGCTATGCAGGATATCTGTTATGCAACCCCCAAGGGGTCATTACCCAAAGGTTAAGAACTGCTGAGTCCCCTAATTCAACTTAATAATCTTTTTTTTTTCTTTTTAGCAAAAGTAACATCTTATTGCTGCATTAACTTCTTTAGATGGTCAGTAATATTTACTACTTGTTGTGCCTTTTTGGTACAGTCAATTTCCATTGGGTTCTTTTACATTTAATATTTATGTGACAAAATGTTTCTGTTATTTACAAACTTCTGCTTTTATAATGTTGAGAAAAATGACAATAGCTACTTCAAAATTCCAGTTTAGTAAATCAAAGACTTGCCAGCTCTTGGTCTGTGCCCACAGATATGTCTTCTCCTCTGGAATACTAGTACCTGGTACAATATCTGCTTTGGTTCATATATGAGATGAAGAGACTCAATGTTTTCTTTGATTAGTGTTGTTAGTTTTTAAGTTTTGCTTATCCTGTATGGCTGATAACTTCCTGCTCACTCATTCTCCACATGCGTGCATGCTTGTTCTTTGTCGCTTTTTCTCTTTGCAATGTTCATGACTACTTCAGACTCAGCTTTCTTATTCCTCAGGCTAGAATGCCTCTTTCTTTCAAATATGCACCAAATGTGGTACTGAAGAAGTAAAAACTGGGGCTTACAGGATACATCTGCCTTTGTCAGTCTGCAAACCCTGAAGCCAAATTCCCTGCTTTTGTTTACTCCTTTGTGACAGTGATTTATGTTCAGCATATAATTGTAATTTATAGGAGAGGTTCATACGCAGTCACCATCAAGCACTTAGTCATTACTCGTCCTTTACTCTTGTTTTATTTATTTGAATACATTCTCCCCTAAACATCTTGACAAATAATCTTCATTTTTATAACACTTTTACTTCAATTTCAGTCCTAAGTTGAATCATCTCTTTTTGTGTGTATGCTGATGGCTAGCCATTTTGATTCAGAGTTTTATTTAGTTTAGGTTTGCTTTGGCTTCATGGTTTGTTTTAAGTTTTTGCTTTGTTTCTGTATGGCTAAATTTTATCAGTTGAAGGAATGTGTTCCTTCTTTTAGTTTATTACAAAATGAAAGAAACTATTTAATCACAGTACTTTTATAGAGATGCAAGGAACGCTTCTTTTTGTTTTTATTTCTTTATGTTTAGTCATCTAATTAATTAATTTTGAATATGTGTGCATGAGTTTGTGAGTATGCATAGCATATGCACTCAGGGTAACTTAGGTGAAGTTCTCAACACAACTTTCAGGTGTTGGTTCTCTTCCAATTTTCTATCTTGTTTTTTCAGCACTCTGTAGGCCAGGTCCAGGGCAATTCTTCTATCTCTGCCTCTGTTCTGGGATTACAGTTTCTGTGATCAAGTGCATGCTTTTACCTGCAGAATCATATCCCTAGCCCCTACTGTTCACACACACACACACACACACACACACACACACACACACACACACACACTATAACAATAAAAGAAAAAGAGTCCCTTTCCAGTGTGGGGGACATAGGAGGAGTTCAAAGGATGGAATCTTAGCATGGTTGGGGGAGTGATGCAATTATATTTTAATTATAAACATTTTTAAAATAGTCTTACCATTTTCTAAGCCATATTTGTGTAGTGGAATTATTTCTGATGAGTTACTCAACTGAGAGTAGAGGCAGTTAATGTGTTCTTTCATTAGGGGAGAGGGCCTTTGCTTTATCTTGTTATATATTTTCAGTGTATTTATATGTGTCTTAGACTGTTCAAACCTCCAGTCCTAGTATTATAGGACTACATTACCACACACAAACTATATATGTGTCTTTAACCAAAGGAAATTGATGTCCTGTTTTCTTTTTGTACTCTCAATTATTGATGTATTTTCCTTTGTATCAAGTACTCAAGAAATGTAGCCTTCTTCAGAACTGCTTGCTTCTCTTGCTATAAGGCATATTATCTTCTAAGGTTGCTACTTTGGACAGTAAAAAGGCTCAGCATATAAAATCTCTTGCAGTGCAAGCCTAACAACCTGCGTTCATATCCCAGAACCCCAGTAAAGGTGGCAGGAGAGAATCGATGTCACAAAGACATCTTCTGACTCTGAACACCTGGTCAAGGCACACATTTCCCACCACATCATATTCACACAACACTCATAATAAACTTTCAAATCTTCTATGAAGATCGCTACTTCTGAATTTTACACTTATGTACTAATTTTTTAAGTTAGTACAATCCAGGTTCCTGGTCCAGCAACATCTAGATTTATGTCAGACCCTTCTTTCTGGAAAAGAATTCCTTCCCCATATGTTTTCCCGAGAGCAATATGTTTCTGGTTCTGCCACTTTAGCTTTCTCTTTTCTCTTCTGTCCTATTTGTATCTTTTTCATATATATATATATTAACTGAATTCATCATATGGAAATCCAAAAGTCCCTAAGTTCATCTTTTTTCTCAATGTGCATGAAGTCTGTATTGGGCTTATAAAATACATATTTATCTTAACAGCTTTCATTATTTTAATATGATATATTTCATTATGATGATTGGGCAATAGGATATTTTATTGAACAGTATTAAAGAAGAAAAGAACTTTATACCACTCAAATTCAATAAAATTCTTCTAGTAATATAGTTACACAAAAGAAAAACATTTTAAGGTACTAAATGTAGTGACTGTCATTTTCAGATAGGAGAAAATATTTTTAAACATTATGTGTATTATAGTCTCCTTTATAGGATAATTATAATACAAAATTTATAAAGCTGGGACAGTTTTGTAATTTTTATCATTGTGTTTCATTACAAATCTGTTAAAATTTAATTATGCAAAACTTACATGTTGAGAAGGAAATAATCTCTTTTCTGTTCTTGCTAGGTCTCTTATGCAGCCATCTGTGCTCAGCATGTCATCATAAGATCTAGAAAGGGTCTCTAAGCTCTTCTTGAAGATTTCATTGCAAGGTTCATGATCCTTATCTACATTTCTTAACAGCTTGTTGACTTCAGAACATTTACACATTTTTGCTTAACATATGATAATTTATTCAGTATTTCTGCCTAAGCTCTCCTGGAGTATCTCACTACAAAAACAGTAGAAACCAATTAGGAACCTAGATAACAAGAGAAACCATTAATTAACTCTGTGAAAAATATTTTAAAGTTCCCTTAGTATAATGACTGTGACCAACCTGAAATTTATATTTGATCTGTGTTTATTTACAACAAAATGAACTTAATTAGCCTGGATGCTTTCAACTACAGGTGTATGTTTTATCCCTCTATCCTGAAAGCTATCATTATATTGTCAGTATACAAAAATGTCAAAAAAGTAAGACAATAACCCCAAATGGAGAAAGCATTGGAGACAGACACTTGGGGCTAATTTTCTCACTGGATTATAAAGGAAAGATAATAAGAAGTCAGTTAAAGAAAGGTTGTTTTCCTATTGAATTTCCACATGAGAACATTCACAGTAGCAAAAGAGCCTCACAGGAATCCTTTAACAGTCAAGAGTACCAATGCTGGTGAGAAGTTCTATGAAATGCTGTCTTCTGGACATGATATAGCTGTCACACTCAAACATGCAGCAGCTGTGGCTACCTGGACAAGACCTACACACAACCAATATTGAAGGGTTATTGGCAGTGGATATTTGCTGGGGGAGAGAAAATCACTTGTGGTTTCAAGGTGGATATGGTAACTGGTAGGTGTCCCATGACATATGGACAGCACTAATTAGACTAACTGGGTTACATAAACAGACACAAGCAAAAATAAAACATGAAGTTGGCAATAAGACATACTGAGAGGGGTATAGGAAGAGTTAAAGGAGGACATCAGGAGATGGATATGATCATATTTCAATGACTACATAGATATATGAAATCTGAAGTCATTACATAAAATAATAAAAAATAATACTGTTCTACCATTTTTCTATATTTATCTTTCCTCATATCCGAAAGCTTAATAAGTCTAGAAACCTTGGGTAGTTAACAAGAAATAAAGGTGGATTGAGAAACAGACTAGGCCTTCCTCCCCAGGTTCTGACTTCTCTCAGGACCATCCCATTAAGGAGAAGGCAGAAGTTTTAAATTAAATAAAGGCAGACGAGTTTTGATTATTATAGAGAACTGAATTATTAATGTCACCCTAACTTTGAATTAGGACATTCATTTTTATAATAAAGGAACTATTTGTTTATGATACAAGAAAAGAAACCTCTGGGACATGGATGAGTTTCATTGTAGGAGTACAAAAAGAAGAAACCCATAAGGTAGGTTTTAATGAGCAAGCAAAAAATGATGAAGTTACTTTTGCCTAAAATCTATTAATTTAAGCCCTGACAATGGAATAAACCAGTTAAAAAAATACCAGAGTATAGGATGTGACAAAATGTTAGCATTTCAATTTTTGTGCTTGTATTTTGATTCATGAATTATTTTAATGAAAGTTTTGGTAGTGAAATTTAATTTCTGTATTTTTCTTTTAAAAGATTTTTTTTTGAGAGCCAACCAGAAAAGATCAGAGCAATTGACATGGCTTAGAGAGGTTTATCTGCCCAGTGAGAGATAGCAGAGCAGACAGAAGGGTCCACAGTTTAGAGCAGAGATCATCTGAGAAGTGGTATTTTACATTCAGTAACAAACATTGTAATCAGCAGAACTAGAAGAGTTAAGCGAAAGTTGCACATGACAGCAACAGGGTAAGCATTCTTTTTGGCAACTAGAAAAAAGAAAAAAAAATCTTTAAAAATACCTCTACTAGCCGGGCGTTGGTGGCACACACCTTTAATCCCAGCACTTGGGAGGCAGAGGCAGGTGGATCTCTGTGAGTTCGAGACCAGCCTGGTCTACAAGAGCTAGTTCCAGGACAGCCTCCAAAGCCACAGGGAAATCCTGTCTCGAAAAAACAAACAAACAAAAAATACCTCTACTGAGTTAGCATCTTGGTGACACTAACCCTCTCTGAACACAGTGCTCTGGGAATGCAAAGTGATTGTCACAGGCCTGTTTGTTGACAACTACAATGCAGAGTACCTCTGGACAGTGGGGAAGAAACTTTTAGTCAAAGGCACAGAATATTCATTGTTGATGAAATCTAGTCAGAGGCAGAGGCTGCAGTGAAACATGAAAATGGATTCTGGGAGACCAATATGGTGAACAGCTGAGGAATGTGAGCAGCATTTGCCACCCAATAACTGACCACAAAGCACTTGCTAGAGGTGTAACAAGCATTCACCAATGAGTAAGTGAAATAATGCCCAGAATCTTGATCAGTACCTTCCATCAAACCTGCAAAAGTCTACAGTCATTGAAGTCATTTCTGAGTCTTCTATTAATCATCTGTTAATATAATTGATCTATTTTTGACTTGGTTTCGCTATACTTTGGTTGATAATTTCCTTTGTCAACTATAAGCTTAACCATATTTCCTGGTAAAACCTTTATCTTTTCTAAGTATTTCTTTTGAAGAATAAAGATTTATTTTATTTGTACAGGCCCAATTTGTAATGATAAGTCTTTCTGCCAGCCGCCTGAGCCCTGACATCACTTGGGCGCCCAAAAGAACACAGAGAGACTTGTATTAGGTACAATGCTGCTGGCCAATGACTAGGATTTCTTATCTGCTAGATCAACCATAACTACTAATCTATATATTTTATAAAGACTTATGGAGGATGCTGGAAGCAGGCATCTTCTCTTGCAGGGATCACGTGGCAGCTCCAGAGAAGAGAGGAGGAGGAAGAGAGCGATTTCCTGCTTGCTCCTGCTTATATTCTGAGTCTTCCTGCTATGTAACTTCCTGCCTGGATCACAAGACTTCTCTTTACTACATTTCCCAGAATCTTCCTCGACTCCTAGTACCACCTAACTTGCTTCGCTATTGGCCAACAGTACTTCATCAACCAATAAGAAAACATATACACAAAAGAACTTCCTCCATCACCAATTTGTTGATCTTTTCTTTTATACAATATTATAAATTTTACTATCATATCATAATAAGAAAAACATAAATATATGATGTATATATAGTGAATTTGTATATATTTAAAGGAACCAATGAAGATCTTTTAAAACCTAGTTTTTCTTTATCATTTTTCATATATGTATAAAATACATTCTAATTAATTTTAGCTTTTGTTCCTGCTAACACCCTTCTCCAACACATGTTCTTTTGTTTTGATTTAAGTGAGTCCATCTGTGTGATCATGTGTTATGAAGGTATGAATAATTTGTGTTAGTGATTTTTGCATGTGATTGCTTTAGAGGTGTACTGTACTTCTTCAGATATTTGTGATCTACCTTTAACATAGATATAACTATTCATTTGAGCATTAAGGACCAGAGTTAGTACTGCAATATCACATCAAATTTTTACACAACATTTACTATAGTGTTGGAAAATTAGATTTTATAAACTGTTATTAGATTTGTCAGAAAGCTTCCTATATTTAGTGATAATTGTCCATTTTGGCGGGTGAATTCCTGTTATTAATTGAATTTCTAAGTGATAGATCCACAAACCTTCAAAATGTGTGTTTATTACATTATTGCTATTTCTTCCTCATATATGGTAATACCTTAAACTTGAGGATATGGAGCTTAATGATTTAGTCTAATGTCTTATATGTTAAAATATATGACATTTTTACACTGTGTAGAATTTTGGAGTACATCTTGTTTTTGCTTGTTTGGATAGTAATTTTGTGGTACTGAATATTAAATCCAGGGCCTTGTGCATACTAGACAAGTTCTGTACTGCTTACCACTGATACCACCTGTAAAATGAACTCATATGATAGCATAGTCAGATTTATATCTATCAGAATGTAAACAAAATGGCAGAAAATTATATTACATGTGTGGAGAATTAATTATTACTGTATTATAACAGAATTTTCTGAGACGGATATAAACTTAATCAAAATTCTCAAAAAGTGTTTGTGCTTACAAGAAGAGTACTATTGTTAAGTATTGAAAGGCAAATGATTATCCGTATAAAAGAGCAAGTGATTATTGTCATTTTAACCTCAGTTTCTCATCAGGAAAATTCTGCAACTAAATAAAAAAATAAACAACAAGTATGATTTTGAGTCTATTAGCTAACAAGTGTAATGAACTAGTGAACAAATTTCTGGCTGTCAAATTATGCTTATCAATCTATTCCTCTCAGACTCTATTTGATAACAGATTGTTTTTACATACATTGACAGATAACTACTTAATCATTATTTAGGGCATTAGCAGAACAAGTGGTGTGTATATTTTATGTAAGGTAATTTTATAAAGGGCATATTAAAATTGTCAAAGATGCCATTTGTTTTATTTTGTTTTGGCACACAACCATCATATGTCCCGTAAACAGATTGTAGCCATTTTAGTAGTGCCCTTGGATAAGCAGTGCCAATATTATTAGATCAACAAATAACTCATTGGAATATGTTCATTGATAACAGTGATAACCTTGTTGAAAAGTTCCAAAAGATAAGAAAATGTAATAGTGTTGGCTAAGAAGGGCAAGATTTATATTTATACTCCTGCCCAGTCTCCTTTGTGTGTCTCTAAATTTATTGAGTATTCTTAATCTTTGAGATGAGAAAATATTTATTTCTGTCTTGATCTTATTGTAATATACATATAATATATAAATATTATAATATATATACATATATATATATAGTTTTTAAATCTATAATTCAAGGAAATAAAATTAAAACATTTACATGTATGCAGCTTGCATCAACCAAATCTTTTTCAGTAGTAATGATAATAGTACCTTAAACTTTAGCATCAGTTTGCATTTTATAAAGTGGCTGTTATAAGCATCAGTATTATTTCCCATATATTAAAGATGAAGATCAGAGTGATAAGATACCTTAAAGTCATACTGAAATGACAATATATATAATTCATATGATAGATAGATACATGGATAGATAGAAACAGGTAGACAGACAGGTAGATGTAAATGTTCTAACCTTTGAATCTAAGCCTTTACGTGTCACACTCCACTCCTTATTTCACTTAGTCATAGTGTCTTCCTAGTATAGATTCTTTAAAAACACTGAATAACTCTTGTGACTAATGTGTAATGTTGCAATTCAAGCCTAATAATTTCATGGGGTAACATATTTAATTCATTCCTTTGAATAATTGAGTTTCCCCTAGCAAATTTGACATTTTCAGAGCTCAGATTAAAACCTTGTTCCAGAAAATTACATCATAAACTCTCAATTATTTAATTATTAGCAGTAAGTTTTTAGCATTATACAACATATTTATATTATCTAGCATATTTGCTATTTCTTAGTATTTAATATTCTTTTGCCATTTGCTATTGTCTCAAGAAAATGTCCCTACTGACATGCCTACATACTAATCTCATGGAGGTATTTTCTCAATTGACTCTCTGTTTCCTCTTCTGAGATAACCCTAGCTGTGCCAAGCTGGAAAACAAACAAACAAACAAAATATAACCAGCCCAAATGGACAAAAACTTCTGTTTCTTCTGCTACTGTAAGTCAAAAAGGGTAAAGATCAGATAAGAAGGCTGAATAGGGTTCTACTAGTGTACAGATGTTCAGTCAATATTGGGAATTACAAATTTAAAAAGTAATTATCAGTGATGCCTTGGTTGATGATTTAGTTGTAGGCTAATTACATTTTCTCATGATTGATGATTTTAGAAATCTACCATAGCAGAAAGCTTACTTTCACTTTCTCACTGTTCGTGTTGCCACACCAGACACAGATAGTTATTCAAAGGACATTTGTTAAAGAATAAGGTAGGTTCAGAACAAAGATCATCTTCAATATTTGAAAAAAGGTATATGGCTTATAAAATGCCTGTTCTCACCTTAACTGACTGCCAAATCATTCCAGAAGGTATGATCACTCTGATTATAATAGATCTTTGAAATGTTGAGAGGGTGGCAGAAAATGGCTTTATCACAAACCTGAGAGCAATAAAGATAGAACAATGCCACATGGATTCTATTGATCATATGCAGAAGTCTTCCAGTAAAAAATAACTATGAATATTATTTTGATTCTAGGAATAACTTCTTTATATAATGAAAAGTACAAAAGTATAATGGTTATCAAACTGTGTTAGTCACTGCAATAAAACTTTAATAGTGGATCTGCTTCTCTGGAGTTTTAAAGAATTAGGACTGAATTGGTGTCTTTCCAGTCTTGTCTAAGAAAATAAGTCTATACAGATGTCTTTTGTCTATTTATATACAAACAAAATGTGTGTTTTATAGTCAAATGGGGACAATTCTCAGACTTTTTCTTTACCTATTATAGATATTCACATAATATTCTTCAAGTTTGTAAGTCATTAAAACCCTCCTGCTTATTTATGTAGTTAATGCCACAGCATATCATGGAAAGCAAGAATAATAAGAACCTTGTCTCTTCTCAATCATTACCATTTAAAATGTACCTGTTAAATATATCAACCAATTTTAAATGGTAGGTATGATCAAGTTCCAAAGATTTCTAAAATCTTCCCCAGTACAGCCTTATATGTATGGGTAAGTAGGCGACTAGCTAATAACACAACTGCATAATTATGCCTTTAGTGGCTATACATTGCTTTCCTTCTTTGTTTTCAAATAGCATGTGCTTCATCAATAGCACTTGAAAAGAAAGTATTTCCTACTGGTTAAAAACAAAATTAAATGTACTTTTTACACAAAAGGCCACTGTTTTGTTCACTGGTAATCCACCTTGCTCAACATTATTTCTAGAAAAATTACTACACAGTCAACTCCTTATTTATAGTATATTCCATGAGCCTCTAGGTACATATTAAAATATTAAGTCATCAATTGATTTTGAAAATCACCCGAGAAGCCCCTCTCTGTCTCTGAGCCTTATTCTTTTATTAAATATATGGGAACTCTCACTTTTCTTTTTTTCTGTGATAGCATTTTGATATTAAAACTGTGAAAATTTCTTCAGATATTTTATTCTCCAAAGGAGCATGTGCATTTTAATAACAAGGACTTATAAGTATATGTGCAACAGTTTTTGTAGAATAACCCCTCAAATTGCACCTTGTGAATTCTTTAGTGTTTGACTTGTATAAATTTGGCATTACAGATGGACACAATGTATTATGTAGGTAAATGGTCTCCAAAATGGACTCTCTCTGTCTCTCTCTGTTTCTCTCCCCTTTGTGTTTGAAAAAGACTTCTATCAAGGGCCTCTTTTTTTTCTGTACTGGAACTCACTTTGTAGATCAGGCTGGCCTCAAACTCACAGAGATCCACCTGCCTCTGCCTCCTGAGTGCTGTGATTGAAGCTGTGCAAAACCAACACCTGGCTGGGTCTCTTGTTTTAAATAATAAAAAAAACACCTCCATAGAACACCTTGTAATCCTTTATCAGATAAATCGTTTCCTAAGAATAACTCTTAATTTTTCATATTGCATCCCAGCTATGCCATTGGATAATGGTATTTCCCAAAGTAATGGATGGAAAAGTAAAATAAATTTATTAATGAAAACTGTAAATGGAAGCCATAGCTTAGACCATTTCTGAGGTCATCAATTCTCAATAGTCACAAAGACAAATTTTAAATCACCTTGATTTTCTCCAAATTCTAATAAAAAAACAAAGCACAAAACATAAGCCTAGGTACAATAAAGTGCCCTTCATTGTAAAACTAAATCAATTTGATTTGGCCCCATCAACTAATATTCATGTGTGTCATATACTCATGGGAAAAGACAAATTATTTCTTCTGTTTTGCTTTGTAAACTCTTCTGAACTGCTGTGTGTACAGATTATTAAGAAGGAGGTACTTTTAAGAAGGAGGTTTCCTAGTTTTAAAAATTCTTTTTATATCAGGATCTCACCATAACTGTGACAAGATTCGTGAAGAAGTTAAATTATACACAAACATATGATGCTGCTTTAGGTAGTTTTGGGGCAGCAAAGAAATGTGATCTGCTACAAACAGTAGATCCTGAGATCTAAGATAGAAATCTCCCTTCAAATACACACTACAGTTTCTGTCTATAAATTCACAAAGTCTGTTCAAGTTAAGAAAGTAACAGGTAGAGTTGTTTTTTATTTAAATTCTTTAATTACTACTCATATTTACATATACATCCCCTCATTCCCTTGCCCTCCCATCCTACCAAGTTTCCCACTAACCCCCCAACCCAGCCCCAAACTCATCCCCAGGCATATTGAGGGCCTCTACCAGGGACCTTCAAAGTCTGTCATATCATTTGCGGGAGGGCCTAGACCCTCCTTGCTGTATCTGGGATGCAATAGTATCCCTCCATAGGGAATGGGCTCCCAAAGTCTATTTGTGCTCTAGGGTTAAAGACTGGCTCCACTGTTAGAGGTCCCATAGACAGTCTTGGCCTCCTAGCTAGCACCCACATTCAGAGGGTTTGTTTCAGTCCAATGCTGCTTCCCCAAGGTTACAACTAGGGTCTCCATGCTCTAACTAGGTCAGGTCAACTGTTTCTGCAGGTTTCTGCAGCACGGTCTTGGCTCCTTTGCTCATCCCTCCTCCCTCTCCACAACTGGATTCCAGGAGTATGGTTCAGTGATTAGCTATGGGTGCCTGTTTCTGTTTTGATCAGCTACCGGATGAAAGTTCTACTAATGGTAACCAAGGTAGACACCAATCTCATTATAGGGGAAGGGCATCAATGACATTTTCTCCACCACTGCTTGGATTTGTAGTTGGGGTCATCCCTGTGGATCCCCTAACATTTCCCCTGTGCCAGACCTCTCTAAAAACCTGTGCTGTCTCCCTCAATGAAGGCATCTCCTTTCTTGCCCTCCTCTATTCCTCCCCTGTCTCAGTCCTTTTGTTCTCCTCCCTCTCCCCTTCTTCCCTTACCAGCTCTATGTAGAGTTCTTAACTAGGTCCAGATCTCTAAGTTTATTATTCTGTAAGGAAAATAGCTGCACATCATTGAGAGGCTAATGGTCCAAAGTGGAAATTTCAACATCATTTCAATTCTATTATATTATTCTCAATTTAACACAGTACCCTGAGGATCTCAAAGATAACCTTACCACAAATTAAACTATAATCTATACTCTCAGTACCTGTTTATAACAGAAATATTCAAGAATTAAATTAAAGTCAATAATGCCCTGTATGTTTTCATTTCTTTCATATCTTTCACTTTTTTCCTTTACAAAGTATATCTTTAATTCAGACTTGGAGTACAAAACAGAACTTGACGTCCAGTCAGACTGCTTTTATGCACAAAGGAAGCACTTGCCTCATGAATGCTTCCTATTTTGAAGTGGTTCAATTGCCTGTGGTAAATGTGGAATGTAAAAGCAATGTCACCTTTTCCTTTCAATGCCCACTGGCTCTGTGATGAGGACCAAACCAAATCATTCCATTCATTCAACAGCCATCTCCAAGGAACTCGGGAAAACTATTAGGTTGGTTAAAACAATTCATCTTTACATGGCAATGGGTGTTCCATTTTCTTGAAATCTTGTTACCTCTAGTATAGAACTCATTAAGATTCCTCATTCAGGTGTATACAATTAAATTATCTCCACTTAAAGAGTTTACAAATGAATACATATCAAGGCTGTGCATCCACACTAAAGGGACTCCAACACCTTTTCTTCTATTTTTCATTTTCAACAAGTGAGTTATATAATGTTAATAGGGTTTAGTGTCTCTATTTTCATAGCTGGAGTAGTAATAGTATTTACTTTTATGGTTTTTCTGAGGGTTGAATTTACGTACATATATATAATATATAATATTTAGAAGACAAAAATATTAAAGACTAATTGCTACTATAGTTTTTATTTTTATTTTATTTAGTGCTAAGTCATTTTGCCGTGAGAAAGTATGTAGCTTAAAACAGTTTGAACAAGGGATTCAAATACATATCATACACAAGACAATTGCTGAAATCACCTCTTAAAAAAGAAGATTTTAATAGAAATATTATTCTAAAAACATACATGAGGAATGGCAAGAAATTAGGAGTACAGTGAAGACAACTTTTAGAAATCACCATGTTTTAAATCAAAAGAACAACCAACAGACAAAAGAGCCTGTGATAAGTTCAGAGAATGGAGAACAATAGCTCGGAACAGTTGATGGTAGACCATATAGCAATAGAGAAGGGAAAGACCACAAAACTGACCATGAATTCCTGGCCAACTTCAGTGACTTAGTGATTCTCAACATAAGTCTGTGGCATAGCCAGAGACTCTGTCTCAAAGAATCAAAAGGAAGAAATAATCAAAATAGAAATTTGCCTTTTACTATATAAGAACTGGTAAATCTTAAAATATTTTGAGCATAAAAATGAGTAGATCACTTTCTCAGTTTATTTATTTATTTTGGTTTTTCGAGACAAGGTTTCTCTGTGTAGCTTTGGAGCCTATCCTGGCACTGGCTCTGGAGACCAGGCTGGCCTCGAGCTCACAGAGATCCGCCTGCCTCTCCTTCTGAGTGCTGGGATTAAAGGTGTTAGTCACCAACGCCTGGCTACATTCTCAGTTTAAAATCATTAACTTGGATTCAACTTCTTTACCCAGCTAGGTCTCCCACATTTTTCTCCAGGGTAGCTCAGCAAGTCTTGCTGACCCATTCCATCCATGTACTCTTGCCAACTTTCCAGATCTAAGCCCAGTTCCCACATACAGTGCCCTTGTCTAATCTGGCTACCCCTGTCTATGCAACAACTAATTTCTATGTATTTGCCAGTACCTGCCTACTTACTCATTAACCCAAGGCGCCTCCAATGCCACATCTAATCTTTTCATCCAGTAAGGTATACTCCCATATTCTAGACTTACTTAAGGAAGAGCATTCTGTATACCAGTCTTATCCTCTTGGACCTCCTGACTTCATTTCACCTAAGCCATTTCCAACCATTAGACTCCACACACCTTCTCTTCTGCCACAATCTATTCTGTCCATATCAGACTTAGAATTAGCAAAAGAAGTCCACATACCAAGATTTCATCACAAATATGCCAACAATATTTTGAAAGATCAAGGCAATATCTTCTAACTAAAAACCTACCAATCCTCCAGAAATTTTGGCCACTAAGAATTACTTATGTGAACCCCAGGACACAGAATTTAAAAGGACAATTATAAATTACATTAAAAATTCAAGAGTTTTAAAGAAGACATAAAGAAACAACTCAATGTAATTAAGGAGAATGGGCTCAAGGAGAAGAAACTCCCGAGGGATACCAGAGAAAAGACATATACCTGATGGAAGTAAGAAGAACAATCAAGGACATGAGACTGGAATTCAGTAAGGAGATATAGACCTGATGAGGATTCAAGGTGAAATGAAGGCAGGTTTGGAAAACATAATAACTCTGCTAGAAAATTCAAAGGAAAGTCTTACAGGAATAATGAATCAGTAGAATATAGAATTTCAGGACTTGAAGAGGAAGTAGAGATCTAGACTATATAAGCAAGGAATATGAGAAATTATAAAACCACAGGAAAGGATCATGAAAGAAATATGGGACATCATGAAAAAGGCAAACCCTTAATTATAGACAAAGATGAGGGAGAAGAATCTCAAATTTTTGGCATTGATGAGATCTTGCACAAAATCATGAAAGAAAATGTCCCCAAAGTAGCAGAAAACACATCCATACAGATACAAGAAACACAGAGAATGGCAAATAATCAAGACCAGAAAAGAAAATCCTCACAGTATATCATACTTAAGATACTAAGGATATAGAACAAAGAACGTGCATTGAAAGCTGCAAAAAAGAAAACAACAAAAATCTCTGAAAATCACATATAAAGGAAAACCCATTAGAATAAGACATTAATGTAATAAAAACTTTGAAAGCCATAAGATTCTGGGCCAATGCATTCAAATTCATAAATATTATAACACACAGCCTAGCCTAATATGTCTAGCAAAACTATACACTATAAGTGAATGAAAATAAAAATTCCCATGATGTAAACAGTATTAAAAGAATGTATCCATCAAACCAAACCCAAAGGAAATATGGGAAGCATGATTGCAGGCTGAATAGAGGAATAAACATAGCAGAGAGTCTATGGAAAGAAATATGAAGTTATAATTATTAAAATATTAAATACCACTGAGAACACACAACACTCACACAGATACACACATCATCAAAATATCAGCAACATGATGATCACTAACACACACATTGCAAGAATAATTTTAGATATCAGTATCCTCAATAATGCAATGAAAAGACATAGGCTGACTGAATGGATCAAGAAACAAACTCAGATCTTTTATCTACAGGAAATACATCTTAGCTTTAATGATTAGGTACCACCTTAGAATAAAAGGACAATCAAAAGTACTCTATGGAACCTGTATGGAAGAAGGCAGGTGTCACCATCCCAATATCTGAGAGACTTAGGCTTCAAACTGAAACTGAGAGCTTCTACTTATAAGACCCAGTCTGGCTGAAATAAAACAATGATCAGACCTTGAAAAAAATCAGATAGAACATAAATTACTTAGTGATACTACTCAAGAATTTGGAAAAACAAGAACAAACCAAATCCAAACCCAGGGAAGAACACACTAATTTGTTATCCAATTCTAAATAGTCAACCCTAAAAATATGCATACAAGTCATGTCATATAGATTGTGGTGGATTGAAATAAAATGGTGCCCATAGAGAGTGGCACTATTAAGAGTTGTGGTTTTGCCACAGAAACAGCTGGCCTGAACAAGGGGGAGCACATTAACCCCAGACTGCTGTCTGGGAGGCCAGCATGGGACTGATCCAGACCCCTGAACATGGATGTCAATGAGGAGGCCTCTGCACTCTAGGGGGCCCCTGGTAGTGGATTAGTATTTTTCCTTGGTGTAAGAAGGGACTTTGAGAGCCCTTCCCATGTCTTGGCCTGGACACATGGGGGAGGGCCTAAGCCAGGCCCAGGATGATGTGGTGGACTTTGGGGAACCCCCATTGAGGGCCCTACCCAGCCTGGGGAGTGAAGGGTGGATGGGGTAGGGGGCTGGTGGGAGGTTGAAGGGAGGGTTGAAGGGAGAGGAGGAAGAGGGAGAGGGAGAGGGAGAGGGAGAAGGGATTGACATGTGAAGCAAGCTTGTTCCTAATTTGAACTAATAAAAAATATTAAAAAATTACAAAAAAGAGTTGTTGTTTTGTTGAAGTAGGTGTGACCTAGTTGGAGGAAATGTGTTACTGTAATGGTGGTTTTGTTAAAAACGAAGGTCTAATAAAAATGACTACATAAAATTGAAGTTTTGAGTTAATACACTTTCAAGCAGATGGAGATAAATACAAGGAAGACAGGGGTATTAAGGACACAGACTTATAAACACTTGGTTCTTTATTGAACATGAGGTAAGAGAAATGGAATGCTTGAAAATTTCACTAATGAAATTATTGATATACCCACAGCATGCAGAACAGAGAAGGCTCAAACTTTGACTGCTATTCATTCTACATCCTTGTATAAGAAAAAAAATGAGAATACTGGGAGAGATGGGTAATGCAAGCTATAGTCTTTGATTTATGATATTTCTTACATAAAGTGTAGAACTTTAGAAGGAATGGTATACTGTGTTACTTAATAATAATTTTGTCTACTCCTTGAACCTATTATAATTAAATTACTGTCTTATGTTGAGTTACATTCAATTTATTATTAAAGAACAACCTATTTCAATCGTATTCAAGGGGGTACTCTGAAGTCCTTACAGATTTTCTTTAACAGTTCTCTGAGTTTTTCCTGGATATAGTTCTTCTTAAATTAGTCCAGTGTTCCATATACTAAAATTCATGGCAAAATCTCTGATATAATCACAGAATATAAGCAATACTATTGAATGTATCCTTATGTATTCATTGCCAAAGCTATTCATCTCATGTTCACCCACAAATCTGTTTTCATTGGTGAGACAGTTGTAGATAGGACAAGCTGCCTCCTAGCAAGAATTTGACAAAGAGTTTTCTAGTTCAACACTAGAACTAGAACCAGTCAACATCCCTTTTGAAGAATTCAGGATCCTTGGATATGTGTAACTCACTGACACTAGTTTCAATCATTCCTCCATACCCTCTCTCTCCCCTCCCTTCCAGGAATGGCAGTTATCAAATAGGTGCATCCAAAAGGAGATATTAAGTAGGCATATGACATTGAAATTTGGAAGTCCCCAAGGGTAGATCAGGGAAGTTTACTAGAGGATAAGGCAGGGATATGTATAGAGATTTGAAAACTTTGAGGCATCCAAAGCTTTCTTGTTCCTTGAGGCTAGAGAAAGTAAATGTAAGAAAAGAGATGCAAAGACTGAGCAGTATGGCATTCCTGGACTCAGTGGTGTAGAAGAGAGAAGGCACCAGCAATGAGGCCTATATTCTAAATCTTCCAAAGATCCATATAGAATTCCACTTTTCTTTTTCTCCCTTGCTGCTACATTTTCTGCTCTGTCCACCAGAATGTAATTGAATCTAAAGGGTAGATGCTTTTCATGACATGATTTCTTCAGACCTTCATTTTCTTCTATCTACTTTGGTAGGTTATGATGCCTAAAATATAATCTGTGATAGATGAAGACCAAAAAATAAATTCAAACAGCCTTTCTGTAGACAATATATTTCTGTTAGGTAGAAGTGTTTTTATTCAGAAGGGCTTGAATCAAATTGCTGAGGGAATTAGATCTGTTTGGTTTTCCTGTCTCAAAGAATAGCCTTGCAAGTAGGATATAAGATTAGACAAACACATTTACATCAATGTGCTCTTTTCTGCTAATGACACCACTGTGAAACTTTGACACATTTCAGATCGTTCCCATTTGGATAGATTTGCCAAGATGAGAAAATTACAAATTGCTCTGACTTTCAAAATAAATGACAAGAAAAGCCTATGGTAAACTTATCCATCACTCTTGTTTTAGATCCTCTGCCATTTCTCCAGAAGCTAAGAAATGAGAAGAGTAGAGCTGAGTGCTTTTTGTTATTCTAGGTGTCTTAAAATGGATCAGGGTGACAGGAGATTAAAATGCCAACCCAATCATGAGTTCATGGATTTCCATTCACCTAAATGCTTAAAGATATTAACACAGATTTGTTGCACAGACTGGGGATTGTCTGTAGAATTTTCCCATCATTTGATGTCACTAAAAATTATTCTGTTTCCTTTTTAAGAGGCAATGGGGAGATTTTATTCAAGGTGGGCTATTACAATGGGGGTTTGTAATAGGAAGGAGAGATTGTTCTTAATCTTCTAGCCCATTTTTAGTGAGGAATTTTAAAAAGGGCACACTATTTATGTCTGCTATACAATTATCTGTTTATGTTGGAAGATTTTTTCCTTTACTTTTTCTATTCTTGGAATCAAACTTTGGGTGTGGTGCATGCTAGGAAAGAGCTCTACAAAAGTACCCAGAAATATATTTTAGTGGTATAATTTTATTATGAGGTGAATATGAGACAAAGAACAAAAGTGTATCAATTAACAAAACAATCAATTGTTACTACTCACACAAGTAATAGGACAGCCCATCTCATCACATGTGGTTATTCGCTTTAGAGAGTTGTTTTATTCGTTATCAGTAAAGAAGGATGCAACATAAATTGACCATTTTATCCAGGTTCATGAAACATTCTGTGATTTTTGTACCCTGGTGATTTGTACACAGTGCATTGTCTGCTTCTTTTTAAATGTAAATATAAAGAATTTTGGGGAAAGGATTATTGTACTTGTCTATAAGTCATAGCTAAATACCAAACAGGAAAATTCTACAATGAGAATTGTTAAAAATATGAAATCGTAGTTTTCCTTGTACAGTAGGAATTGAAAATATCAACACTGTTTGTTTTGTGATACAGCATGGCACAGATGACCTAAAAATGCTTACAACATGGCTGATTGAATGAATGATTATAATTTGGATGTTATTTCTTGATTTTTACCTGGGAGCATGTGAAACGCATTGCTAAGTAAACTATGCTAGCATTTCCCTGCCCTCATCAAAGCATCTATTTTTCACAGACTTATTAATAATATGAACCGT
Source organism: Cricetulus griseus (assembly GCF_003668045.3). NCBI lineage: Eukaryota > Metazoa > Chordata > Mammalia > Rodentia > Cricetidae > Cricetulus > Cricetulus griseus. The sequence continues at coordinate 34,863,488 of NC_048604.1, read as the reverse complement.
ACAAACTGATTTCCTAGATCATATGTATGAATTACTAAAAGGGACGTGGGCTTTGGGAATAGTCATTTAGCCCTCATATGAATTCAAAACAAAACAAAACAAAAACCTTCATGGGGATCCTGACTCAGAATTCTCTGTCCTTGTCCTTGCCTTTCAGTCTTGCTTTCCTTTACTCAATGGGCCTACTGTAGCCACTGTGGCTTGACATTTTAGAAAATATATAACGCTTCTGAATATGCCTTCAAACTTCAATTACTGAAGCAAGATTTGTAGGCTGGGCAGAGAAACCTTGTCAGTCAATCAGAGATGTCCTGATTTCTAAGAGCTCTCAAGTTTTCTAACTGCAAAATCATCTTCCTCTTTCAGGTTTACAGCTCCCTCTGTTGGGAAAAGTTGGTCAAATCCAGAGCATGTGCAACAGTATTGCCATTGCTTAAACCATCCTGACCTTGTGTCAAACAGAAGTTCTATGGGTTATCTTTACAGGATTGTTTCACAAAATTCCAAGACTTCTGTCTGTAGAGTTCCAGAAGTCTCCATTATGTTTTAAGGTCCTAAATTCAGGAACTTAAGAGTCCTGATAAATACACCACTAAATTTCTCTTCACATATTCTTCCATAGGTATTAGGGTACTCTGGCAAATGAGACTCCTGCTGACTTATATGAATATCTCAGAGTTCTTGAGGTATATATGAATGGCAAATCTCAACATAACTTTGTGGTGCATCAATCATAATTATAAAATGTTCCTCTTTACAAATTGACACAGTCAAGATTTGCTTTTACGTTTTGCAACAAATTTTGCAATAAATAGATCAATCTGATCAACACACACACACACAGAGAAAGAGAGAGAGACAGAAACATTGAGAGAAAGAGAGAGAGAGAGAGAGAGAGAGAGAGAGAGAGAGACTCAATGATGGAGCCTACCAAGCACTCTATCCTTAGTACCAACAAAAATGAATAAATTACATAATAATAAACATAATAAATAATAAACATAATGTGAAATTATAAAAAGATGCTTATATTCTTATACTAACTTGGGCCAAATGAGACAATTTACTACTTTCTGCCCCTAAAGTACAGTGAGTCAATAACCTAGTATCCAAATGAGTCTTGAGGAAGCCTTTGAGTCCACTTAGCTAAAATATGAGTTATACATTGTTTCATAATTGGAGGTTGTAATGAAAAAGACAGAATATTTAATACTATGTGCCTTTTTAAAATAAGCACTGTATAGTTTTATCGTTGCATTACCATAGCCTCATTTTTAGCATATAGTCTTCAATACATACCCTACCTTCAAAATCATAGGAAATGTCCTACCACATTTTGCAGAAGTTCATGTTCAGAAATAAGTTATGTCAGATTACATTATAGACTCAATTCTGAAGTCTTAAGCTGAAAACATCTATCACATCATCTGCTAATGGACTTCTTCTAAAATTCTTTGAAATCAAAAGCAAAAAGCAGCCCATTTCTTTCACTATTTAACTGAATGTCATTGACAAGGTTTTTGTTAGTTCCACGACACTGTTAACTGTTTTCAATTAATGCCCTTTCTGAAGCATACAGTGAAACAGAGCCATTCTAAAGATTATAAAGTACAGTCTATGGGGGGCAGGGTTTCTTTTTTTCCTGAAACACATCCTAGTTTATATTTTGAGGCTTCATTTCCTCTGCTGTGCAAATAATTTGTTCAAGTTAAGCTCCATTTTCTTAGAGAAATTGTACTTTCTCTTTCTGGTTTGTATTCATCTCAGGATTTGATCAAAACTCCAAGGATTTGGCATTATTGAGAAGACATAGCTTCTGTGTGGTTCTTGGCAGGTATTTCTGCTAGCATCTGCTGGAATCCATAGACTATGTAGTGACCTATCCATGCACAGCACTACATCTTGCTACGGCTTAGTTTGGTTTGGGTGTCCCTTTCTTAACCACTGTGTTTTCCACTTGTAGGAAATCAGGAACAACTTGATAGCTTTTCCTTTCCTCCCTTGGGCTTCCAGAAATTTCAAGAATTGTTTCAGGCTATCTGTTTTAGTCACAACACTATTAGACCCACTATTTCTACACTGTTGCTGCCTAACTCTATTAGCATGAGAAAAAAAATCATGATCCCCTTCAAAGATCACCTGAAAAGTTAAAGCATCAGCCCATTGTTTTACCTGATTGCAACTCTAAATAGACTGTGTTTTCCATTCATCTTAACCAAGCACACATTTTGGTCAGCTGAATTCTCAGAATCATGTCTCAAATGTACCAACTGACTTTCTCTCTTGTTTCTTACATTCTTCCACTCTCTCCAGTTGAACCTCTCTATTTCCTTTAGTAAGAGGTACATTGCTTATGCATCATTATGCATTCTTCTTAATCAATTTTTATAGCTTTGCCTTCTGATTGTTAATGCATGGACTTTTGGAAGTTATATCTCTAACCTATTTCTCCACCACTAGTTCCAAAATAGACTTAGGATTGATTATTTTCTCAACATCTCTCCTATAAACTTTATGTCCTGAGGCAATGAATGCCAATGACTATCTTGAAATGAGTGAGCCTTGAGGCAAGTGGATATTCTAGGAAATTAAAAAGCATATTGTTGATATCTCTAAATGTTATATTGTAACAATAAAATTCCAAACAACATTGTAATTCAAGTGCGGCCATAAGCCATAGAAATGTCAGTTGGAGTACTAAAGAACCAACAAAAACATCTCAATTCAGTCTTCAACAGCTATTGCAACTACACAGCTTCTCTTAAATTGTTTGCCTGTTAATAGCATTGCCCTTCTCTGTGCACCAGAATAGGAAGATACCCACTCTAAAGAATATGTTAAAAAAATACTATCCTCTGTGAGTCAATAGATTGCTGCTACTGTGTTAATGAGAAAAGGAATGATTAAGCAGGTACATATTGCAAAATATCAATCAGAAAACCAAAGTAGTTAATTCTTCCTTATCCATGATTTCAGTTACACATGGGCAACTCCATTTAACAGGAAAACAGGTGAGTACTATAAAATGGGAGAGAAACACCAATATCATTTTCATTACACTGTACTGTTATAATAGTCTGTCGTATTATTTTATCAACAGGTATTCCTATTAATCTCTTACTGAACCTAAATTACTAATCAGATGCTGTCTTAGATATATCTACATAGGAAAAACTGTGCATGTATACAAGGATATATGCAGTTCAGTGGTTTCAGAAGGCTTCTGAGAGCCATACTATAAATTTCTTTGGCAGCTCCAGTGTTTGTTTTGGTTGAGACACAGGGAATTAAGAAATTACATCCAGATTTCTTTCAATATTTAAAATTTACTGCCTTCTTTTATTTTTTGTTTTAACTTTAAATCCTTTTTTATATGTTGTTTGCAAATTTTATACAAGACTACAATGTCTTTTGATCAAATCCACCCTCTATTTTCTCCCTTCCATTTCTTCTCATAATACTTCAACACTTCTCTCTATCAACTTCATACATTTTTAACCCAGTGGGTTGATTTAGTACTGAGAATATGTGCATATATGTGCAGTCATCCACTGAAACATAGTCAATCTACCAGAGATTGCATCCCTGACAAAAAACTGACTCTCCCTCCCCCAGTAGCCATCAATGACCAACAGTTCCTTAGCTTTGAATAAGACCTCATAGGCTCCTCCCTGACAGCTGGTGGAATTTGGTTAGCTTGATTTGTGAAGGTCTTGGGCATGCACAAAGAGCTGCTATTTGTTCTTATGTGGGTGGCATGCCTTGTAGCAATTAGAAAATAGTCTTTTGCACGGGTCTTTTATAAGCTCTGGATCTCACAATCCCTTTTTTTTTTACTTCCTTCTGCTGTGAGTGCTCACTGATAGATGCTTTCTTTTAATAGCATATAAGGATGGCAGCAACACTAAAGGATTCTTTTGGTTTTTCTGGTACTAGGTGTCACGATGACTCATTCCCTACTACCTCGGGTACTACCCCTATAGTGTGCATGTTGCTTAATTATAATGATACTACAACATCTATAGAGGGCTCATTCTTGGTCTTTCAATTACTATCACTACTGTTCCTCATTAACCTAGTCTCAATAGGTATGCTGTACCACATGCCATTAACTCTGCATCACTTACTCTCGGAATTTTCTTATGCTACACAGAGAAGCTTGGTACTTTCCCGTGTATTTCTGGATGAAATTTTCCAATAAAAAATTGCACATTATAAAAATCAGAGAGAATGAGGAACAACCATTGCTCTCTGAAAGTAACTTCAGTAGGCAAATATGACCTTGAGAGGAACTTCCAGAATAATTAAGAACTGTCTGAATATAAAGATAATTAGTTAGAGCCCTCCCAATACCCTTGGTCTTCACAGCACCTTTGGGTAACATTGTAACATGATTAATAAAATCCCAGAGATTGATACTGGGGTTCAAGCTTCAAGCTGAAGATCAGAAAAGCAAAGCAGCCAGCCAGTAGATTTTACCTCTACCTTAGACCGAAAGGGTGATCCTGCCAGCTCCATGAATCCTCAGATAACAAACCTAGACTGCTGCCTCTCCTCAGTGTGGCTGGAGACTAAATCTTTTATGAGAGCCTTTGGTTCTTCCTTTTATACCTCCATAGTGCTGGGATTATTACCACCATTGCCTAGCTCTATGGCTTGAGGCTGGTTTTGCTTTCTGTACCATCAATCAAGCTTTAATAAATCATAAATAATATATCATCCCATAAAATTCTTGAAAAATACTCAGTCTGCTCCTATATACTGAAATAGGGATCTTTCTCAGTGTTTTTCTAAGGTTGCTATGGGTTGTGGATAAGCTTAGAACTAGGTGTCTCCGTTCAGAGAGCTAAATTCATTGGCTCTGCCTTCTCTGGCCTCTGCTCTACCTGTTCTTCCTCCAGAAGTTGAATAACTTAGTAAAAACTGACTCTGATTTTCAGATCTAAGCCTTTATATATGAGATATCATCCCTCTCTGCTTTGTGATTTTAATGAAATTTAACAGGATTTCTACTCTTGAAACAAAAATAAGAATCTTCAAAAAAGTTATTCTAAAAGCTTATAGTTGTGTGTATATGTATTTATGTATGTATGTATGTATGTATGTATGTATGTATGTATGTATGTATATGCCTGCATGAATGTTGCATGTATGTCTGTGCATTGGTTACACGGTACAAGAAAAAGAGAGAGTAAGGTGTTGAAACATTTGTATGTTAACACAAAATAGCCTAATATACATAGAACTCCATATGAAAGCAAGAGTACAAATGCATCCCTGAATGCAATTACCAAGTGATACTCCTTTATAAATCCCTTCGGAAACATGTAGCACAAAACTAAGGAATTTCACGGGTTTTTTCAATGTTAGTAAGAATTTCAGACGTCTAAATTGTTTTTCCACTGGGCATATAAGCTCTGTGGTTTTATATTTATGAAACTCTCAACAAATACCACAGCATGAATTTCAGAAGAAAGGTTGGAGATTAAGGAAGGTGAGTCAAATAAACATGCAAAGCAAGTTTTCCTATGGATGCGCTTCCCTTTATCTTTCTAAAACCATTAGTTTTCAATTCTAAGACATTCAGTATTCTGATGCTCACGCTATAGCTGTGTAAATCAATAGCCTAAAAAACAAAATCATTCTAAAGAATCATTTACTTACTTCACAAAGAAAACTTTTGTCTAAATAGACAACTGGACAAACAGTGGCTAAACTTACTGGAATAAATACTAATGAAGCTATAAAACAGCATTGAAGGAGCTAGGGAGATAAGAACATTTGTTTTCCAAGCACCAAGTAAAAAGCCAAGCCTCACTGCAATTTCCTTCAACTTCAGCATTGGGTTTGGACCAACAGAGACAAATGAATCCCAGGAAACAACTGATTAATTAGCATGGCTGAAACAGAGATAATATGGGTTAGCAAGAAACATTGTCTTAAAGGAGGAAGGCAGAAAGTGATATGAAGACATCATATATCTTCTTGTGGCCTCCATATGAGGAAACACACACACACACACACACACACAATTACATCCATAGCACATATACACACTAAAACGAAAAGGAAGAATATAAGAATCTTTTTGTTTTCTTTTTTATTTAATTATTTATATATTTGAAACATCTGGACTTAGATTTACTATTATCAAATGGTATAGGCATATATATATGCATGCATGTAAATAACAGCTACATTTTAAAATAAATATAATTTCCCTTATTTCAGTTTTAAAACCCCATCACATGTTTGTCACCCAATGTTTTCATTGCCAACTTAATATAAACAGAAAATCCACCCTTCATGGAATAGGGACAAAATGCCAAAGGACATCTTTATGTAATAATGTCTCTAATACTAACATCATTTAAAAACCCCAAAGAAATTGCTTTTAAAATATTCAAGGAGCTGGGTGGTGGTGATGCACACCATTAATCCCAGCACTTTGGAGGCAGCAGATCTCTATGAGTTTGAGGCCAGCCTTGTCTACAGAGAAACCCTGTCTCAAATAACCAAAAATAAAAACCATAAACAAAAAACAAAACAAAGAAAATTCAAGTAAATCTATATAAACCACTTGACTATACTCAATTATTGGGGGAAGTAGTATTTATTTAAAATCCAACAATGCTTACAATGGTCACAAGTTTGTATTTGATTTGCTAATCCTTTGTAATATAAAATAATTTAATTTCATATGTATGGAAGTTTTATCTGTCTGTCTGTCTAAGTGCTATGAGTATGTCTAGTGCCCACAGAGACCAGCAGAAATCACTGGATCCCATGCTACTTGAATTCAGATGATTGTGGATGTTATTTGGGTGCTTGGAACTGAAGTAGCATCCTCTATAAGAGTAGCAAATGCACTGATCCACTGAACCATTGGTTTATCCCTGCTTCATAACATTTTAATTACCACACTGACTTGAGTAGAACTTAGGAGATACCAGCCTATGTTTTAGGTCCATAAAGAACTCAATTGGATAGAATGGCTTTGTGAAAAGTAATTATAGAGTAAAGTATCTCTAATACAAGAGAGAGAGAGAGAGAGAGAGAAGAGAGAGAGAGAGAGAGAGAGAGAGAGAGAACCAACCAAAGAAACACAAAAATTACCAAAAAGTAAGTATTTGGCCAAATGAAAATTTTCAAAAATAATTTATAACCATATTGTCAGCTAGTCCTAGGACTATGCATGAAGGAATTATAATCCATCTTTTACTACCTACAACACAGAGGTCCTTTAGGAAAATATTTTAAAATGTCAGTTTTAAGAAACACACAGAGATATTGTGATTCTCTAAGGGATAATATGGCCACTCATTTTCCTGTTTCCTTATCTTCCATTCACAAAGTCATATAAAGGTAGAAAGAATTATGCCACTATAAACCACATTGATAATAATTTCTGTGTGCTTAATGAAAATTAATGAGTATACTTGCTCTAAATCAATGCTGCCAACTTGAGAATAAACAAGATATTTGAAGACAAACATAATAGCTCAGTTATTACACTAAAGGGAATGATGCTATTGCCATGGACACAATTGGAGTGAAGCCAACGTGTCATTTAAATACCATTTCTTTGTTATGTTGCTCATTTATGTGTTTTCCAAATAACTTTAATTTATGCAATAATATAATTAACAAGAAAAACAAATGTTTCGAATATTTTGTGCCTCAAAATGTTTAGTAATTAAACAAAAGCCATATGAAAAATGAGAAGAATAGTAATAAATTTAGAATATCAGATATGAGATGATATTTTCAAATTTGACATTTCTTTACAGGTACACTGTAAACTGGAAAGATGAGAGAGTCTGGTGCAACAAGTGATATAGTTACTTTAATTTACATGTACCAATACAAAAATATTAACTCCTATTATTTAATAGCATTTTCTACATCTTTGTTTGAGATAAGGTTGCTAAAGGTAGAAACCCAGGCCTTGTATGTGATAGTCAAGTACTCCACCTCTATGCAAGCATTAACTACATTTTCTCACTCTGTGTCATTGAATCCTTACCTTCTGTTGCTCAACAGAATGCACACTTCTAAAATAAGGAAACTGACCTAGGAGTTTTCTATTATACCACCTGTTTTGCTAATTAGCAATTTAAATGAGTGTCTTATTCGTTGACTAATTCCAACATTATGGCACTAGATGTTAAAACAACAATAGTCTCATTTCATTTTATTAAACAAATCTAAAGTTCAGTGGTAGCATACAGTCCTTAATAAACAGATTGGACTGAAGAAATCTATGTTAAGAGACCCAAAACTAAAACCTTTTGTTTTTAAGATGTCCAAATCTGCTCCTATGGACCCATCAAGTTCTTTTTATTTCCTTTTGTTTCAAGTAAAAATAATTTATTTCATTTTTTTCATGATATTTACCCTTGGTGGTAAGCAACACCTCTCATTGGAATTCAGATCTGTTCATCAAGAGGGAAACATACTTGGTACTGGACACCTAGCTAATTATTCAGGGCTAGTAAAGTCATGGAACTTTGAGATTCTACAATTGCTACTTTACTGAATCAGTACAATCCCTAATTATATTTTAAGTAAGTGAAGTGCTTCCCCACATCAATGAACTTGTCTTTTTTTTTTTTTTTTTGGTCTAGTTTACCAACTAAATCTACAGAGACCTGTCACATATGTCAAGCATGTTTTTTGTCTTTTCTCACCATGCCAAAATAATGACAGCAGCCTAGTCTTAGGTTTTCTTCTGAACTTTAGTTGCAAATAACATCATTCCCTATCCTAGAGAAGAAAGATCAATGTCAGTATTGATTCACTTAACATGTAGGTCTGAAAACCTAATGTAATTACAAAGGATCCTCTCCATCATTTCAACACAATAGAGAGAGAAAAAAGCTACAAAAAGAGCTCATGAACACTTTTAGGAACTCTATAAAATAGACATACATTGCCAAGAAAAAATTGGGGGCTATAATTTTGTGACTCTGGAAAAGAGAGCTTCACTACATTTCAAACATATGCTTTTATTTTTTTTCTTTTTTAGAATGGTTACCCTTCTTTCCTGAGTGCTAGGTCTGTTTTTTAAAAAGAGGATGCTGACTTACTTTCGATGGAACTAAACTTTGTATGAGGGCAGTCAATCATGCTTCTGGGATTCCTTTCTCTTAAGGATTTCAACTACTTTTCAGTGGTTTACTCCATTAATCCTCACACCATCTATCCAGGTTCAGCAGGCAGTAAGCCTATCATCTCTGCTCTATAAACAGAGAAATTGATCTGCTAAAAGATTAAGTGATTTGCTTGCAATAAGACAGAGGTCTAGAAACTCAATAAGGCAAAGAAACCCAATATGACAGAGAGGTAAGAGACTTGGTGTGCTAGCCAAACCATTGAACATTTCTTTTCCTTCCTTCCTTCCTTCCTTCCTTCCTTCCTTCCTTCCTTCCTTCCTTCCTTCCTTCCTTCCTTCCTTGTCTGAAGGTCTTCCCAGTGGAGTGGAAGGGGGTGGGATGGAGGGTTGGTGGAGAACATGGGAGGATGGGAGGGAGAGGGAACTGGGATTGATATGTAAAATAGGATTGTTTCTAATTTAAATAAAGAGGAAGTAAGAAGCAAGAGCATGATCAAAACTAAAGGAAAGGAATTTCCAGTGATAATGAACAGGAAGAAAGCATGAGATATCTTGCTGACACTAAACTGAAAATCAGTTCCTATACTTTATATGAGAAGCATCTTGGGAGGTTACTCAAAATATTCTGGAGGGTTTCACAATTCATTCATCATATAAACAAATGTGCCATGTAGAATCAAGGACCTTCATTCAGACTTATTAAGGTCCAAACTGAGTATATCTTTGTGCCTTTTCTTTTATTTCCAATAGTATTTAACGGCATCATCATGTTCTTGTAATATTTTGTAAATACATCCAGATCTGCCTGTACCCATTTTAATTTGAATAACCACAAAGTAGACTCAACAATTTATTAAGCAACCGAGTTTTAATTCCTAAAAATACTGTGTACTGGGAGGTTAGGGTTGAATTGTATATAGTTAGAGCTTTTTTGGTGGTGAAGATTCTGCATAGTCAAAACAGCACAGAGACTCATACAGAAAACCTTCATTATACTAAATCTACTCCTTTCATAACTATTAATCTATTAATTCACAAAGATGGAAGTTCATGATCTAGACACTATGGGACAAAGTCTCACTTCTCACATAAAGTCACATAGTATGTAATAACAGGTATAATAGGTTAGAAATTCATCAGTAATTGATTTTAACATTGTGCAAGCAGGAGAAGAGGAGAGGAAATGGAGGGGCAGAAACATTGAGTTGGGGGAAGAATAGAGGAAAGAGAGCAAGATGAGAGAAACGATATCAGAGGGAGCCACTGTAGGCCCGAGAAGGGATCAGGAACCAGGGAGATCTCCAGAGACCTACAAGGATGACACGATCTGACAATCCAGGCAATGGTGGAGAGGATAACCTAAAAACCCTCCCCCTAAAATGAGATTGATGACTTCTCTTTATGCCATCCTAGAGCCCTCACCCAGTGGCTGATGGAAACAGAGACAGACATCCACAGATATACAATGAGCCGAAATCGGGAATTTAGTTGAAGAGAGGGAGGAATGAAGAACGAAGGGGTCTGTACTAGGATGGAGAAACCCACAGGAACTGTTGGCCTGAACAAGGGAGAGCACATCGACCCCAGATGCTGTCCAGGAGGCCTGTACAAGACTGATCCAGACCCCAGAACATAGATGTCAATAAGGAGGCCTCTGCACTCCAGGGAGCCTCTGGTAGTGGATTAGTATTTTTCCCTGGTGCAAAAAGGGACTTTGAGAGCCCATCCCATATGAAGGGTTACACTCTGGCCCTGGACACATGGGGAAGGGCCCAGGATCAGCATAGGAAGACTTGGTGGACTTTGCTGAGCTCCCGTGGAGGGCCCTACCCTGCCTGGGGAGTAGTGGGTGGATGGGGTTGGGGGGATGGGCTGGGGGTGGGGGAGAAAGTTTGGGGGTGAGGGGAGGGAGAGGGAGAAGGGACTTGAAATAAGCTTGTTCCCTAACTAGAATTAATAAAATAAAATAAAATTAAAAAAAAAAAAAAACATTGTGCAAGCATCCCATACATAAAAACATATATACATACATGCCTAATAAAGAAATGTGCACCTATTTATATATAGATATTAGTGTATATTAGTGTATATACTTCTATATGTAGTGTGTACAGATCTGTGAATATATGATATGTACACATATACACTATGATTTATGCATATACTGCCTATTGTTATGCATAGCTGATTTCTTTTTTTATCATTTGTTGTATTTGAATTACAAACAAGATTGAATTGCATGACAATCCAAGTTCCCTTCTCCCTCCCTTCCTCCTCTACCACCCCCCACAATGAAAACTCTACCTATCATACCCTTTCTTCTAATCTACACCTGCCTCAAACTTTCTGCTTCCTCATGACCTCTGCATCCCTCCTCTTCTTCCCTTCTCATTCTCGTAGATCCCTACCCCCTCTTCCCATGCTCTCAATTTGCTCAGGGGATGGTGACCCTTTCCCCTTCTCCAGGGGACAAAGTTTGTCTCTTTTAGGGTCCTCCTTGTTCACTAGTTTCTCTGGTAGTGTGGATTGTAGGCTGGTAATCCTTTATGTCTAAAATTCACATATGAGTGAGTACATATTATGTTTGTCTTTTTGTGATTAGGTTACCTCACTCAGAATGGTTTCTTCAAATTCCATCCATTTTCCTGCAAATTTCAAGATTTCATTGTTTTTTTTTTCCCCGCTGTGTAGTACTCCATTGTGTAAATGTACCACATTTTCTCTATCCATTCTTCAGTTGAGGAGCATCTAGGCTGCTTCCAGTTTTGGGCTATTACAAATAGTGCTGCATAGCTGATTTCTTATAGGAACCACCTGTTATACCTAATAATTAAGCAAATGTTAACATAATGGATTTGGTGTATCGAAACATCTAAGAATACCTAAATAGTTTCATTTATAACAGTATCACACACAACTATAAGTAATGCATTGTCCAATCATGTAACGTTACATCACTAGGTAATATGGATTCTTCAACTATATTTTAATCATTTGTAATCACTACTGCATATGTGGTGCAACACTGATTGAAATATCATTATTCAGTACATGATGATTTCAATAATGCAAATCTTTAGGAAACACTGGCAAGCTAAGTGGTACTGAACCTTCCAACATGAGAAATATATTAGGTTTAATAACTAGTACCACAAATAATAATGATAATAACAAAAATGATAATGATGATATTGGGAAGTGATTTTTCAAAACAAGAAAATTGAGGAGAATGCATTCAAACCACAGTGAGAATCAAAGAACTTTAAAATTAAAAAGAGTATCATAGTAATCATCTAGATTCATGATTCCCAATTACTTCTGCAAAAGGTAAGTTTGATACTTCTCAAAAGATTGATTCATTAAATTTCTGCAATTCCTTGTAAATTCTTGATATTAGTCCATGATCTAAAATGCAACTAGTAAAGAATTTCTCCTGCCATGTGGGCTGTCTGTTTACTGAGCAGAATGTTTCCTTTACTGTGCAGAATCTCTTAATTCCATGTAGTTCCATTAGGGGATACTACATCAGCATGTATGAATACATGTACATATGAATAATATCAGCTTCAAAAGAAAATATAATCACAAAAGTTGAAAGAAAATTGATGGACTTGGGGTGTACAATATTATATGAGGTCACAATCTCATAAAGAAAAGGAACACTGATCTCCCTCATATGCAGAATCCATTGAATAATAAACACACATATGCACATATGCGTAGATACAGGTACAATATAAAATGTAGAAAAGAGCATAAAGGAATGATAAAGTTTTCAATCATTAAAGAGTTTATAAGGATAATTGTTTCTAACTCCTCTGTCATGGATTTTTTTTTTGGTGGTGGTATGCAAGTAAAATTCTATCAGATAGTGAAAGTCTGTGTGCTGTCAGATTTTATATCAACTTGACACAAGTATCTTTAAAGCATAATTTGGTGTATTTTTGCTTAAAACGATTGTTTTAATGACAGATTTCTTAACAAGATAACTAAATCTTATCTCTAAAAACGGATGCAATCTCTCAAATCAGTGTAACATGATAAGGTGATATTTTATTTGAGCACTTATCCTTTATAATCAGCCATTCATTTTCTTCCCTAAAGGGTTGCCATTTACTGTATCATTATGTCTTTATTACCTATTGTTAGAAACTTCCTTGGTACTAAATCTTCTGCCATGCTTATTAATGGTAGGAGTTATCTAATTGTAAAGCTATTCCTGAAGGACCTCCCTCTAGTTCCCTAAAAATGGTTGGCAATGCATAAATGCATTGAACAAAGACATAACCATATGTAAGGGGGTCCTCTTTCACCACAACCATGCCATCCTTTGTTGTTTGTATTGTTGATTATATCTTTATGACTTGGGGAAGATGGAATCTTAAAGTGGTTTTAATCTGCATTTTCTTGATGGATATACATGTTGAACACTTTTAAAGTATTTCCTTATCATTTGTATTTCTTCTTTGAAAAGTTTTTCTTCAAGTCATATCCCATTTTTAGTTGGGATTCTTTCTTGGTATTTAGTTTGTTTGGGTTCTTTGTATATTCTAGATACTGACCCTTTCCCAGATGAACAACTGGCTAAATGTTTTCTTCAATTATGTTGCATGCCTCTTCACTTAATTAAGTTTCCTTTATTATACAGAAATGTTTTACTTTCATGAAATTCTTAGTCAATCTATTAGTCTTATTTCCTGTGCTACTGAAGCCCTATTTAGAAACTTTCTGCCAGTCTTGTATGTTTAATTTTAATCTTACTAGTCAGTTTTAGATTATCTATCCTTATGATGAGATCCTAGATGCATTTGGAGTTGAGTTTTATGTAAGATGAAAGATAAATATGGAGTTTCATTCTTCTCCATATTGATAGCAAAGTTTTCAAATATAAATTTCTGAGAATGCTGTCCATTGTCCAATGTATATTTTCGGTGTTTTTATAAAAAATCTGGTAGCTCTAGTTGTGTGGACCTCTAACTGGATTCTCAACTCTATTTCATTGATCTGTACATCTGTATGTTTGTACCCACAGACAGAAACTATGCTCTGTTTAATTAAAAAAAGACTCTTTTTACAGTGCACATTGGTCAATGCAGAAACCCAAGACTTCCCAAGATTCTGAGAATAAATGACAGCTGAGACTTGTATACACACTCTTCTAAGGCTCAGAAAATTTTGTGGAAGATGTAGAAAATATGTAATAACTGAAAAATAGGATGAATGGCTGTGAAATACTACTACAATCATTAATAGTCATTGCTATCATGAAGTTGAAGCAACTGTCATTATTTTCCCTGGATCCCAGACAAGACTGGTCCTGTCAATAACCAGTCATGCATGAGGAATGGGTTCTTGAGGCCTACCCCTTACTGCATAACTACTGGGTATTTGTGAATTACGGGAGATGTGGATTCACTGTGTTCAGTTATATATCTACTGCTGAACCTACTAGGTTCCAATGGATAGCTCCAAGCCTATTTATATATGGATGCCCTGGTTTAATTCACTGGGCCAAAAAGCATTCCCAATGGAGATGAAACACTCTACTCTAGCTCTAGTAGACCAAGCACAATATCTGATTTCAGATTCTACTAATGATGTTGAGAATATATGCACTAAGTAAAAGGCAAATGATGGTAAGGAAGGTGACACTTATATGGAGGGTGACACTTTTTCTAGCAGATATCACATCCACCTGCTGAAAAGAGGAAGCAGCACTCAAAGAGAAGAGAATGGCAGTGTAAAGGAAAGACTGCTCCTACAGAGACTAACTTAGCTCACTTATTTTCTTACTGGTAAGTTCCTAAATGCATGGAAAGAGGGTGGCCACCTTTTTCACTTAAGCACAATCATTTCTGGTTCCAAATCCTCTTCTTTCAAACTGAGAAACATGGAATTATAAGTATAAAAGTGGAGAATTCTGGAGTATTCCAGTTTACATTGACTTATAGGAGGAGAAATTGCCAGGATATTTCTACACTGTTCTAAGTGCTAGGTTTTTACTCATTCCTTAGAAATAAGTAAAATTTGGGTTGGTGTTTCTGCCATCAAGACCTTTGTTAACTGAGCTCTAGTTGATAGGCCTAGTTGACAGTAGCAGATAAGATTACTTTCAATGTGTTATATGAAGGAAGGTCCATTATTAAGCTAGATATGCAACATTAGGATGCTTACTTGTTTTAATCACTCTGGCTATTAATCTAGAAATAAGTTTTCAATACATCAAGAAAAGGGATATTCTTAAAGAATATGTGTCATCTCTCAGGGTGACTTTAAAATTCATCTACTAAATACTCTTAAGAATGGAATAACAACAATCTGCAACTTGGTGTTGGTAAGTATGGCTTTTGTGTTTTTTGCAAATATTCTTTGTTTTTATCTATGTGAAAGGTCCTATGATAGATAGAAAATACACAAAGATGAGCAATGCTTATTTGTTTAAGGATAAGAAGGCAATGGAAGTTCTTAAATAAATACATCATCTCACCATATGAAAGATTCTGAGGAGATAATAGGAGACAGTTAAAAAGAGCTACATTGTCTAAGGCAGGGGATTTGAAGTCAAGGTAAATCATAAAATATGAGCAGGATGAAGCAGGAGGAAATGAAGAAAAATGATTATGAGATTTTAGACAGTGAGTGCACACAACATGAGCAACAGTTTAGTAGTTTGAAGTAGTATATCAAAGTGTGGAGAAAACTAGAGGAGTCTCACTATTACCAATTATGAAGCATAAACAAAGGATGAATGCATCAGGACCTCATAATGGAAGTTAAATGCTAACTCACATGAGTAGATAGTTCTATCAATAAATTTGCCCTTATCTGACATTATCTTCTGCCTTCTCTTGATAAGGTAACCTCATTGTTCTAATTCCTAAGATTCTCTGGAGTTAATGGTATTTGTGAGCTGTTATGAGGATGCTGGAAACTGAATCCAGATCCTGGACAAAAGCAACATGTATTCTTATCCACTAAGCTATCACTCCAGCCCAAGTACCTAGGCTTCTTTAGTAGCTCATTTCTCCCTGTTAGAGACCTTGAATCTCACTTTTCTTGAAATCTGTACAGAGCTTTTTACCTTGTAAGTCAACCTACACCTATATCCAGTTCTACTCTCCACTCCCACATTGGCCACTGAATTGAAAACTAGGTTCAGTTTATAACACTTCACTGAGGAAGTTAGAAATGTTTAATGAGAGGAAATAGCAAAGGAGCTTCAGGACATAGACAAGACATATTAGCAGAAGCCAAGCGAATCTTGTGTTATTCCTGAAACCATCCCTCTTAAGCAAAGTTGCCTGGGAAAGAGGAAACCTGTCCATTTAGAAATCTATTGGAGAGTTATGTTGGGATCCACACTGGTAAGAGAAGTGAAACAGGCAAGACTGATTCAAAGCAAGTTGTAAGATGGTCTCCATCAAGGCCTAGCCTCTGAGGGTAGCAGAACTGGAGAGGAGATACATCTCTCTTAAGTGGCATAGACTTATCAGAAAGCTAATAATTTAGAGGAAGAGATAAATCCTACAGGAAGCCCAGCATTCAATCGTGTTAAGCAATAAGAAGAAAAGAAAAGATATGGTACACCTTTCCTACTCTTTTTTTAGAATCCTTACCAATCAGAACATTTTCAGTTAATACAGTGATCACACGAAAGTATGATAGAAACATACTTTGTATGTATTCAGAAAGATGACAAGCTAAGAATATCTTAGTTTTGAGAAATAGCACTGTCTGTCTAATGTAGTTTCTTGAGTTTTTCTTTTCTTCCTATTGGCCACAGATATTCATTTATTGTGCCTAAAAATAAAAGCTTGGTTGCAACTATACAACATAAAATGAAGATAGATACTTTATCACAATTTGTCTGTCTATGGAGCAAAAGATGAAGCAACTTCTCTATTAAACATCACTGCCTTGTGGCCAGCAAAGAGATTACAATATAGAATAGCAGCATTCCCAAGAAGAGTCCAGTGGAATATTTTCTTTGTGTAGACATTCCTTTTAGTGCCATTTTAGAAGAACAAGATTCAAAATTTTAGTTAATTAAATATACTGGCTCATATTCTAACCTTTTTGGCAGTTGAGGTAATATTTTTATTTCATTTATTACAGACACTGGTCCCATTTCTGACTCCAGATTTCCTCAGCAGCCATTGTGGGGCCTCAGAGGATCAAGAGGATCACAATGTACAGGGATAATGTTTGCACATGTACCTCTATAGGTGCTGTCATAATCTGAATGGAAATTGATGGAAAAATTACTGGAAATGAAATGTAAAATACATCTTGGATTCCCTTACTTTGTGAAATTAAGGGGCTTCTTTGGATGATTCCTAAAGTCTCTTCAGTTAGTAATGTTGTTTGTTCATTTGATAGCTGTTACAAGCAAATGAAATTAGCAAGACAGACTTAATGAGGCACATTTGATAGTTGTGGATGTTAAGGCATAGACTGCCAAAATAGCTTCAAAGGTTATAAAATTAAACTGAAATAGAGTTGGAAATAGAAATAAGATTTTTATTTTAAAATATCTCCAAGGAATATGAAAAAAATGATCTTGATCAGTAGAGAGAATGAAATGTATGAATGTTGTTTGAGACATAAGACATGATGGATAATGATGATTCTAAAAGATAGTGGGGATTGCCAAAAAGAGTGAGGTCACATATCCTTAGTAATTTAAGGAAGCCAGAGCGATTTAGATAAACAAGCCAACAAATAAATTTGTATAAATGCTGCAGTATGCCATGACAAGTTGTGAAAGCACAAGACATCTCTTTGAACCTTCTTATTTCAAGTGATATGCTTTACAATTCACATCAAAATATGGATGCCATAGACTTTGCTCTCAAGAATCTTGAAACTTACAGAAAGCATATCATAACACACATACACACAGAGACAGAAATCAAATGTATACATATCAAATGTTGAATTTGGAAGACTTATTCGGCCTTTTGAGAGACAAAAGACAAGATACAAGACAGAGATACAAGACAGAGATACAAGAGATAGAGTTCCCATATCCTTTAGCTGTTACCAAAAAGAGCCATAATCCACATTTTATTTCCCAGCATAGGGCACATTAATAGCCCTAAATTAATTCTTTTTTCTTACAAGTTTCTTTTGCATTTTTTCATTTGTGAGATTACAATGTAATTACATTTATCTCTTCCTTTTCTCCATTCTAAATCTTTGCATATATCTTCCTTTCTCTCTTTCAAATTCATGCCTTAGTTTTCATTAATTGTTATTGCATGCATGCATATATATATATATATATATATATATATATATATATCCTAAATATAACCTGCTCAGTCTATATAAAGTTACATGTATGTGTTTTTAAGACTGACCATTTGATATTGGATGAAGAATTGCTGTGACCTTCCCTGAGAAAGACTATTTCTAACACTCTCAGTATTCCTTAGTGGCCTGTAGTTCTTTGTGTAGGGCTGGGCCCTCAAGAGCTTTTCCCCATTCCCCATCCACTTTAGCATACCTATTGTTGTCTTTGTTCTTCTCATGTTTGCTCAGCCACATCGGTGACACTTTGTGGGCATCACTTCTGATATTACTAGGAGACAGGAGTTCACAGAAAACTCCTGATCCTCTGGCTCTTACAATCTTACTCCTGCTTCCTTAAGGATCTGCTTAGATGTGTGATTGCATTGCAGGTGTATCATTGGGGCTTGGATACACAACTCTGCATTTTAAGTGGTTGTGGTTTTCTGGAGTGGTGTCTGTCTGCAGCAAACTACCTTAGTTCTTAATGTCTGTTTATTTCTGTGTCTCCGTCTTTCTCTTTCTCCAAAAGGTGAAAAAGTGACAGGGACATGTTTTTTACTTCAATAATCACAAAATGCAATCTATTAGCAAGGGAAATGTGGGATTTTCTTTAAGGTCCTCAAATAAGCCACTGAAATAAAATCATTTAGGAGCTTGTTTCTATGATCTACAAGATTTGGAAATTACATGATATTACAGTATTCTAAAGGACACTTCCAAAGTACAAAATGTTGTGCACATGAAAAGGATTTCAAAATAATAATTACCATTATCATTTAAACTAAGCCTCTTGATGTGGGTCTAACACGTTCTGTGCGATGACTATGTCTGTACAAGGGCATTCTCTCATTTCTGCTCCTGCAACAATTGCTCTCTAGAATAAATGAACCAGACGATATTGTGCATTGAAAAGAAAGCTGAGCTCAACTAAATTATTAGCAATTCTTTTGTTCTGTATTCAAGAAGCAATTATTCTTGAATTATGTGAGCCAGCCTCCTTCATTTCCTGCATTTCAAAGAAGAAAATAAAATACCACTCAGATTCCATAGATTCAAAGCAACAGCACAAAATACCCTAAACCAAAGGGATTTGAAAACTTCCACTAAATAAAATAGTATATTTTCTATAAATACACAACATCCTACGATTTATACATGATTTAAAATACAAACATTCTGATGTGTTTTATATCATTATCTGTTTATTTTTACATAAGCAGCTTGCATTTTAAGCCCAATGAATGAATTTTCTGACAATATATGGGATTTTATAGAAATCCTGCGCAGAGTAGGGAAATAAAACTTTCTATATGAGCAAAACAACCTATGTTCTTCAACTAGTCAGAGAAATGAAATACTAAGCAATGTCGATCCGCGTTGATCGGCAAACCGGTTGCTACGGCAACATTTTCTTCATTAAAAACAAACCACAGCAAGGCAAGAGCAGGTTTTACACAAGCTGTCAACAGGAGTAGGGGGAGAAGCAGTGTGATGCTTTCTTTCTTTATTCCAGTTTTGGCAATTAATAAATAGTGAGTCAGAAAAAGCAATTGGCTGCCTCTGAAGTGTAGCGAAGGAGATGTCTTTCAGAAGAGAAAAGCGTCTTTGGCAAAAAGTCATTTTCTTGCCTGACTTCTGTCATTAGTAATTCAGTAAGTGCAGGACAGAGGATAAAGTTCTATGTGTGTTAGCAGTGAGGTCGTGAGGATCTTCCTGAAGACTGTAGACAGATAAAAAAGATTTTCATTTCATTTGAAACCATCCATTGTAGAAAAGTACTACTGCTTTCCTAGGCCCGACTGTTTTGTACTTCGATTTCATTTTTATATACATATTTCATGGTTGGCAAAAGAAAATCCAAATATTGGCTTAATGATGTTAAAAGATAAACTTGGGTACATTAAATTTTCAGAGTTTATTTGAACAAATTATGATTCATGAGTCAGGCAGATCCAGACCATATGCAATCTGGGACTTCACCAAAAAGCTAAAATAGCAAAACTTTTGTAAAGTATCTACAAGACCAAGACAAAATATTTCTTCAGGGGCTTTATTTTGGTTTGAAATGGTACCCAATACATTACATCTGAAGGTATGATGTCACTAAAGGAAGGTAAGGTAATGGGGTCTTTAGGAGTTAGGAATGAGAAGCAACTATTTATTTAGGTTAATGTGAGTATGTACAGGAAGAGAAAATTGGGGTCTTCACATCTTCCTTTCCATATATGCTACTTTTCCATGTGTTCCTTCCATGGTGAACTGTCATGCCACAGGTTCAAAACCAGCATGGCTATGTTACCATGAACTGAAATGTCTGGAATCATCAGCCATCATTTAAGTTACTTCAAGTTATTTTGTCACAGAAATGGAAATGTGAATAAGGAAATAGAAATCACAATGTTAGTGGATACTTGGTAGATTTTGATCAGTAAATGTCTATACATAGATTAGTTGAAGGTTATGAAATTGTAAATTTCACCGGGTTAGGTTTTTGGTTCAGTTACTAGGTATTATGAGGTTGTTTTAGCCCAATTAGCTCTCATTTAAATTTTTCTATTTTTTTAAAATTGAAAATAGCTCTTTTTCATACAATATATTCTGAGTATGATTCCCGTTTCAAGTCCTCTGAGAACCTCTTCTCCTATCAGATTTGATGCCCTTGCTCTCTATTGTTAGAAAACAGGAATCAAAATACTAATTTTAGAATAAAAAGAAATGAAGTAAAACAAATACAATAGGAGAAAACAAACAGAAGTAAAAGAGCCAAAGAAAAACCACAAGAGACACATATCAACATAGAGATACATACTCAAAATTTTTAAGCAGAGAGATTTAATAAGTCCTAATTCAATGACAGAATTTCACAAGGATAATCCTTGGGCACGTGTATTTTTGTGACTGATAATAGCAAAGCATAGCTGATTAACAGGTGGATACACTTTTTTTTTGCTTTGTTTTGTTCTTGGACTAAAAGGTGGAAGAACACAATACGGTTCCCTCTTCATCATTTACAAGTTATGTAGCTATGCAAATTTCTGGACGTTGAATTGTATAAGTACCTCATAAAAATGGGTACACATCTCATTAGTGGTTCTGAGAACTGCAATACTGTGTGTTTTAACCCTGTAATAATGTGTAATGTAAGTCAGCAACCTTCACTTACAGTCAGGATTATAGTTTCCCATATTTGCTTTTATGTTTTTGTCACTAACTTGAAATTCCTACTAACTTTTATGAAAAGCATTAATATTTTTTATTCTTCTCAGAACCCTATAAGCTATGTTGTTATTCTTCAATGTAAGATATTGTTGGAGAGTAATACTTTCATGACTATTTTGGAGAGTAATACTCTCTTAAATATTTTTCCTTATTTTTTGATATGGCTTCATTTTGTGGCTCTTGCTGTTCTGAATCTCACCATACAGACCAGACTGCCCTCAAAATCACAAAGATCTACCTGCCTCCACCCATGGAGTTCTGGGATGAAAGATTATAGTAGCACCTCGACAGAAAGGCATATCCTTTGAATATGAAAATGCATTTGTAGAATTTAGGTAAGGACCTGGGGCAGTTTTCTTCCATTAGATTTATTTTTACTTTGAAATATACTAAAAGTAGTGAATAAATAAAATACTATAGGCAATTTTTAATAATTCACTTAAGTGGAATCAAGGAAGTCATTTAGGTCAAGTTTGAGCTAAGGTTAAATATGAATGTTGAATTTAGTAAATAATTAAGATCTAAATGAAAGATATAACTGCATGTGTTGATGTGTACCTCATTATATTTGATCTTGTTTGGAGCGTTTCAAAGACTGTAGTACTGTATACATTTGTGTTGCAATATTGGGGAAGGAGTAATATCAAGTTGCTTTTGTTCCTTTTTCTTTTGCTGTTGCCAGGCCCAGCATGAGAATGGAGGCTACATGATAAATAAAACTCCTAGACTAGCTGCAGTCTTCATAACCCTAATTTTAAGTTCGGATATTTTCTTTATAATAGTTAAATCTCCTAAGGCACAATACATATTGCCTTTTTCCTGACCCTTTATTTCAGCATTTCTGACCTGGCAAAATATAAAAAAGATAATATCTATATACCAGGAAAGAATAGGAACTAAAAGATATTTTCTACACACAGTCCTATTTGTAAAATCTACATGAGAGAATTTTAAATATCCTTTAATCTATTCATTTAGCTACAGAAAGTGTTAAAGAAGGAATGAAGAAAGTGAAGGACTCAGGAAGTGAGGCTTACATTTTTGATAGAAAATATGTAACTCATGCTCTATTATAGAGCTATAGTCCTGCAAACATCTTGGTATCAGCACAAAAATAGACAGGTAGACCAATGGGATTGAGTTGGAAACACTGATATTAACCCGCACACCTACGAACACCTGATTTTTGACAAAGAAGCTAAAGCTATACAATGGAATAAAGAAAGCATCTTCAACAAATGGTGCTGTCATAATTGGATGTTGTCATGTAGAGGACTGCAGATAGATCCATGTCTACCGCCATGCACAAAACTTAGGTCCAAATTGATCAAAGACCTCAACATAAATCCAGCCATACTGAACTTATTAGAAGAGAAAGTAAGAAATACCCTTGAATGAATTGGTACAGGAGACTTCTTCATGAACATAACACCAGTAGCACAGACACTGAGAACAACAATTAATAAATGGGACCTCCTGAGACTGAGAAGCTTCTGTAAGGCAAAGGACACAATCTGCAAGACAAAACGACAGCCCACAGATTGGAAAAAGATATTCACCAACGCCACATCTGACAGAGGGCTGATCTCCAAAATTTACAAAGAACTCAAGAAGCTAGTCTCCAAAACAGCAAATAATCCAATTAAAAACTGGGGTAAACAACTAAATAGACAATTCTCAATAGAGGAATCTAAAATGGCTGAAAGACACATGAGAAAGTGTTCAACATCCTTAATCATCAGGGAAATGCAAATCAAAACAACTCTGAGATACCATCTTACTCCTGTCAGAATGGCCAAAATAAAAAACACCAATGACAGTTTATGTTGGAAAAGATGTGGAGAAAGGGGAATACTCCTCCACTGCTGATGAGAGAGCCAAATCGTAAGCCACTTTGGAAATCACTATGGCGATTTCTCAGGAAAATGGGAATCAGTCTACCACAGTAACCAGCAATTCCCCTCTTAGGCATATACCCAAAAGAAGCACATTCATACAACCAGGACATCTGTTCAATGATGTTCATCGCAGCATTATTTGTAATAGCCAGAACCTGGAAGCAAACTAGATGCCCCTCAACTGAAGAATGGATAGAGAAAATGTGGTACATTTACACAATGGAGTACTACTCAGCAGAAAAACAAACACAATGGAATCTTGAAATTTGCAGGCAAATGGATGGAACTAGAAGAAACCATCCTGAGTGTGGTAACCCAGTCACAAAAAGAAAAACATGGTATGTACTCACTCACATGTGGATTTCAGAGTAAAGGATTGCCAGCCTACAATCCACACTGCCAGAGAAGCTAGTAAACAAGGAGAATCCTAAGAGAGACACACATGGTTTCCTGGAGAAGGGGAAAGGGTCAAGATTTCCTGAGCAAATTGGGAGCATGGGGGAGGGGAGAGGGAACTAGGAGAATGAGAAGGGGAGAAGAGGAGGGGTGAGGAAGACATGATGAGGCAGAGAGGTTGAGTTGGGGGAAGAACAGAAGAGAACAAGATAAGAGATAATATAATAGAGGGAGCCATTTAGGTTTAAAGAGAAATCATGCACTATGTAAATGGAGAGCTACAAAGATGACACCAACTAACAATGTAAGCAACAGAGGAGAGGCTACCTTAAATGCCCTCTCCTGATAATGAGATTGATGACTAATTCAAATGCCATCGTATAGTCTTCATCCAGCAGCTGGTGGAAGTAGAAGCAGATACCCACAGCTAAACCTTGAACTAAACTGAAATCCAGTTGCAGAGAAGGAGGACAGATGAGAATAGGGGTCCAGACCAGGCTGATGAAACCCACAGAAACAGCTGACCTGAACAAGCGAGAGCTCTTGGTTCCCATACTGATAGCTGGGAAACCAGCATGGGACTGATCCACTCCCCTGAATGTGCGTGTCAGTGAGGAGACCTTGGAAATATATGGAGCCCCTTGTAATGGGTCAGTACTTATCCCTAGTATAGGAATGGACTCTGGGAGAGATCCCACATGGAGCGATACTCCCTGAGCCTAGACACAAGAGGGTTGGCCTATGCCCTATCCCAAAGTATATGACAGACTCTGAAGTCCTCCTACGGAAGGTCTCACCCTCTCTGGGGAGCAGAATGGGATAGGTAAGGTATTAGTTGGGGAGGCAGGGGAGGAGGGGGGGAGAAGGACCTGGGATTGACATGTGAAATAATCTTCTTTCTAATTAAAATGAAATAAATTCACATTATTTTCTATTCTTTTGCATGTTTGATTTCAGATATTAATGACTACTTTGTACAGAGTCATTTGCTAATAAATGTATAGGGAAGACTAACGGATTCACCTGAAAATCTCTTAGGAGTAGCCTTGCCTTTTCTTTGGGGAAATTAAAAAATTACTCCCAGAATAAAACATGAATTATTTTGTGATGAGTGAATTAGAGTAGACTTTGCAAACCTACATTGGAATTTTTTTATATAAAAATTGTAATAAGTTACAATTAATGATAAAACTTTCTTACCAATGTGTCTCTCTGTGTGTGATCTCTGCTGTTTCTCCTTAAGAAAAAATCTACTTATTATTTGAGCTAAAAAGAACCCCTCTTCAAGCAAAAAACTATGTGGAATCAACCATCCGGAATTCTCTTCTATTGTAAAATTGTAGCCTTGCTCTAATAATTATGGGGACATGCAGTTAGTTTCTGTGGATTACATGTGTGTCAAATAAGTAATAGGAACAAATAAATAAGATCAAAATGACCAAGCAGTTTAATTAACTCACTTCTAAAGTCTGAACTATTTTGTTCTTGCCTGATTAATGAGAAATCTTAAATATAGATGGGTTCATTCCATAAATGAAAAGTCAACACAATCCATATAAAATTTGCTTTTTGAATTGCTAAACCAAAGTGAAAAAAAACTTGAAAGGGTTGCTTTCATTTTCATGTGTCCATTTTACTTACATTTTGGTTTTAATGGTGCTATGGTTTGAGTCTAGAATGAACTTATAGCTTCACGTTTCAACTGCTTATTCTCCAGCATGTATATCTAGTCTGAAATCTTTTGAGGCTTTAGGAAGTGGAGCCTGGCTGATTGATATAGGTTGGTAGTGATAAGTGTTTTTTAAAATTCAACCTACTTCTTGTTGTGGTCTAACAAATATGAGAAGTGGTCACACATGCCTCCCATTGTGAAATCCTCCATGCCACGGCCATCACGAAAGACAGAAATTTCTTGGAAACAATGATCCAAAATAGAGCTTTTCTCAATTTAGTTGTATCTGTCAGGTATTTTGGTACTGTGACGAGAAAAATAGCTACTAAATTTGTTCAACTTTATTTATATTGTTACTATACTTATACAGTGAAATAAATTCT
This sequence comes from Cricetulus griseus, assembly GCF_003668045.3. Taxonomy (NCBI): domain Eukaryota; kingdom Metazoa; phylum Chordata; class Mammalia; order Rodentia; family Cricetidae; genus Cricetulus; species Cricetulus griseus. The sequence continues at coordinate 34,837,511 of NC_048604.1, read as the reverse complement.
TTAACAGAGACTATAACATTCATAGCTATTCACAATGCTAATTAATGCATTTTTCAGATAAAACATTTAAAAAATAAACCTGTGTGTTGTGCTCTTGTAATACCAGCATTCACTGGAGAGTAGAGGGTGAAGCAGAAGGATCACCATGAGTTCAAAGCCCACTTGATATTTATAGCAAGCTCCAGGTCAGCCAAAGCTACATAATGGGATTCTTTATTTTTTAAGGTGGTTATATGTATTTGTGTTTATATATGTTATCATTTATTTTACAATCTGATAGCAGTGTCCCCTCCCTCCTCTCTTCCCATTTGTTCCCCCAAATTCCACTCTGACCCCACCAATTCACTCTTCCTCTATTTCTGCTCAGAAAGGGATGTCCCTCCCATGGGTGCCAATAAAGCATGGCATAGCAAACTGTGGTAGAATCTCCTTCCCTTGTATTAAGGCTGGAGAAGGCAACCCAGTGTAAGGAATAGGTTCCTGATAAACAAACACACAAACAGGAAAGAAAGGAATACAAACTGGTCTTCAAGGCCTTTCTCCTTGTCTTATTTCCTCTTTATACCTTTTGTTTTCTCTACTCTGGCTTCAGGAATTTTCATGCAGAGGTATTTTCTTTACCATTCAATACTCTGAACAGCAATGCAGTTATCATCGTTAGTATGTAATTTTAGATTTGAATGAGTTATCTAATACCTGTAGCTGAAACCTGCTTATTTTGGGAATAAATAGAAAAGGAAATTAGATTTTTCCCAGTGGATGATTGCCTGTGATGATTAAGCTAATGTACTTCTCTGAAGATGGCACATTATCATTAAGACTAAAAAAATCCTTTTTTCCTGAAGTATTTCTTTCTTGTTTGAGAACATCATCCCCACTGAAGTTGGTTTGTGCTTTATTTCAAAACCAAGAAACTCAAAAAACTGAAACTCCCTAACATACTTCTTACACAACAAGATGTGAGGGAGAATTTCTTTCCATTGTTTCCATTTAGATACTTTTCTTTCTTCCATAAACACAATTTTGCTTAGGTTTTGGAACCCAGAAAAATTATAGCTCAAAGGTGTTCCGGAATCAGAATTTCATTAACAGCTGTTCAAGAGTTTTCAAAGGAAGTTATGAAATCGGATAACTAGTATTTCAGCTTCCCACTAATTACTTTGGAACCATTACAATGAGTGTTTTGTTACTATTTTTTTTTTGCACCTTAGGCTTGAAGCATTCTAAATATACTAAACGTATCTCATCTTTCTGAGATTCACTTTTATCCTTCGGAAACAAATCTGTTAAGCCATACTTTCCCCTTTTAGAGGTGCACTATTCTTCCAGAATAGCAAAGTAGAAAATGTTTTCTAATGGCCCCTCCAGGATGCAGGAATACTCTTGGATTCTTCTCTGCCAATTACATATCTAGTGTAGACACAGTTTTCTCTTTGCGTTTTCAAAATACATGACTTCCTATAACTTACTCAAAATAACCTATTCAGACTGGTGGTGACCCAGGACTGAACAAGGTAAGTTCAGAACTGTAGCATGTAGAAAATGTTAAGTGTATGTGAAGTGGCGGGATGATTCTTTATTGTGTAAGTCATTTGAAAAACTCTGCTTCAGAATCCTACTGTGGCAAACTCAATTTTAATTGCCTATATTACAATGAATAATTATAAATATATTAACCCGTTGAGGAAAGAGTTCCTTCCTGAATAGTAAGGTTCTTGAGGCCCTAGGGAGTGCTGGTAAAAATAAAAGTATTGATTACTATATTACAAGTCACTCAAATCTCAATATAGTAGAAGAAACATGACCAGTGCAAAGAATTCGAGTTTCTTATTATGCTGAGGCAGAGGAACAATTTGAGCCAAGGAGTTGAAATCCAGAATGAGTAGTGTAATTAGACTTTCAGCTCATATAAAATAAAAAGAGCTGAGGCTGGAGAAATGGCCCAGTGTTTAAGAGCACTTGGAAATGATCTGGGTTTGATTCTTAGCACCAACATGGCCACTTACAACTATCTGTAACTTCTGTTCCAGGGAATCTGTCACCCTCTCTTGACCTCCACACATACCAGGAATGCATGTGGTGGACATACATATATGCAGGCAACATACTTGTCACATAAAGCATAAATCTTTAAAAATTAAAATATCTTATGACACAAAATCCTGCACATTACTTGAAAAGAACAGTCGAAGAAGCTACAAGGCTAATAATATATTGGACTGTTTAAAGTAACCTTTTATTCATGTTATAAATATATATGTATTAGCATAAATCACATATACTTTTTTCAGATTAAAATTATGCTTGAGTTTCTCTAAAGTCAAACATTCACAGTGCACTTTTAATTTGTAATATGCCATTGAAATATTCTCCTCATCTGACAGACATAAATTGGTTCTAGAAAAAGAAATACAATTTCTGAAGGAATTATATTTTCATTTATTTACATTAAAACAAAATCAGCCCTATCCATTTCTGATGCCAGTGGTGAGAATAGATGGATTGCTTCAATAAGTGCCTGTACTTTCCCCTTCTCACAAAAAGCCACCGAGTATATTAACTAACTCCTATGTTTTACCTCATGAAGGAAGGACTTGAAGATTCCTCCCTCTACATCCTCAGAGTGATGATAAATCCCTTGACCAAATCTGTATTTTACTCTAGAATGAAATAGTGAGAATATTTAGGTAGAATTGATGTTTACTTAAGCAACTCAAACTATTTTACCTCTGTACTTCTTAAGACTGCAGCAGGCAGGAATAGTTCCTTGTCACTTTTCTAACTTGTGTAAAATTCCCTTGAATGGGGTTTTATCTCATTTGGGCAAAGTAAATAATTCTTTTTTCCCCACAGGCCAAGCTATGACATTGAGCGATTGTTTAATTTTTACATTCTAATTTTCTTCTGCTGCAAAATAAAGATGGCTGCAGAGAAAGTTGAGAAGACTATTGTGATCATTAAGATATGCAATGCATCTAGTGTTCATCTGAAAGGCTTACACATAGTGAATATTAGCTCAAATTGATATAATTACAATAAATGCTACTATGAACCTTTCATATTGAGGCATGAGTTTGAACTTTCCTATTTTATAAAAAATGTTTTCATTTATTAATTTATTTTACAAACCAACTGAACCACAGTTTTCCCTCCCTCCTCTCCTCCCATGCTGTCACCTGACCTCCCTTCTACCTACCCACATCCACTCTTTCTCTCTCTCTCTACTCAGAAAGAGCAACATCTCCTATGGGAGTCAACAAAGCATGGCATATCAAGTTGAGGCAGGACCAAAAGACACTCTAGATTTGTGATGATACTTTCAGTTAGGGATTCTTCATCTCAGTGACATAGATGGAGTGACTTCTGGTTAATTTGTAACCCTCTCTGAAAAATTACTCTGGTGTGATCTGAAAGAACTGTGCTACCTATGCTTAGAACTGGTCACTCATTGGGTCTCTGTCTTTTGTTTGCAAAACAGTAATGATTTTCCCTGTTGTCATACATTGCTGTGTGTAGTTGGTTAAAAAGACCATGTGTGCCAATTTGGCTTGAGAATTTTATCAAAACTAATATTGTATCATTAAGTATCAAAAAGATATAGCATGAAATAAAGTGTTTTTTTATTGTTAAAAAACTGCTTATTTGTTTCACTTTCTGACTCTGTGCTTGTGCCTTCAACACTTTCACAATTTTTTCCTCCTCAATAAGAAACACCCACTTGATCTTGTCATGGAGACACTTGGCATCCATTGAACTGCTGACATGCTTCTTTGTCTTTGACAATACAATCTCATAAGGACTTTCGATCTCAGAGTATGAACCCCTCCAAGCCTGCCTGAGCACACACTGCATTTGATTTAGGTGTTTTCTCAACTTTCTTGCTTTAAAGGTAAACAATCCTGTTGCCAAGGATTTGATATAGACTAGTTTTGTTAGAGGCTATACTGTAGGAAAGCTTATAATGGTGTGTCAAATACTTGTGCTTTGAAGCACCTCCCCCTCATAAATAATTCTTTTACTGTGCTAACTTCCCACAAGGTAAGGGAAAGACACATTCTTTTTATCCCTTTCACTATGTATGGTGTCCGTGTACTTTTTGTTTAATTATCTTTCCTGTGCCGAAAAAGATACTGGCAGCATGTGCAAGGCAATTATGCCTTCCAGTTGCTGTCGATTACTTAAGAAAAACTCATATACTCTTCCACAAAACTCATTTTGACAACTGTTTGGAAATTATTCCTAGAAATGCCTTCTTGATAAAAGAATGAAATCACTACAGCAACAAAACCAGCTGATGTCTTATCAACATTTCAGAACTTTGTTTTAGTGGATGCATTACTAGTTCATCCCCTTAACCACTCCACAACTTGTGGAAGTATTTTTAAATAAGACAATAGCAGGGTAACCACCAATGATGTGATAAATTAACCAGCTTACCTTTGAGTTGAGTTCAGAAACAGAGAACATTGAGTGTGTCCTAGATCTTAAGCAGAATCCTGTGCTCAAACTTGAAATTGGATGCCATTTTGATACCCAGTCTTGTTTTGCTTAACAAATACAGAAGACATTTAAAATGCTCACATACCAACAGTAAATGCCTCTTTTCAGGAACTTCGAATAGGAACAAATATTTATGTATAGCCTTATAAAATCTAACCTTGATGACTATTTTATCCACTAATCTAGCTTGACTCTGTAGCAATCTTTTTAATATCAATGAAATGAAGATTCTACAGCCCAGCTCATGGGTCATTCATATCAGCAAATCTTCCCTGAAAAAAAAGGAGGTGCAGAATCTTGCAGATGCTTGAAGTCTTAAGGCTTTAGCAGCCTGGGGTCAGGTCTACAAGTAGGCAACCCTAGAAAGTAAGCCAACTAGACCTTCTTTCAATAATCTGACTTTCTAATGCTCTGCCTCTTCTACTCTGTTCTTATTGTTTCTTGGCTTTGATACAATGTTCTGCCTCTGTTAATAACTTGTTTTGTGTGATCCCTGGCACTTGGCTGCTTGTTTGCTCTTTCTTACATCACTTTCTTGTCTTCTGGCTTTCAGACATGATCTATAGCTACTATATTCTTCTAGTTTGTTCTTCTCTTCCTATTTATACTTTCTTTTGGCACTTCTTGAGCTGACTTATAGGCTTTTTCTCTTATTCATGCTCATGACCTTGCTTTGGAATTGAAGAAGGCATTATCTGGGGACCGTATTATATGAAGCTGGGCAGTACTGACAAGCTACATTCTGTGCCCATGATTACCATTTTCTGCTGGTTTTTCACATAAGAGTATTTTTAGATTGTGTCATATCTTAACATCCAATAGTCTTTTGAAATATTGAAGAGCTTTAAACCTACTAGTTACTGAATTCCTTCCACGGAGCTTGCTTATTGAAGTCTATAAACAAGTTTTTAATTAACTTTTGTTACTTATCTTCTTTCTGCAGAAACACATTTACCTTTCCTTATTATGCATTCCAAAGGGAATACAGGAAATAGAGTGGGTAAGGCTTAAATTATACACAGTAAAACCATGAAAACTGACCTGTCTTTATCCTGCTACCTCAATGGCGAGAAACTTCTACATCATCTGATGATCTGTCTACTCTACTTAGATTAGGTGTTAGTACTTTACCTGTTATTTCTATTTTTAAGTAAACAAGTGTTCCACAGCATAAACCTATTATTTGTATATGTCAGTGGTATTTCTTCCCATGCACAATATGAGCTGTACACTGCCTGAATGTTCCTGACATACAGCATACAACTCTACAGATGGCAGGTGCTAGATTTATTGACTAATAAAAAACAATGGGCCCTGAATATAAGAAAAAGTTTTGGTTTGTCACTTAGAGAAATCAAGTCATTCAGGGGAATATACATTCATCACAGAAATACCCACAGAGAAGTTAATAGATCTGCATAAACTCTCCAGTTTGACTTTCTTTTCTTAGAACTATAAAATGAGGTTCTTCAGCAAAGAATGAATTGTGACAAAAATGTTTTCTCCAAATATAAAACCTTATGCCTTTCTGAATAGAGTTTGACAAGCTCATGAAATATTTATGCTAATTCATGCACTTGAAGAGTTTGTCACATGTGCTTTCTTTTTACACCAGAATTTCTCCTATTTAATCCAAAATCATTGTGCATTTACGCTTCACTTGAAGTTTTCCCTGTCTTGTCAACAGTCCATTAGTTTAAGATGCACTTTGACAGTTTAGATAAATACCCTCTTGTATTTTCTTCTACTCTGAAATAACTAACTGGTCCAAGGTATCTACAGCAACATTGCAAACAGAATCTCATGATAAACCAACAGAGGGCTCAATGTGCAAAAGACTTGTGCATTTGTTATAGTATGTTTTCAAAACTTGATGCATAGGACTTACTATATCTCCAGTTGGTATCCCACTTTTCATTTAAGAATATAGAATGCATTCTGAATATGTACAGTTTGTAGCACTAATAAGCGTTCAATAGTTCCTAGAGAAATAGAGCCAATTGTAATAGGTGAAGAAAGGGTATTTGAACAAACCCTTTGACATGAGCAGCACTGATTAAATTCTATCAAAACCCTTCAGAACATCTGGGCTAGCAAGATAGTTCAACAGGCCAAAGCCTCCCTGCTATGCCTGACAGCATGAAGTTGCACACCAGAACCCACATTATGGAATGAGAAAACAAACTTCTGAAAGTTGTCTACTGACCTCCACATGTATGCTGTAGTGCCTTTGCATGCCCCCTACACAATAAATCAATGGAGGTTTTAGCATTTAAATAATGGTTAGAACAGGAGGCCAGAGAGATGGCTCTATGAGTAAGGTACTTGCTGCCTAATGATGCATGACTCATGTATGATTTGAAGCCAGGAATACACGAAAAGTGGATGGAAGGGGTCTCCATAAAGTTATCTTCTGATGTCTACAAGCCTATTGTGGCACACATTCACACATACACACAACATGCACACAAAAATAAAAATAATAGTCACAAAATTAGTTTAAAATCATTTAAAATGCTGAGTATGGACTTTGGAGACAGATAGACCAAAAGTCTTAAACTAGCCTTTTAGTTTATTTCTTGTAAAATCTTAAGCGTGTCAGGTGGACTGATCACAGTCTTGCATTTCCAACTACCTGAGAAGCTATAAGTGGTAGAATTGCAAATTCAAACTGTGCTTAGGCTACGAGATAGATCTAAAGTCAACCAATGCAAAAACAATAAAATCTTGCCCCAAAATAATATGTAAAATGTGTCTAGGATTCTACAGAGATAGAGCATTTCCCTAGCCTGTGAGAAATGCTACACTCAATCTCTGGTACTGAAAGAAGCAAAAAACATGTTTTCTTCCTTCCCTCGAATTTCTTTCTCCTTATCTCCAAAATATAAGATAATAATATATATTGCATGCTTGAGAGTTAACTAAGTTTACAACAAATACTCAGAATTGATTGGTTTCCTATCCACTATTGTTTCCCTACAAAATCTAATATTCATTAATTACATATTCATCTAATTATTAAAGCATCAGCACTAAATAAATTCCTCTTGAATGTGTAATGTCCTTCAGAAGGAAAACTATACCACAACATTTTAGATATCATTTTGTGGGTCTTTGAATGGTAGGATTATACATTTCCAGGGTTAGGGAGAAATTACAGGCAAGTTTGGGTGTGGGAATTGCTCTCAGAGGGGAATAGAACCAACCAGGATATTCCAACTATGGGATACTGCCAATGTAGTCAAGATGCTAGATGATTAACAACAGAGAAAGTAAGAGATAAAATGGAGCTTCTTATAAATTTCCTCAGGCTAAAGAAAAACAGGTAATGTTTAATGTTTTCAGTGTGTGATGTTTACTGTGAATTTAAATGATTGAAATAATAAAAAATATTAAATGAAAGCATATTTCTAAGCATTTTGCAAATGTTACCTCATGTACTGCTCGCAATAATTCTAAGAGTTAGAAGATGCTGTCATCTTAATTTCACAAATGAGCAAACAAGGTAAAACACATTTTGTTATTTGCCAAAAACATGAAACAATTAAGTGGAGATGCTAGCAGGAAAATCAAGGAAGATGAGCTTCAGAGTGATGTATTTAAAGAAGGAATAGCAGTCAGCCTTGTTATGCTCAAAAGGTGATCTAAAATCCTTGATTCTGAATTTTTGAGAGATAGTCTATTAAGAAGAGTAACAAACTGAGAAAAAAATATCTGAGTTGCAGCAGGAGTTCTGTTAGCTGCAAGGACCTAGGGCAGGTCCTTTTTCTGGTGTTTAGATTTCATTTTCCTCATTTTTCAATGAAAACTTTGATCTGAATAGGTTTCTTACCTCTTCAGATGTAGTTTTAGAAAACAGTGTAGCAACTGCATGTTTTTAAAATGATTCACAATTTTATTATGTATTTACTTTGTAAATGCTTTGTGCAAATTAGATAACAATTCATCCCAATTCTCTCTCTTAGCAACTACAGAATTTCAGTGGGAGTTGAAACTTTCTTAGAGCTTTGGAATATATAATTATGGTAGACACATGCTGTTGATCTTGATTACCATAGAAACACGTGGAAGTTTCTCTCTAGGCCCTCTTAACTTCTCAATCTTTTCCAAGCTTGTTCAATGAGAGAAAGCATCACAGTGTTTTAATTTATTTTTATTTTTGGTTGGTTCATTCTCCAAGAACTGTTGCTAGCCATAATAGGCAAACATGGAGTAAATCCACTGCACCTCAGAAAGGAAACTATGAATGGCCTGTCACACATTTAATTAAATACATTTTTTTTCTATCAGCAGCTTAACTTAAATGGAATTTGGGGCATCATAAATTTCATGAAACAGCAGTAATTTCAGATTTTATTCCATTCTTTTGGCAGTGCTTTTTATTTGTGTGTTGGTTGGTTGGATTTCTTTTTGTATGCTTGGCCTGAAAAGTTATAGCTCTGTTGTGTGTATACTGATGGAGGATTATAGAGATTTGATTGAACTGCTGAACTAATAACAGCCACATTTCCATTTGACACAGACATATAACTCTCTTTATTTATCAGCTTCTGTGACCAGATTTGACCTTATGCTTAAAAAACAAGTTCTCAAAATGTGGCTGTAAAGTTTTCTCAAGTTTACCCACCAGAATACCGAGTAAAAGTAAAAAGACAGAAATCAAGGTCTATGGAAATGACCATGTTTTCTTTATTTTACATCTTTTAAGCCACTTATGGTATGTTACTTTGAGTACAAGTTTGGCATACACACACATACTGTCTCTAAATTAACACTTTCCTGGGTAGGAATTACATCCTTTAGTGAATGTCCTCATGGTGCCTAGCATAGAACTGAACACAAGTAACTGTCAATTCGTAAAAGCTACACACACACAATTCTTGTCACTTTTTGGAAGTTGTTCATGAAAATCCCTTCTGTGAGCGCAATGTAACTTTTGAAAAGAAAATATATTTTTATGACATTCATTTTCTGAAAAATTGAAGAGTACTGCACAGTATACAATACTAAGCCCCAACTTAGGTTTTAATATATTTTGGATAGATTTTACCTTCCAATTGTTATCCCAATGGTGGCTGATCTATGAAAATATATTACATATGAAGGAAATGCTAACCTCATTGTCTATGGAATATTGGCAATTGCTGAGGCATAGTTTCCTTGTTTCGAATTATTCTCATTGAGAACTAGGAAACAAGGGAAACTTAATGTATGTATAACCTTGGCAAAAGACAAAATTGAAACTAAGATTAAGGAAATAAAATTGGAGAACTCTTTTTTCCTTTTAATGTAATGACAGCACAACCCATCATTCCATTTATGAAGTCTCACTGATGGGTAAAATAGTGCAAAATATCATTTTGAGGATTCACAGAAATGCAGTCTAATAAATGCTGTGGGTCACAAGTTTTTTTCATAATGCTATTTGAAGTCCCATAATGTTTTATACCTGAGATCATTTGATGATTTGAATTACATCCATTCAAAATTATGTGTAATGTTCAGCCCCAATACTTTCAACTATGACCTTATTTGAAGGTTGAATCTTTCTAGAGGCAATGAAATTAAAAAGAAATCATTGGAGTAGGCCCAAATCCATGTGAGCAGTGTTTATCAAAACAGAAAAATTTATCTTAAAACAAACCTGAATAGAGGGAAGACTATGTGTGGGAACCTAAAGAAAAGATAGCTATCTTCCAGTCAAGGAGAGGAATCTGCAAAAGATGCCTTGCTCATGACCTCACAAAGAAGGAACACATAAGTACACTTTGCTTTATATTTTTAATTGCCATTGGCATGGGAGGGAGAGGGAACTGTGATTGTTATGTAAAACAAGATTGCTTCTAAATAAAAAAAATACCAAGGCAGTAATTAAAAAAAGGATGAGATAATAAGTTTATGACAGTTAAGTCATTCATTCAGCAGTACTTTGTTAAAGCACATCTATTAATCTATACTACAGAAAGTCAGAATGGTGATCCACATGCAGAAGAATGAAAAACAAGGCCCCATCTCTTATGACTTACAATAATGAAATGAAAATGGAGTACAGGTCTCCATCACCTGGCACTTGGCCTCTTGGTACAGATGCAGGGCTCAGGGCCTCCCTAGCTCTTTTCTTCTGCCCCTTTCAGACATTTCTTGTAGCCTGTCTCCATTCCTTTGTGACACCCTGCTGTCCTACAACTGATCTCTCTCAGGGACCCACGGTCACTGCACTTAGCTGGGACTCAAGCAAACAAAGATTTTCCTCCTCCTCCTCCTCCTCCTCCTCCTCCTCCTCCTCCTCCTCCTCCATTCTTATCTCTCCAGTCTTACTCTTAAATTTTCTGCCATCCTTCTACTTCAGCCCCTCCTCCCACTCCATCTCCATTATCTTGAGATTGGATTCTTGGTGCAGACTGAGAGTTCAGGGTCACTCTAATTAATCCATTTCTACTGCTTTCACATATCCTTTCTAGTTCATTCCCATTATTTTGTGACTCCACAGAGACTCACAGAATCACTCTCTACTAGAGACCCAAAAGCCACCACACTTGGCTACAACCCAGAGTGGGCATCAGCAACAAAGAACAGGACACATACACAACAAAGGCAAAAATAGATAGTTATACCCAAAATCATTTCAAACACTATAACTCAATATGTCTAGATCCCAAAGCAAAAACACATGAGAATCCAAGATAGTATGTTTCCTCCTGAAGCCAGAACCCCTATTGTAATAGGACCTGAGAAAAACAATTTATTGAAGTACAAGACAAGGGCTTCAAAATAGCAATATGTTCAATGACCTTAAAGAGAAATAAGTGTTTTAATGAAGATTATGAAACTACAAACAGTTGAGTGAAAAATAAAATCAATGCAAGACATGATAGCAGAATTTAAAAATGAAATACTATCATAAAAGAAAATACAACTTGAAATATAACTAGAAATGAAAAACAGGAAGGTAAACCCCATGTTTCTAAAGACAGCACTTAATTATGTCATTGAATATGGAGAAGTTGAAGCAGCACCCAACTAGAAGATTTACTCCTCCTGACTGCTGTTCATGGTACTAAAAGGTACTCTTCACATTACCACAAGAGAAAGGCAATCACCAACATGACTCAGCTACAAACCTGGAGTCCAATAACAGCCTACAAAAAGTACTGGTGAAAGAGTGGTTCAAATGTTATGCAAATAATCAGTCATTTCCTGATAGGATTTAAGGCTGACTCCATGAAATTGAAACCATATCTGACACTGCTGAAGTGGCCAACAACCTGATACTACATAGGCCATGAGCCATAGGGGAAAATTTACTACTATTGCTGTGATAAATGAGCATAATAATGAAATTATTTCTAATGATATATTGCTATAGCATTAGATCTGTATATTGCTCACCCTTCATCAGAAACTTTTCTTGCAACAGACAGTAATTATCACAGAGACCCACAAATGGATACTGTGCAGAGAAAGAATATGGAGCACTAATTCCTAAATGGGATACCTTCCTCAAACATTCCCATCTTTAACCAAGAAGCTATTTGCAATTCACACCTTCTGGGAAAGAGACATAAACTTTCTCCAATAAAGTGTTATTAAGTATATCAACCACATTCCAGGGCAGGTCCCATGGCCAGGAGTAATGGGTCAACAACATGACTCCATGGATTTTGTGTGCTTCTTTGTTTTGATATTTTTGTGTTACTCATTTTTTGTTGTTGTTGTTGCTTGTTTGTTTTAACCTTCTTTGTTTTGTGGTTTATTATTAGAGAAGGAAAGAACAAGAAGTTGGATAAGTAGGACACCCATGAAGTTTCAGCAACATGAATGCCTAAACACGAAGTGAATAAAAACAATAATAGACATACCAACATGGGCTTCGTAAAGATCACCAAACAGCCTTTACCCATTTGTGGCTAAGAATTACATCCTTTAGAAACATTGTCTCCCACAGGGAAGAGCACACCAACTGGTTGTATAATACAAAGTGGTCAGACCTGAAAACAAACATACAGCTAACATTATACAGACTGAGCAGGTATATATTTAACAACTAATGTGAAAGGAGGTCATGCATTTGAAAGAGAGCAAGGAGAGATGTGTAGGAAGGTTTAGAGACAGGAAGGGGAAGAGAAAAATGCTGTAATTATAACCTCAGAAGTAAAGAAAAGGACATAAAAAATAGTTGTGTGAATAGGGTGTTGGGCAGTATCTTGGAGGACAAAGCGAAGGAAAAAGAATATCATTAAAATATGTTATATGTAAAATTTTTAATTGATTAAAGATGTAACTATAAACTATGAAAGTATTGAAGAACATAAAAGATATGCCTCAGGATATTAAAAAATCAGATAATATATTTGAGTAGACATTTCTCAAAAGAAGGCATACAAATTACCAACAGGCTTACTAATAAAAATCCTAAACATTACTAACCATCAAGAGAAACCAAACTTTTCCATAGAAAGTTGAGTATTGTTCTTTCAAGGTCTGTGAAGAATTGTTCTGGGATTTTGATAGGGATTTCATTGAATCTGTAGATTACTTTTGGCAAGATTGCCATTTTTACTATGTTGATCCTACCTATCCAAGAGCATGGGAGGTCCTTCCATTTTTTCGTATCTTCTTTAATTTCTTTCTTTAAATACTCAAAGTTCTTATACAAATTTTTCACTTGTTTGATTAGCATTACCCTGAGATATTTTATGTTGTTTGTGTCTATTGTAAAGGGTGATGTTTCTCTGGTTTCTATCTCAGCTCATTTATCGTCTGTATATAGTAGGACTACTGATTTTTAGAGTTAATCATGTATCCTGCCACTTTGCTGAAGGTATTTGTCAGCTGTAGGAGTTCCCTGGTAGAGTTTTTCAGGTGACTTATGTAAACTATCATATCATCTGCAACTAATGATAGTTTGATATCTTCCTTTCCAGGATATATCCCCTTAAGCTCCTTTTGTTGTCTAATGGTTCTATCTAGAATTTCAAGTACAATATTAAAGAGAAATGGAAATAGTGGAAATCTTTGACTTGTTTCTGATTTTAGAGGAATCATTTTGAATTTCTCTCCATTTAATTTGATGTTGGTTGTTGGTTTGCTGTATGTTGCTTTTATTATGTTTAGGTATGTTCCCTTATCTCTCCAAGACCTCTATCATGAAGGGGTGTTAGATTTTGTCAAAGGCTTTTTCAGCATCTAGTGAGATGATCATGTGGATTTCCTTTTTCAGTTTGTTTATATGGTAGATTACATTACTGGATTTCTGTATGTTGAATCATCCCTGCATCCCTGGGATGAAGCCTTCTTGATCATGATGGACGATTTTCCTAATCTGTTCTTGTATTTGATTTGTGAGTATTTTTTTCCAGTATTTTTATATCAATACTCATGAGGGAGATTGGTCTATAGTTCTCTATCTTAGTTGTGTCTTTGTGTGGCTTGGGTATCAAGGTAATAATAACCTTGTAAAAAGAGTTTGGCAAAGACCCTTCTGCTTCTATTGTGTGGAACACATTGAGGAGTATTGGTACTAGCTGTTGTTTAAGACCCAAACAACCCTGAACAATAAATGAACTTCCAGAAGCATCACCATCCCTGACTTCAAGCTCTATTATAGAGCTATAGTCCTGAAAACAGCTTGGTATTTGCACAAAAATAAACTGGTAAACCAATGGAATTGAATTGAAAACAATTGATTTTTTTTTTTTTTTTACAAAGGAGCTAGAATTATACAATGGAAAAAAGACAGCAACTTCAACATATGGTGTGGCACAACTGGATGCTGGTGTGTAGAAGACATCAGATAGATCCATATCTATAATCATGCACAAAATTTAAGTCCAAATGGATCAAATACATCAACATAAATCCAGGCACTCTGAACCTCTTAGAAGAGAAAGTAGGAGGTACCCATGAATGAATTGGTACAGGAGACTACTTCCTGAACCTAACACCAGTAGCACAGACACTGAGATTGACAATTAATAAATGGGACCTCCTGAAACTGAGAAGCTTGTGTAAGGCAAAGGACACAATCAGTAAGACAAAATGGCAGCACACAGAATGGGGAAAGCTATTCACAAACCCCACATCTGACAGAGGGCTTATTTCCAAAATATACAAAGAACTCAAGAAACTAGTCAACAAAACATGAAATAATCCAATTAAAACATGGAGAATTCTCAATAGAGGAGTCTAAAATGGGTAATACACACTTAAGAAAATGCTCAGCATCCTTAGCCACCAGGGAAATGCAAATCAAAACAACTCTGAGACACCATCTTACTCCTGTCAGAATGACTAAAATCAAAAACACCAATGACAGTTTATGCTGCAGAGGATGTGGAGCTAGAGGAACACTGTTCTATTGCTGGTGGGAGTGCAAACTCATACAACCACTTTGGAAATCAGTATGTCTATTCCTCAGGAAAACGTGAATCAATCCACCAAAAGATCCAGCAATTCCACTCTTAGGCATATGCCCAAAAGATGAATATTCATACAACAAGGACATCTGCCATGTTCATAGCAACATTATTTGTCATAGACAGAACCTGGAAGCAACCTTGTTGCACCTCAATTGAAGAATGGATAAGGAAAATGTGGTACATTTACAGAATAGAATACTACTAACCGGGGAAAATAATGGAATGTTGAAATTCACAAGCAAGTGGATGGAAGTAGATGAAACCATCTTGAGTGTGGTAAACCAGTCATGAAAAGACAAACATGGTATGTACTCACTCATATATGGATTTTAGACATAGAGCAATAGATTGTTCATCTACAATCCACCGCCAGAGAAGCTAGGAAACAAGGAAGACCCTAAGGGAGAAGACATAAATGGTTTCTCAGAGAAGGGGAAAGGGACAGGATGTCTTGAGAAAATTGGGAGCATTAGGGGATGGGAGAGGGAGTTACAAGAAAGAGAAGAAGAGAAGCAGAGGGGAGAGGAGGACATGAGGAAGCATGAAGACTGAGTTGGGGAAGAATAGAGTAGAGCAACTAGAGGTATTATGTTAAGTGAAATAAGTCAAGGAAGAAAAACAAGTACCATGTTATCTCTTTTACATGTAAATCAAAACGGAAAATTATGCTATTAAAGGCTATTGAGGTGGATGATGAAACACTGATTAAAAAAAGAGTCAGAGAAATAAATTCTGCTGTACTATTCCACAATTGGGTGGCTATGCATACAGCAGACTATTACTTATGTCAAAAGGTGAAAGAAAAAAATCATGCTGATTTTATAATGATTGTATCATGATAATTACATTATGATAATTGCATTACAAATATACAAGGCATTCCATATACAATACATTATGTATCCTGGAATTCGAAGAATTCCTAAAAACACACTGAGTTTGATTCTTTCTTTGCATACTGGTTAATGTATTAAATAGTCATACTCCTGGATTTTTTTTTAAACAAGTTGGTAACAAGATTCAAAATATGGTGCCTGGATCATATCTGCTCAGAGTCATCTGACACAAGCAACCTGCATGTCTGACAGAGTTCAGAGGCAGTGGGTTCTGAATACCAAACACTCAGAGGCAGCCCAGCCTCCATCCAACAACAGAAAACCCAATATGACACCACCGGAGACTAGGAACCATACACCAATAAGACCTGAACATCATGATGCAGATGAACCAGAAGAGAATGACCTTAAAAGCATCTTCATGAAAATGATAGAGGACCTCAAAGAGGACATGAGAAAATCCATTAAAGAAATGGAAGAAAAAACTAACCAAAGAAATACAAGATATCAACAAATCTCAAGGAAACAGTTCAAGACCTGAACACTGAAATAGAGACAATAAACAAAGCACAATATCTGAGGGAATGCTGGAAATAGAAAAGCAGGGTAAACGATCAGGAACTACAGATGTAAGCATAACCAACAGAATACAAGACACAGAAGAGAGAATCTCAGGAGTTGAAGACACACTGGTGGAAATAGATTTATCAACCAAAGAAAATATTAATTCCAACAAATCCTTATCACAAAATATCCAGGAAATATGAGATACCATGAAAAGACCAGACCTAAGAATAATAGGTATAGAAGAAGGTGAAGAAATCCAACTCAAAGGCACAGAAAACATATTAAACAAAATCGTAGAAGAAATCTTTCCTAACCAAAAGAAAGACATACCAATGAAAATAAAAGAAGCCTACAGAACACCAAATAGACTGAACCAAAAAAGTCACCTTGCCACATAATAATCAAAACACCAAACATACAGAACAAAGAGAAAATATTAAGAGCAGCAAAGGATTAAAGGTCAAGTAACCTATAAAGGCAAACCCATCAGATTCACACCTGACTTTTCCTTGGAATCTCTGAAAGCCAAAAGGTCCTGGATAGATAGTCTACCTACACTAAGAGACCATGGATGCCAGCCCAGATTACTATACCCAGCAAAGCTTTCAATCATTATAGATGGAGAAAACAAGATATTCCATGACAAAACCAGATTCAAACAATACATATCCACCAATCCAACCCCACAGAAAGTACTGGAAGGAAAACTGCAACCCAGGGAAGTTAAATACAACCAGAAAAACATAGGCAATAGATATTCCCAACTTACCAACAGTCAAAAGGAAAAAGGGACAGAATCCCACACATAATCTCTCCACCATCATCAAATAAAAAACAAACAAGAATGAACAATAATCAATGGTCATTAATATCCATCAACATTAACGGTCCTAACTCCCCTATAAAAAGACACAGATTAGCAGAATGGATAAGAAGACAGAATCCTTCCTTCTGCTGCATACAAGAAACTCACCTCAACCTCAAAGACAGACGGTACCTAAGAATTAAAGGTTGGAGAAAGATCTTCCAATCAAATGGACCCAAGAAACAAGCGGGGGTAACAATCCTAATATCCAATAAATTGGACTTTAACTAATATCTCCAAAGAGATGAAGAAGGACACTTCCTACTCATCACAGGAGAAATCCATCAGGATGAAGTCTCAATTCTGAACATTTATGCCCTAAATACAAAGGCATCCACATTTGTAAAAGAAATATTACTAAAACTCAAATCACACATAAAACTGCACACATTTATAGTGGGAGATTTCAACACCCCACTCTCACCACTGGACAGGAACACCAGACAGAAACTTAACAAAGAAACAAAAGAACTAATAGAAGTTATGGCGCAATTGGACTTAACAGATATCTATAGAACATTCCACCCAAATACAAAACAATTTACCTTCTTCTCAGCGCCACATGGAACCTTCTCTAAAATTGACCACATACTCGGCAACATAGCAAACCTCAACAAGTACAAAAAAATTGAAATAAGCCCCTGTGTCTTATCAGACCACCATGCTTTAAAATTAGAATTCAACAACATCAAGAACTACAGAAAACCTACAAACTCATGGAAATTAACACCCAGTTGCACAATTCATGGGTCCAGGAAGAAATAAAAAGAAGAATTAAAGATTTCCTAGACCTCAATGAGAATGCAGACACAACATATCCAAACCTCTAGGATACCCTGAAAGCAGTGCTAAGAGGAAAGTTCATAGCTCCAAATGCCCACATGAAGAAACAGGAAAATAATCACAATAGAAAATTAACAGCACTACTGAAATCTTTAGAAAATGAAGAAGACAATACACCCCGAAGGAGCAGACGCCAGGAAATAATCAAATTGAGGGCTGAAATCAATAAAATGGAAACTAGGGGAACAATACAAAGAATCAATACAACAAAAACTTGGTTCTTTGAGAAAATCAACAAGATAGACAAGCCTTTATCCAAATTTACTAAACAACAAAGATTGAACATGCAAATTAATAAAATCAGGAATGAAAAGGGGGACATGTCACCAGACACAGAGGAAATCCAGAGAATCATCAGGTCATACTTTGAAAAACTATATTCCTCAAAATTTGAATATCTAAAGGAAATGGACATATTTTACTTACCAAAATTAAATCAAGAACAGAGAAGCAGTTTAAATGAACCTGATATACCATCTTACTCTTGTCAGAATGGCTAAAATTAAAGTTTATGCTGGAGAGGATGTGGAGAAAGGGGAACACTCCTCCACTGCTGGTGGGAGTGCCAATTTGTATAGCCACTTTGGAAATCAGTATGACGACTCCTCAAGTAAATGGGAATGAGGCTACCACAAGATCCAGCAATTCCACTCCTAGGCATA
Organism: Cricetulus griseus; assembly: GCF_003668045.3. Classification (NCBI taxonomy): domain Eukaryota; kingdom Metazoa; phylum Chordata; class Mammalia; order Rodentia; family Cricetidae; genus Cricetulus; species Cricetulus griseus. The sequence goes on along the minus strand of NC_048604.1, from coordinate 34,818,820 downwards.
TACCCAAAAGAAGCACATTCATATAATAAGGTCATATGTTCAACCATGTTCATACCAGCATTATTTTTAACAGCCAGAAACTGGAAGCAGCCTAGATGCCCCTCAACGGAAAAATGGATAGAGAAAATGTGGTACATTTACACAATGGAGTACTAATTAGCAGAAAAACAATGGAATCTTGAAATTTGCAGGAAAATGGATGGAACTCGAAGAAACCATTCTGAGTGAGGTAACCCAATCACAAAAAGACAAACATGATATGTACTCACTCATTTGTGGACCTGCTTTATGATACATAGTAGTGACTGTGCTTTATCAGAGCTGTTTTTAATGATGTTGCTCAGAATGATTTCCTTCCAGATGATGATTGAGAAGCTAATTTTAAAAAAATGGTGCCAGGTACCACAATGGTAACAGAACTGTGCTGTTTTCTGGGATTTTTTTTTTTTTTACTTTTTTTGTTTTTTTTTTTTAATGGTGTGTGCTGTATGTCTCTACAATTTTGTTCAAATGACTGCAGAACCTGGAAAAGCTGTTGCTGTTATTGATGCATAACATACTGCTATTATTGATATATTGGAAACTTTAGCTGTGCTGCCAACTTTGGAAAAAGGTATCCCAGTTTACTGTGTTGAGTTGGCATTGTACAGAAATTAACAGCCATATTGGTCTAGAAATGTTGAACTTAATTTTTTCCATTTGTACAGGGTTAACGCAGTGTGTTAAATATGTAAGGTCTTATCTATGTGGGTTTGATTACAAAAACTAATAAAGTATTCTCAAAAAAACATGGTGCCTGAAAACACACATTGACCCTGGTCTGATGGGATGACACGTCCAAAGAGAAATTCAGATAACTGCCTGTCAGGTCATCTATTAACAACATCTTCAGATTGTATATCACATTTTTAAGTCTATGAACATGAAGCTTTTGAATTTAAAGTAAAATAAAAGTTATCATTTTACTTAGGAAAGAAACAAAGCAATAATGTGAAAAGTCTTGAGTATTTTGTCCTGGCAAGACATTATTTGGCATGGTAAAAGTTTACATATATTAATGAGTCACTAATAGTCATTAATATAAGCATTATCTATTTTTCAGTTTTTCTCCATGTAAGATTGATAATAAATGGTTACTGATCGTATCCAAATCTTGTCTATATCGAACACACACTTTACTTTTTAAACTATGTGCTAATCCTTGGGTCTTTACCATCCTAAAGGTTTTCTTTCCATTCCCTAGTAAGTTTCTGTAATCTAATTAGAATTATCTTTTTTATTTTCTCACATAATCCTTTATAAATTTACAGGATCAAAGAGCATTTACAAGATCTAAGTTTGTGTGTCATTGACACACTAAAACATTCCTCCCCAGCTACAGTACTGCTATAGTAACTTGCTCCTAGCCTATGACTTTTCTTTTCCTTTTTTATATACACCTATGGGACATTTCTATCCTACACAAGTGCTATTTCTAGTGGTTGTTTATTCCTGTTTTGCAAGATGTATTTTCTGTTTGGTGAACCTCATTTCAGATTCTATTACTATCTTTTAAATACTGTCATTGGGGGAATTGAATATTTATATATCTAATCAGTATATTCTTGCTTCTTGTATCTAGTAAATCATGTATTCATTAAAAATTCATTGATTTCCTGTAATTTGCAAGCAAATTTCCAGACACTATAAAAGAGGCATTACTTTTGATTCAAAGGGCCAGTCACAATATATAGAACACACACACACACACACACACACACACACACACACACACACACACACACACACACACACACTCAGGTATACAGTAAAAAAATGATATATTCTATCATGTGAATGTTCAAAATAACACAGTTCTATGAATAAAAGTAATGCCATTATGAAGCCAATGGTAATTCTTAGCTTACAAGTGTTCGGTATTTTAAACACTCATTTAAAATGAGTTAATTTGGGGCTGACAATTGTCTTAGCAGTTAAGAACACTTGCTGTTCTTCCAGGGGACCTAAGTTGAGTTCTCAGCTCCCATGATGGGTGGCTCATGATCACCTATAATTAGGTCCATGGTACCTAGTACCCTCTTCTGGACTCCATAGCAACCTTCACTCACATGCACACACATACACTAAATCTTTTAAAGGATTATGTTCATTTGAGACAAAATGAGTTTTCTGTTTTAAATAATTTTATAAATGCTGGTCAGGATATTTTGAATCAAATTAAAAATTAATCCATAATTTAACTGATCAAATATTTTAATTGTATTTTAGAACTAATAACCTGGTTAATAAATTATATGCATATTAGGAACAAAAATTTAGAAATCTAACTTAAGACTCTTGGGCAATGATTCATTTTTCCCACATCTTTAGTCAGCTTTAAGAGTCAGTGGGAAATTGCTCCTCCTTTATAGACCACATTAGGAGATTTTATCTTCCATCATGTCTTCTGTCAGGAGGAAAGCTCACTGTAGTGATAGAAGCTTTGCGGTGGGTGTTACAGCAGCAGAGTAAAGGCATTATAACAGAAATCCCTCTATTAAAAGTATTACCTATAGTAGTAGGAACCATGAAGTTGGCAATTAGTGACAGAGGAAAAAATGTAAGGTGTCAAATCAACACATGGCCTCTTCTACACATACCTAATTCGTAAATGATGGGTAGTAGGAAGAAGCAAAAGACCGGATCTAAAGTCAACTTTTCTAATGCTCTTGTAATTTTGGATATGCTACTTAAAACTGTTTCTCTTCTAGATTATTTAGTTGTTAAGTTCAAACATGTCTTTCAAATTAGTGCTTAGTTTGAGTCAGCACATGGAAAACATCCAACTGATGCCACAAAGTAAAGCCTGCACTCCTTGAGAATGTCATGTGGAAAAATATTACTATGTTTATATGAATTAGGTTAATTAAATGTGTCTTTCCCTTTGTCAATAAAACCTGGAAGCCCAATAAGTCACTGTTGGGTTAGGGATTCAGCTAATGTGACATGACATACCATTTTAAAAACTCTGTATCAGTTGTTATGAATGAAACTATGCTCATGTATGACATAGTGCTCACATCATTTTATATATTGAGTTATAAATAACAGTGCTTAAAATGAACATTCTCTAGTTGAAGGGCCATCCTTTTAAAACTTTTAGATGTGAGTATGTTTATACTTTAACAGTCCTAAAGAACATTGCCTTCTCCATAATTTATCAATTTCTGAATATGCCTCCCTCATATTCAAAAATACTTCATAGAACCAAATGATGTATTGGAGGGCCAGTGAATTGGTCCTCATTTTCTTTACTAAAATCTTCTCCATTTATTTTTCCTAAATCAACCTTCCCTCTGAATTTTAAGTTTTCAATTATTCTCTTATTTGAGCTAATGTCTGTCCTAGATATTCTTAAGTTGTTTTCTTTCCTTACTATCCTTAAAGCATAATTTAGAAGTCACATTCATTTCAGTTTATCTTCTTCATTCTGTTTGTGTGCAACTTCTCGTTCATAGTAACAGTGAGTTTAATGTTTCTGTGATCAGTAGATGACAAAACTCTATTGTCAATTTATAGCAGCATGTCACTGTGTAAATGGAAGGAGCCTTTTCTATTCTTGGGTCTTATGCTATAAGACTGATTGTTACTGAGAATGTTTGGAACATATACTGCACTCTGCCTTCCAAGGTTCAGGGATTATTGCTGAAGAGGTGGTTGGGAGAGTGTAAGAGCCTACAAGGAAGCAGTATTTTCTGAACACAGCAGGGCAACTGCACAAATTCCCAATGCTTGCAATAATATGCACAAGATCTATAAAAGCCCAAGACAGGCCAAGTTCCAGCAGGAAGAGGGGAGATGGGCATGATGGCTTACCTCTAGCTGAGGAGCTATTGGAAATTGTTAGTTGCCTGAAAAGGGGCAGACCGTTTTCTCTAAGACTGTATGTAGTCCCTGGCAAATTGATCACTCTCCAGTTATACCATGTATCAGAGAATATTTGGGCAACATAAAACTATACCTGATGGGTTTTAAAATATTAGACACTAGGTTGAGTGCATAAGGGCAATGAAAGTTGATCTAGAAAGAGTTGATGAGGAGGAGATAAATATCGATCAAAAGGCATGAAATTCTCAAAGAACTAATGCATTTTCAAAGAAAATTATATAGTCGTTCTTATGAATTTTATGTGTGTATTGTCCATAGTTTTGAATTTTGGGGGAGGAGTCTTGTCCCATTTCTGTCCTTTAGCTTTGGCGAAACATACTGTCATTTTACTTAAGAGCAGTGTCCTAGCATTGTTTCAATGCTCCTATTGCTATGGAGCATAATTGGCTAAATCACATTTTGTCTATATGAAAAATTTACTCCAGATGGAAAAAATTAGAGTAAACAAAGTTTAATAACTTAATATATCTCATTTTATTCTCACATGAACTTCATCTATTAGACAGTCAATTTGTTTTCAGTGTTAAACTATATTATCTCTGTATTTGAAATCAAATTAAATGCTGAAGTTAAATTTGAGTGGTTTCCAGAGGAACACTTTAATTTTATCTTATATTATTATTATGTATTGTTTGGAAAGTCTTATTAATATTTGATGAATATTCTGGTTACAGAAATCATTTTAGTGGTATACTTTAGCATATTTACTTTTATTTCCAAATTACACCCGTATATACATTATATGTCCTTGATCAACTTATTTTTGAGCTTTGTTTCCTGCTTATACTTTATTATTTTTAAGATGTGTGGTGAAAGATTAGAATCAAGTTGAACTATTTTGAAGAAACAGGGCAAGTTTGTTACAGAATGGAGACAATAAGAAATAAAATAGTGAAATACATAGTATTTTTCATAAGTTATGTGCATTGAGGGCTTTGTGTATTTCTAAGAAAAGCCATGGAAGGCCAGAGCTAGAGATATAATTACCAATTTAGCTGAAGCAAGGGACATAATGCCCAAATAAGGTGGTGAACTTTAGTACTTTACTGAATGTCCTCACAATGCAGATGTTCCAATAAATTGGTGCGGTGAAAGAAAAGGACAATAGCCTAGTGTTAATCAGCCTCTAGACACATGTGAATACCATCTGCACACTTTTTAAAATTTTATCTTACATACCAACCACAGTTTCCCCTCCCTCTTCTCCTGTTTTCTCCACCTACCTCCCTTGTACTGCCCCTCCATCCACTCCTTTTCCATCTCCATCCAGAAGGGGTATAGCTTCCAATGCAACAAAGCATGACGCATCAATTTGAGACAGGACAAAGATCCTTCCCCTTGCATCAAGGCAAGGCAAGGCATTCTACCATAGAGAAAGGGTTCAAAAGAGCCAACTCATGTGTCAGGGACGGGTCCTGGTCCCATTGCTAGAGGCTCCACAAAAGATCAAGAAAGAACTATCACCCACATGCAGAGGGCCTAGGTCAGTTCCACGCCGACTCCATAGCTCTTGGTCCACTGTCAATGAGCTCCCACAAGCTCAGGTCTGTGGATTGCCCTGTCATGATCTTGACCACCATGCTCCTATAATTCCTCCTCCCTCTCTTCAACTGGATTCCCAGAGCTTGGCCCAGTGTTGATCTATGGATCTCTGCATCTGGTTCCATCAGTTACTGGATGGAGGCTTTATGATGATAGTTGGGGTGATTACCAATGTGATTACAGGGGAAGGCCAGTTCAGGCATCCTCTCAACTATTGCTAGGACTTAACTGGGCTCATTGTATAGGTTCCTGGAAGTTTCCCTAGCAGCAAGTTTCTCCCTAATCCCATAACCCCCCCCCCATTATCAACATAACTCTTTCATTATTCTTCCCCTCTGTACTGCCCCCAACTTGACCATCCTGATCCCTCATGTTCCCATCCCTGATCTCCTCCATTTTTAAACCCATCCCCAGTTTATCTAGGACATCTCCTCTACTTCCTGTTCCCAGGAAGATCCACATGACCTTCTTAGTGTCATCCTTGTTCCCCAGCTTCTCTGGGTCTGAGGACTGTAGCCAGGTTATCCTTTATTTTTCATCTGATATCCACTTGTGAGTGATTATATACCATGTCTATATTTCTGAGTCTGTGTTCACTCAGGATGATTTTCTAGTTCCATCCAGTTTTCCTGCAAATTTCATGGTGTTATCTTTTTTTCATCTGAGTAATACTCCAATGTGTAGAAGATGTACCACAGTATCTTCATCCATCTTTTGATTGAGGGGCATCTATGTTGTTTCTAGGTTCTGGCTATTATGAATAATGCTTCTATGAACATAGCTGAGATAGTGTCCTTATGGTATGAATGTGCATCCTTTGGGTATATGCCCAAGAGTGATATTGCTGGGTCTTGAAGTAGATTGATTCCCATTTTCCTGAGAAACCTCCATACTGATTTCCAAAGTGGCTGCACAAATTTGCACTCCCACCAGCAATGGAGGATTGTTCTGCTTTCTCCACATCCATTCCAGCATAAACTGTCTTTGGTGTTTTTGATTTTAGCTATTCTGGCAGGTGCAAGATGGTATCTCAGAATCATTTTGATTTGCACTTCCCCTGATAGCTAAGAATGTTGACCAATTCTTTAAATGTATCTTGGCCATTCATGATTCTTCTATTTAAAATTCTCTGTTTAAATCTATACCCCATTTATAATGGGGTTATTTGGTATTTTCATGCCTAGTTTATTGACTTATTTATATATTTTGGAGATCAGTCCTCTGTCATTTGTGGGTTTGGTGAATATCTGTTTTCATTCTGTAGACTGTCATTTTGTATGATTGCCAGTGACCTTTGCCTTCTAGAAGATTTTTAGTTTCAGGAAGTCCCATTTATTAATTGTGGTTCTTATCATCTGTGGTACTGGTATTTTATTTAGGATGTAGTCTCCTGTGTCAATGCATTCAAGGCTACTTCCTACTTACTCTTCCATCAAGTTCAGTGTGAGTGGATTTATGTTAAGGTCTTTGATCCACTTGGACTTGAGTTTTGTACAGGGTAACAGATATGCATCTATCTACAATCTTCTACATGTTGACATCGAGTTTATAATAGCACCATTTGTTAAAAATGCTTTCTTTTTTCCAACTGAATTTTTGGCTTCTTTTTCATTAATCAGGTGTTCATAGATGTGTAGATTGATGTCAGGGTCTTCCATTCAGTTCCATTGATCCATGTGTCTGTTCTGTTTTATGCTAATACAAAACTGATTTTATTATTATATCTCTACAATGGAGCTTCAAATCAGAGGTGGTGATACGTCCAGAAATTTCTTTATTGTACATGATTGTTTTAGCTGTCCTGGGTTTTTTGATTTTCCATATGAAGTTGAGTATGGACTTGTTCGAAGTGTGTGAAAAATTGTGTTAGGATTTTGATGGTAATTGCATTGAATCTGAAGTTTGCTTCTGGCAAATTACCATTTTTACTGTGTTAATCCTACCGATGCATGAGCATGGAAGATCTTTCCTTTTTCTAATCTCTTCCTCAATTTCTTTCATCAAAGACTTAAAATTCTTCTCATAAAAGTCTTTCACTTGTTTGGTTAGAGTTACTTCAAGATATTTTATATTATTTGTGTCCATTGTGAAGAGTGTTCTTCCTCTGATTTCTTTCTCGTCCCATTTATCATTTGTATATAGGAAGGCTACTGAATTTTTTTTTTGTTAATTATGACCCACCACATTACTGAAGGTATCTATCAGCTCTAGGATTTCCCTGGTAGAATTTTTGGGTCACTGATATATACTACTAACATATAGTGAAAGTTTGACATCTTCCCTTCCAATTTGTATCCCCTTGATCTTCTTTTGTTGTCTTATTGTTCTAGTTAGAACTTAGAGTACTATATTTAATAGGTACAGAGATTGTGGAAGCATTGTCTTGTTCCTGATTTTAATGGAACCACTTTGAGTTTCTATCCATTTAGTATGATGTTGGCTGTTGGTTTTCTGTAAATTGACTTTATTATGTTTAGGTATGCTCCTTCTATGATCTCTCCAAGACCTTTATCATGAAGAGGTGTTGGATTTTTGTCTAAGACTTTTTCACCATCTAATGAGATGATCATGTATTTATTCTTCTTTCACTTTTTTATGTGGTGGATTACATTGAGAGTTTTTCATATTTTGAACCATCCCTGTATCTCTGGGATGAAGCCTACTTGATCATGGTAGATATAATTATTATGTGATACATTGTAAGTAAATACACACAAATACAAAAATATAGCAGGAGTATGTGTAAATCATGATATTGGATATTTCAGAATTGAGACTAGATTTGATTTCATAATAAAATATGTAGAAGACTGAAAACTATCAACCATCAGCACTCCAATTATTAGAGAAAAAGCATTTAGTGAGTGAGTAAACATAAGATGTCTGTTCTGTCCATGATATGCTACTTTTCTTAGACAATCCTCAGATAAGCCTTGGATAATCAAGCTTATCATAATCAGAATGATTAATTTAAAGATGCTAAGATAATTTACTGAAACAGATAGAGAGTCAGGGGCCTAAAATATAGTGTGCAGAACAAACTACCTCTTTTCCTTATATGAATCATTTAGCTAGACCTGGGAATCTTTCCCATGCCCTGATAATAATAATACAGTCATACCCAGTTATACTCACTGACACTAATCTTGGCATATATATCATTACCTTTCCAGAATTACTGATTTTAATCTTAATTTAGATACACATAGACATTTTCAATTCTTTTGTTTTCTTGGTCCCCTTATCTTAATAAATAACTTCTCACTATTAGGCATTGTCTTTATGTATTGCCTCATATGGTGACAATGACACCATACTAACTTGAAAAAAATGTCAAAGGAATATAATATAGATAAAATAATATCTTCATTTGGCCAAAAGTAGAATCTTGGCAAGAAATTTGAATAATTTTTCAGTTTACAAGTCTAGCTGGGGGATAGTTCAAATATAATATATTGAAAGAATTCAAACTACACTTAGAAACATTTATAACTATTCTTGATCTATCTATTTATGAAGAATTTACCGATGTGTCCACTGGGGCAAACTTGTTCCCCAAATAATCTTCTTCAGAGAGTGAAAAAATAACAGCTCTAGTTATTATGAAGGATGTCTTTTCTAGAAATTTTGTACTGCCTTTTTACAATCAGATTTCTGGTATTGAATAAATGTATAAATACTGACTATTGATGTGAGTTTCCTAAAAGGAAATAAAATTCAAATTATCTATGGCTCTGGCAGAATTTCTGAAAAAAATAAACCAAAAAATTCATCTTTAAAAATTACAGTCTTGGGATTAGAGAGGCAGATCAGTGATTAACAGGTCTTCTTTTTTTTGTACTTTTTATTAGAAAGAAAATTATTTTACATGTCAATCCCAGGTCCCTTTCCCTCCCCTGCCCCCCCAACTAACACCCTACCTATCCCACACCCTTTCTGCTCCCAAGGAAAGGTGAGGCCTTCCATAGGAGGCTCTTCAAAGTCTGTCATATCCTTTGGGATAGGGCCTATGCCAACCCCCTTATGTCTAGGCTCAGGGAGTATCCCTCCATGTGGGATGAGCTCCCAAAGTCCATTCCTATGCTAGGGATAAGTACTGATCCACTACAAGAGGTCCCATATGAGGCTTCCATAATCACAGTAAGTGACATATTTGAAAATATTTTTCCCACTTACCTTTGTACGGAGTATTTATGAACCTTTAGAAAAATCACCGTTCCTCTTTGTACCTTTTTGAAATTCACATTGTCATTAGGCATCCTACCTCACAATGTTGCTGTGTCAAATTAGGTACAATATGAGAATGTTCTGTGAAAAAAGCTTCCTAAATGTAAGGCATTGGTTCTACCTCATGGATAAGAGGCCCTGACAGCTGCCGCCTACATCGTGACATAAAACTGTAGGACAAGGCTTAGAACAGCACGAGGATGTCAAAGATATTTTTACCCTCCTATTGTGGCTCACTTTGGACCAAGACAACAAATGTAAAGAGACAGTTTAATCAACTGAAAGGAATGTAATGAGCCTTTGTGGATTTTGGAGTACCTCAAATAACAGTTTATTTAATCAAACCACACCCATACAAGAAATAAATGATTGGGAAATGAGTAGAGTTCCGTGCACATGAATGTTAGCATTGTGATATGACAATAATGTGTTTCCTGTAGATAATTACAAAACTCTTATCCATACATTTACAGTTGAGGGAGATTGAAAGTCTTGCTGTATAGTAGACATTGTAATGTACATTTATTATATTATTCTCTTCGGGTTCATAAAAATATGGAGAGGAACAGGATGAGCATTGTAGTTTAGAAATGATATGAATAGCTGCATATTCTATGGTACAGTGTACACAAACAGCAAAATTGGGTTTGGTTGTATCTGAAATCCTTATGCCTTTAGAGTTCTATGAGATGAAGAAGTCATTTACAATTTTCAGTTCACATTTTTCATGTACAAGGTAAAGTTAATAACCCTCTTTTCATAGAGATAATATGATGGTACAATTGAAACAATGAAGACATGAAAACATTCCTGTAAGGTATGTTATAAATATGAGGACTTAAACTTATTTTGGTACTCTGAATTTGCAAAATTTCTCAGTAAATGACTGAATAGATTTTGGTCGATTGAAAAAACAAACACTAATGGAAATTTAATTCATATTCTATCTCCTGACAGTATTTAGAACTACGAAGGAATTGCTGTTTTTATTCACTGAACTTTTTCCTGTTTTTTTATTTAATTTTACAAAATTATAATTTCACATGTCAATCCCTTCTACCTCTCCCCCCCTTCCCCCAGCCCACAACCAGTCCTCTCCCTCTCCCCCTCTGCTCTCCATGGAGGGTAGGGCCCTCCACAAGGGCTCCCCAAATTCCACAACATGATCCTGGGCTGGGCCTAGGCCTGCCCCCATGTGTCCAGGCTGAGAGTGTATCCCTTCACATAGGATGGGCTCTCGAAGTCCCTCCTTACACCAGGGAAAAATACTGATCCACTACCAGAGGCCTCATAGGGTGCTGAAGCCTCCTCGTTGACATCCACTTTCAGGGGTCTGGATCAGTCCCGTGATGGCTTCCCAGACAGCAGTCTGGGGTCCATGTGCTCCCCCTTGTGAACTTTTGTCTTATGCAAGTTAAAATGTAAAATGTTTGTTTGTTTGTTGGTTGGTTGGTTGTTTTAATTTTAATTTTTTTGAGACTATGTGTAGCCTTGGCTACCATGGAACTTGATCTGTAGATCAGGCTGGCTTTGAACTTAGTCATCTCAGTATTTGCCTCCTGAGTCTTGGGATTAAAGGAATGAACCACCACTGCCTGGCTAAAATGTAAAATGTAAAACAATAAAAAGTGCTGGAGGTAGCATAAAAATACAATATAAATTAAAACTAATACAAAATTGTGTCATGAGTGTATCTGATACTTCTCTCTCTTCTTACTTTTCTCTCTCCCTCCTTCCTCCTAAATTCTCTGCTTAGACAGTTAAGAGATAATATAACCTTGCCTGATCTTGGGGCTGTCACATGAGTTAAGATAGAACTGACATTGTGAGTCATCTGGAAGAATCTGCAAATTTTACAGCATTGATATTCATGATTATATGGATAATTAAAGATCTAGCAATTCTGAGGTCAGCAAAGTCTAGTCAACATTATGGAATTTTGCAGACATCAAGTGAGTAGGCACAGGTGTCCTCTGAGCAAAAAGATGAACATGTCAGATGCAGAGAGATATCAGATTATTCTCACAGTTAATAAAATGGAGACTCCACTGAACAATTTGAAGAATAAAGGCCTTAAAACAAAAGGAAAGGGGTGCGCAGAACATGAGTACTTAAAATTGGTAGAAAATATTGCACCACTTAATTTAGTGCTAATGTGCTAACTTCCCATACACAAAAAGAAAACGACCTTCAGAATATATAAGGACTACTTAGTGTGAGAAATGCTTTCAAAATACTGCTACCAAAAGATGCTGAACCAAAGATGCCCTTGTGGAGTGCAAATAATCAAAGGACAAAATTAGTAGTATCTGAGAGAAGAATTAAAGTTCAAATACACCAAGTGAAACACTCATGAGACAATGTTATGAAGAAGCAACAACAAAAATTTGAATGTGAAAAAAACAGTAAAATTCAAAATAGCATAAAAGTAGAAATGGATAAAATCACAGTTACAGTGGAAGTTGTTATTACCTATCTTGGAATATTTTCTTTACCGGGAAGATTAAAAATAAAGAAAATAATATATAACTTTACAATTACTACAGTAAGAGTTGATATAAATGGAAAAGTAGTCTTTTTACCAATAGAGAATGAGTGACCCAGAAACACTTAAAGAATTTGATCATGTCTTTGGATATGAAGTTATTGGTAATAAATACAAATATTAAAAATAATAAATAATTGTAATAGTTCCAAACAATTAGAGACCCTATTCACTTTCTGAAACCAATAACAACTTAATGAAAGTAGAGGTCAACAGTAAATGGATACATTTGCAAGCTCAAACATTTAAATTTGCTTTATTAAATAAGCCCCGTGTTAAAGGAATAAAAAACATAAGACCTAAGTGATTTGCAGAATTATAAAAATAGGCCTAGCATGTAAGTATATTGTTTATATGGCCAACTACAGGTAGAGGATCACATTTAGTTTTATGACTTGTTTTAAAACAATTGAACTCAATTCACTACGTTTTCAAACAAGTTTTAAAACCTAATGAAATGAAAGAATAATAAAAAGAACCAAAACAAAATAGGAAAAAGTAGTAAAGATACATTCTGATATTAAATATAAACACAAGTAGCAAACAGTGGTCTTTTGGGGGAATATTCAATCATGCTGTGATCCCCGTGTTTACATTTGCATGAATTACATAAAATTAACTCTGGGTCAGGAAGCTGAGTTAGCAATTAGTTTATAGAATATAATCATAGAACATCAGAGGGCATCTGGAAGAGATAGAGAGACACACTGGAAGTAATAGGGAGAGGTTTGGAGTGGTGAGACATTTTTTTTGTTTGCCAGAGATTAAGGAAGCCCTCTTTGGGAGACACCAGCAAAGACAGAAGGTTAGCTAGGTGGTACTCAACATCTCAGAACCAGTAGGTTTATACCCCAGTCTTTGAATCTTATGTTTTATTTATAAACAGAACAATAGAGATTTTGTTAAAGCTACCTTTAGTAGCAGTGGCAGAGCCAGTGCTACAGAAACAGCATTCCCACCAGGCTGTGGCCTGAAAGGCTGTGCCTCTGCCAAAGAAGCAGGCCCGTTACTGCAGAGTCACAGTTGTTGGCTAAAATAGCAGTAGATGAGGCATAGCCACTGCGCTGAATAAGAAAAAAATAGTGGTCATATGAACAAATTATGTGAACTATACCTTATGAAAGATTTATAAGATAACACTGATCAAAAACATGTTTTCCAGGCCAGTATAGCAAAAATTTGTAAAGAATGGTATAATATGATGCTGTGACATTTATAAATCCTTGAATAGCACAAGTGCTTCACTTAAAACATACCGTTTATTTTTATCTTTTTCATTACTAACACCAGTAAGTTTGATGTCCTATTCATCCTGTTTAGTCAGTGTGATAGTGAAACACAATTTTCATTTGAGAGACAAAAAACAGTTTCTAACACAGGCTCACGATTGCAAATAGATAGCAGCCTTCACATTGCTTTAATCGTTTAGGTCCTGTGGAATAGGTTTTGCTTTAGCTGCTTTTAAACTTTGACATATTTCACCCTTCATTTTCACCTCCAATAAGAAAAAAAATTTCTCAAACAGAGACCTCCAAAACCATTTCAAAAACCTACATGTTTTCATAAAGGGACAGTTTAGGGGAAAAGAAGACCATATAAAGACAATGCTTTTCAGATGCCTCATTCTGTCTTTATCTTTTTGTGTTTCTTCAATGAAAGGAATGAAATGAGATGTATGCAGCTGGGAACTGTAGGGGAGGAAAAAAAACTTCCCCTCTATCTTATGAGGGTTTGATAATTAGTCTGTAAGAAACTGGCAGTAGACAGATTAAGAGAAAGAAAATAGCATTTAATTATGTATGCACAGGAGTGTGAAAAATTATGTAACTTAAAGAAGAAGAGGCGATTGAAGTTCATATAGCATCCAGAGCTACAGAAGTGAATAAAGACAAAGGGTTTCTGGGAAAAGGAGTGAGATGATAACTTGTAGGACAGTGCATAAAGAAAATGGATGGTGAATAGATCTTGCTTCCTCTGCAGGTGAAAAGTCTCTCAGGTAATCAAAGGAGTCTGAGCTTTCAAGAGAGGTGGCAGCCTGTCATACTCTGTCTGGGCAGGAGCCTCCTCTCTTTTGCTATAGTATGATTGATGGTATTCCCAGAGAGGGAATTCAGGACAGATTAATTCCTTCTGGAGGATCTGGTTTTAGGGAGATTAGTGAAGTTCAAAGACAGTCTCTCCCATGTGCGATGGCTCATAGGCCCTGTGTTTGCAGTCATTAGCATATCAAAATGGCTGACTTGGAGGTGGTATTTCTTGAACTCTTTTAGCAAACATATTTACACTATTTCATTCTTAATAACTATTCATTCTTCTCTATTTTAATCCTCAGGATCACAAATATAGAGAAACTTCTTTATAATGCTAAAAACATGACATTTTTGTTCTGGAACTCCCTTTGCAATTTTCACTGGATGATTATGTAATATATCCAACTTTGTATTTAAACTTCTAATACTCTTTTACAATCTTCCAAGCTCCCTAGGAAGAGAAACTCTACTATTTGTGACTGCTTGGAGGAATAGTGGGTGAAGGGGGTTCAAAGGGACATCCTTCTCAGTCCTCACTACAAGGTACTCACCACCCTGGAGTGTCCAGAATACATTTAGGGAAATAATCCATACCACAATCTACAAAAATATAAAGGCAATACCTTTTAATGTAAACTATGGGTTCTAAATTTAAAGGATTTATGCTTCAAAACTGATAAAGAGACTGGGAAGATATCTCAGCCAGTAAAGCACTTGCTTTGCAAGCCTGAGGGCCTGAGATCCAACACCATGCTTGACATGTCTGGAAGCAGAACGTGATTGATCCATGGAGTTCACTGGTTAGCCAATATAGACTACATGGGGAGTTCCAACCTTATGAGAGACCTCTGTCAAAAACAGCAACAACAACAATAATAATTTTAGTGATATCTTATTTATACTCTAACAGAGTTTGCCTGAACTCTGGCAACAGAGGGAGGAGCTAGGAAGCACTAGTTAAACATAGAGGTCTGGAGGTTTGTACAGACAGGAAGTGAGATGGCTGGGCAGAAAGAAGGAGTGATAAGGCTGGAGGAGAGAGAAGTTCAGTCTCTTTGCAGCTGGGAAGCTGAGTAGGTAAGGTGGCTGTGGTTTGCTCCTTCATCTCTCTGACCTCTCTGCATTTTCCCCTATATCTGACACTGGGCTCTTATTACTAATACATATTAGAACTCATGCTGCAACAATATTGAGTTGATGACTCATGGTTGATTATGACGTCTGACCTTTACACACATGAACAGGTATCCACATGTTCCTGAGCACCCCCAACACAGACATACATAGGCACTCAAACGTAAAGTAAATCTTACAACACATAGAAAACATAGAACTAGCAAGTCCCATTTGGCTTGGATCCCAGAATCCTGGCAGGGAATGTGAGGGAATGAAGAAAGAAGAAGCATGCATATAATGAAGCTGGAATCAGGTGGGGTTCTCTAACTCTGATGCTACCATGGCAACTGGGAACCTCAGCATGTTTATTAGGTATAGCACAGGGAGAAGGGTTATCTAGTCTTGGTAGGGAGCAAGCAGTCTCAGGTTGTAAACATTTAGAACAGTGGTTCTCAAATTGTGTGTCCCTACCCCTTTGGCAAATATCTATCTCCAAAAATATGTACATTATTATTCATAATGGTATCAGAATAATAGTTATGAGGTAACAACAAAATAATTTTATTTTGTGGGGTCACCACAACATGAGAAACTATATTAAAGGGTGGCAGCATTAGGGAGTGTGAGAGCATGGCTTTATAAAGACGAAACTGCAATTTCTATTCTATACACACAATGAACAATCATCTATGAACTTTGACATTGCTGAGGAGAATGTTGCTACTGCCTTGAGCCTGTCCCATATAGGCAATGGCTTTTGCACCTCTCCTATAGTTCTGAGGCCTTGGGAATCATCAAAAGTCTGTGTCCATGTCAGACTAGACATTCACTTATAACGTTCCTAAGGGCTCTCTCTGCTCCCTACAGTGAATTTGGGAACAGACCTGTTGTAATTCTTCTTCAAAGTTGCCCCTTCCTTTGCTCTAAAATGAAAGCTTTATTGGGACTGAAGAGATGATTCATTGTTTAGGAACATTAAATTCTCTTCATGATCCCCTGGGTGTGGTTCTCATAGCCTACATGCTGGCACACAACTGCATATAACTTCGTTTCCAGGGTATCTGACATCTTGGGGCAGAAGACAAACTGATAGGCAACACACACACACACACACACACACACACACACACACACACACACACACACACACACACACACACATGCATGTAAAACAAAAGTGAAACTTAAAAAAAAATGGAAGCTTGAATGCTGTTTTTGTATAATTTTACTCTTTCTCTTTTATAAGGTACATATGTTCAATACCAGTATGCATGGTGTCCACGTAGGCTGAAACAGGTCATCAGATTCCCTGGAAATAATATAGACAGTTGTGAGCCAACACATAGGTTGTCAGAACCAAACGCAGGTCTTCCTGAAGAGGGGTTAGTGTTCCTAAACACTGAACCATCTCTCCAGCCCCAATCAAGCCTTTATTTTTGATCATTGCTCCCTGACTTTGGAGTTAATGACCCGAATAGGAAAACACTTCCCAGGAAGCTACCTGTTTTCAATACATTTAAAAATAACATAAAGCCTATCTAACAACCTAGGTTGACACAATAATCAATCTCTCATGCACTTTTTAAAATGGTGATCACAAAGAAAGGGAGTAGTCCATGGTAAGGCCCTGGTCATATCTTAATGGGTGACAGACTCTAGATTGCTAGGATTCTTGAAGCTGCAATTTTTGCCTTAAAACCATAGCAATACTTCAAGGACAGGGAAAGTGTATAGTTATCCTGGAAACAGGGAGCAATTTAAAAAGAGAGGAAAACTCCCTTATTTTCTCCAAATTCATTAGGATGATTAAATATACATTGCCAGAAAAGTGCACTAAAGAAGCACTTTCTTTTCCAGGGGAAAAAGTCCTCAGGGGCCAGTATCCATTTATTAATTATGTATCTTTGAACTGACTCAACTTTAAAATGGAAATATTTAGTGAAAGACCTATATGTTATTGACCTAAACTTTGGTTCACCAGTCTTAGCTAACCTGGGCTTTGGGGAATGTGAATTTAGAGAAGGTAGTTATTCGATGTATTTTTAAGATTGCCATCCAAATGTTAGGTATTCATATTATTCTAACACTGTGCCTATTGGCCCATCTGTTTATTGGCTACTTGCCCACTGCCAAAAGATGTTTTGAGAATAAATTTGCCCTTTTGATGAATCTGACCAATTACTACTACTCTTCTCTTTGGCTAGCTATCATAAGAGCCCTGGAAAGACATATAATTGTTGTTAAAATCCCAACAATTTTCATTTTCTGAATTGAAGCTGAATCTATTGAATTTGCAAAGAAAGTCCCTAAAGCAAAAGAGTAACAGCTGGGTCCTCTTTGGGGATGAGTCTGTAGCACAGGAAAACAGAATCTAGCATTTAAATTGCAAAAAAAAAAATAGTGACTAATAGGGCTTAATGTTTCACAGAGTACAGGAGTCATCCATCAATAATGGCTGTTTTTAATCTCATGAGAAGATGTGAGAAAAATTCTAGTGCACTACTTCAGAAAATGTGCCTCTTATGTTCATTCATCTCTCCTCAAGAAGCAAGGTATGAGTAAAAAAAAAAAATGAGTCAACCATGCAGACCGTCTATCAGAAAGCATAACTATAGTTACAAAAGCACAGTAAATGACTTTCCAGGTGCATTTGTATTACTCTTTTTGGGGTGGGAAGCTTTTTGGCTTTATAAATACTGTTTCTTTTTAGTTCCTTTTCTTTCTTTTGTGTGGGATCAGCTCACATGCACAGTGTGAGGGTGGGATCGAGTAACGTGCTTATTAACGTGTGTGTGTGTGTGTGTGTGTGTGTGTGTGTATGTCCAGGACAGAGGACAATTTTTGGGACTCAGCTATCTCCTTTCACCATGTGGGTTATCAAGTTTGATGGTTAGAATCCTTGCCCACAGAGACATTTCACTGGGCCAATGTTTAGATTCTAAGACTAGAAAATACATCAGAACTAATTTCTTTCAAGGTGAGAGTACATACTAAAACTCGAACTCAAACCAAATTTTTGTTTCAATGGGTCTCAAGAAGGATCCACAGATTTTTTTTTATGTGTGTCAAATAAGCTTCCAAGTTTTGGTGCTACAGTATCTGCTATTACTTCTGCAACAAAGATTTCTAAACTGAAATTTGAAAATATAAATTTCTTTTTCTTATGACTCACAGTTCTTGCCATAAAAAAGCAACAAAATGCCACAATAACAAAGCAGAAACGTATGGTATATTAAGAAAATATTTTTCTTAAGTTGGATGATTATAATAGAGGCATAAGGTTTATTCCGATAATGACCTAGCTTCGACAAAGCTGAGGAAAATAATATACAGAGATTTTTTAGTAGACAGACGAAAGAGGAAGGTGACATGACAATCTAAGAGGGGACTTTACATATGACAAGCTTCTAGCAAATATTAGAAGCTAACTAAGGCATATGTATACAAAGTCCTGGGCCTTAATGGAGGGAAAAAGTCCCAGTGAAAACCAATTCACATTAGTTTAGAGTCTAGTTATCTGTGTCCAAACATCGAGTTATATCAAGCATGAAGTTGTGTCAACTTTGTCACTGCCTAATTTACTGGGTAATCCATAAAAACAAAATTTTCATTCTTTGTTTACATAAAAATTCTTACTTCAATCTTCTTGGGGATAAGGAGTTGTCTCTTTTCAGAACCCTGAGAAAGCAACGATATCCTTAAGATTGTTTGCGGTTTGTCTCCTGTTGAATGAATAAAGGCAGTTCTAAGGAGAAGAGAAAAATCTATTAATGCATTTTCAGAAGACCAGGTTTTTATCTTGACTTTTCTCTTTTCCCAAGACAAGGTTCCTCTGTGTAGCTTTGGAGCCTGTCCTGGCATTGGCTCGGTAGACGAGGTGGGCCTCGAACTCACAGAGATCTGCCTGCCTCTGCCTCTCTGCTTCTGCTGCCCTCTGCCCCTCTGCCCTCTGCCCCTCTGCCCTCTGCCCCTCTGCCCCTCTGCCCCTCTGCCCTCTGCCCCTCTGCCCCTCTGCCCCTCTGCCCCTCTGCCCCTCTGCCCCTCTGCACCTCTGCACCTCTGCACCTCTGCCTCTGCCTCGAGTGCTTGGATTAAAGGAGCACACGACCACCATCCAGCACCATGACTTTCCTTTAATAATCTTTCTGGTAGTAGTCAAGGGAGATGAAACTGAAGTCTGAGTATATTGTATGTAATAGTCTAATTTCATTATAAAGCACATTTGTTTCTAAGTTGGACATAGAAGTGCATGCCTCCTGCAATTGGGGCTTAGAGACCATTCTAAGCTACATAGTGAAAGCATAACAGAGAAAGGGAGGAAGAGTGAGGGAAGAAGGATAGAGGAGGAAATGGAAGGGGAGGGAGAGAGAGCAATTGTGAAGGAGAAAATTTGGAAGAAGAGGTAAGATAAGATATTTTGCCACAGAAGGCTATGAGGATAGTAATATTTACATATATAATTGTATGCATTTATAATAACTTCTTCTCAAGGTACTAACATGGCTTTTATAAATTAGAAAAATCTCAAGCTTGAAAAATTAAAGCAGTATACTAGAAAGAAAAAGTAAATTTGTCAAAGCTACTGAAAACCAAAAAATACCCATGACCTCTAGATGGCCCAAATCCTGATGACTACTTCAGTTTGAGAATTTTCCCAATGGGTCTGACTGTGGTCATCAGCATCCATCATGTCATCAGTCTAAATGAACATAGCAGTAACACTGCAGTCTGGTTCATCTATAGACACAGTTTGAATGGAGACATGGGCATCTGCCACATTTATTCTTTAGTCCCTTGGTGATGTTGTCAGGAGGCATGATAAAGAAGATGCAGGAGGGAAGCTGGAAAAAGCCTTTACACTTTTAGGTAAGGAAACAATCCAGTACAATTCTGAAACACTTAGAACTATTTTCTTTGGGCCAGTTTTACTTATGTTTTAGAGCTTTTCTGCTTTCCTTGTGCTGAATTACACTATGTAGAGCATTCATGGCATATAACTGGAATAGAAAATGGGTACTTTTATTTTCCAGATAAACAAGGACCAAATCTTCAGAAATTATATCCATGAACTTAACATTCTTGTGGCTGAATTAAATATTTTTAATTATAATAACCATGAACAAATATACTGAGAATTTACCCTTGCGCATAATAGGGCTAGATACATGGAAGATTGGTACAGGGTATGCACATATAATAAAATACAGTATGACTGTTATAAATACAAAAAGTGTATAGATAATCATATAGCTGCTTGCATGAACAATGAGTGTCAATTTAGCAGCACAGATAATAAATTCTGACCTTGAATGCTTATTGTGTTAGCCAAATGCTTCTGGGAGACAGTAGGGCTCAATTAAGGAACATGCATAACTTTCATCAGTTGATTTTCAGGATTAGGTGAAACAGATTGGGACAATAAAGAAAGACAGGACTGTGTTGTGAACTACTTTGATATAGGAAGGACATTAACATGAAAAAGTGGCAAGAGAGGAAATGGAAATTAGCAGAGAAAGGACTGGTGAGTGATAAATGAACACACTCTTTTCAGACAGAATAGAAAAATTAATTTATTAAGTACATCACAATAGGCGAGCTGGCTGGGTAGTGTTTATAATGAGGTCTACATAACAGGGCAGTGGGCTACAGACATGGTCTTGGAGGTAGGAAAGAGGGTTTTGTCTCCATTTGAGAGAAGTACTTTTACAGATGCAATTAGTTTCATTATGTGAAGTTTTCTGGCATAAGATTTGCATCACATGAAAGAGTACAGTCAAGGCTGGCCAGCATATAGTCCTAAGAGGTTAATGTCAGATATTATACTTATTATCTCCATCGTTCAATACCTGATATACCATTGGGGGCCATGAAGATCATGGCTACACAGGTAAGGGCAGCCCTAAGAGAACAGTTGGGTTAGCCTGCCTTGTGCTTGTCCATGGTATCCAACTGCAGAATTATGCCCGGCAGCTTTGTACTCTCATAAGAATTCTCTAATGGGGGGCATGCTGTATCTTCTGGCCCCAGTATTAATGAACTTTTCTGCACATAAAGTTTTGTTTACATTGTTCCAGGCCATTTTCTACACCAAATGACTGACCATTTTCTATTTATTTATACCTTAACAGCATAATATTCCAGTGTTACAACTCAGGACACCTATTACAAAATAAGATTGTAGAGGACCACAGTAAAACATCTCAACACATCATTTTTGGCATAGTTCTATCTTATTGCATGTAAGTACAGACACAGCAGCATCTCTCAAAAGCGCTTAATCCTTTTGTGAAGACACGTTGCATCCTTAAATTAATCTGTTTGTAAAAGTATCTGTTTCAGGACTGTCTCTAGTCAAGTTTTAATAATCTCTGAGACTTTTAATTTGAATGATGAAGCACCTTTATTTACCATTCATTCCCTCCTTTCTCTCTGTCATATTTTCCTTCTCATACACTCCCCTGAGAAAATTCAATATCCTATATAAACATCTATCTTTTAACCACTCCTTGAGGGTCACAATTGTGTGGTATGCTGATTCACATATACATAATTAAATGTAGTTTTCTTCTGCTAGCCTTTTGTGTATCACTTTAATTTATAGCCCAGCCAAAGATTCTAGGAAATGAAAGAAGTGGTATTTCTCTCCTAGTCACCAGATAAAGGCACATACCTTACAATTAAATTATGTTTTTTCAATTGTTGAATGAGGGACTTTGTCTCTCTTTGTCAACACTTTATAACATAACACACACACACACACACACACACACACACACACACACACACACACACACAAACAAACAAATAAACAAACACATAACCATAAGCAAATAATAGATATTTTCTAGAGCTGGTACAGGAATTAACTGAAAATAGGCAAATGAATAAATAGCCTAAGCTATCCTGACAAAACTGCCTTCACACATTTTAAATGTGGCTTAAAGGTTTCTCCATAGACTATGACCTAAATTGATGTGTAAACAGATTGCAAACTACTCTTGTTACAGTTATTGGAATCAAAGTCAATTACAAGTTGTCCAAAGGTGGAAATGAACCATTGTCTAATTTAGATTAAGACCCACTGAGTAGGAAGCCTGCAAGCCTAGCCTGGGGTAGTGAGATCCTGGCTCTTAGATGAGAAACTACTAGTGCCATTTTCCTAAACCACTATAAGTCTTAATTGCACTTTAATACTTATCGATATTCCACAGATAACTATAGGAGCTCTTGTGTGACTTTGAAGAAGCTTCTTGGAGCAGCAGATGGAGACTATTACAATAAGCCACAGCTGTTTAAAATGAAGAAAACAAATGACCATGGGGTATCTGAATCTAACTGATGCATCTATTATACAATGCCCACACTTAAGATTCAGGAAACATCAGGAAAGAGGGGCAGTAAGAACTAGTGGACTAGGAAACATGCCACAAGATTGTCTTCTAGATATGACAAGGAAGCTGTACCCGTGAAATCTCAACACCATGGCTGCTTAATCAATACATGAACTATGACAATACCAGTGGACATAACAAGCAGGTTTAAGAAATCGCACAAGGCTCTACATTCTAGCTGAAGAACTACAGGCAACTATTGGCTACTTCGAAAGGGAGAATAAGTCGCTTTCAGGGAAAAGCCTCCTAATTGCCTACCCAATACCAAGTGATGAGCCCAGTTCAAATACTTATAAGGAGCAACATTAAATGAACTCACCAGGTTGTATTTTATCTGTAAATATGGATAGATGTATATGGATAGATATGTGTGTGCAACAATAAAAGGATTACATTTTCACTAACCAGGGATTTCCACCCCACCCCGCCCAGGTACTAAAAAACACTTTTACATTCACTTCTTATTTTCTAAGTTTATTTTTCTTCAAAAATATTTAGATAAAAAAATAAAATTGAAGGGTTTTTCATGCCATCTTATAGTAGGCCAAAAAAATTTTGGATGGTCAAGCATGGTACAGAGCAATAATCCCAATACACTGAGTTATTAAAAGTAAAAGCTACCAGCTAAATTAAGAGGTGTAGCCAGTTCTCAAGTACGTTTTTCATTGGATGCATAACTGAATGTAACTTAATATGAGAAAAGCAAATTATTAAATCTGTCACTTACTGCTTATTGTAATCCATATTGTATAAAACAATTTTCAGACTGTGCCTTTGAGATACCCCATTTGTAAGTACCTTTTGACTCCATTTTGAAAATACACAGTTGTTCATCTAGGACACATGTAAATGAAACCATAAGTGTAGTACCACACATGCCAAAGACTGATAAATGACTTGTTCCTGGGAGTAGAAAGAGTGCCTTTCTAAAAGCTTACTTGGGTGAATTGAGACTGTAGGGGTACATGGGTATATTAAAATCATATCAATACTACCAGGCCCAAAAATTTGCTGAACATTCTAAACAACAAAACGTGTGTAACTCTGTTACCCGAACCCCGTAAAAAGGTGAAAGGCTAAGTTTGCAATGGAGATGGCCTCAGTTCTACTGACCATGCAGTGGGAATCAAGGACAAGGACTACACAGAGTGTGGGTAAGGGACTAGGACTAAAAGGCAGAGAAATTAGATGCTCCTAAGGGCTTCATCTTGACTTCCTCTCTCTTATTGGTGTAACCCTCCTAACTGCTCTCTTCCTCCCCCCTTGGTTTCTAATATAGTGTGCTAATTACAAATAATTAAAATAACATTTTTATAAAGAGCTGACTTGGACCTGGATGCTACATCAAGCACAGATTTCAATATATCAGAGAATTCTCACCAGCCTTCAAGCTGCTTAAAGGGAAAATTATGCAGGGACAACAGAAAGTATCTGTAAGATATGTTACCAAGAAAACAGTCAATTTGTGTGAATCCCAAAACCCAGAAATAATTCAGACATTAGAATCTAATGCAAAGACATGTTTCATGGGGAATGTTGGTATCATTAGTTTCCTTGGGAGCTTCTACTGAACTTTTTGTTCAAGTAACTAATTTAGGAACAGTATCTTCAGTTCCAAGTGCAGCAGTGTGGAAGATCATGTATGGGTTAATGTGGAATTCACAGCTCACTATAGAACAATCACAGATGGTTGCGAGGGCTCCAGACACATAGAAGGTTATTCCTAAGAAAACAGCCAGTCTGGTCGGTTAGATTAAAATCACAGATTGTAAAGCTGTTTTGTCCTCCAGAAGGGTGTCTGATTCAACCTATAAATGCACATAGGACAAACAGTTGGTGCTTTCCGAGTAAACCACAGGAAACTGGCTTTGTGGTGGCGAGGATGTTCACCTGATAAACGGGAGAATCACCCAGGGCATTCATTCTTGCTGTGGTTAAAAAGCATTCCCATTTTCCCATTAAGATTCCTGATGCTCCCACTTTGCTGAGGGGTTCTTGTCCCCCTCCCTTTCTTCAAGGGACTATGCAATCTTTTCTTGGGGTCCTCCTTGTTTCCTAGCTCCTCTGGCAGTGTGAATTGTAGACTGGTAATCCTTTGCTCTATGTCTAAAAATCATGTATGAGTATGTGCATACCATGTATGAGTGAGTACATACCATGTTTATCTTTTTGTGACTGGATTACCTCACTCAGGATGTGTTCTTCTAGTTCCATCCATTTGCATGCAAACTTCAAGATTCCATTGTTTGTTTGTTTTTTCTGTTGAGTAGTACTCCATTGTGTAAATGTACCACATTTTCTCGATTCATTCTTCAGTTGAGGGGCATCTAGGTTGCTTCCAGGTTCTGGCTATTACAAATAAAGCTTCTATGAACATAGTTGAACATATGTCCTTATTGTATGAATGTGCATTCTTTGGGTATATGCCCAAGAGAGGAATTGCTGGATCGTGAGGTGGGGCATGGGACAAGGATGGATAGGAAGGAGGTAGGAAGGCAAGAAGGGGAGGGGAGAGGAGAACAAGAGGACTGAGACAAGGAAGGAATAGAGGAGGGCAAGAAAAGAGATGCCTTGATAGGAGACAGTACACGTGTGGAGAGAGGCCTGACACAGGGGAAATGTTAGGGGATCCACAGGGATGACCCCAACTAAGTATCCAAGCAGTGGTGGAGAAAATGCCATTGATGGTCTTCCCCTATAATGAGATTGGTGTCTACCTTTGTTACTATTCCTAGAGCCTTCATCCAGTAGCTCTTCAAAGCAGAAACAGGCACCCACAACTAAGCACTGAACCATACTCCTGGAATCCAATTGCGGAGAGGGAGGAGGAGCAAGGAGTTAAGTTGGTGCTGCAGAAACCCACAGAAACAGCTGACCTGGCCTAGTGAGAGCATGAAGACCCTAATCATAAAGCTGGGGAAACAGCATTGGACTGAACCAAGCACTCTAAATGTGGGTGCCAGCTAGGAGGCCAAGACAGTCTATGGGACCTCTAACAGAGGAGCCAGTCTTTATCCCTAGAGCAAAAATGGACTTTGGGAGCCCATTCCCTG
Source organism: Cricetulus griseus (assembly GCF_003668045.3). Classification (NCBI taxonomy): domain Eukaryota; kingdom Metazoa; phylum Chordata; class Mammalia; order Rodentia; family Cricetidae; genus Cricetulus; species Cricetulus griseus. The sequence continues at coordinate 34,792,989 of NC_048604.1, read as the reverse complement.
TGGAGGGATACTGTTGCAGCCAAAATACAGCAAGGAGGGCCTAGGTCCTCCCCCAAATAATTTGACAGACTTTGAAGGTCCCTGGTGGAGGGCCTCAATATCCCTGGGGAGGAGTTGGGGAATGGGTTTGGAGGGGGTTCTTGGGGAACATGGGAGAATTGGAGAGCAAGAGAATGGGGGGCATGGATATATAAATATCGGTAGTAATTAAGTATATTAAATAATGAAAAAAAAACAAGATTCCTGATGCAGGAATGAAAAAAAAGCCAGAGATGCCTCAAGGAATTTTCTCTCTGGGGTATAGCTCAAGGGACGCTAATAAAACCACTATTTAAGAAACACATCCTGAAATTTCAAAAGGCTGAGAACCAAGATTTTCCCCCAAAGAGTGAAACATTTTGTAAAGAATACCTTATTTATTCTTTGACAACTTCATATACCAATGGTTCTCAACCTATAGGTCATGACCCCTTTGGAGGACAAATGACCCTTTCACAGGGCTTGCATAATGGATATCCTGCATATCATATTTACTGTATGATTCACAAGTGTAGCAAAATTGCATGTATGAAGTAGCAATGGAAATATTAATGTGGTTCAGGGAGACCACAATTTGAGGAACTGGGTTAAAGGGTTACGGCATTAGTAAGGTTGAGAACATCACAATATATCTTTATCACATCTAGATCCCTGACTCCAATTTCTCCTGGACCTCCAACATCACATCCCCCTCCCACCTTTATTTCCTGTTTTAAATTCACCCACTGAACTGAATTAGTGCCTCTTGTAAAATCACAAGAAAAATATTTTGCCCTCCCACAGCAATCTTTAACTGACAAAGGCTAGGGGTTGCAAGCTCATGAGTCCATGTCACATTTATACTGAAATGTTGCATGGCTTCATCTGAGCAGATATTTTGCCGGAAACCATGGTAGTAGATGTTTTTTAAGCAGTTATTTAAAAACTAAGGATGACCCAGGAGACAAAGTCAAAATTAAAATAAAAGTCTTAATGCAATACTAGGGAGGTTCGATGGACAAAAGGGAGCACTTACTAGCTCACTAACTCTAAAGAAAATTCAACAAGTTGTCCTATTTAGAAAATTTTAAGCCAAATGTCAGAAATTACAACAAATAAACTAAATACCAATTGATTAGGACACTAGTCCACTAAGACAGAGGTCCCTTGACTGTAACCCTTGGAGGAGTGGTGTAAGTGTTTAGGGATGGACTTGTCTTAGTTTTGAAATACTTCAGAAAGTCACATTAAGTAATGCCAACATACTTCGCTGCGCAGAGCCATTTGACGCAAGCAACCTGTCTGCCAGACCCACTCTGGTGGCAGTGGTGGGTTCCGAACACCGATCACCCAGAGGCAGCCCCCAGAGGAAGCCCGGCCTCCATCTGCTGGCCCAGGTAGGCCAGGAACTGCTTCCAGTTCCGGTTCATCATCGCTGCTCAGAGCCATTTGAAGCAAGCGACCTGCCTGCCAGACCCAGTTCAGAGGTGGCGGGTTAAGAACGCCGAACACCCAGAGGCAGCCCCCAGAGGCAGCCCAGCCTCCATCCACTGGCCCAGGTAGGCCAGGAACTGTTTCCTTCGACGTTGCTGCTCAGAGTCATCTGACACAAGTAAGTTACCATACAGTTCACAGAGTTCGGCAGCGGGATACGACACCCCAAGGCCTGGTGACAGCTCTGCCTCCAACTGCCCGCCCGGCGGGACCCGGCATGCCCAGACATTGCCTACACCCTGGTAACAGTGACAACTCCATCCACAAGAAGAGAACTGACATTAGAGTATTGGATCTGTTTGCATCTACCAGAAGGGAACCTTGGTCCCACACCAACCAGGAGAACAAGAAACACTTGCTACACCCACCAGAAAAAAGGATGAGAAGAGGACAAAGTAAAAGCACATCCAACAACAGAAAACCCAATATTACACCACCAGAGACTAGGAACCATAGACCAGTAATACCTCAACATCACAATGCAGATGAACCAAAAGAGAATGACCTTAAAAACATCTTCAGGAAAATGATAGAGGACCTCAAAGAGGACATGAGAAAATCCCTTAAAGAAATTGAAGACAAAACAAGTAAAAAAAATACAAGAAACAGTTCAAGACCTAAAAACTGAAATAGAGACAATAAAGAAAGCACAATCTGAGGCAATGCTGGAAATAGAAAAGCTGGGTAAATGATCAGGCACTACAGATGTAAGCATAACCAACAGAATACAAGAGACAGAAGACAGAATCTCAGGAGTTGAAGACACATTAGTGGAAATAGATTTATCAAACAAAGAAAATATTAAGTCCAACAAATCCCTAACACAAAATATCCAGGAAATATGGGATACTGTGAAAAGACCAAATCTAAGAATAATAGGTATAGAAGAAGGTGAAGAAATCCAACTCAAAGGTGTAGAAAACATATTCAACAAAATCATAGATGAAAAATTTCCCAACATAAAGAAAGCATGCCAATGAAAATACAAGAAGCCTACAGAACAACAAATAGACTGGACCAAAAAAAAAATATTAAGAGCAGCAAAGGAAAAAAGGTCAAGTAACCTATAAAGGCAAACCTATCAGAAACACCCCTGACTTTTGCTTGGAAACTCTGAAAGCCAGAATGTCCTGGATAGGTATTCTACCTACACTAAGAGACCATGGATGCCAGCCCAGATTACTATACCCAGCAAAGCTTTCAATCATTATAGATGGAGGAAAACAAGATATTCCATGACAAAATCAGATTCAAACAATACATATCCACCAATCCAACCCCACAGAAAGTACTGGAAGGAAAACTGCAACCCAGGGAAGTTAAATACAACCAGAAAAACATAGGCAATACATAATCCCAACTTACCAAAGTTAAAAAGAAAAACGGACAGAATTCCACACATAATCTCTCCACCATCACCAAATCAAAAACAAACAAGAATGAACAATAATCAATGGTCATTAATATCCATCAACATTAACGGTCTTAACTCCCCTATAAAAAGACACAGATTAGCAGAATGGATAAGAAGACAGAATCCTTCCTTCTGCTGCTTACAAGAAACTCACCTCAACCTCAAAGACAGATGGTACCTAAGAATTAAAGGTTGGAGAAAGATCTTCCAATCAAATGGACCCAAGAAACAAGTGGGGGTAACAATCCTAATATCCAATAAATTGGACTTAAAATAAAATCAATCAAAAGAGATGAAGAAGGTCATTTCCTACTCATCACAGGAGAAATCCATCAGGATGAAGTCTCAATTCTGAACATTTATGCCCCAAATACTAAGACATCCACATTTGTAAAGGAAACATTACTAAAACTCAAATCACACATAATACTGCACACACTTATGGGGGAGATTTCAACACCCCACTCTCACCACTTGACAGGAACACCAGACAGAAACTTAACAAAGAAACAGAAGAACTAATAGAAGTTATGGCGCAATTGGACTTAACAGATATCTATAGAACATTCCACCCAAATACAAAACAATTTACCTTCTTCTCAGCGCCACATGGAACCTTCTCTAAAATTGACCACATACTTGGCAACATAGCAAACCTCAGCAAGTACAAAAAAATTGAAATAAGCCCCTGTGTCTTATCAGACCACCATGCTTTAAAATTAGAATTCAACAACAACAAGAACTACAGAAAACCTACAAACTCATGGAAATTAAATAACACCCATTTGCACAATTCATGGGTCCAGGAAGAAATAATAAAATAATTAAAGATTTCCTAGAATTCAATGAGAATGAGGACACAACATATGCAAACTTATGGGATATGTGAAAGCAGTGCTAAGAGGAAAGTTCATAGCGCTAAATGCCCACATGAAAAAACAGGAGAATAATTACACTAGAGAATTAACAGCACAACTGAAAGCTTTAGAAAACAAAGAAGCCAATACACCCCGGAGGAGCAGATGCCAGGAAATAATCACATTGAGGGCTGAAATCAATAAAATGGAAACTAGGAGAACAATACAAAGAATCAATATAACAAAAAGTTGGTTCTTCGAGAAAATCAACAAGATAGACAAACCTTTATCCAAACTTACAAAAAAACAGAGTGAACATGAAATTAATAAAATCAGGAATGAAAAGGGGTCATAACAACAGACAATGTGGAAATCCAGAAAATCATCAGGTCATACTTTGAAAACCTATATTCTTCAAAATTTGAAAATCTAAAGAAAATGAACAATTTTCTGGACAGATTTCCCTTTCCAAAATTAAATCAAGAACAGATAAGCAACTTAAATAGACCTATAACCTCTAACGCAGTTGAAGCAGTCATTAGAAGTCTCCCAACCAAAAAAAGCCCAGGGACAGATGGCTTCAGTTCAGAATTCTACCAGAAATTCTAAGTACAACTAATACCAATTCTCCTCAAAGTATTCCACACAATAGAAGAAGAAGGGTCATTACCAAACTCTTTTTATGAGGCCACAATAACCTTGATACCCAAGCCACACAAAGACACAACTAGGAAAGAGAACTACAGACCAATATCCCTCATGAACATTGATGCAAATATTCTCAATAAAATATTGGCAAATTGAATCCAAGAACACATCAGAGAAATCATCCATCCCTATCAAGTAGGCTTCATCCCTGGGATGCAAGGATGGCTCAACATACGAAAATCCAGTAATGTAATCCACCAAATACACAGACTGAGGAAAAAAATCACATGATGATCTCACTAGATGCCGAAAAAGCCTTTGACAAAATCCAACATCCCTTCATGATAAAGGATAAATCAGGGATAACAGGAACATACCTCAAAATAATAAAAGCAATATACAGCAAGCCAACAGCCATCATCAAATTAAATGGAGAGAAACTCAATGCAATTCCCCTAAAATCAGGTACAAGACAAGGCTGTCCACTCTCTCCATACCTCTTCAATATTGTCCTTGAAGTTCTAGCTAGAGCAATAAGACAACAAAAGGAGATCAAGGAATACAAATCGGAAAGGAAGAAGTCAAACTCTCACTATTTGCAGATGATATGATAGTCTACATAAGTGACCCGAAAAACTCAACCAGGGAACTCCTACAGCTGATAAACACCTTCAGCAAAGTGGCAGGATACAAGATTAACTCAAAAAATCTGTAGCCCTATTATATACTGATGACACATTGGTGGAGAAAGAAATCAGAGAAGCATCACCCTTTACAATTGCCACAAACAACATAAAATACCTTGGGGTAACACTAACCAAAAAAGTGAAAGACCTGTACCATAAGAATTTTGAGTATCTAAAGAAGAAATTAAAGAAGATACCAGAAAATGGAAAGATCTCCCATGCTCTTGGATAGGTAGTATCAACATAGTAAAAATGGCAATCTTGCCAAAAGCAATTTACAGATGCAATGCAATCTCCATCAAAATCCCAACACAATTCTTCACAGAACTTGAAAGAACAATTCTCAATTTTCTTTGGAGAAACACAAGACACAGGATAGCCAAATCATCCCTATACAATAAAGGAACTTTTGGAAGCCTCATCATCCCTGACTTCTAGCTCTATTACAGAGCTATAGTCCTGAAAACAGCTTGGTACTGGCTCAAAAATAGACTGGTAGACCAATGGAATCGATTGAAAACCCTGATATTACCTCATACACCTAGGAACACCTGATTTTTGACAAACAATCCAAATTTATACGATGGAACAAAAAGAACATCTTCAACAAATGGTGCTGGCATAACTGGTTGCGGATATGTAGGAGACTGCAGTTAGACCCAAGCCTAATGCCTTGCACAAAACTTAAGTCAAAATGGATCAAAGATCTCAACATAAATCCAGCTACACTGAAGCTATTAGAAGACAAAGTGGGAAATACCCTTGATTTAATCGGTACAGGAAACCACTTCCTGAACATTACACCAGTAGCACAGACACTGAGGTCAACAATTGATAAATGGGACCTCCTGAAACTGAGAAGCTTCTGTAAGGCAAAGGACACAGTCAGCAAGACAAAACGACAGCCCACAGACTGGGAAAAGATATTCACCAACCCCACATCTGACAGAGGTCTGATCTCCAAAATATACAAAGAATTCAAGAAGCTAGTCCCCCAAACACCAAACAACCCAATTAAAAAGTGGGGTACAGAACTAAATAGACGATTCTCAATAGAAGAATCTAAAATGGCTGAAAGACACATGAGAAAGTGTTCAACATCCTTAGTCATCAGGGAAATGCAAATCAAAACAACTCTGAGATACCATCTTACTCCTGTCAGAATGGCTAAAATCAAAAACACCAATGACAGTTTATGCTGGAGAGGATGTGGAGAAAGAGGAACACTCCTCCACTGCTGGTGGGAGTGCCAACTTGTACAGCCACTGTGGAAATCAGTATGGCGACTCCTCAAGAAAATGGGAATGAGTCTACCACAAGATCCAGCAATTCCACTCCTAGGCATATACCCAAAAGAAGCACATTCATATAACAAGACATATGTTCAACCATGTTCATAGCAGCATTATTTGTAATAGCCAGAAACTGGAAGCAGCCTAGATGCCCCTCAACTGAAGAATGGATAGAGAAAATGTGGTACATTTACACAATGGAGTACTACTCAGCAGAAAAAAACAATGGAACCTTGAAATTTTCAGGAAAATGGATGGAACTCGAAGAAACCATTCTGAGCGAGGTAACCCAATAACAAAAGGACAAATATGATATGTACTCACTCATATGTGGTCCTGCTTTAGGATACATAGTAGTGACCATGCTTTATCAGAGCTGTTTTTGATGATGTTGCTCAGAATGGTTTCCTCCCAGATGATGACCGAGAAACTAATTTTAAAAAAATGGTGCCAAGTACCACAAGAGTAACAGAACTGTGCTGTTCTCTGGGGTTTTGTTTTTTACTTTTTGTTGTTGTTGTTTGTTGTTTTTTTGTTTTTGCTTGTTTTTTGTTTTTTTTTAAATGGAGTGTGCTGGATGTCTCTACCAATTTGTTTATAGGACTGCAGAACTTGGAAAAGCTGTTGCTGCTATTGATGCATAACATATTGCCATTATTGCTCTGTCTCTGTCTCTGTCTCTCTCTCTCTCTCTCTCTCTCTCTCTCTATATATATATATATATATATATATATATATATATATGCTAATTGAAACTCAAATATGTGATGAATCCAAGGTGTTTCAGTGAGTGCTCACCTGTGCATGTAAATTTGATTTCATCTTTAGTAAGTAGTAAAGTTATGTGCTTGCCAAAAAAAAAGTAAGTGACACACTGGAAGACAAATGTCACACAATTTCAATTTTATGTGTAACCTAGAAATGATGAACTTATGGGAACAGAGAGCAGAATTGTGGCTATTAGGCTTCAATGTGGGTCTTTTAACAATGGGGAAATGATTGGTCTAAGGATATAAAACTGCAGTTGGACAAGAGGCATGGACTCTCTGAAGTCTTGAGTTCTACTGAGAGCATGATAAATATGGTTGATAACAATATGCTATATTTTAAAAGTTGTGAGATAGTATACTTTAAGTGTTCTCAAAACAAAAATGATGAATATGTGTGATATGTTAATTGGTTTAATTTAGCCATGCCATTATGAACATACTGTATTCTGTATCATTATTGTGCATGACTTTATTTATGAGCTCAATAAATGAATGAATAAAAAGAAGCAAAAAAAAGATATAAGAGGAACACTGGAACATGGTCCTAAAAAGTGGAGGGTGAAGTTTAGATCAACAGGTAGGAGTTCGGAAAAGGCATGTTTTAGCTCAGTCAATTTTCAGAAGGCCAGAGCCATCCGTGGTAAAGACAGATGAGGTTCAGGAGGTGACTCTTTATACAGGAAGACAACAGAAGGCTGCAGGACCAGAAGATTTGATCCATGAATGACACCCTTCCCCATAACCCCACATGGGAGTGTTTATGTCACCTGGAAGGGTAGCAGCATCTGCTGCCTTACGGGGGAAAAGCTGGGGATGTTACAGACAAATAATCTACCAGACAAACATGAAAAATAACTGCTGGAACTCATTTATAGAGAACTGCAAATAAATTTGGTACAAAGAGCAGAAGAATACCACAAATGTTTGAAAGAAATTTTAAAGCAAATAAATAACATCTTAAAAAAAAAAGTAATGCCAACATACAATCAGGTACCTTATATTTGACCTAAATCTGCTTTCATTCATCTTAAATCAGGCTGAAAAGTTTATCCCTACCCAATAAACTGTTAACAAAATTGATGTGTAAATAGAACATAATCTACTCCAAAAGCAAGTAGCTGAGGATGAGCCAATCAAAAGAAGTCAACTGTTTATACCACAGTCAAATATGATAGACATTTGCTTAATCTATTAGACTGTAGCTTTGCCTCACTTCCATTTTCTATATGTCATTTCCTTTTCTATGAGTACACCTATAATTTACCGATGTGGTGAAGCAACCTTCTTAATCATATTGTTGTTGTCGTTGGAACTACATAATAATTTTAGAATTACGAATAAAATCAATTAACATCATCTCCAAAACTAAACTAGGAATGGTGGCACATATCTATAATCCCAGCACTAAGGAGGCAGAAGCATGAGGATTTCTGCAAGTTCAAAGACAACCTTCTCTATATGTGAGCCTCTAAGCAAGTCTGACTCTTACATTAATGCCCTTTAAATTATTCTTTGCTTTATTTTCAACTATAACTTTAGTACAGGTTAATGATACCTAGAGTCATCACCACCCATAACCTGTGCTCCTCAAACAAACATGATTAGAAATAATCAATCACATATAATTATATATAGACTCTTGGAATAAAATCCACATACTTCCTTTGTTAGAGGAAAGCCTTGTTTTGGAAATGACTTCCATGCTCTCCATGTCAGCTCACAGATAATAAAACTTTCTCTACACTCATATATTCCTTGACTGTGTCTATTTTTTGCACCCTTGTTTTCATGAAACAAAGCTATTTTTATGGAGAAATCTGCATTACAAAGATTAGACATTGCTCTTGTTGGGTCAAGGGCACTTGCTTGTCTGCTTCTGGTGAAATAAGTATACATACCAAAGAAAAGAAGCAGATTTCATTTGTGACCTCTTACCCTGCTGGAGTTGAGTTCTAATCTGGTAAAAAGAACATCATTGGACCTAACTGTCATCTCTTGTGCCTGTGGTAATACCGAGGATTCTGTCTGCTTCTATGACCCTGGACAAACCTGGAAACCTGTCCAAATGTGTGGAAGTTTCAAATGGCTGGTGTGTGCTGTAAAACCTTTGAGTTGGTTAATAGTGTTTCATAACAGAGTGGGCAATGGTCTGACAAAGAAGGTAATGCACAATGACTGGTGACGGGTTTGGAATTACACTGAGAGACTGGAATATGAGGAATCAAAAAGTAATCCTATCCATGTCGATACCAGAGATTCAGTAGGCTAAAAGCTATTTCTGTCTCAAAAAGAAGGTTGTCAAAGACAATGTAAGCTTCAGCGGGGGGAGGCAAGTCTTAGAGATTGGGAGACAGACATACATGACCTAATTATTATCAGTTTAAAGGTTGGGATGTTGAAACCACTCTTTCTATTTTGCAGATGTGCACAAACATCTCCAGAGAGACATGTGGGTTCTTCATTTGTTTGATTGGTTTCATTTTTACATTCCAGAACTCCCAAATGTGTGACTTACAATTTCAGTGCTATGAAACACTAAAGACAAATTTTTATCTGGGTAACAATGTAAAAAGATGGCATTTTTACTAACCATCTTTCAAATCCCCCCCCCCCCCAAGTTTATACTTCTGAAAAGTTAATAGAAGTCTCTACATTGGGCCTGGTCCTTTTGAGAAGAACTTGAGAGTCACAGGCCCTATGGGGACCATTGTGGAACCTTTCAATCATCGATGTGGACTTGGTAATACACACACACACACACACACACACAAACACACACACACACACACACACACACACACACACACACACACACACACACACACACACACACACACACACACACACACACATACACCATATATTATCATGTTTTTCTCTATACCCTACTTAAACCTTGACATTTTCTTTTGACTAAGAACTTTGTCTTCTGCTATTTTCCCCTTGTACAGTTCTCAGATTTGAATGACTCCATTTTATCCCCTTCCTGATATAAAAGAGAGGGTATAAGGCCATGCTTTAGTAGCATCTGTGATATACACTCCCATTCTAGTTATTCAGGTCAAAGGAATTGTTACAATGCTATGTGGCTGGAGGTGTCCTTGCTTTGGCAGGCCATATACAACCTAATAAACTCCCATATCCTTGGATTATTTACTATGGAATTTTACGAAGTAAAGGGTTAAATGAATATAGATAGCTTTGTAAGTCTGATTAAAAGCAAGATATATTAAAGGGTTCTAGGCATGGGTTTGACTTTTAAGCAATTCAAAACTCATTACAAAAGAAATTTCCAGTCATAAGGGTATCCCCCCTTCTCAGCTAATTAGTTGTTAAAATGTAGGCATTAGGTATTAAGTCTGCAGAGCAAGCCTTTTGACTCTTTTGCTTTTATTGCACTTTAAAACAAATCATGTGCCGGGTATTGGTGGCACATGCCTTTAATCCCAGCACTCACAAGGCAAAGGCAGGCAGATCTCTGTGAGTTCGAGGCCAGCCTGGTCTCCAGAGCGAGTGCCAGGATAGGCTCCAAAGCTACACAGAGAAACCCTGTCTCGAAAAACAAAACAAAAACAAAAATCATGCTTAGGTTAAACACTACTTATTTAAGATACAAGTTTTCCATCATTTCAAGCATTTACTATTAAGGATTGCTTAGAGGTATACAGAAAACAGATCAAGAAAAGTTCAAAAGCCTTCCTAATCAAGATGGGCTATTGCTATTATCCTTGGTTGCCTCACAGAAATTAGAGGTAAATCCTTAGTGCTGAAGAAATCACAATTCAGACACAATAATTGGAGGAATTGAGGTGTGTCTGTCTGGAAATCTGTTTCCCTGAATATTAGCTTTCATAATATCAGGTGGTGGTATGCTAGCTGCCAAAGGAAAGGAGCAATCAGTAGACATATTTAGCTGTGAAACCTGTGAACCACGACAATGACCAGAAGGGCAAGTAATCACTAAAGGTGCAATAGTGGCACATATATCTCAGGGGTAATCAATAGAGGTTTTGTTAAACTAAGGCTCACTGTACAAGAGGGAAATCATGGTTGGTACTGAAAACCTAAGCAGCTTCTCATGGATACTGAGTTCTAGTATCTTAAAGGAAAACCTATCACTGTTTATTAAACAGTACAATTTCTAGACACATTCTAAAAAGTTATTCTTCACCCACATGCAAGTGTAGCTCACATCCTTCATCAAAGCTTCTCTTTGTAATAGTTGGAGGCCCTAAGAGAAGCCATTGCTGATTAAAATGCAGAGAACAACTGACTCTGGAATCAACTGAGACATATGTAATATAACCCCTACCTCTAAAGCTAAGGGAACATTGAAGAAGAGGGATGGAGAAATTGTAAGAGTCAGAGGACCAAGAAGTCTGATGTGAACTTTTAGATCTGACAGGGGAAATACATCCATGAAATCCCAACAACATGACCACTTATACAAGACTTAGAAAATGACAGTAATTCACATGCCAGTGTGGACAGGGGAAATTTCACAAGGCCTCACTCCTAGAAAAAGACATAAAAGCAATTAACAACTGCAGAGAGAGAGAGAGGGAGAGAGAGAGAGAGAATTTGCCTTCTATAGGAATAAGTCCCTTAAAATATAATTATATTGTAATTAAATTTAACAAGTGACAAATGGATGAGATGAATCATAACAAGAGCAATAAGATATTTAGATTACTTAAAATGAATTTTATGTATGTTTATGTGCAGATGTGTGACATATGTCTGCTTATATATTTATAAATTGTTTACATTTTAATAAACTTCTTGGGGTTTGTCAGCCTACTATCCAATTAAAATTGTCCCTTGTCTGTAAGGTATTGAAATTTCCATGTTTATTGTTTCCAGTGTATCAATATTTGGGGTGTTCATTTATCAAGAAAATATATTAAAGTACAAATTTTATTTATCTGATATTACCATTTTGTTCAAAATCTACAAATGACTATTAAAAGTCAAGGGCAGAGGTGGGGTAGGAGGAGGGATAAATAACTCTAAAGATGGAAAGTACTATTTTATAACTTTAACAAATGTCCGTATAAGATAGTTTAATTGGAGTTATCCTACAGAAGGGATAATGTTCCTACCAAAATCCAAGTGCCAAGTGTAGGATAGCCTTTCTTAAGTCATTGGTCTGGTGTACCTTGAAGATGGCAAAACCAATACAAGGTACTGTTCCTGCTTATGCTTTCCTACCTGTACTTGATTGTAAGACATATATATATATATATATATATATTTATATCTATATAATATTATATATGTATAACTGTATTCATATATGTTAGTATGTATAACATATAACTACTACATGTATTCTATATATGAAATATGTAATATAATAATGTTATATGTAAGTATATATGAAATATTATATATGGAAATATATGTGAGTTCTTTATTTAATATGTACATACCATATATTATTACTTGTACATACCATATATTTTTAATATATATAGTACTATTAGAGAATATATAGTACTATTACATATATATATATATATATATATATATATATATATATATATATTTACACATATATGTTTCCTACTAAGTGGTCTACTTAGTATATGTAAGTGTATATACTTTCTACTAAATATATATATATATATATATATATATATACATATATATGGTACAATTTCATAACTGATTCTACTTCCATCAGCTACTGGATGAAGTCTCTAGGATGGCATATAAGTTATTCATCAATCTCATTATCAGAGGCAGGCATTTAAGGTAGCCTCTCCACTGTTGTTTAGATGGTTAGTTGGTGTCATCATTGTAGACCTCTGGACTTTTCCATAGTGCCTGATTCCTCTTTAAACCTATACTGGCTCCCTCTCTGATGGTATCTCTTATTTTGCTCTACTCTCTTCTTCCCCTACACAACCTTCTTGCTCCTTTATGCCCTCAATCCTCCTCTTCTCCCTTTCTCATTACCCTAGCTCCCTCTCCCCTCCTCCCATGCTCCCAATTTGCTCAGGAGACCTTGTCCATTTCCCCTTCTCTGGGGGAACATGTATGTCTCTCTTAGAGTCCTTCTTATTGCCTAACTTCTCTAGTGGTGTGGATTGTAGGTTGGTAATCCTTTGCTGTATGTGTAAAATCCATATATGAGTGAGTGCATACCATCTTTGTGTTTTTGTGACTGGGTTACCTAGCTAAGAATGGTTTCTTCTAGTTCCATCCATTTGCCTGCAAGTTTCATGATTCCATTGTTTTGTTTTGTTTTTTCTGCTAAGTCATACTCCATTTGCAAATGTAGCACATTTTTTGTAGCCATTTTTTCAGTTGAGGGGCATTTAGGTTGCTCCCAGTTTCTGGCTATTACAAATAATGCTGCTACGAACATAGTTGAATAGATGTCCTTGTTGTATGAATGTGCTTTTTTGGGATATATGCCTAAGAGTGGAATTGCTGGATCTTGTGGTAGACTGATTGCCATTTTCCTGAGGAATCACCATACTGATTTCCAAAGTGGCTGTACAAGTTGGCACACCCACTAGCAGTGGAGGAGTGTTCCCCTTTCTCCACATCCTTTCCAGTATGAGTTTTCATTGGTGTTTTTTATTTTAGTCATTCTGACTGGAGTAAGATGGTATCTCAGAGTTGTTTTGATTTGCATTTCCCTGATGGCTAAGGATGTTGAGCATTTTCTTATGTGTCTTTCAGCCATTTTAGATTCCTCTGTTGAGAATTCTCTATTTAGTTCTGTACCCCAATTTTGATTGGATTATTTTCTGTTTTGGAAACTAGCTTCTTGAGTTCTTTGTAAATTTGGAGATGAGCCCTCTGTCAGATACAGGGCTGGTGAATATCTTTTTGCATTCTGTTGGCTGTTGTTTTGTCTTGCTGACTGTGTCCTTTGTCTTCCAAATGCTTCTCAGTTTCAGGGGGTCTCATTTATTAATTGTTGATTTCATTGTCTGTGTAATGTTCAGAAAGTTGTCTCCTGTACCAATTTGTTCAAGGGTAATTTCCACTTAATACTTACATAATAGAAAATAATTTATTAGTCATTTGAATTAAAATACTGAATTGTTAATAAGTATAATCCCTCAATGTAAGTATGTTAAAATTTAATAATATGCATTTAGGTCTCTTAGTAAATATAAAACCATTACAGACTTAAATAATTTATATATGACAAATAATGCAAAATTTCTTTCCTCTAGGGTCTTCACTACAAATAATAGTAACTAAATATTTTTTATGATTCAATTTTTATTTTATGTGCATTTAAGTTTAGTCTGTAATATAATATAATTAATATATATAATATATATATATATATATATTATATATGTGTGTGTGTGTGTGTGTGTGTGTGTGTGTGTGTGTGTGTGTACATACATGCATGCCTGGTACCTGTGGAGGGAGTCAGATCTGCTGGAATTGGAGTTACTCATTGTGATGAGCCACCATGTGGATACTAGAAACTAAACCTAGGTCTTCTGTGCCCTTGCTCCAACCGGTGCTCTTAAATCGTGATTCATGTCTTCAGAACTCTAGTTACTAACATTTTTTCTTCACATTGATACATGTACTTCCATGTACAAAAATATAAAATACAAGATACATTATTTCAATGTTCCATTTCTGGGAAATTTGATTTTTTTCTTATTTCTTAATCACACACTCAAATTAAGTAAAGGAAGACATTAATATGATGGAGAATGTAGTTCTGTATATGTTTATCTTATTGGTTGATAAAAAGTACTGTTAGCCAATAGGAAAGCAAGATAGATGGGACTAGGAGTCAAGGAGGATTCTGGGAATAGTAGTAAAGATATCCAGGCAGGAAGTGACATAGCAGGCAGACTCAGAATATAAGCAGGGACAAGAAGGAAATCATCCTCTTGCACTTCCTCTTCTTCTTGCTGTCTTCTCAATGTAGCCACCATGTGATCCTGGGAAGAGGATGGCAGTGGAAGGCATCCTCAATAAGATAAGTCATATAAAATATAGAGATTTATTATAATTAAGACTGAGCAAGCATATAAGAAATCTTAAGTCAATTGGCCAGCAGCATTGTAACCTAATATATCTCTCTGTGTATTATTTGAGGCTCTAATGTGGCAGGCAGAGTTCGGGTGGCTGGCAGAAAATGCCCATGTGGCAGCAGGGCTCGGACAGATGGAGTAAAGACTTACTATTACATTAATATATTCTGGATATGCCTTCTCAATGATCTTTGCCTGTGGAACAATCTAGATAAAAAAATTAAAAGTACCCAGTGCCTCTGGAACTCTTACAATGTATAGAAATATCAAAAACTATGGTCAAAATACATGTAAGTTCACTTACGAAACAGTCTAACTGGTCCTTTTTGAGGAGAAACATAGATGGGTTCCCAGGTTGTTCCACTCTCTCCATTACAAAGATAGTTTTCAACTAAAATCTGGCCTGAGAAAATTTCAAGATTGATACTATTATTTTTAAAAGATCTCTAATTTTCAAAAGATGAAAGAATCTCACGGATATTGTGAGATGGGTGAATGAGAATTTCTCAGTCTGATCTCAGCCTGGCCAGAGTCCTTTGGTACCGCATCTGTTCTATTGACATTTGGCATAAGACAGAAATATTGAATACCGTTGTTTTGAAGGTCAGCTCCAGGAGTCCATACTCCTACAATTTTCTCAGATACATTAAGTTTACTAGTTCAAAAGAAAGTAAGGATAAATGACAGTCAAAGAAAGATCTCAGTGCCAAAAACTGTTGAGTTTATTAAATTTAACCATAGTATGGTTTATCATAGTAATAAAAATGAAAAATTATAATTTCTATATTTGTGTTTCATTTGCCTATCAGAAAGAGTAATGGGCTTGCTTTTATTTTAAAGGAGATAGACAAACTTTCCAAGATACTATGATTAAAGCAAAAATATCATGCAGCTTAAAGACACCAGTCACTGACAAAACTAAAAGGGAAATTATATATTCAAGGTCATGTTAGCAAAGCTGTACCCAACTCATAAATACAGGTCAAAATCTGTATCCATTTTTTGACAGTCCTTAAGAGCTCTCACAAAAGACACTCAAGCTTAGCTTCTATAAAATTCTCCATGAAAATGCTCAAAAGTAGACAATCAACAGAGGAATCTAAAATGGGTGAAAGACACTTGAGAAAGTGCTCAACATCCTTAGCCATCAGGGTAATGCAGCTCAAAACCACTCTGAGATACCATCTTACTCCTATCAGAATGGCTAAAATCAATAACACCAATGACCTTCTACGCTGGAGAGGATGTGGAGAAAGAGGAACACTCCTCCATTTCTGGTGTGAGTACAAACTTCCATGTACAACCACTTTGGAAATCAGTATGGAGGTTTCTCAGGAAAATGGGAATCAGTCTACATCAAGATCCAGAAATTTCTCTCTTGAGCATATACCCAAAGAATGCACATTCATACAATAAGGACATATGTTCAACTATGTTCATAGCTATTATTTGTAATAGCCAGAATCTGGAAGCAACCTAGATGCCCCTCAACTGAAGAATGGATAGAGAAAATATGGTACATTTACACAATGGAGTAGGACTCAGCAGAAAAAAATGGAATCTTGAAATGCAAGCAAATGGATGGAATTAGAAGAAACTATCCTGAGTGAGGTAACCCAGTCACAAAAAGATAAACATGGTATGTACTCACTCATATATGATATTCACACATAGAGAAAAGGATTACCAGTCTACAATCCACACTGCCAGAGGAGCTAGAAAACAAGGAGGAGCTCAAGAGAAGACTGCAGAGTCCCATGAAGAAGGGGAGTGGGACAAGAACTCCTGAACAAAGTGAGAGTAAGGGGGGGAGAAGGAGGTAGGAAGACAAGAAGGGGAAGGGGGAGGAGAACAAGAGGACTGAGACGGGAGGAATAGAGGAGGGCAAGACCATACTCCTTTAATCCAATTGTGGAGAGGGAGGAGGGATGAGCAAAGGAGCCAAGACAGTGTTTCATAAACCTGTAGAAAAGTTGACTTGACCTAGTGAGAGCATGGAGACCCTAGTCATAAATCTGAGGAAACAGCATTGGACTCAACAAAGCCCTCTAAATGAGGGTGCCAGCTAGGATGCCAAGACAGTCTATGGGACCTCTACCAGTGGAGCCAGTCTTTACCCCTAGAGCACAAATGAACTTTGGGAGCCCATTCCCTATGGAGGGATACTATTGCAGCCAAGATACAGCAAGGAGGGCCTAGGCCCTCCCCCAAAATGATATGACAGACTTTGAAGGTCCCTGGTGAAGGCCCTCACTACCCTTGGGGAGGAGTTGTGGGATGGGTTGGGGGAGTTGGTGGGGAACATGGGAGGATGGGAGGGCGAGGGAATGGGGGATGGATATGCAAATATGAGTAGTAATTAAAGAATTTAAATAAAAAGTAGACAATAATGTAAACATTAAGCTGACATTAAAATAATACAAGGTGGACAAACATGACAGTTCCTTCTGCACACAGATTGTCTCACTCATGTCAGCAAGGGTATCGGGAATGTTAAAATGATAGAAGTCAAATCACCCTTGGAATTGGCCTATTCAGATTCTGAGAGGACTATAGTCATATTAGATACCAACTGTTCCTGAATCATTCTTTGGGTCCATTGTACTAGAGTATAGAGAGCACAATGTCAAAAGATAAAAGTGAACCACCAAATACCTTCTGATGATGGAGACCAGGACTCACAGTAGAGGAAAAATTCAAATAATGAGGAAATCCGTGTAGTAAGCGCCTATAGTTGCCTTTTTATCCTCATTGGCTTCTGTGTACATATAAATTCAATTCCCTAAACATTTAGGGTCTTTTTCAGATTTTTTTGAGTTAGAAACAAGGTTGTTTTACATGATAATCCCAGTTCCCTTTTCCCTCCTGTCCTCCACTACCCCCCTCCCAACTAAAACCCTGCCTATCACATATCCTTTCTGCTCCCCCTGGGTGGTGAGGTCTTCCATAGGGTGTCATCAGAGTCTACCATATCCTTTGGAATAGGGCCTAGGCCGTGTGTCTTGGCTCAGGTAGTATTCCTCTATATGGAATGGGCTCCCAAAGTTCACACCTATGCTAGGGATAAGTACTGAACTACTGTAGGAGGTCCTGTAGATTTCTGAGGTTTCCTCAATGAAATCCATGTTCCTGGTGTCTGGATCAGATCCATGCTGGTATCCCAACTATTACTCTGGGGAGCAAGAGTTTCCCAATGTTTGGGTCAGTTGTTTCTGTGGGTTTCACCAGCGTGGTCTGGATCCCTTTGCTCTTCACGTATCCTTCTCAGCATCTGGATTCCAGTTCAGTTCAGTGATAAGTTGTGGGTGTCAGCTTCTACTTCCACCAGCTGCTGGATGAGGGCTATCAGGTAGCATATAAGTCAGTCATCAATCTCCTTATCCAGCGAGGACATTTAAGGTAGCCTCTACTCTGTTGCTTAGATTGTTAGCTTGTGTCATCTTTGTAGATCTCCAGACATTTCCCTAGTGCCTGATTTCTCCGTAAACCTAAAATGTCTCCCTCTATTATGGTGTCTCCATTCTTGTTATCTTCTATTCTTCCCCAGACTCAACCTTTCTGCTCCCTCATGTCCTCTGCATCCCTCTTCTTCTTCCCTTCTCATTCTGCCAGCTCCCTGCCCCCTCTGCCCGTGTTCTCAATTTACTCAGGCGATCTTGACCCTTTCCCCTTCTCCAGGGGACCATGTATGTCTTTCTTAGGGTCCTCCTTGAATACTAGCTTCTCTGGCAGTGTGTATTGTAGGCTGGTAATTCTTTATTCTATGTCTAAAATCCACATATGAGTGAGTATATATAATGTTTGTGTTTTTGTGATTGGGTTACCTGGCTCAGAATGGTTTCTTCGAGTTCCATCCATTTTCCTGCAGATTTCAAGATTCCATTGTTTTTTCCACTGAGTAGTACTCTATTCTGTAAATGTATCACATTTTCTCTCTCCATTCTTAGGTTGAGGGGCATCTAGGCTGCTTCCAGTTTCTGGCTATTACAAATAGTGCTTCTATGAACATCATTGAACAGATGTCCTTGTTGTATGAATGTGCTTCTTTTGGGTTTATGCCTAAGAGTGGAACTGCTGGATCTTGTGGTAGACTCATTCCCATTTTCTTCAAGAGTTGCCATACTGATTTCCAAAGTGGCTGTACAAGTTGGCACTCCCATCAGCACTACATCCTCTCCTGCATAAACTGTTATTGGTGTTTTTGATTTTCACCATTCTGACAGGAGTAAGATAGTATCTCAGAGTTTTTTCATTTGCATTTCCCTGATGGTGAACTATGTTGAACACTTCCTTATGTGTCTTTCACTCATTTTATTCCTCTATTGAGAATTGCCTATTTAGTTCTGTACCCCACTTTTTAATTGGATTGTTTGGTGTTTTGGAGACTAGATTCTACATTTTGGAGATCAGCTCTCTGTCAGATGTGGAGTTGGTGAATATCTTTTCCCAGTCTGTGGGCTGCTGTTTTGTCTTGCTTACTGTGTCTTTTGCTCTACAGAAGCTTCTCAGTTTCAGGAGGTCCCATTTATTAATTGTTGATCACAGTGCCTGTGCTACTGGTGTTATGTTCAGGAAGTGGTCTCCTGTACCAATTAATTCAAGGGTATTTCCCACTTTATCTTCTAATAGGTTCAGTGTTGCTGGGTTTATGTTGAGGTCTTTGATCCATTTTGACTTAAGTTTTGTGCACGGTGATAGGCTTGAGTCTGACTCTAGTCTTCTACATGTCTGCATCCAGTTATGCCAGCACCATTTGTTGAAGATGTTCTCTTTGTTCCATACATTTAGTGTCTTTTACTTTTATATTTTAGTCAAAACATGAAAAAATCACATTTTAACTGTAGAATAATCGACAACATAAGTATCCCTTTGTCTTATTATAGCTGCTCTATTTGCTTAATTGTCTTTGGCCTGAATTCCCCAGAACATTAAATCTGTATTTTCTGGGATACATAAATTTTAAATATCAGTAAAACTGACATTATTCACAATATCTGACATATTTAGATGTGATTTAAAATGCCTTAACAAAGTAATTATGAAGGGAAGATGAGATAGATAAGAGAATAATGGCACTTGGTGACTTTCATTGTACTCTGAGTTTGATACTTGGGGTCCATATTCTACTAAAAGAGAACTGGCCCTTGAAAGCTGTCCTCTGACCTACACACACACACACACACACACACACACACACACACACACACACGGATCATAAGATATATTTTGCTTCCCCATCACAGAATTTTACTCTAACTAAATAGGCTGCCCTCATCCAGATGGAGGTAAAGTTAGAAGAATAATCATCACCCTGATTTTCTCAGGAGTAAGGAAGAAAATTTCTCAAGTGGGAGTTTGTTCACTGCTAAGTGACTCAAGCACCTTAAGAGCAGACTTCTCTATTGAGTTACCTTCAAATTATCCTTTCCTTTGCCATGGAAACTTTATGCTACCATCTAATCATAACCAGAGGCATTCATGTTTATCACATTAATGTTTTTTTTCTTTAAATTAGAAACAAGCTTCTTTTACGTGTCAATCTCAGTTCCCTCTCCCTCCCCTCCTGCCCTAGCCCTCTACCCCCATCCTAAGCCCTTTCTTCTCCCCATGGAGGTTGAGGCCTTCAATGGGGAATCTTCAAGTCTGTCATATCATCTGGAGCAGGGCCTAGACCCTCCCCAGTGTGTCAAGGCTGAGAGAGTATCCCTCTATGTGGAGAAGGCTCCCAAAGCCCATTTGTGTACTAGGGGTAAATACTGATCCACTAGTAGTGGCCCTATATTTTACCCAGACTTCTAAACTGACCTCCTGGTTCAGAGAATGTGAAACAGTTCTATGGTGGTTTTCCTGATATCAGTCTGGTCCATGAGCAACCCCTTGTTCAGGTCAGCTGTTTCTGTGAGTTTCTCCAACCTGGTCTTGACCCATTTGCTCATCACTACTTCTTCTCTGCAACTGAATTCCAGAGTTCAGCTTAGTGTTTAGCTGTGGGTGTCTGCTTCTGCTTCCATCAGCTACTGGACTACCTCATATTAATGTTTTAAAGATAAACTTGGTGAGCTTAAACTGAGCATGCTAAAGATTACACTCAAGTTAGTATACTCAGGAATGGGGCAACTCCTATGTGAATATGCATAGACTTCCTGAATAAAATCCCCATGCTTCTTTTGTTAAAGACAAAACACATAACTCCTGTATTCTCCTTCTCTGTTGAAGACAAGAGGGGAAATGTGTTTATTTTCACTTTACATTCACTAAAATGTGAACACATAGGACTTAGTTACCTATATAGTATGTTCTAGGCTAACTAGGATTATATAGTGATAGGTAACATAAAAATATGTACATTTGTTGGAATTTTACCTTTTAACAATGAAGTTAATTCTTCAATTTCTCTTTGCCTATACATACTTTTCATGGGTACATGTATCAGACGTAATAGAGCAGTCAAAGAAGCCACGTGCTTTGGTTAATAAAACAACTCAAATTCCAGACTCACCATGCTTCATATCTTCATTTCCTTATACCATTCGAGAAGATGAAACATCATTTTTGGTTATGATTTGGGCTTTCTGATATGTTTTTTCATATACAATCTGAGCATGTTATGGTAGTAGTGGGAATCAAATATAGAAAGTTCCATTTCTTAGAATAGATAATTGAACTAGAAAAAAGACTCTTATTTATGCACTACCATTCTTTGTACTACTGGGCACAGTCTAACTCTTGACGACTGTTTATAACAAATATTGAATGGATCTATCTGCTTATTTTCATTGTGATAGCTTTGTACATGTTGGTGCACTTGTGGAAAGTAAAAGTCAATAGTCTGAAAGTTCTGAAAGTAATTAAAATTCCAATTCATTTGCAGTTGATTTTCATTCAGATTGAACCTAATTTTATCCCACTAAAAACCATTCCATGGTTACTTTGCATGGCTGACAATCTATACATAATTTTAATTTGGCTTTTCTGGTGAAAGCCCAGAATATGTGATGCTAGAGGAATAGCAAACTAGATGAAGTTTCATATACACATTGTTCTATTAAGGAGGCTGCTCAGTACATTCCATGTGATCACTGCTAAAATGAGCTGCTTCACAAACCTTTCCTAGCAAAAACTACTTTTCCAAGCCCATGGCGACCAAGAACAGTTTACATACTGCCTCTTTGTTAATCACAATTTCTATACATTTGTATGATTTCACTACACTTAAGTGGTTAGAAAAAAGGTAAGAAAGCTGTCCATTGTATGTAAACAAGGACGACATAAAAAACGAAGCAAATGCCTATACCTTAGGAAATAATATATGGGGGCATCCAGTTATTTTTTACCTTAACAATTAATGCTTGGTGTGGCACAGTCAATATGAGTTTGATGACTACATGAGTAAATGAATTAATCAATACAATTAGTTACTTCCTATTTTTCTTGTGGTCACTCTGTTCTTTTCCAGTCTCTGTCACTTCCTTCCCCTCTAATTCTAGCATCTGACAAATTAATTAAATTAAATAATGAAGTTACAGATAGAACAGTGGTATAGCTCAGTCCTAAACTATGGAGGTATCTGAAGATACGGCTCAAGCTGCATGTCCTGCTGTTGCTAAGTGACCAAAACCATCTCTATGTATAGACCTCATGCTTAAATTGCAGTGGAAAGACATACTCATACTTTCTATGGCCAAGCTTTAGCAATTGCTTATCATTGGGCTGAAAAAATATTCATTATTACCTTATCATACTAAGAACCAAACATTTCCTCCTTTCTATAGCCTTGACATAATGCCTGCAGGAGAAATGAAGGGTAAAGGAATAGTTATTGGTTTCTTCTTGGTTAAATCTATTTGCATTGTTGGTTTATCTTAGCCTAAATCAAAACTTTCTCTAGTTACAGAGGAACATAACACTGAGTTTCTGCACAGCTGAGGAACAGATTCTTATTGCACTGACTGCTTCAGTAATCACCAGTCCCTGACAGTGAACGCCACTGGAATAGTAAATGCAGAGACACAATGGAAGAAACATTGATGGAGCAAGCTAGTAAGATAACTTTAATTGGTGTGAGGTTTCATACTTATTGTCAAAAAAGTAGTTTCTCAGATGATTGAAGCAGATCCTTCCATTTGAATAACAATCCTCTGCTGCCCCTGGAAGCTATTCAAATCTTCTCTTTCATAAGGCTATTTTTTTCATTTTCATTTCTTGTTTTATTCATTCTGTCAGCTGCCCAGGTGGCAAGAATGGGCAGCATAAGACCTCAGGAGAACACGCTCCTCTTCCCTAAGGGTTCGTTACTGCATTTCCACAGAGAGGTTTAGAAATATCGCTTTTGTTTTAAGTTTTCTTTTTAAATCCCTTAAAGGGTTTTAAGAGCAGAACAAAAATTCACAAGACTGCCCTTAGAAATAAATAAAATAAAATAAAATAAAAAAGAGTGTCATTATATAGGAGTTGGAATGCAAAGCACTGTCAAAGCATGTGAATAGCAGGTATAACACCCTGGGCTCCATGTCCTAATAGTAAAGGAAAAATACACTGTTTGGATATATTAATGTGCTGGATGGTCTGAGTACAGACCTGCATGGTCTGAAGGAGAGAGGGTATGGCAAGGAATATGTTTTGGAGAAACGATTTGGAGGAGTTACACCCAACAAGTGTTTTAGTTAACAAGAATAGCTCTGTCTTAGCTACTGATATTTTGCTGCAAGGACACACCATGACCAAGGATGAACTTATGAATGAAAGCATTAATTGGGGGCTTGTTTACAGTTTTAGAGGATCAGGCCACGATCATCGTGATGGAAAGCAGACAGGCTTAGTGATGGAGCAGTAGATGAGAATTTTACTTCCTGGTCATCAGGCATCACAGGGGAGAGAGGGCAGGGAGATTGGGCCTGGAATGGGCAATAAATCCACAAAGTCCTCTCCTGGTGACATAATTCAAACAAGGCCATACCTCCTAATCCTTGCCAAAGAGTTCCACCAATTGAAAACCAAGCATTCAAACACAGAAGCTTCTTGGAGGCTATTCTCATTCAAACCACCACAAGCCCCAATACAGAATCACCATAACATTTGACCAAATCAAGAATATGTTATAGTACATGTTTACTACTATAATGTTTCATTTACCATATGTCTTAAAACTGGAAGCAGAACTCAAGGAGAAATGGAAATAGCATGTGAAGAGGATGCTTGAAGTGCCCTGCACAGCTAATAGATAACTTTTCCATGATGGAAGATCTAAGAAATTAACAGAAATTTGCTATAGGCCACAAAGAAACTTAGAATCCAGTAAAGCGAACAAACATGTTTAACAATGTTAAGCTTATTGCTGAATGTGTTGTATTTATTTCTAAAGACAAGCATCTTGTAGTCATCAGCAGCATGCTCAGTGCTGCACTTCAGGTGGCATTGCCAAATGTGATGGTCACAAGATCCTAGTAAACCCAGCTAGAGTGATAATTGAATGTATTAAATTTGAAACAACCTTTGAATTACTATCATAATAGAAAAATGATGTGACTTTTCCTTCAAAAATAAAAGATTACTGAGCAGCATATCTTTGGAGTAATTTTTATCTCTGTTATATAGATTGGTTGCTGTTGCTATTAGCTTTTAATCGTCTCTGATTATTTGCCCTAGAGTTTACAGTGGACAAGAAGAGAGAAATAGAAAACTGCCAAAAGAAGAAAGAGTTGATAGATAGTTCTTCTAAGAAGCAAGGTTTCTCTTTTTTCATAAGAAACTTGCTTTTATCCTAAAAGTATGAGACACTACAGAATCTGTCAGTCCACAAGATCAGCTTTAGAAGGCCACTGAAGAACAAATATGGGAACCAAGGTTCAGAGTAATGATTTGCCTAAGATTCTGATTTTAGATTGGAGGCATTGCTGAGGTTAAATTCAGTCAAAGCACCCATATGCAAGAAGTATTAAAAAAAGAACTAACCAAAGTCTTACTAAAAAGTTATAGCAAAGATTCAGAACAAATATGACTTAGCTAAAAAATGAAAATGTTGCTTTAACATTCATTTACGTGGTAAGATAAATATACTTGAGGGGTTGATATTTGGAAAACATATTTTTATATAATTACTTAATATTCAAATGTAATGTAGAGTAATGAAGGCATTTTTGTTTTCTATGGAATCTCATATAGACAACATTATTCTAAATAGAACTCTAAAGCAATACTAATAAATTTCTTTTCATAATGTTTGTTTTATTGGTGACTGTTTTATGAGAAACACTGCTCACTGAAAGGTATATAAATTTCTGAACACTTGTTTTTTTTCTAACTTTCAGTTTCACAATTTACAATAAATATGTGTTTCACATGTGTGAAAAAGCTATTTTAAAAATACATTAAGATTTTATTAGCTGAACATTTTTATTTTTGCTTGGCTATACTCTATCTTCTACAGTGACATTTAGCTGAGATTATCTACCTTCAAAATATTATTACAGAGACGATGTTAGCAACATTTTAAGGAAGGGAGGATGGGATAGCAAATCTTATGTAATTTATAGGTACCACTCTACTGGAAATGTTTTTTTCATCTACTTTTAATGTGATTTTTCATTGGCAAACACACACAGATCTAGATATTTAGAAAGGAGTACAATGGTATGTTTTGAGTAAGAAGAAGATAACATATTTATCATTTAAATATATGAGTTGATTAATTCCTAGTGATTTCCATTCATTAATATTATTTAGAAAAAACATTGATAAATAGTGATTGAAAATAGAAGCAATGCAGCTAGGGATGACAGTATAGAAGTTGATTCTTTAAAAAATACAGTCCTCATACCTACAAATCTGGAGTACCGATGTGGATACTACTAGGAGAATAGGAATTTTCTCAATATTAATTTGTTATAGAGAAAAATAAAGTTTATCAAAGAGATCATGTTCTTGGGAAAGAGAACTAAGTGAGATTTCCTGTCATCTGATCATTGCAGAGATTCCTATTGCTCTCCTAGCTCTTTGAGCATACCTCACAGAAAATGGCTTCTGAGTAAAGGTTCAACACAGACAGGTTGTTTCCTGAGTTCATTCATTTGTTGTGTTCCTTGTTTCAAAATATTCATTGAATAAACAATACATGGAAGATTCAAAACTGAAAAGACACAATGAAAGAAATATAGGAATAGTTTTCATGGGGATTATAATAAAAAATACTCACTAGTTGATGGAACTGCTATTTTTAGTTGTTTTTCTTATTTATTTATGATCATAACCACAGTTTGCCCCCCTTTCTGAATGTCTCCTCTGTTTCTGTTTAGAAAAGGGCAGGCCTCCCATGGGTATCTACAAAGCATGGCATATGATGATGCATTAAGACTATGCACCTACCCCTTGTATTAACACTGAGCAAAGAAATCCAGTATGAGGAATACAGAACACATTCCCAAGAGCCAGCTAAATTGTCAGGGATGGCCTCTGTCCATTTTTAGGTGTCCCACAAATAGACCAAGCTACACAACCATCTCATATATATATGTAGAAGGCTTAGGCCAGCACCATGCAGTATCTCTGGGTTGTTGTTGCAGACTCTGAATTGCTAGTAGCCAGGTTAGTTGTCCCTGTGGGTTTTCTTGTGATGTCTTTGACCCCACTGTCTCCTACAATCCTTCCTCACTGTCTTCACCAGAATTCTCCAAGTTTGGCTCAATGTTTGGCTGTGGATCTCTGAATCTGCTTCCATCAGTTACTGAATGAAGGCGCTCTAATGAAAATTTGGGTCAATTGGTATCTGATCACAAGAGCTGGCCAATTCAGGCTACCTATTCACAATTGCTAGGATTCTTAGCTGGGGTCACCTTGTAGATTTGTGGGAGCTTCCCTGGAACCAGGTTTCTATCTGACCCTGAAAAGTGTCTTCCTTCCAGTCATCTCTTTCAGTACTACCCCTCTCCACAGACTCCACAAACTGATCCCTCAATTTCCCATTCCCAGGTGACCCCAGTCCACCCAGGAGATCTCTCTTCTACTTCGTTTTCTCAGGGAGAGACATGAATTCCCTTTTGGGCTCTCTTTGTTACCTAGACTCTCTGGGACTTTGGATTGTAGCATAGTTATCTTTTAATTTACAGTTAATATGAATTAATGAGTGAGTACATACCATGATTGTCTTTCTGGGTCTGTTGATAATTCTGTTTAGATCTGTACCCATTTTTATTAAAATATGAAGTGTCATTAGTTACAAAGAACTTCAAGTTAATATAACACCAAAAATTCCAAAAGCTAAACTAGAGAAAACTCACTAAAGTTAATAATTAAAAACATAGATCATGAGAACTATTGTTAAGAATGAGTAACAACTAAATAAATTCATACACCTTTGGTATAAATATAAAATTTTGCAGTTTCTAAACTATATATTTATATCAAATATTCTTCGTCAAGTTCTCTGTCCCACCTGTACACACATTTTTATTTGAATATCCAAAGCTGTTTTCAAATTTAGAATATGCTAATTTAGAAATAATCCAAAATTTCCTCAGGAGATAATCCACATCCATATGATAGAATACTATTTGGTAATGAAGTTTAGTGAATTATTCATGCAACTGTAGGCACTGTTTATTAATGTCAAAATTATTATGTTAAAGAAGCTAAACCTATTATTTTGAAAGTATATAATTATAATAATATTTATACAAACTCTCATAGAATACTAATTTACTTTTAAATAAATCACTAGTTGCCTGAAGCCTGGGGTCTAAGGAAAAAAATCATGAATATATGGATTTCAAGAGTCTGAGAAAATTTAAGGGGCATTAAAATTGTTATCTTCATTGTGATGATTATTTCACAGAAAGGTATCAATGACAAAACTTGTTAAATTATATTCTTTAAATATATGCAGTTTATTGATGCTAATTATATTTCAATCAATATGTATGAAAATGTAGCTATGTGAACATTGAAAAATACTGTAAGCTAAAAAAAAAGGACAAAGAGTCATCTTATGCAGCTCTTTCAAGTAAACAATGGTTCCCTATCAAGCTTTTCTGTCACAAAGATGAATTTTCCTTCCATTTACTACATCTTCCCATTCCAATTGGTATGACAAATTTTGCAATATAATTTTAAGATGAGAGCTGGTATCCTGTGGTCAGGCAAGACTTCAAGTGGAGAAAATGGGACACCAAGACAGCCACATAACCTTCAACCTACAGTCTGTCTTGCCTATGGAAAGTATTCAGGTTAGGGTGCCTAGAGATTGAGAGAGTGGCCAACCAATGACTAGTTTAGCATCAAACCCATAACAGGAGAGTAAGTCCACTCCTGACACTGCCTGGAGTACCAGGACTCACAGGCTGGATGACCCAAAGACCTAGGATAGAACCAAAAGTTGACTGGAAAAAAATTGTCAGTGTTATCATGCCTAACTATATTGTGCTACACTCAGATTGGTGCTTAGCCCAGTTGTCATCAGAGAGGCTTCATCCAGCAATTGTTGGAAATAAATTCAGACCCACAGTCAAATATAGGCAAAGCTCAGGGAATCCTGAAGAAGATAGGGTTGAAGAATTTAAGAAGCCAGAGGGGTCAAGGACTCCACAAGAATCAACTAACTTGGGCTCAGAGGGGCTCAAAGAGACTGAACCAACAACCAGAGAGCCTGCATGGGACTGACATAGGCACACAGTATATATCTGACAATGGTGTACATTGATCCTCTTGTGGGACTCCTAATAATGGGAACAAGGGCTGTTCCTAACACTTTGGTTGGCTCTTGAGGCCCTATTCCTCATACTGGATTGCATTGCCCAGCCTTAATACCAGGAGAAGTGCTTAGTCTTACTGCAACTTGATATGCCATCTTTTGTTGATGTCCGTGGGAAGCCTTCCCTTCCCTAAGCAGAAATAGAGAAGGAGTGGGATTGGGTGGGGGGCATGGGGGTCTGGTGGAGGATTTGCAAGGAGAGTAGGGAGAGGAAACTGTAGTCAGGATTAAGATAAATGAATAAATTCTAAAAAATACTAAAAGTGGGCTGGAGACATAGTTCATCTATTAAAGGCTAGGCTCACAACCAAACCATAAAAATGATGAAATCTAGACATAAAGTATTACCAGCCTACAATACACACTGCCAAAGAAGCTAGTAAACAAGGAGGACCCTAAGAGAGTCATACATGGTCCCCTGAAGAAGGGGAAAGGGTCACCATCCCCTGAGCAAATTGGGAGCACGGGAAGAGGGGGGAGGGAGCTAGGAGAATGAGAAGGGGAGAAGAGCAGGGATGCAGAGGACATGAGGGAGCAGAAAAGTTGAGTCAGGGGAAGAATAGAAGATAACTAGAATGGATATACCATAATAGAGGGAGACATTTTAGGTTTACAGAGAAATCAGGCACTAGGGAAAAGTCTGGAGATCTACAAAGATGACACCAGATAACAATCTAAGCAACAGAGTAGAGGCTACCTTAAATGCCCTCGCCGGATAAGGAGATTGATGACTGACTTATATGCCACCTGATATCCCTCATCCAGAAGCTGGTGGAAGTAGAAGCAGACACCCACAACAAATCACCGAACTGAACTGGAACCCAGATGCAGAGGAGGACGAGTAAAGAGCAAAGGGGTCCAGACCAGGCTGGTGAAACTCACAGAAACAGCTGACCTGAACATGGGGGAACTCTTGCTCCCCAGGTTGATAGCTGGAATACCAGCATGGGACTGATCCAGATTCCAGGAACATGGGTTTCTGAGAGGAAACCTCGGGAATCTACAGGACCTCCTACAGTAGTTCAGTACTTATCCCTAGCATAGGTGTGGCCTTTGGGAGCCCATTCCACATAGAAGAAGCCCTGTCCCAAAGGATACGATAGACTCTGATGACACCCTATGGAAGGCCTCACCATCCAGGGGGAGCAGAAAGGATATGTGATAGGTAGGGTTTTAGTTGGGGAGGTGGTAGGGGAGGACAGGAGTGAGAAGGGAACTGGGTTTGTCATGTAAAGCAATCCTGCTTCTAATTTTAAAGAAATGATAGAAATTTGTGCCAAGATGACCATAGACATTCTTAGGAATCATTCACCAATAAAATAGTAACAGTCTTAAAATTAAGTTTTATATGACTCATAGAAATTGCCTACTTTAGAAAGGATATTTGATAGGTAGTGCTTTAGTTGGGGGGTGGTAGAGGAGGATTGGAGGTAGAGGGAACTGGGATTGTCATGCAAAACAATCTTGCTTCTAATTCAAATAAAAAATCTGCAAAAATGATAAAATCTCACAAAACAGTTATGTCATTTTGTGTCACAAATGTTTACCTAATTTAGTGGTAACTTTAGTTTGAGAATTCCTTAAGGGAATTGCATGTACTTAACCAGAGGTTAAATTTGAATGATTGGACATATCAGGGTACAGATGCAGCATTAAATAATGTCAAATGATTTAGTCTGGAAATGGTGGCAATGAATTGCAACAGAAGGTTAACAGCCTTTGTGTTATTCATAAAGAGTAGTACTTTTCTCCATAAATCAGTATAATATATTTTTAAAAATGAGTCTTTGAAACAGGCATTTGACATGGAAAATTTCATTGATCTAGATTCAATTCCAGATTTAATAGCATAGCTTTCAGTTACTGTTTCAGTAATTTAATTCCTTGACTCCTCATTCTATTTTTTTTTAAACATTTACCATTCGGAAGTTAGTTGCCTAGATTCCAGCACATAAATTCTAGAAATTTTTTTTAGAATAAATTGAATTTGCCACTTTCAATTTAAACCTGTGAGTCACCTAGTTAAAAAAAAAGAAGCAATTGCACATAAAGAAATAGTAAATGATGTTACTGGTGGCAACTGTTGATCATCATTACTGCTCAATAACTTTAGGAATTCATTTTTCATCTGTGCCACTTATAACTCTGATCTTGAACAAGTTCTCCCACAAGTTCTGCACTTTTTTCAACTATAAATAAGTGACTGGTGATGATTTCTTTAATCCATGGTTATTCTGAAAATTAAATGACCTACTAATTTGAAAGCATTGCCAATTAAATGTATTTCCTTTTAACTTCTTATTTTTCTGTCATCTTTTATATGTTACTGACTGAATGTTTTATATAACATTCATTGTCATATGCCAGCAATCCCTTCTACTATCTTCTTGACTTCTCCCATTAAATCCATCTTGTTCCTTCACAATGGACAATATATCTGATATACTATTTCCATATTTCAATGCTGGATTCTGAAAGTATGCAAAAAACACGAATTCACAGCAACATATTAATGAAGGATAACTATTGGATATATGATATAAAGTGGCCATGGTTTGTATTTTAGCCTTTTTTAAGCTGCACTAACATAAAGATATATGGTGGATCTTTCCAAGATTCATAGATGCTTGTTAAGGGATAACATTTTATCAACACTTTAAACTCATTTTTAACAACATATAACTTACATATAAGAAGTGAGTAGTAACATGTGTACAATAATTTAATCATCACTAGAATCAATGTATAGAATATCTCATCACTAAAAATGTTTGCTAGGCTCTCTTTACAAAAATAAAGCCTTATTCCCATGTCTGCATGCTAAATATCTGTGACCTTCTTTCTGTTACCTTATAACTGGTATCATACACTATTCAGTCTTCACATCCAGTTTGCTTCACTTATCCAAATGTGTTTAAGATTCTTTGTTTTGCATATCCTAATAGTCTGTTTGTTATTATGAGGTAGTAGCATATTGATCAGATCGATCATAATTTGTTGATGCAATCACCACTTGATGATCATTTATTTGAGTTACCTCCAGTTTGGGGCTATGAACGTATATCATACATGCATTTGCATTTTGTAAATGTTTCATTTTCCAGGGAAATTTTTTTGATGAAGGCAACATATATCACAAGATTTTTGTTAGAAACTTTCTCTCTCTCTCTCTCTCTCTCTCTCTCTCTCTATATATATATATATATATATATATATATATTATTTTCTAAATCTGCTATGTAATATTATATTCATATTAGCAATAATAAAGGTTCTGATAGTTTTCTGTCTTCATTATTCCTCTCTGTGATAGTCTCTTAAATTTAGTCATTCTTTGGGACTAGAGAGGTGTCTCAGGGTTTAAAAGACAGTAAGTCTTTTAAATAAGACTTTAAATAAGAATAACTTACAGAGGACTAGGGATGGGTTTCCAACACCCACATGTTGTGTCACAACCATCTGAATCCAGTTCCAGGAGATCTAAAACCCTCTTCTGACCTCTACAGCATCCAGGCACCCATGTGGTACATAGACATACATTCAAGCAGAAGACCCATACACGCAAAAATTTAAATAAATCTAAACAATAATGAAAGTTTATGCATTCTTTTAGCTGCATAATAATATTTCTTTGTGATTCTTTTATTAATTTAATGACAAGTGTTACTCGATATGTTAAAGGTATATTTTCTATTTGGCAAAGCATAGGTTTAGCTCTTCAAGGACAAGGTACCTAAAATATTTGTTGAATCAACACAGTAGCTGCACTGAGGGGAGATTCAATACTACATATATCATACTATTAATTATTTTACATATTTCTTATTATCTGGTTTAGTGTAAGCTTTCTGGAGAAATGGTTAAGAGCAATCTAAAAATGTAGGCAAAATAAAGCATCCTTGAATATAATATTAAGTGCTTGAGAAATCATATCATAAGACAATAGGTCATGTATAGAGCAAAATAAACAAGCAATGTGTTCTTGGGTAAGACAGCAGTGAGGGGATAAGACCTTTCCTTAGCATGGCCACATTAAGAAGAACTTAATAGCACTTTGGTTTGTCTCAGATCTCTTTTGAGATACTAAAAGAAACTCAGAGCTTTTAGAGGAAAACAGAGAAGAGGTTTGAGGGGCTCATGAAGGTGATAGAGCAAATTATTTTTTCAAGTCATTTTTCATTGATCATTACAAAAGAGCTAGTCCTGAGAGGTGAGTCTGTGGAAGTCATTGTTACTATTATCATTTGAAGAGAAAGTTGAGTTCTCATGGTAAGATGAAGCCACAGTTAAACTCATGAGGTAATCACTCACGCTTTAAGGGGGAATTCTTATCATGGGGTGATTTGTTCTTTGAGGTTCACTGTCACTTAGAGGTAGTTTTAGTCTCTTGTCTTAATGATGTTTAATGATCAGTTCTAGAGGTCTCAGAATTCAAGATATCTATTGAAGAGAATTACTCAAATATAGATAAAGTGTATAAATTAAGTACATGGGCTATTGTGGTTGATTGTGAAAACTCCTGCTTAGAATCATGTATCTGAACAAAGCTGGTGTTTGGAAAGTTAGTGGAATCTTTAGCAGGTGAGCCTTGCTGAAGAAGATATGTTCACTGGCTATGGTCATGGACATTTTCTAGCTCAGTGCCTCTTCCTGTTCACTTTCTGCTTCTTCAATGTGATGCAAAGTGACTAGCTGCCTCCTGTTCCTGCTGCCATGCTTGTCCCTCCATGGTAGGATATCAATTATCTCTTAAATAGCTTCCTTGAAGACATTTGGTCACAGTGATGAGAAAAGTACTACAGGGGCAGACAAAAGATAGAGGGAACAGACCAATTAGAACCACTGGTGGGCAAGCCTTTCTTTGGACTCATTTTGCATTTTTATATCTCATAGAAGTTTCAGAGTCCTAGAATGTAAGAGTAGACAAATGTAAGTCTACAACAAAACCTAGCATAACTAATAGACATCACCCATTTCAGTATGTTTTACCAAGAAAGCAATGGAAAACTATCAGAAATATATCTATGTGGTTTTGTTCAAAGATCAAACAACATCGTTGATAGCTCAGGCTTGTTAGGCTTGTTAAGCTGTCTCCAGCAAAGGTACTTTTATAATCCTAAGAAGTGACAGCAACTACTCATCCATCCCTTTCTGATAATAGTCAAATAATTGCTAAGCAAAAAATAATAAAAGAGAGTCTAAGAAAAAGCTCTTAGTTGATACTTCCTGTTAGAACCGTAAATGGTAACATTGAGTTAATTCTTTTTCCTCCCAATTCTGTTCAGTCACTTATTACACTTTATTAGCAACTTCTATGTATAAGGTGATGTACTAGACTTTGATGTTTCAAACAACTGTAATATACAGTCTTTGTTCCAAAAAAGCTCTTGTCCATTAAGGAGATAGTCACATTCAGGACATTGTAATATAATGTGGAATTACAGTGAGGCGTGTATCCTAGTAATTATGGGTCAGCTTAGTATTTAAGAAACCTTTCCAGCCATCCCTGTTATTTTTTCTTTTAACATTCCTTTTTATAAGATACAATTTCAGCTACTCACAAGGTAAAAAGGCTTTAAAGCTTTAAGAAAGCATAAAGCAATTGGATTTGAAAATGGATGACAAGGTGAGTTTTAAATGTCAGACATATTATGTATTGGTATTATATATTGTTTTCTCAACATAATTACCTTTTGTTTGTGAACTTCCTAATAGTTTCCTAAATGTACTTACCATTCAATTTAAACCACCTCTTCGATTTAGGAGATCCTGTCAATCTCCAACTTGGAATCAGAATGTGAAAGTCCTTCAATAATTTCAAATAGTTCCTCTTTGCTGATAAGGATAAATTACATATTTTTCTTTAAGCTCCATCTTTTTGAACAACTGGTATGTGAAAATTTTCTGTCAACAGTGGGTCATGGAGCGTTGGGTATTTTTTTTTCTTTATCTAATATAGATTTAACTTATTTACCTTAATTCCTGAAATAGTTTAAAAAAGTGTTTTGGAAACTTAGTTTAATAAAGTCCTTACTCTCAAGGAGATTATGCCTAAGTTACAAGCTGAAGTATGCAACTGGGAGATTCAAAACTAGATCTGGATTATGGACCATATTTCCTAGATTACTACAGCTAATACTTAGTAAGCACTTTGTCAATGTTATAGTTCAAATTTCTTTGCCTTAATAAACTTAATACTTCGTCTAAACTATACATTAGAATTAATCTCTCCACTGGCTAGTATGCACACATATGGAAAGTGGCAGAGGTAAGATTTTAAAGTGAAACTCTGGCTTTATTCATGTACATTTTAAGAAACTGTATTATAGTCGTACATAGTATTAAACAAGATCTAGAGAGGCAAAGTTTACCCAAGATCTGAAGCTATTTAATGTTCGGTGCAGGATTAGAACCCACATATCTTAATAATCTCCCAAATGTGGTTTACCATCCCAATCTCAAATAATAATCCATGTTAATACAGAGTGGAAAAGAGTGAAATTATTTTATTAGTATATTTGTTTGTTGGAAAACCCAAACAAGCACAAAAATGGAAGTAATGGACATCATGAGCGATATGGAGCAGGATGTTAATGCTTTTAATTAGTTTTGTGGACCATCAGTATCATTTACTGGTAACCTTTTAAAAGGTAGGGATATAGCTCCTTAAAGTAACAATATTACTGAGCTGGACAAATATAAATGTTATCCATAGTACAATTTTGACAAGCAAGGTCAATGGTGTACAGAAAATGCTTATTATAGAAGATCGACCAATCAATTCATGCATTAAAAGCTCTGAGCAAGATATAAAATATTTCATGAATTCTCTACTTATAGATTCAAGATATAGAGTAAAATGCAAAATGGAAAGCATTTTATGGTAAATGCATTTTTAAATTCATTTGCATGAAATAAAGAAATTTTTCAGAGCACTTTTTTTCACCTGGTTCCTGGATTATTCTTTCAGCAATTACAGTTATGGAATCCGTCCTATTTAAAAGGTACATAGAAAAGTACACATATTGTTCAAATAAATAACCAGTGGTGTAGCATGAAATTTGACTCATTTCAACACATCAAGGATTGTTAAAGGTATGTTATTATAAAAATCCTTAAATATCCTGTCCCCCAAATGTGAACACTATCCATGTGTTCTCCAAATTTAGAGAAATGAATTAAAAATTATGTATGTCCAGCATTTTATTCCTGACACATTATAATATAGTACTGTATACATAATTTTCTGACAAATATCTATTCCTTGAAATAGGAAGAGGGTACAAAGCAATATGATACTTCGTGTTTAAAGAACACAGTTGTCACCAGTACCCAATGGTCATGCTCCCGTTTAATGAAAAGCTGGAGTCATATTTTCCTAAGTTTTAAGAATATATTTATGTGAGTTTGATGAGGTGGCAGAAGGATAAAATGAAACAGAATTTGAACAGGTGATAAATGAATTTTCCTCAGTCTAGATTTTGGAATGCACGATGGCACTGCAGGAGACTAAATACTATCAGTTGTGGGAAGCTGAAACTAATCCGTAACATTTTGAGACACAAGTGTTTTGTACAATTACAAAGTAGGTCTGGAAATCAGATAAATTGTTGCTTCCATTGATGGAAAAGAGGGCTTTATAAATTCACTGTTGAAATGTGCTTGCAAGTTTTTAAGCGATACTCATCGCTGACTAGGGAGTATCCATGTAGGGACTATGGATTGGCATTTCTTTCACCTGTAAGAGAAGCTGCTTTACTTTCTAATTCTAGGTTTCATTTCTATCCCAATTACGGACTTAGCAGAAACCAAATTTGTCAAAAATTTCAAGATTGTCTTCATCATTAAATCATACCATGAGGCTTAAAGTTCAAACAAAATGATACAACACTTTCTTCCTATAGATATTCAATTCTTGGAGGACTACAGCACACTTGAGGCAAGCCACTGGAAATTTAACACCCTTATGACCTATCTATACACCAGCCTCCATGGACTTCTCTGCTAACTTCTCTGCCTCAGAATGCCAGGAGTTCTGTGTTCCATGCTATGGAATATACTTTCAACAAAGGTGGATGTTGACTACTGTCTTAGGCAAGTGATACTTCTGAATACAATGAATCATCTTTTGTGTTCCATTTGTTCAAGTTTATGACTAGTTATTTAATATTGTATATGGGTCAGTTACATGTAAAATTTTCCTGCTTTGTTTGGTAATGTAGATTCTATGATATTTTGTTTCTGCTGCCTTACAGACTGGAATTATCAGTATGAATAATGTCCTGAAATATCAAAATGTGAAGACCAGTCAAACTACAGAGAGAATTTGAAAGTACAGTAGATTTAAAAGTCAACAGAATAGGGCATGATTTGGAATAGACATCTATGCTCATAACAGTTCTTTGAAACATATGATTACAGGGCATATTTCTATGCAAATTTTATATTGTGGTGTATAATAAATCTATTTCCATATAAAATTTTAGGATCTTTGTGTAAAATGTTTAAATCTGAAAGATGCACCATGCTTATCTTTTTATCCCCTGAGATACCAATGAAATGTAACCACAGACAAATGAACATGACAACTTCCAATTTGTAATCAAATAAGTTATTTTTAGGAGTATGATCTCAATAGCATGGATGGATAGACTATATATATATATATATATATATATATATATATATATATATGTGTGTGTGTGTGTGTGTGTATATATATATATATATATATGTATGTATGTATGTATGTATGTATGTATGTATGTATATGGACAGAAACAAAGGATACAAAGAAAAATAATCCAGGACAGACTGGTTGTTTAAAAAGTATGTTGCTAAATTGAAGAGGAAAATGAAAGTAGTATTTTGAACAAAAATCAAAGAGAGATATCCCCAGGAGCAGGAAGATTTAATCAGGGATTCACAGTAAATAATTCATACTCATTTTACATATTCTCCTTTATAAAACATTTCTAAGAATGTTTTAAAAGGTTTGCAGCTATATCTCAAAATCTCGAGGCAACACTAAAGTCCTTTTCTATATCAAATATAATAAATAATACTACAAAAGTCTCTCTCAATGAGTGCAAAACTTTGGAGAAAAAGAATCTTATCCGAATTCATAAGCATTATAAGAAAATTGGATCTTTTATTGTGTCCATTTTCTAAGAAAACGCATGTTAATCATTGTGTTGGTTTGAATAAGGATAGCCCCATAGTTTAATATATTTAAATTCATAGTCACCAGGATTAAAAGAATTAGGAGATTCAATCTTGTTAGAATGGCCTTTTTGGAGGAAGTGTGTCACTGAGGATGGACTTAGAGGTTTCAAACATGTATACATTAATCACAGTAAATTGTGATCAATAGCATAACTGGCCAAAATGCAAAGGATAAGAGACTGCAAAATGCTTAGCCCCAAAGGGAACATATATATATATAATATATATATATATATATATATATATATATAACTTCCGTTCTTCTCAAGGCTGAGGAAATCAGTTTGGAAAAGAGAGAAAAATGTAAGAGTGAATGGATAACTACAAGGAAATATCTTCTAGACACTGCAGGACAATTGTACATATGAACTCATAGCATCTGTGACATTGCACACAAAATCTGTGCATTCACAAGACAAATCTAATCCCAACATAGTGATGGGATTTGAGAACATAATTCCCCCACTAGTTGTGGAAATATTGACAAATGTCAGCTGCTGGAAAAGAGAAAGAACCTTTAGTGTAGCCCCTAGTAAGCTGACTACTCTCCAGTGAAATACCGCATGTCTACAAATATTTGGGCAGCAGAAATTTGTCTTGATGAGTTAAAAATAAAAGGATGAAAACAGGGTGGGTAGGGAGGCAGCAAGTAGATCTGGGAAAAGTTGGCAGAAGGGGGAGAATATGATCAAAATACATTGTGTAAAGATGTCAAAGAAATAATAAAACCACTGTAATTCCTAACTGCATTTTACTTACTTATAATTACATCCACAAATAAATATGACTCTCATGATTCATCAACAAAGGTTCTTTTTGTTTGTTTGTGTGTTTGCAGAAGACAGAAACCATTTCAGAAGAAGCACAATTGGCCAAAGTGTAGAATTTCAATGACTGTGGGATGTCCCACACCAGCCATAATGCAACCCTCGTAATATTGAAGGTTCAGGGAATGTTGCAGAAGGCAGAGCTGCAGGGCTAGAGATAGAAAGATTGTAAGAACCATAAGACCAGTAAGGGTGCTCCAAGATTGTGTCTTCTAGACATGGAACCACCAAATCTCAACAATGTGGCTACCTAAACAAGACCTGAACAATGATAACACCCACTGATGTGTCTGTATTAAAGGGAGAAATATCATGGGTCTCTACAACTAGATGAAGAGCTATAGGCAATTAATAACTGCTGACAGAATGAAATTAGTCATTCCCAAAGAAGAGCTCCCTAAATGCTTAGCCAATAATAAATGGGTAGCTCTAAATTTATATATATATACATATATATAATTTATATTTATATAAATATGAATTTCTAAATAGATTCAGCAGGCTGTGTATCTACCTATCTGTCTGTCTATCTGTCTGTCTGTCTGTCTGTCTGTCTATACATTCATACATGTATGCATAACAAAAGTTCAAGAGACACTGAATTTGAGAAAGAGTGAGATGGGATACAGGAAGGTTTGAAGGGAGAAGAGAGGGGAGAGTGACATAATTGTATTTTAGTTTAAATATCTTAACAATTGTTAAAAATTCATTGAAACTGGACATGGTTGAAACTATCATTTAGTACCCTGCACAGTGCTTGCAATACATCAGATAAAAATTAACATTGAGAGGATGATGCATCTATATTAAGTCTAATTCTTCCACAAATGTTCTTGTATAAATTGAAAAATATATAACAAACACTAGTCTTGTACAACTGTCACTACTATGCTAATTTCAATAAGAAATATAGTGGATGTTCTTTGTTTCATAATGCTTTGTCAGTTACATGGCCTTTGCTTATGTATATTAAGATTTCTACTTTTGTGTTTGTATGGGATTTCTATATGAACAATGTGTGTATCCACTTCTATATGTGTCTCTTGAGCTTTTTCTTTCTTCTTTTTCTTCTGTTTGCTTACACTTATTCTATTTGTATTTTATCTCATTTTATTTTATTATTGTTAGTTTTTATAGGAATGTTCATAGATTAATGAAAGAGAAAAAGAAAGAATGTGCATTTGTATGGGTGGAGAAGTGGTGAGGACCTGGGAGGAATATATTGTATTAAATTTATTTTCAGTGAAAAATGACATGTGTATTATATGTTTAAAGACATGTGTATTATATGATCAAAAAAGAAAACACATACTTAAAGAGACAAGGTAGCTTGCCTTCATATCCTGAAAATGTGATGTTTGATATGAGACCATCTCACTTCAAAACTGAAGTATTGCCTGTGATTCCCATATTCCCCATAATTCCCAGAAAGGAAGGTAGAACCATCAGCTCTCCCTGAGACAGTGGTAGGAAATAGCTATGTAGTTCTTAGAATTTCACCCTTTGTAACAGTAGGAATCAGCTTTATTGAAGCTGAATAATAGACACCATTTTGTAGCAGTTTGATTAGTTGTACATGCATGTCTTTAAGAAAATATCTGATATGTTTTGAGGATGAACATCATAGAAGCATAAGATATTCACATATTCTTCCTAATTCATTTTTTCTCTATTTTTCCATCCCCCGATATTGAAAACTACCACAAGATGTCAGATATAAGAAAAACAGAAACCATGCAGTGATTTATCTACGTGGTTTATAAATTCTGATATCAAGAACAGCAGAATAGCAATTTCTGTGCCACATGGGCTTTAGCATAGTTTTGGATTCCCAAAAGTCTTCCTAGAGAAAGTAATATTTGTGTTAAATATAAGGGATTAAAAATAGCTATGAGAGGAAGGATATGCAGAGGGATGAGACCATCTCTGGACAGGTGACATAGTTTATGGTTTATGACATTGCAATTACAAATGTGTTATATTGCTAGAACAACTTGTTAATTGTGTTGCATAGCACAGAGGCAGATTAAGAAACCTTAAGGAGGCATCAGACTATGAATTTTTATGTATTTCATTGTGTCCTAAATCACATTCCAGTGTTATCTTCCTTCTTATGTTTCCAGGTAATCCAGCATTTGTTGGCAATGTTAAGAGAAATATATTTTATATAAAATTTGAATATCCCAATAATCTAGACCATAACATTTGTATACCTGCCTAGTGAGCACTATATGAAGAGGAAATAATGAACAGTTGTGATCCAGAACATCAGTTAACTATTAATAGAATTTTCATCAGGGCAGGCAATTTCATGGCATATCTATTATTCATGTTTCAAAGAGAAAACAATATTACTTACCTAATGGTGTAATAAGCCCATCATAACCTGAAAACAGCTTAAGCTGAAAATGCGTTTAACAAAGCTAAGCTAGCAAATATCAGTGTAGACTGTTTTTAGCAGAAATATGTTTAGAAATAATAGACTGTAATCATGCAAAATTGTCTGGTATAAAACTTACATAACATGTTGCATATCTCATGCAATTAATTTCTGGAATAAATATTTCAAGAAAAAATACTAGCAACACAGTTCATGATATCAAATATTTTTACCTGTGTTTATTGTGGCTGCCTGAAAAATACAGTTTGATCCATCTACTCAGCATATTGAGAGAATAACATATCACATATTACTGTCTTAGGAATAGAAAGATAGGAATAGATAGGAATTCAAACTTTAAGTGGTAGTTTTCATTTTGTGCCTCTTGTTATTACACTATCCAGAAGCTTGTAAGTTGAACTCTTAGACATTATAGACCATCCCTATTAATATTAGGCTCATGGCTAAAGCCTATAATAATATTTTTGAGAAAAACCAACATATTTTAATACCATGTTTGTTATTGTATAAAATAGTTACATTGTCCAAATGATATGAAATACAGAAGCTATTTTTTATCAGTACCAGTTATTGATTTAGTTTTCATAGAACTTATGAGATAATTTATTATGTGCAATAGAAACTGGAAGCCACTATTCTCAGAAACAGAAAGGTTTTTTTTTTATCAATTATCTTAAGTAAGAGAGACATACATGGTCCCCCAGAGGAGGGGAAAGGGACAAGATCTCCTGAGCAAGTTAGTAACATGGGGAGAGGGCAGAGGGAGTTAGGAGAAAGAGAAGGGGAGAAGAGGAGGGGTAAGGAGGACATGAGGGCACAGGAAGGTTGAGTCAATAGAAGAATAGAGGAGAGCAAGAAAAGAGATACCATCATAGAGGGAGCCATCATAGGTTTAAAGAGAAATCTGGCACTAGGGAAATGTCCAGAGATCTACAAGGATGACACCAACTAACAATCTAAGCAATAGTTGAGAGTCTACCTTAAATGTCTTTCCCAGATAATGAGATTGATGACTACCTTCTATGTCATCCTAGAACCTTCATCCAGTAGCTGATGGAAGCAGAAGCAGCTACAGAAGACACCCACAGCTAAACACTGAGCTGAACTCTGGAATCCAGTTGCAGACAGGGAGGAGTGATGAGCCAAGGGGTCAAAACCAGGCTGGAGAAACCCACAGAAACAGCTGACCTGAACAAGGGGGAGCTCATGGAGCCCAGACTGATATCTGGGAAATCAGCATAGGACTGATCCAGACCCCTAAATGTGAGTGTCATTTAGAGGGTTGGGCAGCCTATGGGGCCTCTGGTAGTGGATTAGTATCTATCCCTAGTATAAAAATGGACTTTGGGAGCCCATTCCACATATAGGGATACTCTCTCAACCTAGACACATGGAGGAAGGCCTAGGCCAAGCTCCAAAGGATGTGACAGACTTCAAATACCCCCCATGTAAGACCTCACCCTTCCTGGGGAGCAGAAAGTGGATGGGGTGGGGAGTATGGGAGGAGGGTAGGGAGGGGAACTGGGATTGACATGTGAAACAAACTTGTTTGTAATTTGAATTAAAAATCACAAAAATATTCAAGGTTGTAAAAAAAAGCAATGTATTGTACTAGTAGTTTAAGTTGAAAAAATTTTAAATCCAAAGCTTTCATGTGGACATTTTTTTCCTTTTCCTTTGTTATACTCTTTATTAAGAGCTTCCCCCTTAAAAATAAAGGTCAATGTTTCTAATTTTGCTAAGGAAGAACAATGCATCAAACATGAAGTACAAGCTAATTCTTGCAGAAGAGATATGAACAGGTCATTTGCAAATGGGTAAAGGCTAAGTGCACTCTAGCTCTCTGAGATTCTTAAATATCCATTAAGAAATATTGAAAATGCTCTTTACAGAATCAATTTCATGAGATTTTAGATTCATCGCAATCTTTTATTTGAATTGAAATGAAAATAATCATAAAGTATTAAGGTAGAAGGAGGAAATCTTACATTAAAGTCTATTTTTTAATTCTTGTAAGGCCATTTTTCATTGCACAGACAATTCTAGGTGACCAATTCCACAAGTTTTGATACTTAATGCGTTAACTTTATGAAACTTGAAAATTACAGGCTTCTGTTTCTGTTATACAAGAAGAAATGATTTTATTTGCAATGATTTCTGTCTGGTCTCTTGAGATTAGAAGAAATTAGGACTGAAAAAGCTTGAGAACTTCAGAGATATTGCTTTGCTTTTATTTGAACAAATGTTTACTGAAATGCCAAAATACACCTCTGGTTTCTAAGTACACAATCATAATTTTGTTATAATTTCTGTGCCCATGGTCTAGTCATTAACTCAGAAAAATTAAAATGGTCTGGAAAACAACAATATAATTATTTTGGTTTCCTCAATTCCCTGGAAAATTTTGTAGTAAACAATGTGAACATATTACTGGAGCATCATCTAGGTATATCTTTCATCATGACAGATATGTAAACACTCCTATGATTTAAGAAACAATTAATTCTTAATTTTACATTGTAAGTATAATGACCATATATTTTCAGTGATGCTAATTGTCTTAGCTATGTTAAATAATAAAAATATATTATTTCATAACTTTTAGAACATTCATTGTTCACTGAGACCCTTTTAAATCCATTGTCCTAAGTAAATAAAATACTTTAGGCTGGAAGTGAGGTTTTAATTCAGTGATGTGATTTCTGAGCGTGACTAAGTACCTCAGTAACAACAGAGTACAAGGAAGGAAGGAAGGAAAGAAGGAAGGAAGGAAGGAAGGAAAGAAGGAAGGAAGGAAGGGAGGAAGGAAGGAAGGAAAAAAGAGAGAAAGAAAGAAAGAAAGAAAGAAAGAAAGAAAGAAAGAAAGAAAGAAAGAAAGGAGGGAGAATGGCAAGGACAAAAGTAAAGGATAGAAGTAAAGAATGTAAAAATAAGGAGGGAGAATAAATAAATCAATAAGAAACAATTATTATCTATGACTTCAATAGCACTAAGCAGTTAGATAGGGTTCCAGCACCAAGCATGGTTTCTCTCTTGTTGAGTGGGACTTAAATGCAACTAGAGAGCTACAGGCTCCTCACAAAGTATGTGTATCACTACTGCCCCATTAAGTTTGCCTTGCCATGCTGGTCATTGATGTCATAACTGGATAGTACTGTTGGTTGCCTACCTCTTTTGGAAGATTACATGGCCCTTCTAGTAGAATCAAATCTAACCCTCGGGGAGGAAGCATTCAGATATATTCCTCTAACTACAACTTTGCTATACCACCATAATCACTAACAAACAACACTCTAAATATTTGTCATTAAATCCACAGATAAATATAGTCTTAAAGGAAACTTGTTTTTGTAATAGAAGGAGTCCACTATAGACAATCACAACTAACATAAATACAGACTTGTGGAGCCCTTTCCCAGGGGACACAACCAAAAAACCCTTGAAAATATTACAGAAGAGTGGT
Source organism: Cricetulus griseus (assembly GCF_003668045.3). Classification (NCBI taxonomy): domain Eukaryota; kingdom Metazoa; phylum Chordata; class Mammalia; order Rodentia; family Cricetidae; genus Cricetulus; species Cricetulus griseus. Next base: position 34,748,129 of record NC_048604.1, on the reverse strand, counting down.
CCGAAAACATTACAGAAGACTGGTCAGAAAGACTGTAAAAACTAGGAGATCTGGGTGTTTGTTGAATCTGTGTCTCCTAATAATGTCAGATAGTATACCCATAAAATCTCAGCATGTCTGCTCAAAAAGGACCCAAACAAATACAACAATGGACATGCCAAAATGGGTGAGGAAAAGCCTATGAGGCCTCAGTCTGACACAAGGAACTACAAGCTATAAAGGAAAGCTGAGAGATAGCAAAATAATTTTCTCTAGGAAAGAGCCCACCAGTTTGTTATTCAATACCAAATCTTCATCCCTGAGAACATATGTTACTTGAGTAACACTGCAAAGACTGAGCAAACAATATTTATATATGTGATAACAATAAAAATTAAGCCACTTATTTGAAATAGAGCAAGGAGGGGTATATGGGGGATTGAAGGGAGAAAAGGGAAAATGTAATTATATTATAATCTCAAAAGTAAAAAAAGTAAAACAAAAACATAAAATTAACACACACACAAGGGTGGGAGTGGTGGTTCAAATGAAGAGCTCATAAATATCTGATATTATCATTGGTGAGGCTATCTAAGATTGAGTAACAGACTTCAAGAAAGTCTAAAGGACACTGAGTGCATTATTAATGGTATAGTTGATGACAAAGGATCTTACATTCAACTGTTGATCTCTGTGAACATTTTGAAAAAGTGATTAATGTCTTATGACCAATATGCCTTTCTACATGGACACATCAGAATTTAAAATTCCCATTTTTAATAAGAAACTTCCCACTGCTCAGCATCAGAAAAGGTGGGTAATTAACTGGCTAAGCTTTTAGTTTCATATGTTTTGATTATGTTGTTAATAGCATCATATTTTATTAACAAGGAATTGCCCCTTCAAAACTAAGTTTTTGAGTAAAGTATTACCAGGCACAGGAGAGACTAATTAAGTGATACATCTTTTTACTAAACTCTTTTTTGTTCATTTCTCAAAGAATACTATAGGACTGAGTTTCTAAAGACAAAAAGTGAAAGAAAAATAGATTATAAATATGGTTAACATAATAATGCTAACAAATGAAGCAAACGTTTTTCCTTGATGTTTTTCTTTTGGTTTTTTGAGACAGGATCAAACTGTGCAGCCCTGGCTGTCCTAGAAGTAGCTCTGTAGACCAGGCTGGCTTCTAACTCATAGAGATCTACCTGCCTTGGCCTGCCGAGTGCTGGGAATGAAGACATGTGCCACCACAACCCAGCTGTTTCCTTGATTTGCACTTTATTTTATTATCATTCTTGTTATATTGAGACAGTCACTGTTTTCAGTCATGCTGGCATTGAACTCCTGATCGCCCTGCCTCAGCTTCATGAACAACGGGATTAAAGGCATGTACCACAAACCTGCTTCTATTTTAAACTTTAGAATTGCTTCCAAGCAATGACCATACATTTTGTTGGTGTAGATAATTTTCTAGTATAATTTCTGTTGCTCTTATAAGATACCTGGAGAAAATACAAATTACAAGAAAAGGGGGCTTATTCAGCTGAGAATTCAAGATTATATACTATTATAGCAGGAAACTAACAGGGACAAGAGCTTTAAGCATCTGGTTACAGCCATAGTCAAGAACAGAAATGAAGGCAGCTATGCTCACCACTATACCACCAACACAACATCCTTGAGCTTGAACTGGAATTCAGTTGCAGAGAAGGAGCAAAGGGGTCCAGACCAGGCTGATGAAACCTACAGAAACAGCTGACCTGAACAAGGGAGAGCTCTTAGTGCCCAGACTGATAGCTGGGAAACCAGCATGGAACTGATCTAGACCCCATGAACATGGGTATCAGTGACAAGACCTCAGAAAACTATGGGGGCTCTTGTAGTGGATCAGTACTTATCCCTAGCATAGGAATGGACTTTGGGAGCCCATCCCACATAGAGGGATACTCCCTGAGCCTAGACACAAAGGGGTGGGCCTAGGCCCTACCCGAAAGGCTATGACAGACTCTGAACATCCCCAATGGAAGGTCTCACCCCCCCTGGGGAGCAGAAAGGGTATGGGATAGGTAGGGTGTTATTTGTGGGGCAGAGGAGGAGGTGAGGGAGAGGGAACTGGAATTGACATGTAAAAGAATCTTTCTAATTCAAATAAAAATAATTTTTAAAAAGAGCAGAACTTAGTGCAAGCCTACTCACTTGTTTGTTTGCTTACATTAAGCTTGATTTCTCTACTCTTATAAGTGTAGTACCTCCTGCCTCAAGAATGGTTCGGCCCACACTGGCCTGACATTTCACACATCAATTAACTCAATTAAGACCATCCCCTACAGATGTGCCTATATGCCACCACAGCATATACAACCTCTCACTGAAATTTTCCAGGTGATTCAATATGTCAAGTTGACAAACCTAGTCACCACAGATAATTATTCATATGATGTTTGGTACAGTGAAATAATTTAGTGCAAGGTGATTTAAAGTCACTTGTCATGATAAATCACTTCAAAGACATTGGAGACTATAAAATATGTTTAATAATCTATAAGGTATTATCATAAAATGCTCCATGTAAATTATCTTAATACAACATGTATGTGCATTTAAGGTTCATCAAATCCAGGGTTTTGAGCATAATAAACATAGCAATAAAAAAATCTCCAGTACTATTTGTGTACTTTAAAGTGTCACTACTTACTGATTCCTGGGAGCTGGCCAACATGTGGTGGTGGGCAGGCATGAAGTAGGATGGTTGGATGTGATCAATACACACAGTGGGTGCAAGTGGAATTATCACAGTTAATCCTATTAAGTTTAATATATATAGTTAACAGAAATAAACATGAAAGTAAGCAAACAATAAAATCCCTTTCAGCTTTATTGCCTTTTTTTTGCTTTAAATTTTTTAATTAATATTTTATTTAAATTAGAAACAAGATTGTTTTACATGTCAATCCCCGTTCCCTTTCTCTCCCCTCCTCCCCTGCCCACCACTAACACCCTACTTTTCCAATCTCATTTGGACTCCTCAGGGAGAGTGAGGCCTTCCCTAGGGTTCTTCAGAGTCTGTCATACCCTTTTGGATAGGCCCTCCCCCCCACAGTGTGTCTCGGCTGAGGGAGTATCCCTCTATGTGAAATGGGATCCCAAAGTCCATTCCTATACTAGGGATAAGTACTGATCTACTACAAGAGGCCCCAGAGATTTCTGAGGCCTCTTCACTGACACCCACATTTATGGTGGCTAGATCATTCCATTCTGGTTTCCCAGTGATCAGTCTGGGGACCTAGAGGTCCCTCTTGTTCAGGTCAGCTGTTTCTGTGTGTTTCACCAGCCTGGTCTTGACCCCTTTGCTCATCAGTCTTCCTCTAAGACTGTCTTCCAGTTCAGTTCATATTTTAGCTGTGGGTATCTGTTCTAATTCCATCAGCTGCTGGATGAAGGCTCTAGGATTGTATGTAAGTTAGTCGTTAATCTCGTTATCAGAGGAGGGCATTTAAGGTAGCCTCTCCACTGTTGCTTAGATGGTTAGTTGGTATCATTCTTGTAGATCTCTGGACATTTCCCTAGTGCCTGATTTTGCTTTAAACCTATACTGGCTCACTTTAGATGGTGTCTCTTATTTTGCTCTCTCTAGTCTTTCCCCCTACACAACCTTCCTGCTCCCTTATGTCCTCCTCACTCCTCCTCTTCTCCCCTTCTCATTCTCCTAGCTCCCTATTTCCTTAGGAGATCTTGCCCCTTTCCCCTTCTTCAGAGGACCATGTATCTCTTTAAAAGTCCCCCTTGTTGCCTAGCTTCTCTGGTGGTGTGGATTATAGGCTGGTAATCCTTTGCTCTATGTGTAAATCCATATATGAGTAAGTGTATACCGTGTTTGTCTTTTTGTGACTGGGTTACCTGGCTCAGAATGGTTTCTTCTAGTTCCATCCATTTGCCTCCAAATTTCAAGATTCCATTGTTTTTTTCCTGCTGAATCATACTCCATTGTGTAAATGTACAACATTTTCTATATCCATTCTTCAGTTGAGTGGCATCTAGGTTGCTTCCAGGTTCTGGCTATAACAAATAATGCTACTACGAACATAGTTGAATAGATGTCTTTGTTGTGTGAATGTACTTCTTTTGGGTATATGCCTAAGAGTGGGATTGCTGGATCTTGTGGTAGACTGATTACCATTTTCCTGAGGAATCACCCTATTGATTTCCAAAGTGGCCATACGAGTTTGCGCTTCCACCAGCAGTGGTGTTCCCCTTTCTCCACATCCTCTCCAGCATGACATTTCATTGGTGTTTTTGATTTTAGCCATTCTAACTGGAGTAAGATGGTATCTCAGAGTTGTTTTGATTTGCATTTCCCTAATGGCTAAGGATGTTGAGCACGTTCTTATGTGTATTTCAGCCATTTTTATTCCTCTTTTGAGAATTCTTTATTTAGTTCTGTACCCCACTTTTTAATTGGATTATTAGGTGTTTTGTAAACTAGCTTCTTGAGTTCTTTGTAAATTTTGGAGATCAGTCCTCTGTCTGATGTGGGGTTGGTGAGTATCTTTTCCCATTCTGTGGGCTGCCGTTTTGTCTTGTTGAATGTGTCTTTTGTCTTACAGAAGCTTCTCAGTTTCAGGAGGTCCCATTTATTAATTGTTGATCTCAGTGTCTGTGTAACAGGTGTAATTTTCAGGAAGTGTTCTCCTGTACCAATTCATTCAATGGTACTTCCCAATTTCTCTTCTAAGAGGTTCAGTGTGAGTGAATTTATGTTGAGGTCTTTGATCCATTTGGACTTAAGTTTTGTGCATGGTGATAAACATGGATCCAACTTCAGTCTTCTACATGTCATCATCCAGTTATGCCAGCACCATTTGTTGAAGATGCTTTATTTTTTTCCATTGTACAGCTTTAGCTTCTTTGTCAAAATTCAGATGTTTGTAGGTTTGTGGGTTAGTATTCGATTCCATTGGTCTACCTGTCTATTTTTGTTCCAGTACCAAGCTATTTTCAGGAATATAGCTCTGTAATAGAGCTTGAAGTCAGGGATGGTGATGCTTCCAGAAGTTCCTTTATTGTACAGGGTTGTTATGATTCTCACCTTTTTTATAGTATGTAACAAGTTATTCAGCCTCTGAAAGAGGTTAGGTTACAGAAAGCATGGGGCATTTTAGCTTCTATTCCTTGGAAATGTTCAGGGTTTAATTTAGAGTACTTTTACACGTTGACATTTCTTTTGTGTACTGACCATAATTTATTAACATGGTCTTACATCAGTGTTCTTGAATAAAATAAACAATAGGAACCAATTACCTTTTCTTTGCTTGGAAACTTGTCCCTAAAGAAAAACAATGCATTTGTTTGTAGTTTTAACAGTCAAATGAGGCATTATCTTTGAAAGATATGTTTTAGTTATTTGAAAATAAATCTTTCGTATTATTACTCTTCCAATGATTCTGCAGTGGTTAATTTCATGTATCAATTTGTCTAGTATCCAGTAGCATTATATAAACCTAATCAAGGTGTTTTAAGCAAAGTATTTTATAGTATACTGATTCTAAAAAAGGGAAGTTATCTTCAATAATGATATTTGGTTTCATTACATCAATGAAAATGTTTTAAGGAAAAAAATCAAGATTCCCAGAGGAAAAAGAAATGTTTCTCTCTAATTACTCTACCATCTCATACAGGAGAATGTCCAACCATCCAAAATGTCCATTTTCCATTGACTTTTTGACTGAAGTGACCTTAGGCACTATGGGGAAACCTACTAATACCACTTAGCTAAATTGTCATAGCACCAAGACATCACCTTCTAAATGTTTAGGTTTATGTTAAAGATAAAAGCTATTCTCAGCCTTTATCAGTGAAGCCTCTCTTTATATCGAATGAAGGACAATGCAGAGACCCATGGCTACCCAAGTTGCTGACTTAAAATTAAGTACTTAAAATATGGTGAAATTGAGGGCTTAGCCCTAAATAATACATTTAGACATGCCCCTTTAAGGCCAGGGAACATTGTGCAAAAAGGAGGCAGAAAGACTGTAAGAAGCAAAAGATGGAGAAGTCTATGAAATCATGTCGTCTAAACATGATATGGTCATAACTATCAGGTACTCACAGCAGCTGTACATATTTACACTGGCACTCAATAGTCAGCTATAGATGGGGAAGACATCACAGAGCCTATGCTTTATGGCTGAACTATTTGTAACTAGCAATTTCTAAGATAGGGTGATGTATATTATCTATTTGTATGCCCATGGATGGGGCCATCACAGTCTGATGTATAGTTCTAAAAACATGGTAAAACACATGGCCCTACTTGAACTCTAGAGGATACAAAACAAAAAGTCATGAATGTGGGGATATGTGTATGGAAGAAGAGGGGTTGGAAGGGATTGGAAGGAAATAAGACAGGTTGGAGGAAACAGTAATCAGAAGTTTTTTTGTTTGTTTTTGTAATATAGGAAAGATGAGGCAGACAGAGAAATCAAAGAATTTGAGTCTTGGAAAGAACTAATCCTATCACTGAGCATCATAGTAGGACAATTTTTCAAGCTAAGACTCAAATGAGTTTTAAAGAAGGTTCCAGGACAAAATTCATTGTTAGAGTACTTACCTAGCACGTTCAAGGCCCTAATTCACATGCCCAGCACTGTAATAATGGTGGCCTTGTCCTATATTTAGAAGGCATGGAACACTATCAACAGAGATGATCATGAAAAACACTTTCACCTTAGAATCTTTAGTATGGAAAAATAGCTCATACTGTCCTTGATCTTGACGTTATTAAACATCTAGGCTTTTTAGCTGCAGAATTGTGAATTAAGAAGCAATTCATATTGTTTTAAGCCCTGGAGAAGTAGTTGCTTGGTGGCTATCAACAGACTGCTAACAATTATTTTCCTTATTTAAATTTCTGTTTGATACAATATATTATTGTTCATTTTAAGAGTTGTAACAGGTAGAATTTTCTTTAAAACATAGTCTTTGGACATAATAGCTGAAGAAATGTTTTGTGAAATACAATCAGCATGCATGCTGTTTAATAAGAAAATAAGTATCTAAAATGCCTCTGCATGTATTCTTTCCTTTCCAAATCTCAAACTTGATGAGTTTTTTTTTTTTAAATATTTTCTAGCATAAGAAAAAAGAACTAGTGTTGATTTAAAAATTTTCTGTTGATATCATGGACTTAGAAAATAAACTATATCATTTGAAATATTGTCCAGTTATACATAGGGCCAGATACTCACTGCTCTCACTTTATTTCAGAAAAATTCCATTTTCAAACTATAAGATGTAGCTCTTGTATGTTTTAACATATATCTCTTGACTTGCATTTGTTCTACCAATTAATTTACTAGGAATTTGACTAGTGAGAGATGTAACCTCAAAGGAGAATTGTACTGGACAGAAATTGATTGTACTTTTTCTTCCTGTGATTTGGTATAGAAAAATAAACTTCCCAAAAGATCCTTAGTGAGACGGCATGAAGACTGCTTACAGTTACTCTAAACACACCGAAAAAGAAATAGGTAAACAAAACAAAGCAAAACAAAAACCCATGGGTCTATGAATATCTTTTGGGGGCAGGGAATTTCCCCTATTGCCATTTCTATAAAACTATCTTTACTAACTATAATTTCAGATTCTAATGAATCTTCACTTTATCTATTCCTTCTTGTGACATTATTATGCAGTGCTGTGTCTCTTTATTGGAAATTCTCTTTTATTACCTGTCACAGCTGCCACATAGATCACATAGCCTAATTCCCAACTCGAATAATCAGGAGCTTTATTTTAGAGTTGTGATTATCTGAATCACCTCTGGTAGCTATTACAGATGCTTGGATCTAAATACACAGGCATGTCCATTTTGTTTTCATCCAATTAAGAGTGCTCATTTTTGTTTTGCTAAGTTTCTGTCAGTTGCATAAACATTGTTGTATGCAGTGGATTATATTATACAGGAGAAATATTGCTTATTTTGCCTGTGAATGAATTTCATGACAGACTCAATTTTGTTGTTTCTGTAATTGCCCTGGATGATTTTTAGCAACATCTGCCTTCGAAACTGCAATCCACAGAACATATTTCGATGATGAAATTTGGCTAGGGCACATGATATCAGTGAGCTTGATTAATTTCTAGTGCTTTAGTAAAATACCTTTGTGCAATCTGGGCTATTTGTATATTTATAGAGGCTTGAGTGACCTGGAAAAATACCAGAATCACTATTAGTTGACCCTGTGATTTTACAGTATTCCCCTTTCCTCTCTGTGTTTGATTTCTCATCTGGAATAAAGGTAGGAAAATGTCTCATGTATTCATTTATTTTAAACTATAATGCATTTTCCTTGGCAATATAAAAGTGTCTCATCTAATCTCTTGCCCCGAAAAAGAGAGTGCTGAGAAAATTTGAATCATGAAATATTCAGTAACTTTACCTTTGTCTCTCAGTATCACAATGATAGCAAGAACATTAGAGATTCTAAGAGGAAAAAAAATGGCTGTCATCATAAAACAAGCTGACAAAATTCCATGATTGCAAGTATCAAGGAAAACTTCCTGTAGGAAACAGACTCCTTCCTTGAGAATTCAAAAAATACTCATACACAGTTGAAGACCATTAAGTAAATGAATAAATGAAACTTTATGCACAGCATAGCACTGATACTGAAATTTTAAGAAATTCAGTAAGGCATTTAATAAAATTACTAGAAATGGGTCACAAAAACGGGGAGAGGATATGGTTTGCTTTCCATTAACTTCATGTTGTAGATAAATAAGAATGCTAGAACTGGTACTTAATAAATCTACTACTCTTCTACATAATTATGGAATCCAGAAATGAATACCTCAGTTTGCAACATCAAGGAAATCCACAATTTGTTGAAAGGTGTTTCGTTCTGAAAACTACCAAAACGCTGTGATAAATGATAAATAATGTTGTACATGATGAGTTAGCAAAGAAAATAAAATCACTCTAACCAATTGAAGACCCTCGCAAATTAATATTCATTTCTTCCTACAGTTCTATTGTTTACCCTGATATGTGATTACATACATTTATTAGCTTCCGTTGTTTAACATTGTTTCTCTTTGAGTTGATAGGGGAACCTTACATAGATGTGAAACTTGTAAGATTTCATTTACAGAAGTGGAGTGTCACAATAGGTTTTGGTTTTTATATTTTATTTTTTTTTTTTAAAAAATTGTCAATTTTCTTTATTATGGAACAGTAAAAGATATTTTTCCTTTTTTATTTAGAAAAATCATTTTACATATCAATTCTCACATTCCCCCCCCTCCTATCCTCCCATGCTCCCTACCAACCCCACAACCCAAACTCATACCTGCTCCCCAAGGATGGTGAGGCCTTCCATGGGGGACATCAAAGTCTGACACATCATTTGGGGGAGGGCCTAGGCCCTCCTCTGTGTATCTGGGCTGAAATAGTATCCCTCCATAGGGAATTGGCTCCCAGAGTCCATTTGTGCACTAGGGATAAATACGGGTTCCACTGTTAGAGGTCCCATAGCCTGCCCAGGCCTCCTAACTGGCATCCACATTCAGAGAGTTTGGTTCAGTCCAATGCTGGTACCCCAGGTTTACAATTGGGGTCCCTGTGCTCTCATTAGGTCAGGCCAGTTGGTTCTGTAGGTTTCTCTACAAGGTCTTGACTCCTTTGCTCATCCATCCTCCCTCTCTACAACTGAATTCCAGGAGTATGGCTCAGTGCTTAGCAATGGATGCCTGCTTCTCCTACCATCAGGTGCTGGATGAAGACTGTTCAAGGGGCCTGTTTTGATCATATGTTGGTTCCCCAGATGTCAGACTGGGGTCCATGAGTTCACGCTTTCTCGGGTCAGCTGTTTCTGCAGGTTTTCCCAGCATGGTCTTGACCCCTTTGTTGGTCACTCCTCCCTCTCTGCTACTGGGTTCCTGGAGTTGGGCTCAGTGATTAGCTGTGGATATCTGCTTCTGCTTTCATCAACTACTGGATGAAGGCTCTAGGATGGCAATTAGGGTATTAATCATTATCATTATAGGGGAAGGGCATTTAAGGTAGCCTCTCCGCTATTGCTTAGATTCCTAGTTGGGGTCATCCTTTTGGATCTCTGCATAATTCCCTAGTGCCAGATTTCTCTTTAAACCTATAGTGGCTCCCTCTATTGATGTCTCTTTTCTTCTTCTCTATTCCTTTCTCCACTCAGTCTTTCTGATCTCTCATGTTCTCCTCTACCCTCCTCTTCTCCCCTCTTCTTTCTCCTACCTCCCCCTCCCCCATGCTCTCAATTTGTTCAGGGGCTCTTGTCTTTTCTGCTTCACTGGGGAATCCTGTATGTCTCTCTTACTGTCTTCCTTGCTTCATTGCTTCTCTGGAGGTGTGGCTAGTAGGCTGGTAATCCTTTGCTCTATGTCTAATACCTGCTTATGAGTCAGTACATACCATATTTGTCTTTCTGTATCTGGGTTACCACACTTGGGATGGTTTCTTCCAGTTCCATCCATTTGCCTGCAAATTTCAAGATTCCATTGTTTTTTTTCCCACTGAGTAGTACTCCATTGTGTAAATGTACCATTTTTTCTCTATCCATTCATTGGATGAGGGGCAGCTAGGTTGCTTCCAGGTTCTGGCTATTACAAATAATGCTGCTATGAACATAGTTGAACAGATGTCTTTATTGTATGAACTGAATTCTTTGAGTACATGCCTAAGAGGGGAATTGCTGGATCTTAAGTTAGACTGGTTCTCATTTTCCTGAGAAACTGCCATATTCATTTCCAAAGTTCCTGTACAAGTTTGCACTCCCACCAGCAATGGAGAAATGTTCCCCTTTCTCCACATTCTCTCCAGCATAAACTGTTGTTGGTGTTTTTTTTTTTTTATTTTAGCCATTCTGGCCAGTGTAAGATGGTATCTCAGAGTTGTTTTCATTTGCATTTCTCTGATGGCTAAGGATGCTGAGCACTTTGTTAAGTGCCTTTCAGCCATTTTAGATTAATCTATTGAGAATTTCCTATTTATTTCTGTACCCCACTATTTAATTGAATTATTTGGTGTTTTGCTGACTAGCTTCTTGAGTTCATTGTATATTTTGGTGATCAGCCCTCTGTCAGATGTGGGTTTGGTGAATAAATTTTCAAATTCTGTGAGATGCCATTTTTTGTCTTGCTGACTGAGTCCTTTGCCTTACAGAAGCTTCTCAGTTTCAGGAGGTCCCTTTCATTGTCGATCTCAGTGTCTATGCTACCAATTGGTTCAAGGGTACCTCCCACTTTCTCTTCTAAGAGGTTCAGTGTGGCTAGATTTATGTTGAGGTCTTTGATCCATTTGGACTTAAGATTTTGCATGGCAATAGATATGGATCAATCTGCAACCTTCTACATGCCTACATACAGTTATGCTAGCACCATTTGGTGAAAATGCTTTTTTCCCCATTGTATAGTTTTAGCATCTTTGTCAAAGATCAGTTGTTCATAGGTGTGTGGGTTAATATAAGGGACTTCAATTTGATTCCATTGGTCTATCAGTCTGTTTTTATGCCAATAGCAAGCTGTTTTCATTACTATAGCTCTATAGTCTGGCTTGGAGTCAGGGATGGTGATGCCTCCTGAGTTCCTTTATTGTACAGGATTGTTTTGGGGTATCTTGGGTCTTTTGTTTTTCCATATAAAGTTGAGTATTGTCATTTCAAGGTCTTTGAAGAATTGTGCTGGGATTTTGATGGATTACATTGATTCTATAGATCACTTTTGGCAAGATTGCCATTTTTCTATGTTGATCCTACCTATCCAAGAGGATGGGAGATCTTTCCATTTCCATTTCTGGTATCTTCTTTAGTTTCTTTCTTTAAAAACCCAAAGTTCTTGTTTTATAGGAATTTCCCTTGTTTGGTTAGCATTATCCCAAGATATTTTATACAGTTTGTGGCTGTTTTAAAGGGTGATGTTTCTCTGGTTTGTTTCTCAGCCCATTTATTGTCTGTATATAGTAGGGCTACTGAGATTTTTAGTTAATTTTGTATCATGCCACATTGCTGAAGCTGTTTATCAGCTGTAGGAGTTCTCTGATAACTTTCATATCATCTGTAAATTGTGACAGTTTGACTTCTTACTTTCCAATTTTTCCCCTTGGTCTCTTTTTGTTGTCTTATTTCTCTAGCAAGTACTTCAAGTACAATATTGAAGAGATTTGGAAAGAGTGGACAACCTTGTCTTGTTCCTGATTTTAGAAGAATCACATTGACTTTCTCTCAATTTAGTTTAATTCTGCCTGTTGGGTCGCTGTATATTTCCTTTATTATGTTTAAGGATGTTCCTGTTATCCCTGATCTCTCCAAGACCATTTTCATGAAGGGTTGCTGAATTTTGTCAAAGGTTTTTTCAGCATATAGTGAGATGACCATGCAAATTTTCCTTTTCTGGTTTTGTTTTTTTTAAGTAGAATTTCATAATGCATTCCAGACTAATTTCTTATACAGAGTGAGTGGTCACTGAATGGTGAGGGGCACAATTCAGATTCAAGTGCAGAATGACACCTTTCACCTGCTTCTGTCTTGTCCCATCTCACACCTGAGGCAGGCCCAAGGGGAAGGGGGGAAAGGAATTAGAATAAGAGGTGGGGAAGAGGATAGGAGGAAGGGAAATGTCATGCCAGGGGTTGAGGTCTAGCAAGCAGGCAGACACTCAGACAGACATAGAGACAGAGATATCCTACTGTTTTAAACCTTAAGTCACTAGAATTAATGCCATGACAATAAACACAGCTCACATTAGATTTATGAGTAGAATAATTAAAGCATTTTGTTGGAGATGAGCTTCTAGTCACTGGCAGCCTCTAATATGCTTTCTTCCCACATATTACACTGCTGATCTTGGCCTTTATTGCATGAACATAAATTCCATGAAGGTAGGACACATATATCTTGTTGATTCATCTGTCATCTACTAGGATTATACCTTGGGCTACATGGCTTCCAAATAAACATTTCTGGAACTTAAAAATAAGTTACAAATTAATGAATCAAAAATATCTATTTTAGTTATGACAATTTGTTTTGCTTGTCCTTTAACATTTAAGAAATGTATATTCTGTTTACTCTGAACCCCAATCTCCTACCTCTTATCTTTTTCCATTGTCATCCCTCTTCCTACAAATCCCTTTACTACATTCATGTCTTTTTATTTTGTTTTGTGACCCACTAAATTTAACCATTATCATCTCTGTAGCCACAAGTTTAGACATATCTATTGGAACCTGGAGGGCTTACCATTGTACACATAACTAAAGACAGTAACTAGCTTTCCTCTAGAATCCACCAGAAGCCACCTGTTGAGCAGACAGGCATATTTACAATCTGTTTGATAGATGAGACACTAATAAATATTAACAATTTGAAGACAGAATATGATCTTTTCCTTTAGCCAAAGGATAAAATATGTACACAAATTATTGCTATGAATATTAGTCTGCAAAACAGATGCCAAACCTTAGGAGAATGACCACTTATTTTCAGATTAAGTACTCTGGTGAAGATGTAATACTAAGTATGGCAGTAAGCTCATTTTAAATAATTGTGTTGTAATTTATTTGGCTTTAAACCAAATTTGTTACTAAGGTCTGTTTGTTACATATAAAACCATGGTTCTATTCTGTCATTTCTGTTTTAGACTGTCTTTCTCTTCTTTTGATTAACAAACAATGTAGGGAGGAAGGTTTATTTTAGTCTACAACTCCAAGGTACATAGTATCATTGCAGGGAAGCCACGGTCTGGACTTGAAGCACCTAGTCATATCCACAGTCAAGAGCAAAGAGAATAAATGCTTGCATGCTCATCTGGTTCCTTATCAGTCACTTCGGGATCCAGGCTATGAAATGGTGAAGGCGAAGAGTTGGACAGGAAAAGGAAGGGGCAGGAGTAATATATGAAAATACCAAAACAATAACTTATTAAATAGAAAAAATTCTATTTCAAACAAAAAAGATAAAATGGAGATTATTTTTGGTAGGAATTTTATCTTATTTTACAAACACTCATTAAGGCCTAGAACAAGATGGTACACATCCATATTCTGTGTCTTCCCACCTCAATTATCCAATGAAGAAAATTCCTCCCAGTAATACTCACAGGACACATCAATGAATAATTTCTCATTGAGACTCCCTTCCCAGGTTATTCTACATTGTTTCAAATTGACAATCAAGACAACCAATCATTGTCTTTGTGAAGAGTCATGACAGAGATTTATTCCCATGTGAAGGCAACAGGAATAGATTGAAGAAATTATGCTATTTGTGCATATGGTATTGTAACTTATTTTACTTCCAGTGGTGTAAATGAAATCTAGAACTTCATATATGCTGTGCAAATATTCTACCAAAACTCCCCCTGCTATTCATGCATATTTCTAACCTTGTAACTCCAAGGAATTCTCATTATAATGTTTAAATTACTTTATAGTCAAAAGTATTTTTCATAGTGGTACATCATTTTTCCCTATTTGCAGAAGGCTTATAATCCTTTCTTGTTGTTTATTTTTATATAGTATTGATTTTTTACTAAATATGAAGTTTTCATCTTTGGGAGTAGATTATAATCAAATATGATAATTGAATCTGGAAAAAAGAGTAGCTGCACTGTTTAGTGAAAACTATATCCAGTATGAATTCAATGTCATCAGTAAAACACATTTCTAGAAACAGGAGTAAATATATGTTGTAGTATTGAACTGCATATAAATACACAGTTTTGGGATAAAATTCTTCAGAAACAATGCAGAAATGTGAAAGCCACAAGATTGGCTATGAAATATTTTCCAATCTAAATTGTGTCATACTTTGAAAACCGTCAATACCTAGACCAAACTTGCTTTAAATTAACCCGTTTTTTAGTACATTCAGGTTGCCATAACAAAATTCCTGAGATCAAGCACATGATGGACAATAGAAATTTAATACTCATACTTCTGGAGTCTAGGGTATATAAAAATCCATTATCTGGTTCCCTCGACATCTGCTTTAAGGATAACATATTATTGTTGCATCATCATATTTCAGGAAAAGGCAACACTATGGCCTCACAGCTCAGAAGGGGTTGGGGAGCTCACTTGTAAGCCCACTAATCTGAACTTAATGTGTCAGGGCTTGTTGACTCTCCATGGGAGTCCTTACCTTTTTTGAGGAGTGGATAGGGGTGAGTTGTGGGGAAATGAGAGGAGCAAAAGCAGGGGAGGGGGGAACTGTGGTTAGTATGTAAAATGAATAAAAAATTTAAAATAAAAAGATAAGGGCACTAATCCTTTTTATGATGGAGTTTTATGATTTAATCACTTCCCCAAGGCCTACATTATCATATTATCACATTAAATATTAAGTCCCAGCATATAAATGCTGAGGTAAAACAGACATTCAGACCTCAGTGCCATATTAGGGTCTGAGATAATGGGTCATTTGATGATTTGTTTAATGGATACAAGTGATAGTAAATGTCTGAGTAAAAGAGCATTAAACAAACACTTAGACACAATCACAACTGGAATATGCTGAGAGATTGGGATGCATATCTATGGGGTTTAGACATCTATGTGTGAAGAATATTTAACAGGAAGCGAGGAATTGATTAAAAATAGTTATAGTAATGTATAGCATCCAATAACAAAATTGGCAAGCACAGGGCCAGGAAAAGACAAGATATCTGGGGTAATAGGAATAGAAGTAGGATTTTCACTTGAAAAGGGAGTATTCTACACATAGCCCCTTTCCTACACCCCAACCTTATGCCTCCTCCTCCCACTCTTCCTCTTCTTTTTTTTTTTCTTTTTGGTAAAACATCAAGTTCAGTTTACACTGTACAACTACTCTTAAATATGTGGCCTTCAGTGGATGCTGTCTACAACTCAAGGGACACAAACTTAAAGAAAACTGACAATACTTCCAGCAGCTATCAACCGAAAATTGCTATTTCACTAGGGGTAGGACTTTGTGCTCACCTACATCTGCATGCTGAAGTTGTATCTGGCCTGAGACTGCATAGCCTGATGCATAGAGTTTTTAAAGACAAAATAATAAGGATTGTATAAGCTATTCTGAAACAATTATCCTTGACAACAATTATTTATAACAAGTATTACATAAATCTGAGGTCAAACGGACAGTTACTAGGAACATGCGTTTGTTGAAATGCACTTTGTATAAGGTGATAACAAACATACACTTCTGACAATCTTTAATGATAGTTATCAAACAATCACTTGTGTGTATGTGTAAGTATGTATGTATACATATTGATTGTTCATAAAATTCCAGTATACTTGCTTAGGTTGTTATTATTGTAGTGGTTGTTGCTGTTATGGGGACTGATATAAGTAATTCTAGTTTTACTGTGACTTTTTTAGTTTCCATACAATATATTTTGATCATGTTTTCCCCTCCCCAATTCTTCCAAGATCCTTCCTACCTCACTACCCATCCAACCTTGCATTCTCATTCTCTCACTTAAAAAAGGAAACAAAATTGAAAACAAGAAAGCAAAAAACATAGAGGGATAATCTCTCAGCCTAGGCACACGGGGGGGGGGTCTAGGCCCTGCTCCAAATGATGTGACAGACTTCAGAGATTCCCCCATGGAAGGCCTCACCCTCCCTGGGGCGCAGATAGGGGTTGGGATAGGCGGTGGGGGGGGGGGGCTAGAGCAGGAGAGGAGGGAGAGGGAACTGAGATTGACATGTAAAAGAAGCTTGTTTTATAAAAATATATTTTTAAAAACCTAAAATATAAATGAGAAAATGAAAGCAAAAAACAAAAATCCCCATAAAATGAAAATCAGACCAATAAAATAAATATGCAAAACAAAGCAAAGAGTTCACAAAAATGCCATTAGGTTAATTTCATTTTGCCAAATGACTCAGGCATGGGGCCTTCCCTGAACTGTGGGTGACAAATTCAAAGACCCTCCATTGGAGGAAATCAATTATCCCTTGTCAGTAGATCTCAATTGAAGACAACTTTTTGGTTATGCATGAAACCCATGTCTACTTTTCTCTCTTAGTGCTTGGTCCCCATCTGGATGAATCTTGTGCAGGCCCTGTGCATACTTTCTCAATCTGTGAGTTCATATGTGCGTCAGTCCTGTTGGGTCTGTAAGACACTGTTTCCTTGCAGGCATCCACAAACTCTGGCTCTTAAAATCATTCAGCCTCCTTGTTTACTTGGATCACTGAGCCTTGAGGGAAGAGTTTGATGATTTAGGACTGAATGCTCCAAAGTCTCTCACTCTGCATAGTGTTCACTTTTGGGTCACTGTGTTAGTTCCCATATGATGCAAGAAGAAACTTCTCTGATGGTAGCTATGTGAGGCCCTGGTCTATGGATATAGCAGTGTCTCCTTAAGTATCATTTTATTGTTATGTTCCTTTAACAGAATTATGGCATCATGTTTTCTCCTAGATCCATGACATGACAGTTTATTAATTTCAGGTATGGCTCCTATCTCATTGAGTGGGCCTTAAGTCTAATCAAGGAATAGTTGGTTATAGCAATTATGTCATCAAACTTGGAAAAATTGAGATAGTGCTTAATTAGAAGCTTCACCCCCCTTTTTCACTAGTGTTCATGATACCAGAATGTTCTCTACATGTCCTGGAGGAAGGCAACACCCAGAAAGCAACCTAGGAGCTATAATAGGGACCTTCTTGACACTTTCACATATCTTCCACACTCTCTAATTGGACTCCCTGCCTCTAAACTCTGTCTCTTTCTCAGCACCCCTGCTCACTACCACTGGGTTTATCATCTCAAACTACCATTTATTTCTCCCATTTCCTAGTCCAAAGGATAAAGAGAATGCATGGTTTTTTCCCCCACAGTAGTTAGCTAGGCAGTGGGGTTTTCAAAAGTGAGCAGGATTAGATAAATTCACCAGGGTAGACCACCATATGATTGAACTGTAGTGATTATATGAAGAGTTTGTGGAGACCATATACACATATACATGTGTAAGCTCCTCATTATACAATTCTCTGGGCCACCTCAGAAGTCTAATAAGAAGACCATCATTGTATGAGGCCCTATAAACTTCTTTACTTCACAAACCACCCTGCATATTTACAAATAGAAAAACAGACTCACAAAATTTTGTGAAAACCAATGTTCATAGCTTTATCCACACCATGACTCCCTCCTGCTTAGACTACTGTAATAAGCTCTTAAGGACAAAGTCTTTTTCCTAATACAACTCTAGTGACATGAAATGTTTGGGTTTTCTTCGTCAGTCAATGTTTTTACAGCTCTGGACACCAAGTAGGTATTTTCCAATCAGTTATGACACTACTTAGAATCAGGCAAAATCTGCCCTCTCACTTCAGGAACCAAAGGCAATTAGTGGTTTCAAGATTATGTATTTCTGTCCAATTCAAGTACAATCACTGGATCTTAAGACCCTTATCTTTTGCTCAATAATTCGCTATTAAACAGAAACTCTTAACCTTCCTAATGCTCTGATCCTTTGATACAAGTCCTCACATTGTGCTGACCCCTCAACCATAAAATCATTTCCATTGCTACATTGTACTTGTAATTTTGTACTGTTACGAACTGTAATGTAAATATTTTTGGAGATAGAGGTTTGATAAAGGTTCACATATTGAGAATTACTGCTATAAGAGGTCTCATATGTATATAATGCATGTACTTCACTGGGACATTTTGTCAAAATGTACAGCCCAGGATTTGTAAAAAGTAGTGAGTTGGCTATGGCATAGTACAGGGCAAAAGGTACAGAAATCCTATGTTCTGTCCATGGATGCTGCCCTTACTAGCATCTTCATGTGTTTACCAAACCAGAAATTGTGTGGACCTCACAGCTTTGGATTTTTAGAGATTTGATGACACAAGTATAATTGATGTCTTCATTGACCATTGGATATTGGTTCAGTTTCTAAACCCTGTGCCTTCACTAAAAGCTTGAAGATAACTGATTAAGTCTAACAACAGACATTCTTATCATTCAAGATATTTGAAGGGTTGGAAGAACACTGTTAGGAACATGTATTAAGACTTAATATACATATATGTGTACAAAATCTTTAATGTTTCTACACTTAATGCAGCAGTGATATACCTGCCTCTCTCCACTTAACAAACAGAATTATTGAGAAGAACAGTTTTGTAAAGTCTTTGTGCCTCATCTAGACACATAACTACAATAGTGATGTCCAAGATTTACTTGGAGCAAATATTTTATGGAAGTGAAGATTTCTACAACCTGTATCCATTGTTAGATTGGCACCCTGGGGCTGGTAACTGAGTGTGGCCATTTCAGAGACTAAATGAGCTTCAGCTGTTACATTGGCCCTATAAACACATTTTTCTTCATAATA
The DNA here is from genome assembly GCF_003668045.3 of Cricetulus griseus. Classification (NCBI taxonomy): domain Eukaryota; kingdom Metazoa; phylum Chordata; class Mammalia; order Rodentia; family Cricetidae; genus Cricetulus; species Cricetulus griseus. The sequence continues at coordinate 34,728,772 of NC_048604.1, read as the reverse complement.
CTCTGCTCACAGACCATCACATGTGATATAATGGCAGAGCAGCTGCACATCCAGGGTTGCTTCAGTTGCTTAGCCAATACCATCTGTTTTTAAGACTGCCCTCAGGGATGATTCACAAAACGCACATCTCTGTGACTTCATGAATTGGACTTAAAACCTGCTGAAAGTGTTGTAGCTACAGCCACCTGTGTTGTGGTAAAGAGACTCCTGAGTTCTGAGAAGTTAGTAGACAAGCATACTCTCCTAGATTAATACATATTTCTATATCTGAACACCATGTTTATGAAAATGGTAAAGTGATCTTGAATATGGAACATACAAATTTCAGCTAATTATAACAATGAGGTCATCTGCCAGTGAGACAAAGAATCATTTGTACCATCTGAAAAATGACAGACAAGGATCTCTAGACCATCTTTCTGGAAAGGATTATCAACATGAGAAAGAGTATTGTGTCACCCTTCACTATTGGGATCCTAAACAAAGGCAATGTAGGAGGCCACTTCCAGTACATAGTAGTGCTATCAGATTGATGCTGGGCAAAGAAAAACTTGGCTACTTACTGAAGTGGATACACATACATCTCCAAGAGGTATGTTCTACAAAGTAGTCTCCATCTGAAGAAAGCAAAAGAATATTTTTCCCTCATCAGCTTCTACTTCCTCTGTTTCATCTATGAATACAAGAGAACCTTTCCTGCATGCAGTTTTGTGCCATAAGAGTATGCTGATCTTATACCTTCTCACATTTCAATTTCACTATTTAGGGCTGTTAATCGAAAATGTGGAAAAGAAGCATGAAGAAACACTTTTCTAGGGGCTGAAGAGATGACTCAGTAGGTACAAGTACTCAATATGCAACAGTATAGACCTGAGTTTGAGTCCCTAGTACCCATATGAAAAATCAGGCATGGGTGTGCAAGCCTATTACCCCACAGCTGGCAGAGACAGACAGATCTTGAAAATTGTCTGCCCAGCTATCCAAGCTGAAAGAGCAAGCTTACTGTTCACTTTGAAACCATATCTCAAGGCAATAAGGTGGCAAATGATAGTGAAGACACCAAACATCAACCTTTTACCTTTGTGAGCGCGTGCACACACACACACATACACACACACACACACACACACACACACACACACACACACACACACACACACAATTCTGACTATTCCAGGCACAGTATACAGACTCTATCTTGTCTCCTTCCTGGACCACAGACATCTTGGCATTTGCTGACATTAGGCCAAGCCTGTAGCAATCTAGGTTTGTGAGAGTTATAGCCTAATAGTAGAGAGCTTAGGTCAAGGAGGAAGGTAATGATAAAATGTTTGGAATAAACTTACATTTCCTTTCTTGGAGGAACAAACTGGCTGGCAGTCATCTAATATCTCACATGGAATTGCTATTGTCATTGCTTTGTCTTTTTATCGCATGTCCATTAATAGTAATAACAGTTACAAAACAGTTATTGTTATCACAGAATTGATTGGCAGACAAACAATGGGAGCTCTCATTTTAATTTTTGTAGCACAGGAGTCACCTTCACCATGTGTCTGAAAACCCAAGTTGCACATATTTCAGAAAAGTAGTAGAGACTTAAGGAGAAGATATGAGGCATAATGTATTGCCAACAATGTATTACAGAGTTGTGGGTCATTGTGAAAAATGCCTCATAGATTCAGAGGTTCTAGTCCATGGTCACTTGACCCCAGAATTCTGTACAGCAAAGAAGCAGGGCAGAGTGGCAAGAAGTAGAACTGCTCATCTCATGTCCTCTGTGAATCAGAGAAATAAGAGGACCCATAGTCTCAATGTCTACTTTAAGAGCCCACACCCAATGACCTGCCTTCCTTCCAATGACTCTTAAGGTTGCTATCTGCTTCCCATAGCCCCATCAGTTGAGGACCAGGGCTTTCATATGTCAACTTGTCAGAGTCAAGTCAGAACAAACAGAAGCAGAGTCTGATTACAAAGCTCAAGTTTTGAACTACTGTGCCTTCTTTATTTTTGATCTATAGGCTGGATTTCAATAATGTGGAAAACAACAGTACTATGAGGATAGAGTAAATGACTACTTAGTGTGTATCTCTGTCATAAGCATTTTTGTGTACTCCCCACAATCATTTGCATGTATTTCAACTGTATTTATGCATGAGGAAAATGAAACTAAAGATGAAGTCACTTCCACAGTATTAGTTTGCAAGCAGATCCAAATTAACCTGTCTGTGAAAATACAATTCATGTCTTCTGAAGAGGTTTTGTCCATTTGAAAAAGGAATGTTGTGCTAGGGTTAAAAATGTTGTAAATCTTTTAACTAGTATGCCAAATCTAAGTTCTCATTGTCAGATATCAATTCATGCATATTTGCAGAAATGTTTTGTTCATTTCCATATATACCTTGTTTTATACCATGTGAGATGAAGTTACTAGAAAATAGCCATACCTGTGATCAAGGTTCAACAAGGCAGACATACTGATTTGAACTTTCTGATTATGGGGAACTGGAATGTTGGAGAGCTACAGCCAAGTCATCTTGGGCTGGCTATCTGTAATACTTTTTAGCAAAACATCCTTGTAACTATCGTCATGAAAGCTTTTGAGATGATTGATACCAACCAAAAGTTGAGAACATCTTCAAATAGAATGCTGATACCTCTACTAGAAATCCCTCCACCTTGCTTTAATCTACATACCTGATATTTCTACCAATGTTTGAAGTCTGTATATATGATAGTCATTTGTTCTATAACAATGAAAAACTTATGAAATTAAATTAAAATTTTAAGCCATTGTCACTCATATAAGGCTCCACAAAGGATTCTCTTGCCCCCCCCCCGACCCTATGCCCACTGCTTGAGGTGACTCTGGGCACTGACCCAGACCAAACTCTCCCCATCACCTGCTCCTCAGATCTTCCTTGGCCTGCCCCTCAAGTAGTAGAGTGGACCCGCCCAGGCAGGGAGGACCACCCTGAGTCTGAATTACAGACCAACATCCTTCATCAACATTGATGCAAAATATTCAACAAAATACTGACAAATGAAATCCAAGAACACATGAGAGAAATCATCTACCATAATTAAGTAGGCTTCATCCCAGGAATGCAGGGATGGTTCAACATACAAAATCCATCAATGTAATCGACAATAGAAAAAGAAACTGAAAAAGAAAAAAAAAAAGCGCATGATCATCTCACTAGATGCTGATAAAGCCTTTGACAAAATCCAACAGCCCTTCATGATAAAGGTCTTAGAGCAATACAGGAATAACAGGAATATACATAAACATGATAAAAGCAATATACATCAAACCAACACCCAACATCAAACTAAATGGAGAGAAACTCAAAGCAATTCCTCTAAAATCAGGAACAAGACAAGGCTGCTCACTTTCTCCATACCTCTTCAATATTGTACTTGAAGTTCTGGCTACAGCAATAAGGCAACAAAAGGAGATCAAGGGGATACAAATTGGAAAGGAAGAAGTCAAATTTTCACTATTTGCAGATGATATGATGTCTACATAAGTGACCGGAAAAACTCTACTAGGGAATTTCTACAGCTTATACCTTCAGAAAGGTGTCAGGATGCAAGATTAACTCAAAAAATCAGTAGCCCTAGTATATACAGATGATAAATGCACTGAGAAAGAAGTCAGAGAAATATCACCCTTTACAATAGCCCAAAACAACATAAATTATCTTGGGGTAATGCTAACTAAACACGTGAAAGACTTGAATAGTAAGAACTTTGAGTCTTTAAAGAAAGAAATTAAAGAAGATACCAGAAAATGGAAGGATCTTCCATGCTCTTGGATAGGTAGGATCAACATAGTAAAAATAGCAATTTTGTCAATAAACAATCTACAGACTCAATGCAATTCCTATCAAAATTCCAACACAATTCTTCACAGACCTTGAAACTTCATATGGAAAAACAAAAAATCCAGGATAACCAAAAATACCCTGTACAATAAATGAAATTCCGGGGGCATCACCATCCCTGACTTCAAGCTCTATTATAGAGCCATATTCCTGAAAACAGCTTAGTATTGGCATAAAAACAAACAGGTTGACCAATGGAATCAAACTGAAAACTTATATTAACTCACATATATATGAACACCTGATTTTTGACAAAGAAGCTAAGCTTGAACCATGGAAAAAAGAAAGCATCTTCAACAAATGCTGCTGGCATAACTGGATGATGACATGTAGAAGATTGCAGATAGATCCATATCTATTGCCATGCACAAAACTTAAGTGCAAATAGATCAAAGACCTCAACACAAATGCAGCCACACTGAAGCTCCTAGAAGAGAAGGTAGGTGGTATCCTTGAACGAATTGGTACAGGAGACTGATTCCTGAACCTAGATGCCCCTCAACTGAAGAATGGATAGAGAAAATGTCATACATTTGTACAATAGAGTACTACTCAGAGGGAAAAAACAATGTAATCTTGAAATTTGGAGGCGAGTGGATGGAAATAGAAGAAATGATCCTGAGTGAGGTAACCCAGTCACAAAAAGACAAACATGGTATGTACCCACTCATTTATGATTTTTAGACATAGAGCAAAGGACTACCAGTCTACAATCAGAGGTGCTAGAAACAAGGAGGACCCTAAAAGAAGATTGCATAGACCCTTAAAGAAGTGTAGAGGGACAAGAACCCCTGAGCAAATTGGTAGCATGAGGGGTACAGAGGAAGGAAGTGGGAAGGGAGAAGGGGAGAAGGGGAGGGGGAAGAGAACAAGAGGACCTAGACAGGGGAGGAGTAGAGGAGGAAAAGAAAGGAGATGCCTTGATAGAGGGAGACAGTACAGGTTTGGTGAGAGGTCTGGCACAGGGGAAATGTTAGGGGATTCACAGTGATGACACCAACTAAGAAGCCAGGCAGTGGTAGAGAGGATGCCATTGATGCCTTCCCCTATAATGAGATTGACGTGTACCTTGATGACCATTCCTAGAGCCTTCATCCAGTAGCTGTCCGAAGTATAAACAGGCACCCATAGCTAAGCACTCAGCCATACTACTGGAATCCAGTTGTGGAGAAGGAGGAGGGATGAGCAAAGGAGCCAAGAAGTGGCTGTAGAAACCTGCAGAAACAGTGGACCTGACCTACTGATAGCATGGAGACCCTAGTCATAAAGCTGCAGAAACAGCACTGGACCCAACCTCTGAATGTGGGTGCCAGCTAGGAGGCCAAGACAGTCTATGAGACCTCTAACAGTGGAGCCAGTCTTTATCCCTAGAGCACAAATGATTGTCGGGAACCCATTCCATATGGACGGATACTATTGCAGCCCAGATACAGCAAGGAGGACTAGGTCCTCCCCCAAATGATATGACAGACCTTTAGGGTCCCCCGTGGAAGGCCTCACTATCCCTGGGTAGGAGGTGGGGGTTGGGTTGCGGGGGTAGGTATGGTACATGGGAGGCTTCGAGGGGGAGGGTTTGGAGGGATGGATATGTAAATATAAGTGCCTGTACAATAAAAAAAATTAAAGAAAAAAAAGAGGCCACGAATTTGAAAGAGAGGCAGGAGGGTTTGATGGTAGTGTTTAGAGGGAAGAAAGGGAAGGGAAAAAATCACATGATTATTATATAATCTAAAAAGCAAAATAAGTAATTCAACAATTCTATATAAAAAGAATTCTTTTGTATTCTCTTTGAGTGAGTTTTATTTTTCAATCACATATATAAATAATAATTTCTACTACTATGTTTCAGACTTTGATTTATTTTAATAAGTATATCTTGGAGATTTTCTAATGACTAAAACTCAAGCAATTTAATAACTTGTAATTGCTGTAAAATTAAAGGTCAAATTATTTAATAAACCCTTAAAACCTGTACATTATTTTAATTTAAATGTTTCCCTCTCATAATTTTTTGCTCTTTGTCCTCTACCCAAACTCTTTACTGTCCAGTCTCTTTTCACTTTTATACTTAAAACTATGAATATGCAATAGATTTGAAGCTATAAGCCATAGTCTGATTTCTCATCTATAATTCTATGCATTCTGGTTCCCTGGAACCTACAATCATCTTTTAACTATCACACTGCTAGCTAGAGAAAGAGATGAATATTTTTCCAATATTCTAACATAGAGAGAGAGAGAGACAAAAATACTCTAGTAATTGAAAATATGCAGCTGCAAATTTCCAGAGGAAATTGGTTTCAAACTGAGAAATAAACTATCCATATTCTTTATTAACAGCAATGTTAAACTACAAAACACACACAGAAAAAGGTAATGGAGTGGAAAGGCTATTTCCTGACAACATTTTTAGCATCATCATTCAACAATATTGTTGCCCACTGTTTTATTGTTTTATAGCTTTAGCTTTTTGTGGTAGAAATTATGGCATCTTGAAGAAAGATGCAACGTATTTCAGTGGGGACAGACTATGTACTATGGTTGAAGAACATCCTGCAAGCATTTGTTCAGAAGAAGGGATAAATGTTAAATGGAGGAGGCTAAGACAAGTGAAATAAGCAGGAACATGGCTATTACAGCATTTTTTGAGTTACATATGGTCAATAGATCTTTACATTGAGGAAAATTGTGATAGAAATAAAAGGTTTTGGTAGGAGAGACCTGTATCCAATATTGCCAGTTGTGCTCTTGTAACGCAATTTGGACTGCACTCTAGAGAAGGGGCCTGGAAAGTGCAAAACCATGATGCAAGGGGACAGATCAAGAAAGAGCTATTTCTGTTACCTAAGCAAGAGCTGGCTTAAAAGTAAGAAATGGAAAAGTAGGGGAAGAGTAGATGGGTCCCAGACATATTGTACATTTGTAGACATAACAGAAAGTGTAAGACAATAATGCTAGGGGCCAAGTTAGGAAAAAGCTATTTTGGTTACCTAAGCAAGAGTGGCTGAAAAGTAAAAAAAAGGAAAAGTAGGGGTAGAGTAAAGTAGTGATAGGTCCCACAACATTGTGCATTTGTAGACTTAAAAGAAAGTGACAGAGGAGAGAACCAATGGAGAACACCCATTCAAGTTAGAGATGACAGCCACTGGAAAAAGGAAAATTGACAGCCTATTATTCTTCATTCTTGCCAATAGTTTCTAAAATTTTATAGCCATCTTCAAAGAAACATATCGGGAGCTTGTTAATACATTTTATTATATATTAATATTTTTCCTTTGTTATTTTCTGCTGTTGTTGTTAATATGGTTTTAATGAGAAATGTCCCCTGCTGGCTCCCCTGTTTAAACATTTCCTGCTGGGGAGTGGGGGTGTTATTGTTTGGGGGAGTTGTAAAACCTTTGGCAGGTGATGTGTATCACATGGGAGTGGTGTGCTGCTGGACACACCTAGAAGTTATGGCCTTCTCACTTCCAGTCCCACTGCTCTTGAACCATGTAAACAAGACTGTTCACGCTCCTGCTACTAGAGCTAATCTCAGGCACCATGCCTTCTCTGTCACGGTTGACTGCATTTTCTGAACCATGAGAACCTTCTTCCTTGAAGTTAATAGGGTTGAGAGTTTTGTCACAACAAGGGAAGTAACTAACACAGAGCTATCATTAAAGATTACACATGTGAATTTAGCTCAGCATATTTAAATAGGAAGACAGAAGCTTTTAAGACATGGGTTCTACAATTCAACACATAGAAAAAAGTTCAGACTTGAAGGTCAGATTTTAAAAACACAAATTCAATTGTTTTCAATTTCAATCTCTTTGAGATTGTGCAGTTTTGAATTTTGTGAGGCCTGAAATTCTTAATTTTAAACATGAGTAAAGAAATGATACGTTCTTCACTAAGTTACCAATATTAATTGAGATGGACAATCTAAAGAGTTTAGCATTTTCTGCCACAAGAGATATTCGAGTTTATATACCTGTCATTGCCTTGATATAATTATGTATTCTATTTTAATTTGTGCATTACAAATTTTGATAATCACATATATTGGACATTAATTCATATCATGCACTTATCATGGTCTTTTATAAAAGCAAGAATTCCTCTTTTGGAGCCTTTCATAATCTCGAGAGTCCTTTAGAATGTTCCTTAGTAAATCTGTGTTCACTCACTCTGCAAAAAATAAACTAAAATAAATGGTAAAATTTCCTGTTACCAGGATGGGATTATATGCTTCCATATTTTAGTATTCACAATAACAAAAATAGATATCAATATAATTTAATTTCCACATAGAAATTCAAAATGAAATATTGAATATTGAATATTCTTGTTTATAAAAAGTAATTTGTAAGCTAAGTTGATATAGCTGTCTTTAGTTTTTGGAAACATCAATTTGTTTGTATTATCCTAAAGATTTTATTGCCACAGTATTTGTTCTTAAGCATGCATGTGCACATGTATATTCACACACACACACACACACACACACACACACACACACACACACACACACAATAAATAAACATAAATGTAAAAAAAATAATTTAGAGGAACCAAACAAAAGAATATAAAATTAATGTTTATAGATCAGCTTTTAAAACCTCATTTTAGCCTTTCTTAGTAACTGTCATAATAAATTTCAAAAACTATGTTAAAATTTTAATTATGACATTCACACTATTATGTAATTGCAAACTGCTGCCTATAACAAGTCCCTTGAAGAATTCAGCTGTCTGTGTTTTACAGATTCATTAAAAACCTTCATCAAATTATTCAGAAGTACCCTGCATTTATATTCATACAATCATGAAGTATTTGAACACTTACTATATATTGTTTATGAACTATAATTTCACGTTTCTTGAAGTAAAACTACATATGACTGTTGTATTACTTGTTTGTGGGTACTGGTTAATATTTTTGAGAAGGAAGAAAAGAATATGAGTCTCTGATTCCTCAGTTCTTCAAAACTGAACAAATTGGTCAACAGTGGGGGAAAGAAACAAGACATTCACTGAAGCCTGACCTAGAAATAAATGAGAAAGTTATGTGGGAATATCAATATTCAGCTTAACATTGCAATCCTTCAATAATAAATGAGAGCAAAGCTATAAAGACACACTTCTCATGGCTAGGTTGTTTATTAATGAGTGTTTAAATTAGTTTTCTCTTGCTGGGTATAAATGGTAATGGAAGTTCACACAGGGTGAAAATCTCTGGTTCATAAGTGAAATTGGAAAAGTCTTGAACAATAACTGTGCCATAGGTTTATCATTCACTTGGAAAATTGTGTTATTCTTCACATCATAAAGCAAAAGTACAGGAAATACTTGGACTAAGAATGTTTTTTAAATGAAAACCAATCTTGTGTGATAACTCTGATCAGGTGATATGAGCATATAATCTGTCTGTCTGTTTTTAGTTTAAATAGGCATCTGGAAATATCTAGCATGTGATTCTGCTAATTCCTGTTTCTTGCATAAAATCTAAATATTTCTTAAATGTATAGAAGTTAAGATAATCAATCTAAATTATGAGAGTCTTGGGAATTTTAACCAGGGTGAGGAAGAGGATAGATGGCTGAGTTGACCAAAGCATAGACAATAGCAAACTCAGACTCTTCTTGGCATGTGGTTTGTACATATCTTCTAGTAATGCACTTGGCTGCCAGAGCTCTTATTTGCAAATACTTCGAGAAATGGAGTCAGCTTCTTCTCCCTTAATGACAATCAAGCTTAGAAACTTCACTAATCTGGGTAGGAGGTTAGGGATGTTAGTATGGCTGAACCATTTTTAAGTACATGCATAATAAATTAAGCCATTCCATAAAATGGCAATTTAAGAAATAATCCCCTGTTTTTCATGTTATGCTTGTGTATAATATGGTTCAAACCAGATGCATCATGAGAACAAGCATGTGATGTGAGGAAAGCCTTATATAACCTAAGACTATCCATCAAAACAGAAAATTGCCTGGACTACGCTGCTTAGCACCAAAACCCTCCTTCTCTTGATCCCCATGAAAGGAAGCCCCAAATCATAATTTGAGTCCTTGAGTGTCCACACTCATGTGGCATACTGTCACTCTTCACAGTGTGTTTCTGGTCCATGCTATTGTTTTGCCTTCAAATAGAGTTTTCTTAATACTTCACACTAAATTCCTATCAACTGCTTTTCATAACTTTCACGTCTTCACCTGTCCACAAACACCCTTGTTTTCTCCTTCAGTCAACTGAAGTCATAAGACTGTGAATGCCTTTAGAGAGAGAGGAAATCTGTGTGAGTAGGGAAAATAAACAACATTTGATTTGGGGAGTTGGAATTCTCTATAACTGGTGAGAAATTTGTAAGTATTGCTCACTGCAGAATTAAGAGAAGGAGAATCTCTTCCAAACAGGTAGTCTGCCTCCAACTGCTATTTCATTCATTCATGAAATAAGTGCTTTTGAACACTTTCAATGTGCCAGATACTGAAATCAGAGCTGCAAGGATTGTGAAAACACAGTAAGTAATATCTCCGCTTAAAAGTGATTACATTCTACAGATGTTGTAAATACTAACAGACATAATCATGAAGAATATGTTCAGAAAGCAGTTTTGTTCCATGAAGAAGAGCAAGATACAAAGAGAATGTCACAAGGGTGGAAGCCTGGTGATCTCTTGCCAGAATACTTGTAGCAATACATTTATACTGGGATTTCAGAAGTTGTGTATGAAAGCAGGGACCTGAACAAAATAAGGAAACAAGCCCAGAGAGTGAGCGAGCGATCACTCAAGGCAAATGGAAAACTAATGCAAATGACTTCTGGTAAAAACACTCTTGAGATACCACCAGCAAAATATAAAAGGGAAGGTAAGACTTGATATCACAAGTAAATCAGCAGGTTTCTTGAATAAATTGTTGAGCTTATTTAACTCAGCTAGCCCTCTAACTTGCCAGATGTTAACCTAGGTGGAGAAGCTAAGATTCATTAAAGGAAAATGAATTTTGCACTGACTTAATTAGACTAGGGAGAAAGACAATTTACAAAAAAGCAGTGCAGTATAAGTTTGTCAGTGTATGTCACCATGTCTCTGTTATTATAACAACAAGGTCAGACTAGCCCAGAGCATGAAATGCCTCATTCTCTCTCCTTGCCTGCTCCCCAGGAATGTCCAGCTGAGTCCAACTAAGCACAGCACAAGGAGTTTCTGCACTAAGATGAAAGTGAAATCTTAGGACTGAGAACATCATGAATAGCTGTTGTTTTTGTCACATTCATGCCCTCAGATAATCCAAACTCCACAAAGCCCTGGGCGAGTTATACCAGAGCATGCCAGCAATTCAGAGATACTGAGCATCGGAGAACTTTGTTTCTCCTATGGATCAATATTGAATCCCACATCATGGTAAATAATGGACTTCATGTGCCTTGAATGTTAAATGAGATAATAAAAATGAGCAAGAGTTTTCAAAATAGTCTCTGAACACAGGTAAGCTTGCAGAAAAGGAGTGCAACCTAAAAGATATGATTATATTCAGAATTTTGCATACAAAAGCAAGAGCTGTATAGTTGTGTGGGAAGCAATCAGGGTTGCACATTCTGTAATCATTCGAGCAAAACACTTATTTTCAGGGGAAATTAAGCATATATTTATTGGAGGGAACAATATGGCATTACACTGTAGAGTTGGACTGAATACAAAATAAAACAATATTGTAAGTCACTTCCTGTTTTAGAATTTACTTATTAAAAATAATTAAGTACTTAAGTTTGAAAGCTTCTATTGCCTACTACTTCATCAAATAATTGAGAAAGCATTAGCAAACTAAAAAATTGCATGTTGAGATAATGCTAGTCTTGTTAATTCTATAACTTTAGCCAGCTGATCAAACTTTGCATCATAAAGCCATACATTAAAGCAAATTCTTAAGTTAGTTTTTATGCTATTTTAAATGCAAGGAAGGCACTTCTCCTGAATTCTTTTGATAGAACGATTCAATCAAATGGAGAAAAAACAGTCCTTTGATCTTTAGATCACAAACAACAAAATTTACCATCACCAATTTCAAGTTAACCAATTACACGGCACATCAAATTGAATGACAGTAATGAGTTACCCATAAGTCTAATTGGGAAGCACAGTTTGAGAATACAAGTTCTCTTTTCCAGGCAGTTTTAAGGTCACACCCACCATGCAATTCACTCATCCATCAAACACATAAGGATCTATTATGCACAAAGGGTATATATGCATATCATTTTGATCTGCTTTAAGAAGCTCAACACCTAGTACATAATAGTTAATTAATAGTTGCTTAATGAAAGAAAAATACCCTCTCAGCCAGGTCACAGCCTAAGACTGACATCTCTCCTCATTAAATGGAAAGCATACATGCCAACACTTCTAAGATTGTACAATTTGCATTAGAGTATTAGTAGCCATGAATATATTTATTCTATATGTTGCTAAAGTGTGTACAAATTCTAAGAATGGGACTAGAATATTATAGGATGAATAAAATAAACAAATAGGATGAACAAAATAAAAAGGAGGCTCAAACTCATTTCTGATGATTTCATTAATACTAGAGTGCTGTCTGGTGCCACTGGAACCCTAAGAACTGTTGAAAAGATAAGAATTTGAAATTACTTATCTGTACTTTTTCTCTTCTCTATAGTAGTGATATTTGGGACTAAGAATTATTTGGTTTACATGTGCATCCAAACATTTAAAAATATTTCCTTTCAAGGTGGTTTATCTGAACATATATGGTCAGTTTATGGCAGATAATGTTACAGGAAGTCAGCCCACCTTCCTAGTTTTATGAGTAACTAGAAGAATACAATCAATTCTTTCCTTAATGATCACAAACTATCTGTGGTACTGAGCTCATTTTCATTTTGCGTTTTTATTCTCAATGTTAAATGAGGCTTTCTTGCAGGATGATTTCCAAAGGCCTTCATTTGGTACCCATGTAAACATCTGTCCTCACCATGATCCAAAAACCTGCACTTATTGCTGAGATGATGAGCTACTATTTAGATAGAAACTGGATCTCTAAATTGAAACTTACTTGAATTTCACTTGAGCACTTATAATCTTTTCTAAAAGACATGGGTATGTAAATAATACATTATATGAAAATTAAATAGCACAGTCAAAAATCTATTTAAACAAAACTAACCAGAAGATTCTGAGCACATACAGTAGAAATATCACTTTCTTTTTACACAAATGAATACATTTGATAAGCTATGGTCAATGTTATTCCAGGAATAAAAAAAATTGTAATAAAAATTGGAGAGGAGATTTACATCCAGAAATATACTCAGCTTGTCTCAAAAGGCCAGAATGATAAGAGTCAAACAGGCAAATCGAGAAAGTATTAAATTGAGGCCCTGGTGAAAGGAAAATATGATTGTTGACATAGGGTTTAGCTAAAAATATAGAGACAGTTAGAGGCACAGAATGATCTAATATTAATGGTAGAAGTACTGATAGCACCACTGATTTTAAAGGAGCCATGTCAGCATGCAAAATTTCAGAGAGCATCTTGCACTCAGTTTGTCTAGTCATTTATCATATAACTTATGTAATTGATATGTTTATTCTCTTTTTACAAACTAAAAACAGCCTGTACATGATTAAGGCTGGCTAAATGATTTGTGTAACTCCTGAGTCCATGTTCTGGAATCCATCATAGAGTGTGCACAAACCTGACTATGATGACTCCAGGGATTTTTCATTCTAGCTTTGCATACTTAAGAACTCTTCCTTCCATATGAATAAATATTTCCCTTTGGCACTTCTTTACTTGAACTGTGTTCATAGTTTCTTTGATATTTCCAACATGATTTGTGATATGCTACATTTAATTAACTAAAGCTCATTTTAATAGTTGCTACATTTTCCTCTGCTTGAATCTTGAGACATCTGTTCCCTTGATAAGATTAAGCTTAGAAGGCTGCCTTCATTGACAGCAACTTGCTTGCATTCATGTTTTCAAACCTTATCAGTGTCCATTCCTTAATATAACAGAGCTCTTACTTTTACAGTAAATACCTGCATTTGTGGTATGTCAATGAACTTTAGCCACTTAGGGATGGGAAACTTGGGTAAAAAAAGTAACAATGTTAAGTGTTATTTAAGAAAATAATTCCACATTTCCTGCCATTTGTTTCCATGGTTTTGTAACAAGCCTATTTCAAAGTTTAATTCCTTCTTTTGGAGATATTTTTGCAGAGTAGCTATTGTCTACACTTTCCACTTGGTCTGTCATTATTGGATATGCAGAAGGTTACAGATCTATCCTTCTAAATTTATTACCAATGATAATCATTCAAAAATATTTAAACAGAAATGAGCTGCTACGCTTATATTGCTGACATTGTGAATGCAAAAATGATTAGATATTGTTATTATTATCAACATAGTTCGTCATCTAATCTAAAACTGCGTGAATTCTTTCATTCATTCTTTCTTCCTTGCTTGCTTTCTTCCTTTCTTTCCTTTTGGGTTTTCCACGTCAGGAGTTTCCTGTGTAATCCTGGCTGTCCTGGAACTCACTCTGGAGACAAAGGCTGGTGTTGAACTCACAGAGATCCTCTCCCTCCCATGTGTTGGGAATAAAGGCGTTCACCTCCACCACCTGCTTACTTCTTAAAATTTTTATATTATGTGAGACATTGGGTCTGAAAATTGTTGATTGCCTCAATAATAAGTAGTATGATGAAAGCACTGAAAGGTTTGCAATTAGTAGATGGAACAACTCCTGCATTTTTAACCAAATAAATCCCAAATTTGTTTGATCACAGTTCTCTTACCCTGTGTCTCTCATTAATTCCCTTTTTCTCTCCCCTTAGCATAAATTTTAACTCTTAAAATCAATTTGAAATTAGCATAATTAAGGCACTCTTACTCATCCAGCTCTTCCATTGTCTTGTTTCTCCCCTGTTGATGACCCTTCCTTTGTCTTCTCCATTGTCCCCTTCTGTTTTCAGGTCATGAGAATCCCATTACTCTTTCTTTCTTGTATTTTCTTCCTTCCCTATTAAGATTTCTTCTTCTTTCCCATGGTCTCATCTTTGGTTTTATGGCACAAGTATAACACACAGTCAAACTCAACTTTAAACCTAGGTTCCTATATAAGAAAGAATATGTAATATTTGTCTTTCTGACTTTGGCTAATTTCCCTCTTACAGAATTTTAAGATTTCTAATGATGTGTTGGGAATGCTGGTACAGTTCATTGCAAAGAAAAGTTTAGCAAATTAAAACAGAATTATTTCTTCCCTCAGCATCAGATCTTTAAAAAATAGCCAACACCTGTAAAGATCTTGGAAAATTACTGGGAAACGAGACGTAATATCTATTCTTTATAAAAATATTGTTAATGGAATAATTCTGTTTTTAAACTTTTAAAAAGGATGGTTTCATTTAAAGTTAACCATTCTATTGTGAAAATGTTACTGCAGTCCAGAAAACTTTTGTGTATCTCCTGATTATTGTTAATATTAATTAGATGAGTGACAATTAAAATATTCTGTTTCAATTATCCAGAATCATATATGTGCTAATCCAGAACCCCTGTGCCGAATTTTTGTTTAATTTTAATTCCTTAATACTGTTCGTGCATATAGCAAAAACTGTTATAGATAATTAGTTTACAAATTGAGGTTTAACAGTTTTTAGCTACAATAGTTAGATGACATGGGCAATGTAAAGAAACAGTAAAGATATGAGAATTATCTTCCAACATCCAACCTGTACAGCGAGGTACAAACTAGACTCCCCTTGATGCACTAGAGTTGGCAAACCTTAATGAATGTTGTCAATCTTGCCCTGCCACCTCAAGCTTCCTCATGAAGCAGGGATTTGCACTATTTTAAATAGTCCTGTTTAGACAGGCCTTTTCTGATCAATATTTTAAAAGTTCAGACCAAATTCTCTAAAAAGAAGTTATCAGTTTTTCTATTATGTTTTTATCCATCCAAGCTATTATCATGAATCGACTTGTTATGTAAACCAACTATTCTCAGAGGAACATAATTTCTACTTTCAAAACTTCTGATGCAAGGTGGTCCAATTTACATTTTTTAACTTATTACATTAGAACTTAATATTGTAGTCTGCTTTTTGTGTTAGCATTGCTCATAATTGTGTGAATCAATAATAAATTAGCATGTAATAGCAATTCCATCATATCAGCAGGCATGTCCTCAAGGTCACTTTAAATGATTTATGACTGAGAAAATTAGTATAGATTTTATGATTTGTTTAGGCAACTTTTGTGTACAGAGGCCAAGAATTCCTCAGGTTTTTCAGAAAGGCTATTCCATAAAATTAGTTTACAGTGAAAGCAAAAATTGTAAGGATAAATCTTTTATCATTTCATCACAATTTCTTTGACTATTCATTCCTTCAGCATATGTTACACTTCTACTTAGTACTGAGCACTACACTATGTAAAGGCCTAAGCAGAAATCTGAACAGAACACAGGACCCTGACTGATTAGTGAATAAAAAGAACATATAATAGAAAGTTTGAAACATCTTAGGCACTATAACAAAGAGGAAATGTGCCATAAAACACAGAGACAAAAATAACAAAAGTTTCTCTATAGTGAAGATAAGACCATCAATCAAGCATCAACAGAGTGAGTAGGATAAGAGCACACTTTTGTAGCTCCATAAAACAGAGACATTCTTCTTATTTTTATTTTTTTATTTTTTTGTTTTTCAGGACAGGGTGTCTCTGTGTAGCTTTGGGGCCTATCCTGGCACTTGCTCTATAGGCCAGGCTGGCCTCCTGAGTGCTGGGATTAAAGGCATGCACCACCAACACCCGGCGAACAGAGACATTCTTTATCATACTCTCTTAATTTGCTACTTATTGCTGTGATAAATCATTAACCAAAACTAACTTGGAAGGAATGGCAGGAGAGTTGGCTCAACAGTTAATAGCATGAGATATTTTAACAAAGGTCCCAGGTTCGATTCCGAACACCCATATGATAACTCACAACCATCTGTAAGTCTACTTAAAGAGGATCCAGTGCCATATGCTGGCCTCAACATGCACTACACACATTCGGTGCACATAAGCACACACACACACACACACACACACACACACACACACACACACACACACACACACACACAGCACCAGCACACATAAAATAAAGTAAAATTAAAATTAAAAAACGAGTTGGATAGGAAAGGATTTATTAAGCTTATGAATATTGATCACTTACTATCATTGAGAGAAGTCAGGACAAACACTCAAGCAAAAGAGGCAGGAACCATGCAAGAAAGCTGACTACTGACTTCCTCAGCTTGTTATCTTTTACAGCCTGTGCCCACATACTCTTGAGTGGCACCTCCTACACTGGACTGGGTTCTTCAATATCAATCAAAAGTCAAAAAAAATGACACACATGTATGCCTATATATTAATCTGCTGATAAAGTTCTCTCTCCCCAGGTGACTCTGTCAAGCTGACAAAAATTAATCAGCAAAATTAACCTCCGAATTTTCTGAATGTCTTGCCAATCAAATATGTTAAAGGTATGTTCTAAACTTTGAAATGCTAAGTATAATGAATCACTTAGTTTCATTTAGCTGTAAGGAGGTGAAGAGCCCCAGCCATTTGCTTTTGTGATATAAAACAGTCTTCCTGTCATAATAGACTGTATCCTCTCAAACTGTGGGACAAACCATACCTTTCCTCCATTAAGTTTCTTCTGCTAGGTATTTTGTCACAGCAATGAGGAGATTAGCCAATATAACAGATGACTTAACTTTTCATTCTCCGTATATAGACACAATTACATTTGAATAGAGAAGCTCATTGCACTGCAATACACATTCCTAAAATGTTATTGTAATTCATTTAGGAAAATTTTGAAGTTTATAAATGTTAACAGTGTTGTATAATAAAATCATTACAAATTTCTTGTCCTCTAGGTAAGAAAGATACCACAAGTAAAAATGTATATGCATTTTTCTAGTTGTCACTTTATTAAAATAAAATAAAAAAGCTTAATATGATCACGTAGATCCCTCCAGTCAATTTTTCTATATGGAATTCACAATCATGGATACAAATACTTTAGCTATTGTAACTGACTGAACTACATGTGCTGTGTATATATAACTATTGAATTCTAGTATGCCCAAGATTCAGTTCTGTCATAATTACAAGCACCTAAGGGTAGAGCCCTGTAGAATTCAAAGTCTGTGGAAGACATTTGATAAAAAATGATCAAATTAGTTACTTTAGCAACAGAAAAATGAGTATAGCACTCACAAATTATAGTCCAAGTTTCAGAATCAACAGCAAGAAAATAAAAGAAATCATAAAATAATTTGGAAAAGAAGATAATTTGGGAAAAAAGGGTGAGGTCCTGTGAGTAGGTGTTTTCTTTGAGAGACAGTAAGAAATAGACTCTCAGCTTTTGGAGCCAAAATAATTAGTATAAAAAGATATCAGTAGTGAGACTGTCATTTTGTTAGTCTTCATAATCTTTTTGATAAAAAAAATGACTGTCACTGACATTCAAAATGAATGCCTTGGCAAAATAGAGCAGAAAAAAATAGCATTGCTCAGTCAGTTGAAGAATCCTTAGGCCCTTTGGATAAAAGATAGTGTGTTTCATTTAAGATTCAGGAAACTGGGACAATAATGTGGATTAGATGCAGAATTTACCCATATCCATCAATTACAGAGAAAAAGAAAGTGCTACAACTAAAAAGAAAAAGCACGTTTTTGATAATTGAAAAGTCTAGGGAAAGAACGTAACCATGGACTTCATGCCCAGATCAAGATAATCAGAAGTTACAACAACTTGCAAGAAGCTCCACCTCTATCACACTAGATAGCTCAAGGTCATGGGCAGACAGTACAGTAGAGCTTTATAGAAATCCAGTAGTTGAATCTCAGATTCAAAATATAACTTTTATGAAAATATTTCAAACTGAATTACCTTAAATTGGTAGGCTCCGAGTAGACATGGTAAGTCAAATGAAAATCACAGTAAAAGGAATGGAATCACTCCTAATGGGTCAGGGAAAGCCCAGAAGTCTCCAATACAACACAGACTAAAGCCATCATTCTTAGTTAATCACCATAAGTACACCATAAGCGCCTGTTCCTTTTTTCTGATGCCTTTTTCAATTTCTTTCTTCAGAGAATTAAAGCTCTTGTCATACAGTTCTTTCACTTGTTTGGTTAGAGTTACCCCAAGATATTTTATGCTATTTGTTGATATTGTAAATGGTGATATTTTTAGTATTTCTTTCTCAGCTAATATAGGTGTGCTGTTTCAGGCTGAGCACTTAATCCCATTTCTCTTTTTTGTATATAGGAGGGCTACTGACAGTTTTGAGTTAATCTTGTATCTTGCCATATTACTGAAGGTGGTTATCAGCTGTGGGAGTTCCCTGGTAGAATTTTTGGTGTTACTTATATACACTATGACATCATATACAAATAGCAAGAGTTTGACTTCTTTCCTTCCAATTCATATCCCTTCATCTCCTTTTGTTGTCTTATTGCTCTAGCTAGAACTTCAAGTACTATATTGAATAGAAAGGGGATTTTAGTGGGATGGATCACTTTGAATTTCTCTCCATTTAGTTTGATGTTAGCTGTTGGCTTGCTGTATATTGCCTTTATTATGTTTAGGAGTGTTTCTTTTGTCCCTGATCTTTCCAAGACCTTTATCATGAAGGGGTTTTGGATTTTGTCAAAGGCTTTCTCAGCATCTAATGAGATGATCATGTGTTTTTTTTCTTTCAGTTTATTTATGTGGTGGATTAAGTTGATAGATTTTTTTGTATGTTGAACCATACCTGCATCTCTGTGGTGAAGCCTGCTTGATCATGGTAGAGGAGTTTTTGACATGTTCTTGGATCTGGATGAGGGGTGGGAAGGGAGGGAGGAAGGGGGTGGCTTTTGGAGGAGGGGAAAGAGAGGAACTAGGGTTGGTTTGTAAATGAAAAATAAATCAATTCTAAATAAAAAATCAAAACAAAAAAGACCCTGTTCCTGAAGATACCACACATTTTGGCTGAAGGACATAGGGAAAGTAATTTCAAACCAACCAATTAACTTAACATACATCCAGTTACATTTAACCTGATAGAAGAGAAAGTGGGAAGTAGCCTGGAATGCATTGACATAGGAGACCACTTTCTAAATACAGCACCAGTAGCACAGACACTGAGAGCAACAATCAATAAATGGGATCTCCTGAAATTTAAAAGCTTCTGTAAGGCAAAGAACATGGTAAATAAGACAAAATGGCAGCTTACAAAGTGGGGAATCATCTTCACCAACTCCACAGCTGACAGTGGGATGAATTCCAAAATATACAAAGAACTTAAAAAACTAGAGATCAAAATACCAAATAATTCAATTAAAAATGGGGTATGGAGCTAAACAGAGAATTCTCAACAGAAGAACCTCAAATGGCCAAAAGACATTTAAGGAATTGTTTAACATCCTTAATCATCAGTGAAAAGCAAATCCAAAGTACTTTGAAATACCATCTTATATCTGTCAGAATGATAGTAAGAAATCTACTTTTCAAATTCAATATTTTAGTCCATTTTGGAACTTTCATAGTTCTCCCTTTGAACTATGAAAACCCAGTTTTAGTTATCCCAGGATCTGCATTCTTACTTTAATGTATTCATTTGCATCACAGAGTATCTAAAATAAAGATCTGACAGAAGGCACTTTGAAATGTAAGAAATAATTATGAGTATGATAAATCCTCTTATACACCTGTGTGCATTATTGACACTGCTTAACAGAATGAATAAGCTACCTTCTGGAGTACCCAGTATGTTTCTGCTGCTATTGTTTGGCATGTTCAAAATAACCAAGTGAGAAGGCAGATGAGTAGGTACCATTATTTGCCTGCTTACCAGGAACAATCTCAGGTGTTAGAATGTGCACCATCTGGTTTAATTTGTTCAATCCGACTTTGAATTGAGTAATAAAATCTTCAAGCTTCATTTTATATGGAAGTTAAAACTCATAGAATTCGATGCATTTTTTTCAAAGTCACACTGATGCTAAATCTCAAAATTTGAAACAAATCTTCATTCATTCAAGGCATATCTAATCTTTCAAAGAGAAACTAAGGTCTCTAGAGATAAATCCTTTGGTTAATTTCAAAGACCCAAAATATTTAATTGTCCAAATTTGTATCAATAAAGAAGTATTTATTTTGAAAACTTTCATGTATGCAAATATAAATTTCATATATTATCACAGATATTCATTCATGGCTGTGATTTGTTTGTAAACCCATGCTGTTTCTGAAAGTCTAAGGAACAATGGGTTAGAAGAAAACAATTTCCATGTTCAAAGTCTCGATTCGTTGATATTATTTTTATGTCAAAAAGAGAGAGTGCTCACATGACAAAAATTGGTGAGAAAGTCACTCATCCATTTAATCAAGCAATATCTTCAGCAATATTTAACCAAATTGAACATTCAAACTCTTGTTGGTTACCACATGTATCTATCCATAAGAAGGACATTAATTATTGTATATCAGACAGGTGAGCCAGGCAAGCTTAAGACAAGTCAGAAGATGGAGGAGTGAAAGTAAATTCGAGAAAGGCAGAATGTTTAACAATGAACTAGAACAAACACTTTTTGGTGACTGTCAGGATGGTATCTCAGAAGTAGATTTTTTTTATTTAGGAAATAGCCAAAAAGAAGTTTAAGTTCTAAAGCTAAGATTGCAGACATGGAGTGTGGAAGGTGATAGCACATAATGTATGTGTTGTGTTAAGCCAAATGAAAAACAATGGAGATCACCAAATTTCACATTTTTACCAGTTTCAACCATTTCTACCCAAGAAACTTTTAAATAATTCTTGGTGTATAGATATATATAAAGTAGGTACAAAATCAAAATTCAGTCAGAATAAATCATAAAGAATTGTTTTATAATTCCTTTGCCATTCATATAATTTTACCATATATTAAAGATAAAAGAAAATTTGCATATAAGTGATTTATTATTTTGATGTAAATAATAAAATCTTGGCTGAATATATGATCAATATGGTACAATCATCATTGCTCAGGATGCTGCTTAGCATAGACACATAATATAAAATAATGGAAGTATGTTTTAGGGCCTGTTCAGCAATAGCTGGAAATCCTCTGTCCTAATCCCTACTAAGATTCATTTAACAATTACTTATAAAACTCAAGTGAGTAACTCAGTCATTTTTAAAACCAAACATTCTGGAAAGACAGTAAGAAAATATTAAATCCTATCTTTTCTGTATTTAATCCACTATGTCTGTCTATAAGAACAAAATTCTTTGTATGTATAGTAAGATACTGCAATTCATAGCAAGCAGTAGTTTAAAATCAGAGCGAAGGTGATTTGGAAAGTACTAATTAGCATTGCCTGACAAAATATCATGTTCAAACTAAGTGAGCATGTTGTATAGCCAGAAGCAAGCTGCAGGGAAATTACACACTATATAAGATGGGTGAGTACTGCCCCAAACACCTATTTTCATTACATGTTTGATTTTGAATTAAATTTTGATCATGGTAAATTCAGAGTCTTTAATTTTTGCCAGTTTTTACAGTCCCCATATTCAATTATCTGAGCCCATAGGCAATGATAAGCCACAGTTTAGGGGACTTCGGTATAAAACAGACTTTAAGCAAGTGACAACAGAGAAACCAAGGCACAGCGATCAGGACAGTGGCATGAGGAGAGGATGGGGGTAGATTTTAGTACACAGGGTGAAATTTGATCCTACAACTTATCTGGCCATGTGAACTTGGGAACATCACTTCAATTTTTACATTTGCTCTTCAATTTTAAGTGAAGATTCAAAATTCAGAGAGAGAGTAAAATATTGGGGAAAGGAGTCAGAAAAATACACTTGGTTTGAAAATGTCATAATAATGTGTGCCAGTTTTTAAACTAAAGGAAAAATGTAGCAATATGAAGTAATAGATATGTTAATTGGTTTAACTGTGATAATCATTTTTCATAAATATGTATATCAAAATAGGGTGTTAATATATAAATTATAATGAATGGAATCCTATATGATTTAAATGCTACTAAATGTACAACATTGCAGTGAATACTGATAGAAATAGGCATTATCAATGATGCAATGAACTCAATTCCTAGTACATAAAAAGCACTAGCAAATGTTACTTTTTGTATTGTCTTCTAGAATTTGAATGTATGAGTCCAGTCTATCTGTCTTTTATTCCTTTAAGGCACTGGTTCTCATCCTGTGGGTTACAACCCCTTTGGGGTCAAATGACCCATTCACAAGGAATGTATATCAGATATCTTGCATATCAGATATTTACATCATGATTCACAAAAAAATTATACAGTAGCAAAGCTACAGTTATCTCTTTTTAAAACTCATTTTTGTTCATGAAGTTTAAAACTTGCAGACATACTAATTTGAATTAAACTATTTTCTGGTCAACAATAAATCATATCAACTTGAATATTTTATTCTTCCATCACTACACTATCTCTATTATATGTTTGCTTATTATTTTTCACACTTATTCTAGTCATTTCTTACCACCTAAAGACAATAGATAGCATGTTTAAACTGTCTGAATCTCACTTTACTTATGGATAAATTAGACAGCTTGAAAATATTAAACTCTCAAGGTTATGATAATACTTAGGGTATCTATTGCTGCAATATAACACCATGGCTAAATCAACTTGGGTGGGTAAGTGAGGAGTGTTCATTTGACTTATTCATCCACACCAAGTCAATTAAGGAAGGAAATTAGGACAGGAATGCAAATAGGACAGACAACCTCAGAGGCAGGAGCTGACACAGAGGTCATGGAGGAATCCTACTTACTGTCTTTCTTCTCAATACTTGTTCAGCCTGATTTCCTATACAACCTAGGACCATTGGCCAAGGGATGACACCACCCACAAAGAGTTGGGCCCTCCTTCATCAATGACTAATTAAGAAAATGTTCCACAGACTTCCATATAGCCAGATTTTATGGCTATAAGCATTTTCTTAATTAAGGTTCCCTTCTTTCAGATGACTATAGCTTGAGTCAAGTTGAAAAAAAAAAACATCACCCCACATTTGGTATCATTAAATGTTGCTGTTTGTGAGGTTATGATAGCTTTCTTATAATCTAGTAGCAAATTAATGATATACAAGATTCTTAGCACATAATTGGCACCATATAAACAATATTGTGCTGGCTTATAAAAGCATTCATTTTCACAATGACTATTGCTATCAAAATTATAATAAAATACTCATGTTATCCTCATGGAGAACCTAACCCATTTATCCCTCCATTCTATCTAGTGAGTAAATTAACACAATACATTGAGCCATGACCCCAGAGCAAACATTGTGTAGAGCAAATACTGGCATGTGAACACACATATTAATAGAAAGCTCAGAAGAAAGAAGGGGACATGTGTCTACTTTAAAAGAAACAGATACTTCTGTGAGGTCTTTGTCATTCAAATTGCATGACTTAGTCTAATACATTTCTAGCTTGCCTGAATGCTGACTGTATTCTCAGCTCCATGGTATAGAGGGATTAAGATATTACTCTGCCTCTAGGTATTTAAAAAAAAAGACATGTGGGAGTTAGTTTGGCACTTACATATGGAAATAATGCGAGAAAACTGTGATACAGATAAAGCTATCAGAAAACTGAGAAGGAGATAGAAGAAATTTGTTTGTTTAAAACATTACTTGGAAACAATACAAACACAAATCTACTTTCAAGGAATTAGCCTCAACTAACAATTCAATTTACAAGTTACAATTTACAAGTTACAATTCAATTCGGGATGATGATACCAAGCAAGTTAATTGAAAAGAATTCCAAAAGATAATAAAAGCATCAACATGTTTCAACCAATTTATTTTGCAGAAAAGATAATAGAGATTATGAAAGTGAATGCATGCAGGCCATATTTGGAAGAGAAAAATGATTTATCACATATCATACAGATGTTAACCGAGTACTTTTGGATTCACATCAGAGTGATATCTGATTGAGTAAATTTCATTGGCTTTCTGAAAACAAGGGAAATATGTGTAATGGAAAACAATTATGGTGCTGAAAATTGGGAAACAACTGTAAGAGCTGTGTAATAAGCAATCCATGAGGAAAAGAATGCAAATTTGTATTAAAGACTACCAATTCCAATTTGTATCATGACTACCTGGGGTGGGGAAAGCAGTCTTTTTGACATGGGGAGATATTTTTTCACTTCATAGTCTCAATATTCCAGTATGCTTATGAGAATGAGAAATAGCTTTGGCATATTTCCAAAACTTATTCTGTAATTGACATTAAGGGAAATCATTGTGTGGAATCCTCCTTATGGAATGTCTACACTATTCTAACAGGTGAAGCAAGTGATCTATGCTATGAATCAGTTACAGTAATCAATGAGGCCATCCTGCAAGCATGCTCTTGAGCAAAGAGAGAAGCAATTCAATGTGGCATTAAAGTATGCTGTCACCTAACAGTACATAAACAAGTACATATACAGAATGAGAATCTTCTCAGTGGGAAATTATCCTGAATGAATGTAAATCATCCAACTGAAGGACATAAACTTACATTAATGATATTTGAAACTGGGAAACAAAAGCCAGAGTTCCTAAAATAGTCAACAAAATGGGTAATTGAATGAGTTAAGTTTGGGTATATAGGGTAAGCCTCATTAATTGTATGACGTTGGCAACCTCCCATGCTGAAATAAACCATACAGTATTCCCCTAGTATACTTTCAATCTTTTGTTTACTTACAGTATTTGAGACCAAGTTTCATAAGATTTCAGACTTTGAAATGATGTCGTTGGAACTAATTAAAAGAAGTGTCATGGCATACAGATGTGTATGAATGTGTAAGTGATTGGAACAATGTTTGGTGTAAAGGGCTCAAGATTAGAGGGCCTAGGGATTCAGAACTGTTCTATTTCTTCCCAGATTCTCACAGGTAAAAGACTCTACATCTAAATCTCTTCACAATAAGACTGCCTGATTTTCTTCTTTTATTATCCTTAATAAAAGGATTCTAATTCTGTGAATTTTCTTGTGATGTCCTCCACCCTTCTGCTTCCTACAATCCTTTCTCACCCTCTTCTGCAGGATTCCCTGAGGTCTGCCTACTATTTGGCTGTGGGTCTACATCTGTTTCCATCAGTTGCTGAGTGAAATCTGTTTGATGACATTTGAGCTAGACTTACATCTATGAGTATACCACAAGACAATCCACAGAATCAACTAACCTGGATCATAGGGGTTCACAGGGACTGATTTGACAAACAGGGAGCCTGCATGGGACCGATCTAAGCACACTATGTATATGTGACAGCTGTATAGTTTGGTCTTCTTAAGAGTGGGACTCCTAACAGTGAGAGCAGGGGTTGTCTCTGACTATTTTGCCTGCTTTTGGGACCCATTCCTCACACAGGGTTGTGTTTTCAAGTTTTAATATGAAGGGACACACTTAGTTTTACTGCAACTTGTTACATCATGTATGGTTAATATCCATGGGAGACTTATACTTTTCCAAATAGAAGCATGGAGGAGTAGATGGAGAGGCAGAGGGGAGGTAGGGGGTTGGCCCTGAGAGGAGAGGAGGGAGGAGAAACAGTGGTCATGTTGCAATAAATAAATAAAATAGTTTTAAAAGAATTGGAATTTATTTTATGAATATGTGGAAGCCTGCTTACCTGTATGTAAATCATGTTCTTGTAGTTACCTACTGATTCAAGAAGGTATCAGATCCTCTGGAGTTGCACATGGTTGTGAGTTTAACCAAACCCAGGTCCTTTGCAAGTTAATCAGCTGGGCTACCTTTCCATCTCCCGAACAAACACACATTCTCTGTCTCTGTCTCTGTCTCTCTCTCTGGTAAAAAAACAAAATCTTGCCCTGTAAACTAGGCAGATCTAGAATGACAATGTAGTCCAGGCTGACCTCTAAGTAACTCATGGGAGGTTTTGAGCCTCAACCTCTGTGTTTTCAGGGTGAACAACCATGCACAGTCAGGAACTGGTAATCCTTAATTATTTTTGCACAGCTCAGGGTAGTTTAGAAAAAATCTGATAATAGAACAGTTTCTAAGGATTCACCTTTCAAAAGAGTCTACACCCTTAAGACCAGATTAAACTGTACTGCCTTGGCCTTGTGGGATTTGCATGAACCTTCTTCACCAGCGGTCTTTTTTTCTAGATTATGTTAGATTATTTTCTTTTTGTAATTTAAGTAACATTTTTTCATTTGTCTTACATACCAACCAGTTTTCCCTCCATCCTCTCCACTGCCACCTTCTTATCCCTTCTACACCCCCATCCACTCCTCCATAAACATTCAGAAAGGCACAGGTCTCCCATGGGCTTGCACAAAGCATGGGCCATCAAGTTGAGGCAGGACTGAGCTCCTCCTCTTACACTGAGGTGGGGTCAGGCAATCCAGCATGGGGAGCAGGTTACATAAAGCCAGCTAAGCACCAGGGAAATGTCCTGATTTCACTGTTAGAAGCCTTACTAAGAGATCAAGCTACACAATTGTCACACACATGCAGAGGGTCCAGGGAAGGGTAAGCAGAAAAGATCTCCTGGGTAAACTTGGGGTAGGGGGTTGAGGGGATGGAGGCATGGGAACCATAGTGGGTTGGACTCCTCTGGGTGCACAATAGGTGGGTTGGGGAATCACCATCACTCTTTGAGGTATCAATCCATTAATCTTTCTGCCTGCTTCCCATTCCCCTTTTTAATCCTTCTATTTCACTGAAGATTGTAGGAGTAGTCTTTTCTTTTTCCTTTCTGAGGATGACTTTACTTCTGTATAACTCTAAATGAAGTACCCTGGCCAGTAGCTATTTCATTTCATTTTTTAATAGAAGAAATTTAAGAACCCTCTACCCGTGTGTCTGTGTGTGTGTGTGTGTGTGTGTGTGTGTGTGTGTGTGTGTGTATCTGTATTCTGTATGTCTCTCTGTCTGTCTATCTGTCTCTGTCTCTCTTCAATTGCTAGAATTTATGGCTGCTATATTCCAATAAGGGTAGCAGGCTTAGGTAGAATACCTGCATGATAGCTGACATAGTGAATGAGTACAAAAGCTCCTCACGGATAAATCTGTAATACTTTAACTGTCCTGACAGAAATGAAGAAACTCTAAAGGGACACTTTGATCTAAATTCCATCAACATATTGGGACTCCAAAGAAATGTCAGTTTCGACAGAAAGCTCATGCTGAGAAAAGGAAAAGCACCTATCAGAAGGGGGACTGCTCCTCTGAAAGAGATTTCACTGGGTTCTAACTTTTCAGGCCACTTCAGAAGATGAGAATGAGACAATAGGAGGAAAAGATCAAATGGTGGCCAGGACTTTGCCTTTACTAACTGCTAATATGTGTGCAAACTGATCCACTCTTTGAAAGTTGATCTCACTTCAAGGACTTCAGGAGGGACTTGAAGGGCTTACTGAATGGTTTTGTCCCTCTTCTCAATGTGGCTATGTTAAATAGAACTTTTTTTTGTTTGGCATATTCCTATTAATTTGGTTCTTTTAATAGGCATATTGAGGAGAGAGAAATGGCTAGATCTAACTTGGACTACAGGTCATGACTCCTAAGTCTATTAACAGTATCACATCTAAATTTTGCCACCATGACATCTCCATTACCCTAACAAAAGACATCATACAGTATGTACCCTTTCCTCACATAAAGTTTGAACCACAAAATTTTGGAGATTCATGCATGTTAAGAATTTCATTCCATTTGAAGACTGAATAAGTCATCATTATATGTAGACATCAGATTTTGTCTAATCATTCATCTGCCATTCTGCCTTTTGTTCCTTGCATTGCAATAATGTTGCTATGAATGTGGTTGTATAAATATCTGCCTGAGTTCCCACATTCAGTTCTTTCAGGTGTGGAAATACAATTAATTACTGGATTATAAGATATTTCTATTCTAATTTTTTGAGGAACCTTCATTTGGTTTCCATAGTGACAGCACTGTTTCACATTCCCACCAAGATCACACAAGGCTTCTAACTTCTGCTCATCTTTCCCAGGGTTTAGTAAATTCTAAGTTTTAAGAAATACAATAGGCATCCTAACGGGTGTGAAATAACATCTTCCTTGGGTTTTGGCTTGCCTTTCACTGATAATTATTGAAGGTGAATTTTTTTCATGTTTATTAGACATTTGTTCATATTGTATAAAAAGGGTCAATGTAAGTTCTTTGTCAATTTTTTAATTTGATTTTTGTTTCTAGCTTTGCTTTTTGAAATGCATTAAACTTTTTAAGTGAGCATACAAAACAATTAAGTACATATGTCGGGTGCTTTCTAAGTTTTAGAAATGGGCATAATTTTGATATTAATCCCTTATCTACTGTATGAATTTTATTTATTTATGTATTTATTTATTCTTTTCTTATATATTACATCCCAACTGCAGTTTCACCTCACTCCTCTCTTCCAAGCCCACCTCCCCTCTCCCTCTCCCCTCTCCCCTCTCCCCTCTCCCCTCTCCCCTAGACCTTTGTTTCACTTCGGGAAAGAGCAAGTATCCCAGGGATATCAACCAAACACAACATAACAAGTTACCAAAAGAATAGAAACATACCTTCATAACCAGGCTGGATGAGGCAACAGAGTAATAGGAAAAAGGTCCCAAGACCAGGCAAGAGTCAAAGACACCACCCACTCCCACTGTTAGGAGTTCAACCAGAGCACCAAGCTAACCCTAATTCTAACCCTAACCCTAACCCTAACCCTAACCCTAACCCTAACCCTAACCCTAACCCTAACCCTAACCCTAACCCTAACCCTAACCTTGTGCTCTTGTGGAACATAACATACATACAGAGGACCTAGGTTAGACCTATACAGGCTTCCTAATTGTTGGCTCAGTCTCTGTGAACCACTGTGGGTCTTGCTTAGTTGATTATGTGGGGTTTCCTGTGGCATCCTTGACCACTCTGGCTCCTAAACTCCTTCCTTACCCTCTTCCATAGGATTCCCCAAGCTCCACCTAATGCTTGTCTGTGGGTCTCTGCATCTGCTCCCATCAGTTGCTGGATAAAGCCTCTCTGATAACAATTATTCTAGGCACCAGTCTATGATTAAAGCAGACTGTCATTAGGAATTATTTCATTGACTTTTTGAGCCAATCATTATTGCTTCTATTCTATGTCTCTGGGCAATCCAGCCTCTGGTTCCTGATCACCCAGGCAGTGTCAGGCTTGGGCTCCCTCTGTCCAAAGGGCCTCAAGTTGAACCAGACCCAGAAAGACAAATATGGTAGGTATTCACTTGTAAGTGGATATTTGCTGTTAAGTAAAGGATAATCATGTTATAACCCAAAGAGCCAGAAAGGCTAAGCAATAAGGATGGCTCAAGGGAAAATGCATGGATCTCCCTGGGAAAGGGTAATCGAATAGATTTCACAGGTAGACTAGGGGCTGATGAGGTTGGGAACAGGAGGAATTGGGTGAAAGGAGAATGGCAGAGAGAATACTGGGAAAGACACTAGAATGGGGGGTGCATTTCAGGGGCAATGTGGAAACCTAGGGCAAGGGACACTCCCCAAAATGTGCAAAGGTGACCCTAGTGAAAACTCCTAGTAATGGGGTATATATGGAGCCTGAACTGGTCATCTTCTGTAACCAGGCAAGGCTTTCAGTGGTAGGACTGGGACATCAACCCAGTCATAAAACCTTTGACTTACAGACCTAAAATTTGTCCTGACAGCAAGATGTTCTGGGATAATGGGGGTGCAGAACTTGTGGGAGAATCCAACCAATGACTACATGAATTTCTTATGTATATTCTCCTATTATACAGGTTTACAGGTTTTCATTTTATTCTGTTAATATTTTCCTTTGGTAATGGGAAGGGTCTTTTTGTTTGTTTCTAGTGAACTTCAATTAATCATTTTTCTTTTTTGTCTGTGCTTTTTATGCCATAAACAGGAAATCATTGCCAAATTCAACGTCATAAATCTGTTTTACTTTAACGAATTTTAAATCTTCTTTAAGTTTATTATTATTATAGAAAACAAGGGTAAACTTTTAGTATTTTTTAATAAATGTTTCCAGTTTTTCTAATATTATTCATAAAATGACTGCCCTTTACACATGGAATAGACTTGATAACTTAAGAAACATCATTTTTTTTCTCTTGGGCTGGAGTAATGGCTCAGAATTTAAGAACACTAACTGCTGCTCTTCCAGAGGACCTGGCTTTGATACCCAGAACCCACACTGGTGTCTCACAACCATCTTTTAACTTCAGTCCCAAGTGATGCTATCTCCAGGAAATACACGCATGTGGTGGATGGACATACATTCTGGCAGAACACTAATACATGCAAAATAAAAAAGAATTAAAATAGTTTGCATATATATAAAAGCTTGCTTAACCTCAAATTTTCATGTCCTGTATAGACAGGGGTGGTCTGAAAAGGCCAGAAAACAGGCTCTATCTGAAGTTTTGACATGAAGAGATGGAGAATCTTCTTTCTCTTCTCAACTTCTACAAGAAACCTCCCCTTCCAGAGAGAATGCTCACACAAACATGTGACCACCAATGCCCCGAATTGCATGTCTCTCACAATAAACAGAGAAGGGATGATTTTTTTCTACATTTTTCTTCTTGTCTGACTTGGACTTCCATTTAATAAATTGTTATCATTTTGTCCCAAAACCTTGTGAAAAGATAAACATAGGCATGCACCATTTTATCTTGACCTATAAATTTCACTGTGACTTTATAAAACATTAAATTGTTTACTTTCACATTCACTTGTTGCAACTACTATAATAGTACCATAATTTTCCTTCTCTTCCATTTACATTGCAGTCAAGGAATGTTCAATTTCAGGGAAATCTGTGATTGCAACAGAGAAATTACAGAGACTCAGTATTAAGTGATTCTCATGAGAACATGAGAAAAATTATGTCAGTTCTTGACATGGTTAGAATCTTAAATTGCATACTGAAGGTAATTATATAGAATATATGTATACATAAATATACATATATATGGAGAGAGAGAGAGAGAGAGAGAGAGAGAGAGATGTGTGTGTATGCAACTAATATTATGTTGAAATTGCTCAAGACTAAAACTAAGTATATAGCTGTGTTTTGTCTTCAGTAGAGAATATTGAGGCATAAATTTTAGAAATAAAAATATCCTTTGGGAAAATAACAGATTACTCTTATGAGAAATATTCTAAACTGAAAAGATTTGGGGACAGCAGTGAAGCCAGAACTGCTGATTGTCAATAAACAGAAAGGCAGCTGGAAGTCTGGGAAAGGGTACAAAAGCAGGAATAATAGACAACAAAGAAGAATTTGCCAACTGAATAGTATTGCCAAGTACTGGCCTTCCCGGTGGATGGTCAAAGAATCTATTGCTGAATGTTGAAAAGCATCGCTTGGACAAACCCACACAAGAGTCATTGCCATCTGTCTTTCTGGCATTTGCTATTCTGTAGTGTACCCAGGTTTGCATGAAATATACAAATTTGGACCTTGCAAAATCCCACTCATTGAATTTTAAAAAGGAAAGTCAAAAGTCTCCATTTTACTTCTTTAAATTAAAACTTTATCAAAGCACATACTTCATTCAAAATTTAGTCATTCTCTGATTTTTATGACAGCAAAGAATATTTTAAATGTGTGCTGTTATTTTTTCAAAATTTCTCTTATGATAGCACAAATATTGAGATGAGGAACGATGTGGTTTATTAGTTACAGACATATTTAGCCAATTAAATAATGAGAGTAAGATAATGCAGCTAGATTATGCTCAATTCTAAATTTATAATAAAACATGAAAAGAGTTGTCATCAAGTATCCTGACAAAGATTCTGATAAAATTCAAAAATATACCTAGTTAATAGCTTTATTAAGACACAGTGAGTTCATTGTGGTTCAGTCTTTTAGAATCTCTCATTATACTTAGTTTCTATTATATCGTGTGTTTCAGATTTTCAAAGTTTACATTTTTCCTCACTCAAACCTCTTTGTAACTATGCATGGTGTTATATAATAGCCAATTAACATATTTTCACTATTTATAATAAATCATTTTCATTTCCTTTAAAAATGTGTTTGCTTCTTGATTTTCATCAATTCTCAGAAAGTCTTAAATGATTATTTGGAATTTTAAAGAAACATTGTTCTAAAATTTTGAATCATTTTCTCTTCTCTGAGAGAATGTCATGCTATTTCATTGCCTGAATAGACAATAAAAAATGTAAGAGGCCCAGGTTTAAAATAATTCATAATGGTCTGTAGGCTTTTTGAGAGCACAATTATGATTTTATTTCTACAATAGTGAACATTTAGCATGTCCTTACAATACGTCAACTAGTATGTTTATTTAAGTTTATTACCCTTTCAGAAATATCTGAATAATGACTGTGTCATTCAATTATCTTCATCATACAGATGTATCAAGACCTAAATAACTAAGAACTAGCTCAAAGTCACAAACTTGGGTCATAGCTGAAAAAAATCATCCATTTCAGTTTTGACTCGGAAACTCTCTTCTTGATACCAGACTTTTACCTGGGGTTTTTGTGTTCACAGAACCTATCAGTGTTTACCAAAGGAAAATCACTGAACAGTCATTGCAATTTAATGTCATTTTATTTCAATTTTGTTCCATCTAGTATCCTATTTGGGTTGAATTCAACTGGTTTGTTTTGTACATTGTGAAAATGACTTATAAGTAGACATAGCTCAAAGAGGCCAGGAAGTAAATCTTATAACTCAAGAGGTCAGGGTGTTAAAATGAAATTTAATAGCGAGAGGAATTGGACAGATTTAAACAGTGTGGAAAAGAAAGCAATGTACATCAAACAAACAAGAAGCAATGACACTGAACTTCTTCCTATCGTCTATGTATTACTTGATGCCACCTTTATTTCTCATAGTACAAGTTACAATCCTAGAGAGCAGATGATTCCTGCTGCTTTGTTCTCCCTTCCAGTATAACTAAACAGTTACATGCTCTGAGTACGGTGTATAGATTTGTGACCTGCCTCTTTCTCTGCTCCCTGCAGTCACTATCTTGGCTTAATTTCTACCTGGAAAAAATTTTTCAAAGTCATCTCCCTACCTTCAGTACCTGCCTCTAATTAAGTCCTTAATTCACTCAGTTACAGGAACAAATTTAAATCACATTATAATACTCACCTCTTGTAAACTTTATTTATTTATTTATTTATTTATTTATTTATTTATTTATTTATTTATTTATTGAGATTATAATGTAGTTATAACATTTCTGCCTCCCACTTCCTCCCTCCAACCCCTTCCATATAGTCCTTCCTCTCTTCCAAATTCATGGCTTCTTTTCTCACTTTTTTGCTGCATGCATACCTCTGTATGTGTGTTTGTGAATGCATGTATGTAAAATGTTAACTTTATGTGTGCTTTCACGCCTAACCATTAGGCATTGGATAACCAAATGGTGTGCTTTTCGGTTGCTAACACTATTTCTCCCACAGACATCATTCCTTAGTTGCCTGCAGTTCTTTATTTAGGGTTGAGGCCTCTGGACTTTTCCCTGTCCACTTTGGCATGTCTATTGTTGTCCATGTTCAGCTCATATTTGTGTCATCATGGTGGTAAGACTTTCTAGGTGTAGCTTTGTGTATACTATTTAGTTCTACTTTAACCATTCATGATAAAGTTAAACCTATCAAGCTACTCCAAGTCTATACCTATGTATTACAAACTAATCTATTAATTCATATAATTCAGCAAGCACCAAGATTTTGTTGTTGTTGTTGCCTTGGTTTTATTTGTTTGCTTGCTTGTTTTGTAAAAGTTGCTAGCACCTGACACTGAGATGTAGGTGGGAATTATGTGCTGTCTTTCTCATGTATTAGATGTTAGATGCTATATTATAATTAAGGACAATCTCAAGTTAAAAATTCTATGTAACATGAAAATATGCACTAAGAAGGGGGCAAAAATCATACAGCCTCAGGAGATACTGATTATTATATTCCATGTACTGTTTGACCTAGTTTGGGATGATTATTGCAATTGAGTACACAATTTAAGTTCCTATAATGTATAACATTCATTTTTGCACAACATACCTTCATGCTTTTTGTCCTAGAGATGGAATCCATGGTCATGCATATGCTAGACACGATTTGCACCACTAAACTACACCCACAAATTTCACACTGTTCTTAACTATTTTATGGGCAATAATGAAACTTCAAACAGTCATACCATTGAGCTTTGCAAGAAATGAATCCAAATACTTTCATGCATATTATTTGAAGATACAACTACCTTCAAACTCTAGAAATAGTCAGATATTTGTATATTATTCATTAACTAATCCACTAATATTTATTTAGTATTTTTACATGCTGGAATGATGGCAGCTAACAGGGCAAATATGTGCTCATGGTAATTAGTTTCAAGAGGATACTCTGTTGTCTGTCTGTCTGTCTGTCTATCTATCTATCTATCTATTTATCTATCTATGTATTATCTTCAATCTCATGGATGAACTACTATGACCATGAAAGTAATACTCAATGACTAGAAAGATGTGGATTACATTCTTGTTTCTACAGACAATGAGACATCCTAATATGCATTGTATATCCACCAAACAGATTGAAGGAGAAAACCAACAGAAACCTACCTTTTATCCTTTGATTTTTTTTTCTTTTTTGGTAGATGCCAAAGCTGGAAAAGCCCCAGTTCAAACTAAATTGTTATCCACTCTAAAGATTTCTAGAATTATCAAAATGAAGATCCAAAAAAGGAAGATAAATACAATACAGATCAGCTGTGTGTTTTCAGCAAAGTGTAGAAGACTTTGAGAAGGTTTGTTGCTTATCAAGGACATTGAGGAATTATCAACGTCTTAAACCATCAGAAAAATATCCAGAGCCTAGGGGTGTAGGGGAACACGGTGGCTAAATGTTTCTCTAGCATATGCAAAATTATCTGTTCATCCTTAGCTCTCCAAGAGAAAAACAACAAGGAAAGAAACTGCTTCTTTCTCAGTGTACTTAACTTTAAGAGAACTAATGAATTTCCTTTGAGTGTAATTTTTTCAAATAAATTTAAAAATATTTTTATTACCTCCTTGCAATGTGTTTTGATCATATTCAGCCTCCTCTCCATGTTTATCCCAGATCCTCCTCCACTTCCCTCCCTACTTAACTTCATGTTCTTTCTCTTTCTCCATTAAACCCACTTAGTCCAGTATTTGTTGGCCAACAACTCTTGGATATGGATCCGACCATTAAAGACAATTGACTCCTTATTTCCCAGCAGTTACCAAAAGTAAGTAGCTCTTCTGTTAATGATAACCTCCTCCCTCAATACTTGATTTTGTCCTGCCAAAAGCTATTATTTTCTTAATGCCTGTTCTATAGATGCTAATTTGAAGTTCAGAGCATGAAATCCTATAAGAAACTCATGATAAGTGTTGGGATCTTTGTTGTTCTGTTATGTGCCCAGCGTATTTTAATCAATGTAAACAGAGTGGAAATGCAGTGTCAATGAAATTCTGAGTGGTTCCTCTCTCTCTCTCTCTCTCTCTCTCTCTCTCTCTCTCTCTCTCTCTCTCTCTGTGTGTGTGTGTGTGTGTGTGTGTGTGTGTGTGTGTGTGCTTTGAGGTAGGGATAGAATTCAGGGCCACACATACACTAGGCAAGTGCTGTGCCAATAATCTATACCCCAACTCTCAGACAGTTCTTAACTACTTCATGGGCAGTAAACCAACAATCGTATCCTTGAATTTTATCAAGGATATTATTTTAAGGCGATATCATTTCATACTCCCTAAATCCTTAATTAAAGTATGAAGATAAGGTTTAGAAAGCAATTTTGGTATGAAGAACTTTATATCCATTAGGAACATTTTGCTGGGATTGTAAGTGTGTGAAATTTATGTAAGCACTGAACCTCAGTCACTGAACTCCAAGACTCCCAATCTCTAAGATATCAACTTCTCATATTTAAAAGTTTACCCATTCTGTGAAATGTTCTCACATCAGCCCAATGTACTCAAACAAATGATATTCTCTTTAACTCAATTATCATTTTAACAGGAACAAGAATTCACCCAATCAAACTTGGAGGTAGCAATGCGCTTCAACCATGATGTTATCAAGCTAATTATCCAACTCTAAAAGATGTTTAGATTGAAGAGTAGTGAAAGGAGGTACTATTAATAGTTAAAGTGGGACAGCAGGAATAATTTAGATCTGTCCTAGGCAAACTAGGACATATGGTGAGTCTAACTATTGTGAAAATACAACTCTCCACCTGGTGTTAGTTTATTTTTAATTAAAGTCAAACAACTCGAGAAAAATATACAGTTTGTGGATCTTGGAAGACTCCTCCTAAAACATTATAAAAATATCATAATGCATTTTTACTGAAATAGTTGATTTATTTTCATGTGATCAGTCATCCATAGCTTACTGTGTGAAAATAAGTGACAAAAATAATTCTAGTCCATGAAAAGTATTTCAAAAAGTACACTCTAGGAATAATATTTTCTTGTTTGTTCTGAGCACAACATAAATTACTGGCTAGCTGGCACGAATATTAAGAAACCCTCTCCATAATCCTGCAAACATGTAAACCCAATTAAGCCTCATTTTAGAACTCTAACAACTTGATTTCACTAACCAATAATATATAAAGCCCATTTTATTATTTTTGTCAGTCCTTTTCTCAGTCTAATATGTCAATTATATGTAAAGGGTTTCCTAGCTCTAACACATAATCACAATTTTCTTTGGGAATGTTAATATATATATATATTATATATATATATATATGTATATGTGTGTGTGTGTGTGGTGTGTGTGTGTGTGTGTGTGTGTGTGTGTGTGTGTGTGTGTGTGTACAATTGGATCTTAATCAGAGGAACAAAATGAAAATATACCTAATTCAACAGTCTTAAAAAATGCTCAATCATTATCATAGAGGCTATTTCATTTTTTCGAATCAGCGTGGTGAATATATTTGTATTTAAATTGCAATTCCTTGACAAGCTGTCAACACATTGCTGTTGTTCCTGTCATTCCGACTTTTCCTCTTCAAGCCTAACATGAGCAGGGAATAAGCTGTTATCCTACTGTTCACATTTCCATTGATAAACTCACGCATGACTATTGTGATGTGCTTTGTGCATTGAATAAAGAAGATTCATCACTTCAAAGGTTTTCAACATTTCCGTAATACTTAGTATTTATGAATGATGTATCCAAATGAGAAACCAAGACTATTAAATAACACTATGTACATATAGCTTCAGTAACAAACAAAAAAAATCTCCAACTTCAAGTTTACATCCACTCTGCTGGAAAATTCTTACTTCAAGAGAAACTTTTCTTTTAATTTAAACCTATTATTCTTCTATTTCCCATATATTTTAAAGGCTTGTGTGTATATACATTTACTTACTTTACTTGTCATTTTTTATGAAAGGAGTTGAAAAAGACAGTACACCAATTGTTTTCCTTTTTATTTTGAAAACAATCTTACTTTACATACCAATCCCAGTTCCCTCTGCTTCCCATCCTCTCTCTGCCATCCCCTCCATTCAGTATTCAGAGGGGGTGATGACTCCCATGAGGAATCAACAAAGACTGTCACATCACTTAAGGCAGGCCCAAGGCCCTCCCCACTGCATCTAGACTTTGTAAGGTATCTCTCCATAGGGAATGGGCCCCAAAAAGCTAGTTCATGCACTAGGGATAAATACTGGTTACCTGGCTAGTGGCCCCACAAACTGCCCAAGCAACCCAACTGTCACCCACATTCAGAGGGCCGGGTTTGGTCTTATGCAGGTTCCCCAGCTGTCAGTCCAAAGTAAATACATCAATTTTAATTTTTTGAAATCATACTCTGCGAAGAGTTGGTTTGAAATAATGTCACCCATGTAAACTTCCAGAGCTGGTTTTAGATAATGTTTATAAAACTGGGGCAATGTCAAACGTTGCTCTATGTTCCTGAATATGTATAGGAAACTTTCCTTCTGAGAAATGTTGGTTTTTCTAGATTGAGATGAGACAAAAGAAGGTGGTCACTTCTATGACTGTTTTCCTCCCCTGCATGCAAACATGTAGCCAAGCATATTAATCCTAATAACTAGGTCTGCAGCTTCTTAATGGTGTACAAGCCTGAAATGAAGATATCCAGGAACAGAGAATTATAAGGAAGTGAGTTAACTCCAGAATCCAACATGCCATTGATGATGTATTTTGAAATTTTTATTTTGTTATACTTTTGTGTGTACACATACTGCTTTATACATGGAACTTTTGGTAAAGAAAAATGTCTGAAACTAATTCTAGTTCTTGATTTCTACTTATAGGTAAGACTATGATCATCTCCAGAAGTGTTTACTTACATGAGCAATTGTCAACTTCTGTGTATGGTCTCACAAAAGACTATGCCATTAAGAGTATTTAGGAGATTTGAGTAGGATGTTAGTTTCAAGGACTGGGCAGTCTATGGTGCCTCTGGAAGTGGATCAGTATTTATCCCTAGTACACAAAAGGATTTTGGGAGACCATTCCACATAGAGGGATACTCTTAGCCTAGACACATGGGGGAGGGTCTAGGCCCTGCTCCAAATGATATGACAGACTTTGAAGATCCCCCATGGAAGTCCACATCCTCTCTGCAGAGCAAAAAGAGGATGGGATAAGGGGTCAGTGGGGAGGCAGTAGAGGAGGGGAGGGAGAGGGAACTGGGATTGACATGTAAAACAAGCTTGTTTCTAATTTAAGTTTTAAAAATGTTGTGAGAGAAAAACAGTATTTAGGAGAACTGAACAATATGGTGAGGGGGCAAAATCCCAATCATAGTTTTGAACATTTTTTCCTTAAATA
Organism: Cricetulus griseus; assembly: GCF_003668045.3. NCBI lineage: Eukaryota > Metazoa > Chordata > Mammalia > Rodentia > Cricetidae > Cricetulus > Cricetulus griseus. The sequence continues at coordinate 34,688,942 of NC_048604.1, read as the reverse complement.
CATGTGGCCATTCTTCCCCTAGTGATTGAAGTGTGTTAACTAATACTTCTAGTGTCCATTCTTTCTCAATTATACTGGAAAGGTTCTGGGATTATATAGAAAAGAAATGTTTCGAATTGATTTGGGTAATAAAAATCAACTTGGAATTTTGTCTAAATGTCCATAGGCTCCACATGCTCATAAAATAATTGCCCACCAAGGAAACAGAAATTTATTCCAGTGTGAGAGGTGCTTTTTAAAAAGATACAAGGCTTTGCAAGGAAGGGGCTTCCTTGCCTGAAGATCAGCTCCTCTGGCCCAGTGAGGAAGACTATGAGGTGTGCCTGGGCTGTGGTTTACAGCGCACTGGCAGGTGGCAGGTAGCAATTGTAAGTCTCTTCACAGCAACCATTGTAAGCAATCAAGCAGCTGCCATTCCTAATACTGCTGTTCTGTCAAACTGTAACAGCTCCTAAACCTGGGGAAAATTTGGAAATTGGGAGCTGGATTGTTTTTAGAGTTTTCTTTTAATTCAAGGACATTAGCAAGATCTCTTCGAAATTATCTGTGTGCATAGAGGTGACTTTACACCAAGACCCTTTTCCAGTACACACCTCATTTAGTGATGACCAAATAACACACTGTATTAGGGTCTTAAACTTTGCAAAATCAGGGTGAATTTACTATACACTATCACATAACCTTAAAACATTATTTATCAAAGACATCATAAAATTGGAAAACATGCTAAAATTGAAATAGTTGTCTCTAAATTTTAATTCCAAAATCTGACTAGGTTAATCAAGTTGAATCTTGACCATACCCCAAACATAGGACTTAGAATATTTGGACCTACACCATGTAGGAATTTTAATTCAATTTCAGAAATTAATAATAATAAATCACCTGAGAAAGATCACCATTCTTCCAAATTGAGCTCATTACAGGTCAAAATTTAGCCAAATATCAGAGAAAAGTAATGCAATGTATGCAGAGTTTTCCTGTCCCATTAGCAGCTACCAAATAAACACACCGAGGCTTATATTAATCATCGGTGATCAGCCAAGAGCTAAGGCTTGCTATTTGCTAACTCTTACATTTAAATTAGCCAGTATTTCTTATCTATGTTTTGCCACATGGGTTGAAATCCCATTTCAGTACAGCATGCCCATCCTGCTTCTCTCTGCATTTACTGGCAAGCCTGTGCCTCTGCCCTTCCTCATGCCATCATTGTCAGTTTTGCTTTCCTGCCTAACTTTATCCTGTTCAGCTATTGACAAGTCAGCTTGTTTATTAAATCAATCATAGAAACATATATCCACACAGTGTACAGAAGGATTATTCCACAGCAACCCAACAAGTGCAAAATATCAGAAATCTTTTGAAAGCCAATACAGTTTGTTTGGTATTTCTGTGTGTGTGTGTGTGTGTGTGTGCGTGCGTGCGTGCGTGCGTGCGTGCGTGCGTGCGTGCGTGCGTGCGTGTTAGCTAAAATAGAACTCAAATAATTTCATTTCTTGCTTATATTCTTGCAATTGCACTATTTGTTTGTCAGTGGCTTATAACAAGAAATCATTTTTTACCAAAGTTGTTGATGTAAATATACATTTAGAAGTAAGATATCTTTCCATGCAAGATACTTTTGAAATATTCTAAACTTTAATTGCTCTACACATTAATTTTACAATGGTGAGTGCTGATATTGTAATATACTACGCCAAATACCCTCTCTTTAATTTCAGTTAATTGAAATAAAAGAAGGGGAGAGGAAAACTATCAGGTCATTCAAATGATTTCCCTGTATCATACAGGCAAGAATAAGATAATATCATAAGATGTAAATCTACAGCAACTTCAGAATTTCGAAATGGGATTATCACAAGGTATTTCTCAAACTGGAGGATTGTGAGGATGAAAGGATACAGTGAGGGAAAATGAGGACAAGGAGATGAAGGGAGAAGTGCATAAAAGTTCCATGTGGAAGCTTGTTATTTTTAGGAATTAACAAAGAGAGATGTATACTGACTGACAAATAATTCTTAGTATTATATTTTGCTGTGTTTTATTAAATGTTTCATTTTGCTTCATCTTTATATTAACTCTATGGCATTAGTCTTATTAGCACCATACTATAAATGTGGAAACTGAGACTTACCTATGAAAAAATAGCTTGGTGCTCACTAGTAAGTCTTAGATGCAGGACCAGAGATCAAATTATTCACACCTTGTAAATATCTCTCTTTTTGGAAGTAGCATCAATATGCTTGAGGTATGGCACAATAGCCATACTTCTTGGCTTTAAATTAATTTAAATTTGATCATTTGTTTGGCCTATAATCTGTGTGACTATGAAGAAGTATACTAACAGCCAATGCCTCAGTTACCAACTGCAAAATAGAATAATATTGTCAGAAATGGCAGCAAACATTTTTATCTAAAAGGATTTCTATATTTCAGTGTTTCAAATTCAAAAATCTACATTTTTTTTCCTTGTACTGACTGGCAAATTAGGAAGGATGACTGAAGAAATACATGTGTAGACCATTAATGTAAGCTAGTGTCAGCTTACCTAATGCTTTCTGTCCCAAGTTGAGTCAATAAAATTCTAATTTGACCATTTTAAAGCATATCCCATGCAGATACTGTCTTTGTACTTCATGATACTATGAGCAGGGAAATACATACTATGATCTAAAATGCTATATAAACCTTATGAAACTTTTATGAAAACCAACAGAATGAACTAAAGACTAATTCAGAATTAATATATTCTTGGTAACTGATTGCAGGCAATTTTGGCTAACACACCATTTTCATTATTTGTGCAGTCTATCATCATTGCTATATTTCTATGTAAATGACTTAACTTTTCCACAAATTTAAATGAATTCTCTATTACAAACAAAGAACCAAATCTAAAATCATAGAAGAAAATCTGTGGGCTATTTTATTATTTTCTTTAAAAACTGTATGAAGCTGTTGCCTGATTCATCTCATTTGCACATTGTCACTGGAATTTTAGCAAGGTGGAGGTAAAATGGTTATTGTTTCATCTCATCTGAAATTTTCCTTTTTTCAGTAGTGTTGGATCTCATAAATGAAGATCATAAGTTAAGGTTTAAATTTAGGTTCTATATAGTTCCATGGAGTTTAGCTTGAGTAATTTTATCACATGGTTGTATTACATATGTCTGCAAAGTGTTTTATTTCAGTAAATGGAGTTCTGCTGCACATTGGATACTTCCATTTTGTATATGTCTTTCATTTTTAATTATTGAAGATTTCATGTATATGATGGATATGATCTTTGCATATATACAAAGTTATGAAAACATCCTATTCTAGAAAAATCAAGTGTATTACAGTCAAGTCACCATCAGCAGTCACAGACATGGCACAAAGCACAGGCTCTTCTATCTTTTCATATTCATGAGATTATTCAAAGCATGTATATCTTAGTCTCCTTGTCAGTGAAATGGGGACCTTCATTACATAACTCATGGAGTTATGAAGATATCTAACTGAATTACATAAATGTTTAAGGGCCTGAAAAAAATCAGGTCAAGTTTGTGACAAGAAGGAAAGAAGAGGAGAGGGTAAATTAAAAGAACTTGACTGAGAAATTCAAGGAAAGGACTCTTGTAAAGGTTACAGCTGCATTACTGTGGATCAGCAGGACATAACTTACATACACAGCAACAGCAAGCTAGAACCAGTCCTTGTTTCCCCCCATCACCTGTGCTTTCTCCACCCCCCAACACACACACACACATGTCTATGAGATCCCTTCCATAAATCCTTGGAGACACTCTTTTTAAGCAGAAAAATGTTCCATATATCAAAAGACTACATTTTATCATTTTTATGTAAAAACAATGTTACTTTGCCATTATGAAAGCAGGTTAGAATTCAGATGTCTCCTTTTTATTGTTTTCCTATTGAAGTTGTTTTAGCATTTTAATAAGTTCACTTGATAATTATCTATGAATATAAATTATATAAAACTGTGAAAGTGCTGTTGTCTTGGTCTACTGCTGTGAAGAGACACCATGAACCATGACAACTCTTAAAAAGGAAAAACATTTAACTGGGGTGGCTTATGTTTTCAGAAATTTAGTTCATTATCATTATGATGCAACACAGTGGCACGCAGGCAGACATTGTGCTGGAGAAGATGCCGAGATTCTTACATTTTGACCAGCAGCAAACAGGAAGTGGTCTGAGACATTGGACATGGCTTGAGCATGTATAAAACCTCAAAGCCTGCCTCCAGATTAATAGACTTCCTCCAACAAGACCACAACTACTCCAACAAAGCCATACCTCCTAATAGTGCCATTCCCTATGACTTATGATGGCCAATTATATTCAAACTACCACAGCTGTAAATGTTTTTGCAATTAAAAGCGAAACCGAAAAGCCTTGTCAGAGACTGGTTTATTTGAACTTGCCCTAACAAAGGAGATTGTTAACCAAATTAGTATTTTAAGAGGATTTCAGGAGAAATAACAAAGCCTAAAATACCGATCCACTAAATTCACTCTTTTAAATCCTTCTTAACAACATCTGTTCACCAATAAATAAGTACTCAAAGTATTGTAGACCCTGAAGAAGTCTTACTTATACTTTCAAGGAATATGTCTTTGTTTTCTTGAGTTCTCAGGAACTGAACATATTGATGGGAACAGTGTGACATTCCAATACATATGCAAGTTGTGGAAAAATATATGAGAGTAACTTGTACTTCCTTCACTTTGCACCCATAAGATATGGCTCATTCCAATCCCCACAAGAATCTAAGAAATCTTCCACCAACAGAGTTGAGTGCAGCACAATTATGCTGTATGAGTATTTTAAACTCTATGTACTTGTAAAGTATTCATAGTCTTACTTTTATTAATTCAGGGCCAGAAAATGCCAACAATTGCTTATCATTTTATAAAATTGCATCTGATTACGTTGCTTGAAAATAAACAAGCTGTATTTCTTTTGAAAATTACAATTTGGACATTTCTCTATATTGGTTTCCTATATTCTTTTTATTTTCTCTTTACATAATGGCTTTCCCTCAATTACTGACTGCTGATATTTTATCAGTCATTGTGTCTTAAATCTATCCTAGTTTGAAGACTAGGAAAGTAGTTAGTAATGGTTTGATGTTCTTTACAGTTGCTCTGTTTTTATGATTTCAGCATAGTTTGTAAATTAGGGTACCTCCTATGAAAAGGGAGTTTAATAAAAATGCATTTTTAGAAAAGTTTTCTTTCAGAAAAGTTTCCAAAATTTTTAGACTTTGGAATAATTTTATACCTATTATCTGTTTTTATAGTGTAATTTTTTAAAATTAGTCACTCTCCAAAGCACATTCATTCTTGTGCAATTCCAAATGTCAAAATACATTAATTCTTGCTGAAACCAGACCAAGTTTATAAAAATGGAAAACTTGAATACTTATTGAAAGGTTATTATTCTTTCTTTCCTTCTTTCTCTCTGATGAAGATGGAATTGTATTGATCTATTCAATACCTGTACTGATCATTTTACTTAGTGATCAGTATTACAGTCACTTCTGGAATTTGCATTTGTATTTTTTTAAATATAGCCCAAATTCTAACCTATTATTTTCTTTAAAACTTTATTTTTCATTTTACATATCAACCCCAGTTCCTCCTTCCTCCCCTTCTTCCGCCCCCTGCCTCCCCACATGTGGTATTTTTATTCATGCTTGTCTTTCATTATTTGACATGGAATACATTCCTGAGTTTTTCCTTGAAGTTGTTTCATTCTTCAGACATGTATTAAAAGTTATTAAATGAATAGCTTACAGATTACAACTTAATATACACAGTACTTCATGTACTCTAAGGCACACTGTTTTTTTGCTACATTTTAATGTCTCTGAAAGAGCAGTACCTCCTGAGAGGTGATGGTAACTTATACCTAACCAGACTTCATTTGAATATCATTTTTGTAAATGCTGAAATTTGATCATATTTATCCCTATGGTCATCACAGTCATTTGTTTTATGCTTCTTAAGTACTACAGGAATTGAGATTAAAATTTCTACTAGAAGATCATAAAGTTTTCACTATTGAGGAAAATGTTTCTGTGTAAATAGGAGGAGCTAGGAAAAGGACAATGGTACAACTTTGATATTAGTAGTTTGATTAATCTAAATAACAACAACATTCTTTCTAAATACGTCTACATCCTTTCCCTTAGAACATGTGAAAATGTTTAACCCTGCAAAAGGAACTTAAATTTTCAAATCAGGTGAAATTTACTTAGTGGGATTATCATGGATTATCTTGACAAACACATGGTAAGTATAAACATTTTTAAAAAATTGTAAGGGACAAGAGAAGAGTCAGACTCAAGCATGTGTGTAACTTTAAAGAATTGAGAAGAGACTGGTAGGTCCAAGGTTCTCAATTCCTGGAATCCAGTTGCAGAGAGGGAGGGGTGATGAGCAAAGGGGTCAAGACTAGGCTGCAGAAACTCACAGAAAAAGATGACCTGAACAAGGGGTTGCTCATGGAACCCAGACTGATACCTGGGAAGCCAGCATAAGACTGATCCAGACCCCCTGAACATGCATGTCAGTTTGGAGAGCTGGACAATCTATGGAGCCTCTGGTAGTGGATCAGTATTTGTTTCTAGTACTCTAATGGACTTTGGGAGCCCACTCCACATAGACACACAGTCTAGGAACTGCTCCAAATGATGTGAAAGACATTGAAGATCTCTCATGGAAGGCCTCACCCTCCCTGGGAAGCATAAAAGCGATGGGATGGGGGTTAGTGGGGGTCAGGGGAGGAGGGGAGGGAGAGAGAACTGTATTGACATGTAAAACAAGCTTGTTTCTAATTTAAATCTTAAAAGTGAAAAAAAGAAGAAACTGGTATGAAAACATGCTCTAAAATATCTGGCTTTGAATGCAACCATAAGTCACACACTATAGTAAGCCTCTAGAAGACTGAAGACACTAGGAAATAGACTTTCTCATATACTTTCAGACGAAATGCACAGTTTAATTTCAACCCTTTGAGACATGTTTAAGATGGACCATTCATTATATTTATAAAAAATTTACATTGTTAAAGCCACTGATGAATTGGAATTTGTTATATGAGCAATAAGAAATGAATATACTATGATTAGTAAAAGATTCACAGCTTTTCAGACATAAAAGGAAGCAGGAAAGTATAACTGTGAAGTGGATTATATAAAAAAAGAATTTATCTTCCACTCAATGTAAATTAAAGTATGGTACAAGCTGATCATTCAAGATAACATTTACAATTTTGCTGAAACTGCCCTTGGAGGCATCTCATTGAGATATGTTCATGTCAGCAATTAGAGTTGCCAAAATATTTTCAGCATAAACAAGACATAGCCTGGTCACTATCATTTATTTTCTGTCCTTCATTTCTTATAGGGCTTACATCATCTCAAATAGTAAATAACTGAATTAAAGGCACTTTTCTTGCTTCTTATGATGCCAGAAAACTCAGATACAAAATACAACATCCAGACTCCTAACTAGATCATTTGAGTCCAGGATGACTGCTTCCAAAGGGTTAACCTATTGATGACATCTATCCCCCTTTACAATATTTGGCATAGGTTAATGTCAACTCTCAGGCCAATTAAAAGTTTGACTCCCTGTCGAGAGCTCAACTATATCAATGGCAGCAATATCCACTTCACCGGGTCATTATCATTTACTGACAAGATAGTATAAAGGAGAAAAATGTAAACAATATGCCTAAATTGCTAGAGTTGAAATCCCATTCAGCTTCCTGGTGCACCATATTGAAGTGGTTATAGAACCTTTCCTTAACTTTTCTATGTCTACAAAATGAAGGCCATCAACATACCTTTCAGAGCTGTTGTTGCACTTATGGTAATTCAACTGAGTATAGCAGTAGGCAGATCATGAGAAATTAATAACTATTACATGTATCGATAAGTCTTTAATCCATCCGCTGGAGCCCTGCCACCACGTGGGCGCCCAGAATAACACACAGAGTCTTATATTAGTTTAGAATGTTGCTGGCCAATTGACTAGGATTTTTTATATGCTAGCTCAGTCTTAATTATCATAAATCTATATATTTTATAAGACTTATCGAGGATGCCTTCTGCTGGTGTCCTCTTCCAGGGATTACATGGCAGCTCTGTAGAGAAGAGAGCAGGAAGAAGAGCAAGAGCAAGAGAATGATTTACTGCTTGTTCTTGCTTAAATTCTAAATCTGCCTGCTATGTCACTTCCTACCTGGATCACTAGAGTTCTCTTCCCTACATTTCCCAGAATTCTCCTGGACTCCTAGTCCCACCTATCTTGCTCCCCTACTGGCCAGCAGTGTTTTATTCAACAACCAAAAAGATAAACATATACACAGAAGGACATTTCCCCATCAATTATACTTTTGTGATTCCTCTAATAAAATATTCTATTATGTTTTCAAAGTACTTACCTCCATTTGTTAAAAGAGATCTAGATGGACTAAGATAAAATAAACACCAATCTACATGGTGATAGAGAACAAGATTGGCAAAGCCTTCACATACACCCATGCCTGTCTATGCATGTGACCCCAGTGTTTCACATGCATTTATAATGTGAACAAAGGAGAGGGACTCTTTTATTTTGTTTTAAATAGGTAAATGATTAAAGAACAAGGAAATAGATGTTGCTAATCTTATTTACTCAATGTCAGAGGAATTTCCTATTATTGAGTTCCTTTGTCTTAAAAATTCAAGTGTTTAATAACATAAATGGAAAAAGAGGGGGAAATAGGATATTTAGTTTTATATATTCCAGCTGCAAGCCACTGTCCTTCAAAGTTATACCCTATAGGCAAGTCACGCCCTAGAGAGATAACCTCTTTTCTTCAGAGCTCACCCTTTAGCTAAACAGTGATGGAAGCCATTTTGATCCTTAAGAATTAGTCTCTTGCCATTTTGACTGTTCTTCCAAATAGATATAATGTCTTGGCCTCAGGTGTCCATAACCTTTCTGATATTCTAGATCCTCACAGTCAAGAAAGATTTCTAATAAATCGATACTCAATAAGGTGATACATGACCTAGTTTTTTAACTCTTCTTGAGAAATTTTCAGAGATTTCTCACAAAACTGGTAAGAAGCTCATTGCAAACAAATCTAACAGGAAGAAAAGGCATCTGGCAAAAGTAAGAAACTCTTATAGTCATATCCCAGTTGCCTATTATGTTGGATGTGAGGCCCACAGTTTATTAAGCCTTCATCTAGTAGTAAGAGAAAGCTAAATGATACTAAATATAACACAACTGCCATTTCCTAAGTGTCTGTTTTTTTTATAACCTGAAAAGGAAGCAATGTAAGATATCAAAAGAAAACAACCTGTCAACCAATCTGAGTACCATAAGTCTCAGTATAGTTAAGATGTCCAGAGTTTGTTTTTATCAAAATGCCCATTCAATTTCAGCCTAAAGTATGTAATACATAGGGTGAAAATTTTAAGGAAATCACTGAAGATTTTGTGGCTAGAAACTCACATTCTCCTATCTTCATAATGTCATTGCCTTTTTATTTTACATGTGAATGAAGTTCAGCAGATCTTATGAGAATTTTTGTATGTTAACTTGATAGAAGGCATGACATATTTAGAATATATTTGGTTTAACACATAAGATAACCAATTATTATGTCCATGCAACTAGCAATCAATGGGATTATCTGTATTTTAAAAAACATTTTCATACTTCTTTTAGAATTCTGAACACATGTACAAAACTATTGTACCATTATCTGTGTGTCTATCAAAATAGCCAAGATGTGATTTTAAGTTTGCATTATTTGAAGTAAATCAACATAAATTAGAATGAAAGCAGTATGATTTTAAAAGGTTGGAACTAAAAGCATTATATTTTAAATGCAAACTGACTAGAACAGCCTTAAATTGCTTGAATAGGCTAATTTATTCCAGTAGGAAAAGACAAATATTTTAAAATACTGTATATATGCTTACATTTGTAATGTTTAAAATATTGAATATGGTTTTATGCTAATATACAAATATTTAGGATCTTACATTCAATACAGAGTATAATACAACTCCTATTTCTTTGGCTCATTTTTTAAGGAAAACATTATTCAAAATATGGCACATAGAATCCATCTCTAGAGGACATTTTTTTAATGTAAATGCTGAGTTTGGTAGTCTGTATCCATTTTTCAATAGCTATTGCTAAAACCAAAAGTGGATTCCATGTCAGCCTTGGCCATCACAAAATGTATAAATGTAACAAAATATCATAAGATGTTTAATAAATATGTCCAATTTATGTATAATTTAAATATATATAACCAATAATGAGAAGCAATGAAAAACCATATGTATTTTAATAGGTATTAGATATAAGGGTGATGAATATGTGAATTAAAGAATATATTTACTTAAATAGAGTTGCAAATCTTCATTTAAATTATAAATGTCACAAAACAAAATTACAATTTTATCAGTCAAAAGAAGTTTTGATCATTATGCAGTACACATATATAGTAAAACATACTGTAGCCTGTGAATTTTCACAATAATTATGGGTAATTAAATACAAAACACAATTTTGGAAAGCACTTACATATCAGTCATTTTCCCCAAACAAGAATGAAATTCTGGATGACAGGAAGAAAAGTTTGCATTTAAAATTATCCAATGTCTTATTACAAATGGTGTAAAGATAAATTTGCTTCTGTAAGAGAGAACTCAAAAGGTGGCTTTCTCTGCCTAAGTTCAAAGTTGATTCAATTCTTTTGAATGAGAAACGTTGTCACATTCTTTTAATGAGGAAATCAGTATCCTTCCTTTATAGAAATGATAAATGGGCTGAGAAAGAAATCAGGGGAACAACACCCTTTACAATAGCCACAAATAATATAAAATATCTTGGGGTAATTCTAACCAAACAAGTGAAAGACCTACATGACAAGAACTTTGGGTCTTTAAAGAAAGAAATTAAAAAAAGATACCAGAAAATGGAAAGATCTCCCATGATCTTTGACAGGTAGGGTTAACATAGTAAAAATGGCAGTCTTACTAAAAGCAATCTACAGATTCAATGCAATCCCCTCAAAATCCCAAAACAATTCTTCACAGACCTTGAAAGAACAATTCTCAACTTTATATGGAAAAACAAAAACCCAGGATAGCAGAAACAAACCTGTCCAATAAAGGAACTTCTGAAGGCATCACCATCCCTGACTTTAAACTCTATTATAGAGCTATAGTCCTGAAAACAGTTTGGTATTGGTACAAAAATAGACAAGTAGACCAATGGAATATAATTGAAAACACTGATATTAATCCATGAATCTATGAACACCTGATTTTTGACAAAGAAACCAAAATTATACAATGGAAAAAACATTGCATCTTCAACAAATGGTGCTGGCATAAAACTCGATGCAGACATGTAGAAGACTGCAGATAGATCCATATCTATCTTCATGGCCGAAACTTAAGTCCAAATGGATCAAAGACCTCAACATAAATCCAGCCACACTGAACTTCTTAGATGAGAAAAGTGGGAAGTACCCTTGAACTAATTGGTATAGGAGACCACTTCCTAAACATAAAAAACAATAGCACAAACATTGAGATCAACAATTAATAAACGGCACCTCCTGAAACTGAGACACTTCTGTAAGGCAAAGGACAGAAGGAAGCTTCAACAAGACAAAACGGCAGCCCACAGAATGTGAGAAAATCTTCAACAGCCACACATGAGAGAGTGTTCTGATTTCCAAAACACACAAAGAACTCAGGATCTTTATATTTCAAGAAACATGTAGATCATTTTCTTTTCAAATTAATTATCATTGCTTTGTGAATTCAATAGATATCCACTATATATTTTCTGTGTATATATACAGTGTTATTAATATGTTACATATCACAGATAAAATCATGATGATAGTTTTGTTGTAGACTAGAATGAATGACTCATTAATGAAGGATAAGTTCTTGAATGATTAGGTCAGGCCCAGCTTACATCAATATGTTGTTGACCAGGTAGACATTTGGGGTTCAGATGGGGGTTTCCATGCTGTGTTTCCTTGTGGGTATATAGTGCTCTAAATAAAACCTTATGTGTAATACATACTTAATCAGGAAGCTGCAGCAAATTGTCACTACAAGTTTGAGGCAAGCATGTTCCAAATAGCTAACTGGTGAGCAAAGTCTGCAAAACAAAATACATTCTGAATTGCTGTTCCCTTGTTCTAACATTCCATATCTATTGATGTTTAATCAGTCACATTTTGTAAGAACTGTGTAGAAGCCAACACAAAAACTTAAGTGTTGTATGGCAGAACATTAGAAAAGAGGAAAGAATTCAGCAAAGAAAAGCCCCAAGAATAGGACTGAACTTGCATACTTAAGTTAATCATCAACAGGCTCTGACAGCTCTAGAAGATATCTGCAGTTTGTTATTCTATTTCTGACTATGATGACCAATTGCTCATGACAGATATTGCTAAGTAACTATTCTTTTTAATCTTCTAATAAGGCTTTTAACTCTAATTCCATATGAAAGAAATAAATGATCAGTTATATGTTTTGAAACTTCAACAGCAAGAATAGCCATTTGAATACAGAAAGGTCAATCTCCTTTAAATAGAATAACAATTTGATTACAGGCTATTATTTAGTGTATTAAGTACTTGTCAGTTGAAAAAGCAGTTTGTCACCAAGCCCTTTAATGTCTAATACACTGACTCATAGACAAGGTCAGAATAATTTGTATCTAAATTGCAAATACAACCTTTTTATTCTTCAATTTCAGAAAGAAAATCATACCAAATAGCTTGTTTCCTAAAAAAGTATTCATCATCAAATTTGAAGATGGTGTTGAATTAGTCCTGTAACTATCTCCCACAAAGATTTTGTAAGCAAAGATAAAATGTCATTAACCAACTCGTGGTTGGTTAGATCTTAGGCCTTAGGGGAGAATGCAATATTATTATTCTACTAAATGGATGTAGAAACAAACTTTTCTATAAGTTCTTATCTATATACCTGTAGATAAGTACATCTCTCAATCATCAGAGAAACTTCTTTTTGCAGTAGCTGGAGCAATACAGCTGGTCAATGTGAGAGCCACAACTGGTCTGTGGGCAGAGAATGAGACTCTGAAATATACAGCTCAAATGGGATATATATATATATATATATGTGTGTGTGTGTGTGTGTGTGTGTGTGTGTGTGTGTGTGTGTGTGTGTGTGTGTGTGATTATCACAAGGCTTACAGATCATCATTGAAAAGGTACCTGAAAGACTTTTTAAGTGTCAGAAGTAGTAGACATCTATAAGCAAGCCCTCTTTGCTCAGTAGTTGTGACTGCATGAAGAAAATTGATTATTACAAAATCACAAATAGAGAGGGGGAATGGGGTCCCGAAGTCCCACTCCTAATTGAAAAGCTATTGGAAATTGATAGCTGCTGGAAAAGGGAGAGTCAGTTTTATTAAGATGCAGCTCTGAGTAGTTACCCATACCTTAATGGACAGTCTTATATCCATGCACAGGTAGGCGGCACTAAGTGGACTCATTGGATTGTAAAAATGAATGTATGAAATTGGGAGGGAAAGCACTGAGGTGTAGGCATCAATTGGAGGAGAGGAAAGGTGGGTGTGTTTTTATCAAATTAAGTTATATGAATGATGAAATTCTCAAATAATAGAAAAGCAAAATATACCAACAAATAAATAATATCTCAATCTGAAGTGATAAGGATTGGTGAACACCTAATAAGCAAAAGTTTTTGTTTTATCTTTTTTAATTTTAATTAGAAACAGTATTGATTTACATGACAATCCTGGTTCCCTTCTCCCACCTGTCCTCCCCTACCACCACCACCACCAACTAAACCCATACCTATCACATAACCTTTCTGCTCCCCCTGGATGGTGAGGCCTTCCACAGGGTGTCATCAGAATCTATTTTTAAGCTTTCAGCACTTGGTGACAATGCAGTATTGACATGTGTTTAAAACTGTTTTCTCTAGAAGGAGTCTATGGCCTGATATACTCTATCTGTCTGTCCATGTAATTATACTTTCTATTTTTCCTAATATCTGAAAAATCCAAAGTCTAACTATTGCATCTGAAAGTAATAGTTTGTCTAACTTTTTTTCATACTACTAACTAGTTTTATGTCAACTTGACACAAGCTATGACCAGAGGAGAGAACCCCAATTAAGAAAATGCCTCCATATGTTTAGACTTACCCTCCCAATTTCATGCATTCATTTTTACAATCCAATGAGTCCACTTAGTGCTGCCTACCTGTGCATGGATATAAGACTGTCCATTAAGGTATGGGTAAATTTACAGGGCATTTTCTTGTTAGTGTTTTATGTGGGAAGACAACACCCACAGGGGGTAGTGACATACCTGAGCTAGTAGTCCTCAGTTCTATAAGAAAGTAGGCCCAGTCAGCCATGAGCAAAAAGCCAGTTAGTAGCACATCTCCATGACCACTGTCAGTTACTGCTTCCTGGTTCCTGCCCTGATTGAGTTCCTGTCCTGAATTCTTTCAGTGATGAACAGTGATACTTAACTGTAAGCCAAATAAACAGTGATGTGTAAGTGTAAGCCAAATAAACTATGTTCTCCCTTGTTGTATTTAATCAGTTTTTCATCACAGCAATAAGAACCTTAACTAAGACAGGATGCAACTCTGTGACCTTTATCTGTATGTAGTTCGTTAACTTTTATCTTAATGAGAACCTCCCAGAGAACTTGTCAATGATATAGATGATTTGATTCTAATGACATCATCCAACACTATGTGTTATAATGAAGATAGATTCATGACCATAGTAATATTTGTCAAATATTTTCAATGGAAGGCTGCCTTTTTTTCAGAGTTTTAGTGGGAAAGTGACAGTCATTTGAAACCAACTTTATTAATTGGAATAGGAACTAGCAACAAACAAGAAATATAATAAAATGTAGAAGATGTATTTTATGTGTTCATTAGCACATGACTATTCTCACATGTTGAATCATTATTTACTTAGTTAAAAGACGTACTGAATTCATCCAGACATAAATTGATAGGAAATACTCATTAGCTACTATGAAGTTTCAATATTTTACAAAGGTATCAAATATTATAGTTGGACCCCCTGCTGTTATATTTATCGTGGCATATATTCCTTTGTGAGTCAAGGATCAATAAACAGATAAAATAAAGTAAAAAAAAATAATGCTACTATTCTATTTGCTGTCAAGGTGTTGATATTTTCCATAAGATTAAAACTAGTCTTTGTAAAAAAAAAACTTATTAAAATCTTGAAATATGAATTTGTCATCTAGGTTGCAAAACATGTACTTTTTCACATATTACACTTTTATTCTACTGACATAAACTTGTCATATGGCATACAGAGAGACACCCCATTAAATACAGAGCCATTCATCTAAGAAGAAACCAGATTCTTGGGTGAAACTAATTTTCTATGCCACTCTTAGGTGATATGACTAGTTACAGGGACTGAAAGTTACCGAAGGGTGTTACAGACTAATTCTATGTAGATCAGATAGAAAGATGATGATACAGTAGAAGTTTTAGCTAGAGCAATAAGACAACTGAAGGAGGAAAAATCTAGCTATTCCACACTTGGGATGCTCCATCCTACTACAAGAATACTTGCTCAACCCTTGTTCATTGCAGCTTCACTCATAATAACCAGAAACTGGAAACAACCTAGATTTTCCTCAACAGAATGGATAAAGAAAATGCTGTACTTTTACACCATAGAGCATTACTCAGATGTTAAAAAATATGACATCATGAAATTTGTAGGCACATAAATGAAACTAGAAAAAATCATCCTGAATGAGATAAACCCAGACTTAGAAAGACTAATATGGTATATATTCACTCATAGGTAGATATTAACCATTAAATAAATTTTAACCAAACTATAATCCATAGTACTAGAGAGGTTAAATACAGAGGATGGGTCTAGGGGGAGATATATGGAGTTTCAAGGGAAGAGGAAATAGAATAGATTTTGGTTTTGGACTGGGGGTAGGTAGGGACCAGAGTGGGAGGAATTAAGTTGGGGGGAGATGGGATGAAAGGAGATGGTATTAAGAGACATCTGGAATTGGGGGTGGCATTTGGGGACACACTATAGAAACCTAATACATTGGAAACTTCCTGGGTATATGTGGGTGATTCTAATGAGGACTCTTAGTAATGGGGTAATGACCAGAATAGGTTGCATTCAGTTGAGTTGTTTACCAAGGGGTCCTGAAGAAGTTCCCTAAACAAGCCATGCTGATACTCGACAGGGGATCGATCTCTGAAAACTGACAGTGAGGTTTCATTGCCAAAGGCAACATCTCCACAGCTCATTGAATTCAGAGAGGACAAGCTGGTGCCTGCATGGGACTTTCACCTATGTTTCCTAGTCTCTCTAGTGTGGCAAGGTACTCTGTAGCCAGCTGAAAAAGAAATATGGACACGAACCCAGCCATACAACCTTAGACCAGTAACCTGTTCTGTCTGCAAGATGTGCTGGGGCAATGGTGGTGTAAATTTTGTGGGAGTGGCAACTGATGTCTAATTCAACTTAAGGCCCACTCACCAAATGGGATGCCATGCACAACATTGCTTAGATAGCCATGTACTGCAGATTGGATTTCCTAGACAACTAAGGTAGAACCAAACACAACTGGTCAAAGAAGAAAATTATATCATTCCTAATGATATTCTGCTATACTCAAAGATTGGTATCTTATCCAGTCATCATCAGAAAGGTTTCCTCTGGCAACAGACAGGAATGAATGCAGAGACCCACAGATAGACATACTAACAGTCTAAATCCACAGTCTTCATAGGGTTCCTCCCCTCGGAGACTGTGGAAAACTGTAGAAGAGGTGAGGTGGGCATTGTGTGAATCAGAGGGAATCAAGGACACCAGGAGAACATGGCTCCAAGAGTCACCTAAGTGGGGCCCACATGAGTTCACAAATACTGAAGCAGCAAGCATAGGGACAGTATGGGTCTACACCAGGTCTTCTGCTTGTATGTTAATGGCTGCCAGCTTGGTGTTTTTGTGGAAATCCTAACAGTGAAAGAGGGCGTGACTCTAACTCTTGTGCCTGCTATTAGGATTTTTCCTCCTGTCAGGTTGCCTTGCCCAACTTCGGTGTGTGAGGGCGTTTGCCTTGTCTTATTGTATTTTGTTTTGTTGTGTTTGGTTGTTGTCTCTTGAAGGCTTACTCTTTTCTAAAGGGAGATGGGGTGGTGGTGGAATGGATCCAGGAGAGAGAGGAGATGGAAAGAAACTGGAAGGAGTTGTGAGGATGTATTGTATGAGAGATGAATTTATTTTCAATAAGAAAGAAAATAGATAATATTCTATACAAATAATTCAGGTACTTTCAAAAATACTCTGTAATAGAGATGATTCAGCGATTAATGAGGCAGTCATCTACTTTTATGTTTATACCATCTAGCACTCAAATGTTTGATGCATTAAAAACAAAGAAAGACAGCCAAGTTTGATAGTGTACAACTTTAATCCCAGTACTCAGGAAGCAGAGGAAGGTAGATTTCTATAAGTTCAAGGCCAACCTGGCCTACAAAGTGAGTTTGAGGACAGCCAGAGCTACATGGATAAACCCTGACTCTAAATAAATAAATAAAAATAAAAATCAAGGAACGATATTTTTTCCTTGAAAAGAGAGGTGGCACTTGTTAAATATATCCCATTACTTAACTCTATATTATGGAGCAACACTGTAAAATGTGTTTTGGAACAATTATCACTGTTGACAGATGTAATGATAACTCTTTCTGCCAGCCGCCTGAGTTCTGCAGCTACATTAGGGACCCCAAATAACACACAGAGTCTTATATTAGTTACAATGCTGCTGGCCAATGATGAGGATTTCTTATTTGCTAGCTCTGTCTTAAGTATCAACCATAACCATTAATCTATATATTTTATAAAGACTTATCCTATAGAGGATGTCAGTGGCATGTGTCTTCTCTTCCCCAGGATCACATGGCAACTCTCTTCTTTACTACATGTCCCAGAATCCTCCTTCTCTCCTAGTCCTGCCTAACTTGCTTCCCTATTGGCCAACAGTGCTTTATCAATCAACCAATAAGACAAACATATACACAGAAGGACCTCCCCCATTAGACAGATGTAAGATGAATGATGCTAATAAAAACTACAGGAGAAAATGAATATATTCATCTCCCCTAACTGCTGAACTTGAATGAGTCTATTGTAGAACCAAACCTCATCAAACAATAGAATTGCATGTAGACTCTTAAAACATGTTTCCACAAATTCCACATGTGATTCTTAGTACTATTCAAACGGTGACACATTTTACAATTTTGAGTGCAAGGGAATTAGTTAGGATAACAGATAGTAATTCATTAATGATCTACACTTCAAAAGTATGTCTTTAGAGAACAAATCAAATACAATTCTGTGATTTGTAACATGAGTATTGATGATATAGTATGACTAAAATTTAGATGAACATTTAGACATGCCCAATATAGACCATCAATATTGAAAACTCGGGCCTGTAGGTAAAGATGCTTATTGTCAATCATTATCTTATGATCTCAGGTTGATCCACAGATGCCACAAGAGGTACACACCCATCCCCACACTGTTCATTAACACACATATACATCCATATATACACTACATGATTAAATAAATTTAAAAAACATTGAAATACATGACAGCCTCAGCTATATTCCACATAATACTTACTAAATAAATTAATGGAGGCATTTTCTTCTTACTGTCTTAAAGGTCCAAGATTTATATGCAGATTCCAAGTAGTCATTACCTTATTCTGCCTTACCTCCTCTTTTCCCAGCATTCATTGGTTCATCCTGAAATTTACTCTACCTTCCCTGCCATATATGGCTGTGTATTATACTAATCCACTTTATTTTCACATTTAAAATACCTTGTTTCTACCTCATTTTCAATCCTGTCCTGCAATGTCTCATTCATGTCATACTATAGTACAGTCTTACATACTATATAATATCACACCCTATATTATCTTGCTCAGTTCTCTCTAGTCCTAAGCATGTGTACCATGCCTTTACCAAAAAGGTCTATTCAACACTCCTTTATCTTTTTAAAACTTTCTTTACTCTGTTGGACTTAAAATCATTAGACATTTTCTCAATTATCCATTTCTCCCTGTGCAGCCTATTCCTGAATTGCACAATGCTTTGCTTGCCTGCTCTTGAATTTTCATGGTCTGCTGGTTCCTGACTAATGGAACTGTCCTACAAGTAGACTCTGAATAAGTCCCCTATATCTGCTATCCCAAAGTAAGCTGTTATCACCAACAAGACTCACTGCTGGTATCTTGGCACTAGCAAAACATCTGAACCCTGAGTTGCTAGCTGTCAAATTTTTCAAAAGCTGCCTGTTTTGTTTCAGGTTATATATTGTCCTAAGCATAAGCACTTTTTACATTAATTTATGCTTCATATGTACTTCTAAGGAGAGAGAGATCTTACATCTTTCAAAAGGCACAAGTTACAATGATTTTTCATTATGTATGAAATGATGATAAAAGATCATTATTTTAGGGTAGAAAAGAAAAAAGAGGGAAAAAGCAGACATGATTTATAATGAACAATTGAGGCAATGTTTTAACTATTCACCAGTAGGATTTACCCAAATTTCAGACCTCAAATTTAGATATTTACATTCATATGCTATTGGAAACCAGAAGAAAAATCATCCTCACTATCAATTAGCACATGTCTTCTCTGAATAGTGAGCTATGAATGTGTAGTATGCAGAACTTATAATTGGTGTATTGTGTACACAGATATTCTGCTGGGGAGATTTGTTGTTTGTTTGTTTTCTTTGTTTTTTGTTTTTTTTTAAAAAATAGAGTGTGCTGGATGTCTCTACAATTTTGTTCAAATGACTGCAGAACCTGGAAAAGCTGTTGCTGCTATTGATGCATAACATATTGCCATTATTGCTCTCTCTCTCTCTCTCTATATATATATATATATATATATATATATATATATATATATATATACATATATATATGCTAATTGAAACTCAAATATGTGATGAATCCAAGGTGTTTCAGAGAGTGCTCACCTGTGCATGCAAATTTGATTTCATCTTTAGTAAGTAGTAAAGTTATATGCTTGCCAAAAAAAAAAAGTGACACACTGGAAGACAAATGTCACACAATTTCAACTTTATGTGTAACCTAGAAGTGATGAACTTATGGGAACAGAGAGCAGAACTGTGGCTATTAGGCTTCAATGTGGGCATTTTAACAATGGGGAAACGATTAAGGATATAAAACTGCAGTTGGACAAGAGGCATGGACTCTGTGAAGTCTTGAGGTCTGCTGAGAGCATGATAAATATGGTTGATAACAATATGCTATATTTTAAAAGTTGTGAGATAGTATAATTTAAGTGTTCTCAAATCAAAAATGATGAATATGTGTGATATAACATGTTAATTGGTTTAATTTAGCCATGCCATTGTGAACATACTGTATTGTGATTCATAATTGTGCATGACCTTATTTATGAGCTAAATAAATGAATGGAAATAAAAAACAAGGAATTTATCTCTAAAGGTATATCTATTTTTTCTTATTGTCATTATGCTTTATGCTGCTAACCCATAATAGTTAAGACTAAGTAATTTCTATAGAATGGAGGCCTATTTCTTACAGCATCAGGTACTGGAAGATCAAGAGTATCAGTCAACGGCCTACTTTCTTTAACATAACATGGTATGGGGTATTACATGGTGAAGAATTGAAGTGTAATCTTAGGACTTATTCCGTTCTTGTTACACAATCACTTATTCCAATTGGGTTTATTTCTTAGTCTACTTTCTATTGCTATATCAAAATTTTGAACTGAACAGTTTTGTATTTAAAGAAAAAAATTTAAACTTTATGTAAATATGGCATTTGGTAAATAATAGAAACTAAAATGTCTGTACTTGTTTAGTTCAGAGGTTATGTCCCCCATTCCTTCCCAACATCGCTTTTCCCCCTCTTTCTTTATTGTACAATTCTGCCCTCAATATTTCTCCTTCCCCTTTCATACTTTATGTGTTCTGATGCCCTCATTACTATACCTTTTTTTTAGGTTTTTAAAATTTTTTCCCTGCTATTAAAGGTATGTTCTTTCCTTATACAATGTATCCTGATTGATTCAGTTTCTCCTCCCTCTACTCCTTCCAGTTCCTCCCCAACTGGATCCACCCCTTTTCTGTATCTCATCAGAAAAGAACAGGCTTTTAAGATATAACAAAACTAAAATAGGATAATATAAAATAAAAAGCATTACATCAAACTTGGACAAGATAAGCAGAAGGAAAAGAGCCCCAAGGGAAGACACAATCAGAGACACACTTGTTCACATATTCAGTAGTCCCCAAAAATATAAACTGGAAGCTATAATATATATCCAGAGGACCAGGAACACACAAGTGCAGGCCCTGGGTTTGCTGTTTTAGTCTCTGTGAGTTCATATGAGTTTTGCTCATTTGATTAGGGGGCCTTGTTTTCCCGGTGTCCTCCATCCCCTTTGACTCTTACACTCTTTCAGCCAATAATACTTCCACAGTGTTCCCTGAGTTCTGAAGAAAGGGATTTGATGGAGACATCCTATTTTGGGTTGAGTGTTCCAAAGACGCTCCCTGTAATGTCTGGCTGTGGGTCTCCGTTACGCTGCCTCATTTAATGCTTTTCCCCCTTGATCTCACTGGCCACTTTCTAGTTTCCTTACCTCTAGGCACATTTGCTCCCATGTAAAGGCACATGTGTAACATTTGTATGTTAGGATATGCATATAAGACAGGACACGAGTATTTAATTTTTAAGCTATTTCTGAGAAAAGGTTGAATTTAGCTTTCAGTGATAGAGGTGGAGAATTAAATATTGGGTAGCCATATCTTCTCAGTTTCTGGTGAACATTTCATAACAGGAAGAAAACAGGAATGTAAACATCTAAATGAAGAGAAAGATCACATGACAGAAGAGGAAGCAAGAGAAGACCAAAGTATCTATACTTCCTATCTTAGGGTTTCTATTGCTGCAATAAAGTAGCATGAACAAAAACAACTTGGGGAAGAAAGGGTTTCCTTGGCTTACACTTTCATATTTTTTTTCACGATTAAAGGAAGTCAGGACAGGAAATTTAACAGTGCTGGAACCTGGAGTCAGGAGACGATGCAAAAGTCATGGAGGAGTGCTGCTTATTGGCTTGCTCTCCATGGACTGAAATTAGGGAAAATAGTGTTCTGTGGCACAATGTACATGCTCTAATGAATTTTCAAAGAAATTACATCCACTGCCATCATAAAAGAAAAAAAGTATATTTTCATAGTTTTAGTGAATGGAAACAAATTTATTTATATATTGTAAGCCATTTGGCAATGGATTACAAATTTATAATACCTATTTACTTTCACATGGAACTTCCACCCTTAGGAATTTATCCTTTCAACATACTGAATTATAACAAAACAAAAATTATAGTTATGTAAAAATGTATGGTAGATCATGGTTTGTTTGCTTGGTATTTTTGGCTCCAACATTTGTAAGTTAAAATGAGAATATGTGTGAGAACTTGGGGTGAATGTGATGGGTGAGAAAGAGGAAAGTAAAAGAGCAAAAGGCTGTAGTTATATTTTACTTTCAAAATGTTTTAAAACTATTTTTAAAAAATAGAATACTTTTTGGTTGTGAGCCTAGGGCAATGGTGCTACATGCCTTTAATTCCAGCACTCTGGAGGCAGAGGCAGGCAGATCTCAGTGTATTTCAGGACAGCTTTGTCTACAAAATGAGTTCCAGGACAGCCAGGACTGTTACACAGAGAAACCCTGTCTCAAAAAACAAAAGAAAGAAAGAAAGAAAGAAAGAAAGAAAGAAAGAAAGAAAGAAAGGAAGAAAATGCAATTGAAATTATGTTATGAGCTGAAGCAATGTCTCAGTAGTTAAGGGCAGATATTACACCTACAGAAGGTATGAATTCAATTCCTAACACACACATGGGGCAGCTCACAACTACCTGTAACTCCACTCTTAGGGTCTTCAACAGCTCTGGGTTCTGCAGGTTCCTATACTTGTATGCAAATACCTACATAGACACCTACCAAAAATCTTAAAAGGAGAAAATAAATAAATGTTTAAAAATAAGAGCCAATTTAAAGATTAATCTATAGATGTTGTACAACAAATATATATATATATATTATATATATATATATATATATATATAATGATACAGGTAGAGAGAATAGGTCTGGTGTTCTGTGGCACAGTTGGGTGAATATGCTTAACAATAATGCATTATGTGTCTCTATTATAAGAAAGTATTCTAAATGTCTTCACAATCAAATAAGAAAAAATATTTTAGGTAATGGATATATTTATTATATTTATCTGGCCATTGTCCACTGTTTGCATGAATTAAAGCATCATTTAATAAAAACAATACCTCATAAAATATAGATATTATGTACTAATCAAACTAATAAGTCTGGTAGGACGGCCCATGACCATAATTTCAACATGTAGGATACAGGAGGATTCTAAGTTTGAGGCCAACTTAGACTACATAACAAGACCTGTCTCAAAAACAAAAACCAGGGGGCTGGAGAGGTGGCTCAGTGGTTAAGAGCACTGGCTGCTCCTCTAGAGGCCCTGAGTTCAATTCCCAGCAATTATATGGTGGCTCACAACCATCTATAATAGGATCAGATGCTATCCTCTGTCAAGGAGGAATACTCATATACATAAAATATTAAATCTTACCAGGCAGTGGTGACTCACACCTTTAATCCCAGCACTCTGGAGGCAAACACTGGTATAACTCTGTGAGTTCAAGGCCAGCCTGGTCCACTGTGTGAGTTAGAGGACAGCCAGGGCTGTTACACAAGGAAACCGTGTCCTAAAAATGCAAAAATAAATAAACAAATAAAAAGCAAAAATTAAATAAAGAGATATAGTTGTAAAGGAAGACTGGGAAATTGGCAAACAACAATCATGGATCATAAGGTTGAAATATGTTTCTGAACACAGGAACAAATATATGAGGAAGAATTGAACAATAATAATACCAGGGTGTCTTCTGTAAAGGTTTGTGCCTCTGCAATGAAAAGAAGACCAAGAAAAGAGAATGAACTTATTTGTATCTCTAAAACACATCTGAACCTTCAGCTCTAACATTTGCCTTTACAGAATATAACATTACAAAATTTCTTTCATTAGCAGTGGACTCTTCTCACTGCTTAGAAAAAATATATTAGTACAGATGATGTCAATCAGATCTGATTTGGAATGTTGATATAAATTATCAGGCTGGCTTGGTAAAAGAAAAAGAGTGTTAAAATAATCACCATTAATTTAAAAAGTATTATTTCTAGCATACTTTCCAATGCCATTGTAAACAAGCCCTTAAAAGATTAAAGAGTAACACATAAGTGGTGTATCATAAGATGATCAGTAACAGATCCATAGTTGTGTCTTTGGATACCGTTTCTAATAACAACATCACCTGTAGATTTTTAAAATGCCATTTCTAAAATAGCTTTAAAGAAGTGAATATGGTGTTTTCTGAAAAAAATACTTAAAAAGTATCAGAATACTTAAGGAACTTCAGTGTTAACTGATGCCAAATTTGTGGGCAAAGAATGATTAAAATTATTTGACAAAACATGAGGGAAATAATATTTAATACATTTAAATGTATGTGGATTTAGTTAATATTTGCAAAGTCAGAAGGGTAAGTGCAAATTGACTTCTATATACTATTTTATATATTCAACTTTTCCACAAATCATAATCAATTTTCTACTAGATAAAACAAAAAATTCTAAAAATCAAAAGTAAAATATAAATGAGTACATAAGGAAAATGCACAGTCCTGCAGTGATTTATTTCTAATCTCACACAGAAAAGATAAAATTGAAGTATTTCATTTGAGTAGTAATAATCTACATGATTCTATTGCTGTTTTTAGAAATTATTACAAGGTTAGTGACTTAGATACAACATAGATGTATTATCTTATATCCCTGTAGGTCATAATCACAACATAGACCACATAAGCCTAAAATCAAGACATCAGCAGGACTGCATTACTTTTTGGAGGCTCAAGGCAAAAAAATCTATTTATCTGCCTTTTCCAGATTGCAGAATCTGTCTGTATTCCTTGACCTTCTGTCATCCTCCACCACCTTCAAAATCAACAGTCACATCTTGGTCTTCCTCTTGGTTCTCTATGGTTCTCTACAACTAGATAAGACTGTATAGAGATTTGTGAAATAATTTTGTATTTACTTGGATACTCCAGAATAATTTCCACTTTGCCATACAAATGGACAGATTATGGAAATTAGGCTGTGAGCATCAATGAACCATCAATATTCTGTCATTATCTTTGAAATTATGGTATGAAATTGAAGGACTAGATGGTAGTAGAGTCATAAAATGCATACTTAAGACTGCACAATTTTCTGGGTTTGATCTCCATATTTTAAGCAAAAGACAAAATATAGATCTTCTACTAATAATTATAATTATAATTATCACATTTTGGCAAATATGCCAATGCATACTAACAAGCATAAAGTCTGTTCTGATGGCACTAACCACTGGATGCTAAAAATTGCTATAGAGGTATGTATGAATGTGGATATTCCTTAAAGAGGGTAAGTATACATTTTGACTCCCAAAAGACAACAATAAAAGTCTATGTGCTAAGTTTCAAAAGTGTCAAATTCATCTGTTAAAACATATTTCTTAAGAACCTGCTCAGTTGTTTTGAGCTCTGATGATACTTCATGTGTGAAAAACAAAATGTTTACACTTCCCTGAACCTTGTATTATTTTCAAGTGTGGAAATAGTTTAAAACAGAGTGGTCAGGAATGATCTATCTCTCAAACACACACACACACACACACACACACACACACACACACACACACACACACACACACACACACACTTTAATCCCAGCACAAAGGAGGAAGTGTCAGAAAAAGCTTGAGTTTGAGGTCAACCTAGGGAAAGAACATGTCTCAAAAGAAGGAAACTAAGGAAGAAAGAGGAGGGAGGGTGAGACGGCAGGCAAAGGAGGAAAGGGAATAGAAGGAAGAAACAAATAAAGAAAAACAAAAAGAAACTAGGAAAAATGTATTAAGAGAAAAGGAACAGCAGAAAATAAGCTAATAAATCAATAATAACATGATTAAGCAGCATTAGTAACTGCAGGGGATAATTAAGTGGCAGACAATATAAATGAGTGGAATGACTATTACAAAAATGTTAGCAGCCCTTTGAGAATTTAATAAAGCACTGTTATTTATATGATGGTGCTGTATGTGTTTGCAATAAAGAGTTATTTGTCTTGAGTAGAGTAATTCTGAAAGTAATCCTAAAATTTTCATTATAGCTGTGTGTTTGCTTGTGTGTGCGTGTACGTGTGTGTGTGTGTGTGTGTGTGTGTGTGTGTGTGTGTGTGTGTGTGTGTGTTTGTGTATGCACGTCTGTGCATCTCTGTGCCACAGCATGCAGATAGATGTTAGTTGACAAGTGGGAGTCTTTCTTTCTATTATGTGGGTTCCAGGGATTCAGCTCAGTTTGCAAGGCTTGAAAGAAAGAAACCTCTACCCACAAAGCCATCCCACCAGCCCAGGCTTAATATTATTTTCTTACAAAAGAATACCTCTTGGGGTTATAATTCATTGGTAGAGAGCTTGTGTAATATGCTCAAAATGGATTGATCCTGCTGTGTAATATTCCTGAGGATATATAAAAGAAACCTCTATTCACCTTTAACTGGGTGTGGACAGACAAGCCAAAGAAAGATTCTCTAAAGTCCATGTTGGATTCATAAATTTTGGAGCTACTAACAGAAATGTGTGCAAATCACAAACAGTTGTACCATGTAAAACTCCCTACCATCTCTAATCTTTTTTTTTTTTTATCACCGTGGCATTTCTAAGCTTTCATATAGCTGACAAGATGGGGATAGTGTTGGAATTGTTCAGGATAAACCAAAAGTGAGAATATCAATAACAAGGAAAGGTAAACTAAATCTATGCAATAGGACACATGTGCAGTGTTGTGGCCACTCACATAGATTACCAACTTGATAGGCTCTCATGCTCGCTGAGAGCCAAGCATCTGTGCATGCCTGTGAGAGGTTACTGAGATTATGTTATTTGAGGTGTGAAGAATCACCCTTAAAGTGGATGGCATCATTCCATGGGCTGGGGTTGGAGATTACATAAAAAGGAGAAAGAGATCTGAGTGTCACTATTTATCACTCTTTTCTTCCCAAGTGTGGATGCACTGTGGCCAGTTTTCTTAAACTTCAGCCATCACGACATCTTTGCCATGATAGACTACATCCCCTGAAACTGTAAGCCAAAGCAAACCTTTCCTTCAGTAAGTTGATTCTTGTCAGCTATTCTGTGGCAGCAATGACAAGGGTAATGATTATAGGCAATAAGCATCAGGGATAGGTCACCTTCAGTAATATTCAAAAGCAAGTAGTGACATGAAGAACAATGTGAAATAAATAAAATGAAGATTTGAATGATTTTACTGTTGAAATGAGGGGAAATCTGGGAAAAGGTATTTAAATCTTAGTAACTCACAAAAGAGGCTTGCTGATAATCACATACAGTATTACCTAGCTTCATAGAACTGTGCTCATAAATGACGATATGATAACAGAGTAACATGGGAAATGAGTATGAATAAAGTATAATATGCATGTAAAACATTGTAAAATAACATTTCACATCTTTACTAAAATACTATGAAAGAGAACAATGATTACTTAGAAGATAGGAGAGAATGATTATTGCCTTGTTCCTGCAATTTTTCTACACTTGTCAGCAATTCAATAAATATGATTATAACCTTTTCTTGTCAACAATGTGAAATATCTCCTAGCATTTAGGAATCAATGTGCAAGAAAATAACTTTGAAAATTATAAAAACTGAAAATATACCTTTAAGACAAATATCAGTTGCTTATTGTCAGAGAAGTCATTAGAAGCCAAATATACCTTCTTGGTTGTGTATATCACATGCATCTACAAGCAAATCCATTACAGTTCACTTATAGAACATACACTTAAACATAATCATATACTATATAATCGTTGCATTTATTTGGTGATCTATGCTTTTCACTTACCCTATGCAAAACAAAACTCATTCTTTAAACTTTTCCATTTTAAGTCTGAAGTACATTTCTTAAAATGTAGTAGGAATGAGAGCCATACTTACATCTGGGTATAAGGACAAGTATTTAGAAATTGTGCTAGTCCAAAAATGTAGCCATAGTATGTTCTCCTATAAGATCCATAACTTAACTTAGCACTGAGAATTTGGCTAGATTTCCAGTACCAGATATGATTTCCCTCCTGCTGATCAGGATATCAGGTCCAATTAGAGAGCTGTTGGCTACCACCAAGATGTGAGTACAATTATTACACCTTTAGGAGTATCTTATGCTGGTCATTGTTGTGGTCGATGAGCATTTCAACTGGGTAGGATTATTGATTGCTTCTACCATTTAGCAGCTTGCAATGAGTCTTCTGGAAACCTTATCCTTAAGGAAGAGGCTACCAACCTTCATCAAAGAAGCTTCCCTTTGAAGCAGGCAGAGACCATTGCAAAAAAATCACAATTAGTCAAGACACAGAACATAACCTATCGGGGTACCCAGTTCTAGTAGATACATCTGTGACACAATTTCTGTATCTAACATTAAGAGACCATTTCGGGAGAGTGGGCAGAAACACTGTAAGGGCCAGAGGACTGGAAAGTCTGCTGTGAGATTGTTTCTCCTAGAAGTGACATGGAAGCTACACCCATGATATTACAATATCAGGCCTAACTAAGACCTGAATAGGGACAATCCATGATAGACATGTTAACATTGTCTTGAAAATGTGGAAGAAAGAATTCTGAGAAACCACAGATGCTAGTAAAATGTATGAGAAGAAATATCACAGGAAAAAAAAGTCAGGAAAGGAGATGCTTAAATATATGAATGGTCTTTGGCCACATGGCTGGCTACTCCCTAAAAATGCACATAGTTAAGCTGACTGAAAACTTTCAAGTTAAGGTAAATGAACTAAATTGACTTTTGATCTGACAACCACCACAGGGGAGACATTGTTTGCTTTATGAATTCAGCCAAGATCAAGGCCTGTTTAAGGAAATGAATAGCACCTCTAACAGTGGAGCCATTGTTTATCCCTAGTGCACACATGGACTTTGGGAGCCCATTCACTGTGGAGGGATACTATTGCAACCCAGATACACAAAAGAGGGCCTAGGACCTCCCCCAAATTATGTGACAGACTTCCTCATGGAAGGCCTCACTATCCTTGGGGAGTGGGTGAGAGTGGGTTGGGGGTGTCAGTGGGGGGCATGGGAGGATGAGAGGACGAGGGAATGGGGAGATTGATATGTAAAATAAGATGGTTTCTAGAATAAAAAATATGCAAAAAAGAAAGAAAATGAATACCAAAGACAGAAGTCACATTTCTCTCGCAAGTGGAATTTTCATGCACAACTGTAACAAATATGCAAAGGGCCTAGGGTCAGATCAATGCAGACTCCTTGGTTGCTGGTTCAGTCTCTGTGAGCCCTAATGAGTGGAGGTCAGTTGAGTCTGTGGGTTTTCTTTTGGTGTCCTTGACCCCATCTTCCCCCTGTTTCACAGGATTCCATGAGCTCAGCTGTGGGTTTCTGCGTCTGTATCCATCAATTATTGGGTGAAGCCTCTCTGATGACAACTGAGCTAGGCACCAATCTATGATTATAGCAGAATGTCATTAGGAAACCTTCATTTCAGTGACTTTTTTTATCAGTGGTGTTTAGTTCTATGGTAGATCTCTGGGTTATCAAGCCACTGGTTCCTGGCATTCCAGGCAGTGTCAGGAGTGGGATACCTCTTGCACCGTGGGTCTCAAGCTGGACCAGTCATTGTTTGGCCACTCCCACAATTTCTGTGCCACCTTTACCCAAGTGTATCTTATAGGTAGGAAAAATCATAGGTTAAAGCTCGGCTGCATAAATTAGTATTGCTAGCAAAGGAAAAGTTGGTTGGGTGGAGAAGAGGAGGTGGATCTTAAAAGAGTTGTAATTTGTCAGTATGGTCAAAACAGATGGTATGAAATTCCCCAAAGAACTAATAAAACCATCAAAACCAAAACAAATACACATTAAATAATACTAATTCTCAGACCACAAAAGAGCTTTCCTGACCATTACTAAGAAAGATTTTTTCAACAAAATCTCAAGTGTGCATATTTATTTTCTCTCAAAAGTACTTTCATCATGAAAGAAATTGAGTATTGATATCTTCTTGGATCTAAACAAGAACACATGGAGTCCCCCAAAATAAACAAGCAAATTAATAAATGCACAAAAGACTCGAATTGTAATTTCTCCAAAGATAAAGGACCCAAAAGCATATGAAAATTTGTTAAACCTAGTCACAAAAAATCAAAACCAAACTAAGGTTCCACTTCACATTGAAAGATTAATGATATTTCCTTTTATATCTGTTTACTCATAAATAATATATTTTTTGAATTGCTTAAGTAATATTTTACTTACTAAATTACAAATATTATAACATATATTTTTAATTTATATCTGGTTAGAACTATTCCCATTTCTGACGGCTTCACCCTTGGGACAATCACTTAACAAATACAAGCAGTTTTCAGGAAGCTATGGCTTCTAGCAGTGACTGACTCAGGGCTGACCACCAGCCCCTCATAGGAGCAGGCATTTGATATCAGCCTGCCCACAATTGCTGTGTGTAACACAGATTCTCCTATGCACTATAGTGACATTGTCATCTCATGAAACAACAAGAGAGATCAGTCAGTGGATCTAATGTGGAAGATGTTGGCCTGAAAATTTTTCCACATGCATGACACTATCTTCAGTGAGCACCCATAGTAGTTCTCTACTACTACAGAGTCCTGCAGTAAATTGAGAAGGAATAGCAGGCTGCTGCTGAGAAGATTGTGACCAAAAAGGAATTTATGGGAGAATGGACTGTGCCAGCTTCTGAGTTCACTGCTGGTCAGCCAGAGACGTTTAACTGGTCTGAAGGTGTGCAGGTGCCCTCTGTAACACATCTAGCAGTTCCCTACAGAAGACTGGAGTGCCCACCGGGCCATGGAGGAATGGTAAGCAGCTCACACAGCACAGGCCACCAAGTGGGTTTGGAACCGTGGTTCTGTTCCAAAAACTAAGTGGACCCAAGCTGCTCTGCAAACACCTGAGTAAACGAAAAGGGTGTAGAAAGAAAATAAGGTCCCCAAAATCTGGAGGAATATTACCTGGTTCATCTCATCTGGACAGGTTAGAATTAGCTTTCATTTTCTGCATTTTTCTTGGTGTATACTAATTCTTCAATATCCTTTATAATACATGTTATTTTATGTTATGAAACTACACTTTTATATTATTCTGAACAGTAGAGATTTTATTTAACAGAGTTCACTTTCTAATTACCAGGGATTTGGAGAATTTTGGTCTTTTATTTTTGCTAAGGTGAATTTCTGAAAACCCCAATAGGTTCTCAAATCTTCCACAAACATGGGAAAAGGAACTCATCTTTCAAAAGCTTCTCACTGAGAATTTAACATTTTCTCCCTCTTTTTCTTAACAAGATTCTGTCTTAGGCCCTACCTGTTGTTGGTTCTTGCATGTTTTCCATAGACTTTTTCTTTTTACCCAACACATTTTATGTAACCTCAGGTATATAGGTATATAAAATAGATATGAAAATCAAGCATATACTTAGAAGACATAAAGACTTTTTATTTATTTATAACCTAGAACTCACAATATAGACCAGATTAACCTAAAAATCATACAGGTTCACCTGGCTCTGCCTCACAAGTTTAGGATCAAAAGCATGAGGCACCATGCGTGCCATGAAATTTGTTTAAAATAATTCTTTACTACACAAACAATTTTATCATTTGTTAAGGATATAATACACTTTCTTTTGATAAGTGTTTATCTTTAGATAAAAATTTCATCTTCATGGAATACTTGATTATACAGGATGATGAGCATCATCATCATTTTCCACAGTTGCTTGCTATTTTGATTTTGTAATTGTGAATTCAGTTAGGGCCACTTCACATAAATACATTGTGAGAAATAACAGAAGTATGTTTAGGGCTATTTTAGAAATGGTTAGAAATTCTGTCCTGACCCCAATCCAAACTTTTCATGAAATTCAATCAGCAACTCAAAAGAGCAATTTTTAAAATCAAACTTTCTAACTCAATACAATCCCAAACTATACTAATGTAATACTTGCATTGCTTTCGATCATGAAGTCATTGTATTTCCATAAGAGAAGAAAACGTTATAGCAAAAATATTACAACTCATAACACACTAAGGCTAAAATCTTATCGTGAGTGTTACATGGCCGGAGAGCATGAACAGTACAAAGTAAACACATTGTATGCTATGACACATGCTGAAATGAAAACACAAAACAGCAAAGGTGAGAGCTGCCTTATGAACAGCAGATTCATTATATATTTGATTTTGAATTATTTCCCTTTAGCTGATGCACATTCAAAATCTTTCATTGCTGTAGACATTTTCATCACCTCTGTATTCAGTGACATGACCCTATATGAGATTGTGATACACATTTTAATAAGCTGAACAGCGGGGAAGTAGACAGCAAAGTATATAGGAATATTTTCCCATAACATTGAGCCATTAATATTTTCTGTATATCTTGCTCCTCTTCTTAAAGACTTCCTTCAAAAATACATAAAATATTCATAGTTCAGTGGTATACAAAAACAGGTCAATGTATTTCCTCTCTTCTAAATTTCCTTCAACTAGTGATAATGAAACAGGGTAATATAGACAATGAATATTATTCAACTGTAAAGAAAAAATAAATCATGAACATTACTGGTAAATGGATGGAATTACAAAAATACATTGAGTAAAATAACACATACTCAGAAAGACAAACACCATACTTGTCCCCTGATTTGTGGTTCTTAGCTCATATTTTCAGATGCAAATCCATAGCTTGCAAAACCACAGAAACTAAGAGCAAAAGTGACCATGGCGGGCACTCTAGAATGGTGAATAGCAGGACATGAGTGAGATGAAGAAGGAAATGGGGGAAAACAGTGGGAGAGTTTAATTGGTGAAGACAAAGGAGTTGATACAGAAGGAGAGGGGTGAAGGAGGAAAAAATAACACTAAGGATATCAGATACCTAAAAAAGTAATAGGTAGTCACATTATTTACATTTAATTAAAATTATAATGATACATATAAATATATGAGTACACAAGTTTTTCAAGGAAATTGTACTACTTGGGAAAATAATGCTTTTCCTAGGAGCTGTAGAATGTTTGCAGAAACCACAGTGCCAGGCATAAGAGACTACCTTTCAAGTTGTTGGTCAGGATAATCCAAGAGACTCTCAATGCATTGTAGGCTGCTGCTGTTGAACCTGGTTGCCTCCCAGAAGTTGAATGTGGGTCTCAGCATTACTCAGGGTTTTCTATATGAGCAATATATATAATATATATATATATATATATATATATATATATATATATATATATATATATATTCTGTTATATGTGTAGTTCAGTGAAGGCTGTTTCTTGAAGGAAAGGCCAAGAATCTAGTAGTTGTTCAGTCCATGAGTCTGGGTGTGTCAGCAATACCTATCTGGTGCTGGAGTCCCAGGGAATTCCTAGATATCTTCTAGTCTTCTATATTGGAATTTCAAAGTCGGTTTTAATAGCAAAGAAGGAATGCCTCAGCCACAAAACAAACTGGACAGTGAGAGTGAAGGCAAGTAGGCAAAGATCCAAAGCTTCTCTCTTCTATGCCCTTTGGTATAGGTTGCCACCAGAAGATATAGCCCAAATTTGCGGTAAGTCTTCTCACATCAAATGATCCAATCAAGAAAATTCTTCACAGGTATGCTCAGAAGCATATGTTTTAGTTGATTCCAGATGTTGTCAAGTTGACCGAAAGGATTATCCATCAAGGTCTATTGCTAAGGACACCATGCACTTTGGACACAGGAATTGGAGTGTCTAAGCTGTATCTGACTTGAAAGCCTACTTCCTGAGCCCTTACCTTTCATAGTACTGGATGGTGCTTTGAAAACTACCAAGGAAGGAAACTATCAATAGTTCCTAGCTGATGCTGATGCCAATGACGATTGAAGCAAGATATCCCTAGAGGTGCAATGGTGGCACTCATATTGTGGTGGTAACCAACAAATGAGAAGGTAGACTTTCAGCCCACTCAGAAGGAGAAAAGGTATGAATTGTAATTGAAATCTGGCCAACTAGCTGGCACTACTGCGATAATAGATCTTAGGAGAAAACCTACTACAGCCACTTTCTTAAGCCACTAGAAATTCCACCTGCATTCTATATATTTTCCTAATTCCCACAGGTAACTATAGCACTAACCTTCATCAAAGAAACTTGCTTTTGCAGCATTCAAATACCATTACAAAAATCCACAGCTGGTCAAAATGCAGAAAGTAACAGATTATGGGGTACAAAGCTCCAACTGATACATATATAACACAGCCCCCACACTTAAAGGAACATTGTAAAAGAGGTGGCAGAAAGACTGTAAGAGCCAGAGGATCAGGAAGACTACTGTGAGATTGTGTATCCTCAAAACAACAGGGAATTGTTACCTATGATATTTCAATAACATGGCTGCTGAACAATGGCAATATTGTATGCTAACACAGAAGGAAGACATCTCATGATCCCACCCTACATAAATAATGGATTGATGGCTACTTAGAGAAGGAAAATGAATCTTTCTCAGAGATATTCTTCCTAATTGGCTGTCTCACAACAAGTGGTCAGCCATTAAATTACATACACACACACACACACACACACACACACACACACACACACACACACACACACATATATTCAGAAAAAATTGTATATGCTTCTTATGTGTGATATATGTATGTAACAATAATAACCAAAGAAAAAGAGGCCATAAATTTGTAATTTGTGAGTGAATGAGAGAGAATATTGGAAGAGTTAATGGGAGGGGTAAATTGTGTATTTATATTTTAATTGAAGTTCAAAAAGAATGTAGCCACTGGTAAGCTGAAAATGTTCCAGTCATCTGGAAGTGGTGGCAATGCCTTTAACACCAGGACTCAAGAGGCAGAGGCAGGACAATCTCTGTTAGTTAGAGGCAAGGCTAGTCTGCATAGAGAGACTGTGCCTCAAAAAAAAAAAAAACCTGAAAGAGAAAGAAAAGAAAAAACCTCTCCAGTGGAAGGTCATACACCCAAGAATTTGTGAGCATTAAAAATTGGGTTTGATAAGTATTAAAAACCAAAGATGACACAATGTTGGGTGAGTACCAAAGAAGGGGTGGATCTGGAAGGAATTGTAAGAGAGAGTGAATACTATCAAAATATGTGCAGAGTTTTCAACAGCTCAATAAAAATTATTTTTAAAAATCTTTAAATAGAGCAATAAAGAAAAGAAGCAAAGGAATGAAGAGTGAGAAAGATAAAGATGTATGAGCTGGAAAAACTGTACTTGATCCTCCAAATCAAAAGAGAGGTCTCTGTTTTAGAGCAATCCTTCCTTCTCAAAAGCATATCTTCACTTTTCCAGTAGACGCTAGGAACATCAGCACAGCATTATGTTACTTTTGTCCCTTTGTCTGTTTGAAAACTCCAATGTCCTAGAACAGTAAGGGATCTTTAGTGTCACAGTCCCACATCAGCATAGTTTTAAGCCTTTGGTAGTTTAATTCTGTGTATTTACAGGCTAGTTCTCAGTCAGGATCATGTACGAGTTATTTTATGGTCTCATAGAGTATTCTCCATAGTCTTTCTATGGTGACTTACTGCCCAACTTCTAGATACCTCACTTATTCTGATCTTTGTCTCTTAAGGTCAGCCACACTACACTGCTTGTACACTAGCTTGTACATTCACTTGGATCAGTGAATAGTTAAGAAGTGATGCTTATTTTATCCAAGAACTCATTACAGTCTTAAAACAACACTATAAATTAGACATAATTTCCACTTAAGAGATGTTGCAACTGAAGCTCACTAAGTTGAAATTACTTTCCATAATTCAGAGAAAATGACTGTCTTCATTAAAATACATGAGATAATACATGTGTGTAATATAATAGGACACATTGCCACAGATTTAGTTGAGGATATTAATGGAGGTGAAACTTTCTAAGACACCAGAAATCATTTCCATTATGAATGCAGTTAAAACAAAACAAAGAAAAACAAATAAGTCTCTTTTATCCTCAACAAAGAAAAACATGTATTTTAAAAGTTATGCTGTATCAGTTTGTAAACATTCCAAGATAGAGAAGAAATTTGCAAAGCCTCAAGCAATTATGCACATTAACCTTTGTAGCACTTAATTACTGGAATAATTACTAGAGTTATTTGAGCTAGCTAAATAAATGCTTTGTATCTTAATAAGTGTATGTAGCCACACTGAATATTTAATAAAGTAAAAGTTACACAATAATTCTTTTTCAGAAAATAATTCTAATTAAGTGACAGGTGAACAACCAAACAGATAATTGGGAAAACATTTTGATTCTATGAAGAATTATTTGGAAAACGCAAGGTATTATAGCTATCAAATGTGAATTGAAATGCTTTGCTATATATACACCCAATTCTTTCTAAAACTACTACAACTTTACAAATTTCAAGATGTAACATTCAGGCTGGGTGCAATAGCCCTTATCTGTAACCCCAGAACTTGAGGAGATAAGGTAGGAGGTTCATGAGTTTGAGCCCAGCCTGATCTACAGAGTGAGATACAGTAAAAAAAAAAAAAAAAAAAAAAAAAAAAAAAAAAAACATGACATTTACATTGATATTCTAAATTGTCACCTCTTTTGTTTGCTGTACAGGTAAATTTTGAATAGACAGTGATGTGGAAATCTAGTTGGAAAAGTAAAGATACTGATATTCAATTTAATTATGTCTTTACTAATTTTTGTTTATATACTAATGAGTACTTCCTTTCATTCTTTACTAGACCAAAATATTCTTTTGTTAACATTCAAATTTAATATACATTAACTATAACACAATAGGTGTATTATTTTAGATATAATATATAATATAGATATATAATGTAACTTACACGATATACGTTACATTATACATGTGATTTATGTGTATTGGAAGTCCATGAAATTGAGAAAATAATACATTTCAAAAGCTAACTCCTGAGTTTTCAAATGTATTGTAATTTTTGTCCTTGGAAAGAGGGTGATAAATACATTATTTTAAATATAAAGGATATTCTTGCTGATACTGTGCAAAGGCAAAATGTTAAAATTAGATTTATACTATGCACATGGTTCAATTCTGTGAATAAAGAAAAGGAAGTTGGAAACATACTGACACCTGATTTTTGGTATGGGGCTAGCCTTAACTATTATTAACTATTATACTTATGAATAATTTTTATGTTCCAAAAACATATTTCATTCAGTTCTATGAAGACTTTATAGTTAATTGAAAAAAAAAAAACAGAGAAATCCAAATCCAAAGATGATGATCTATATGCTTGTGCAAGCTCATTCTAATCAGAAAATAAGAAAACAAGTGAGGAAATCACTTGAACAACTTAGTTATATTTCTGTAGTGTAATGTAGCTACTCCCACTCTGCCAATGAAATTCAACCCACATAATGTATATTTAACATAAATACATTGGAAGTGGATATTCTAGAGGTGCTAACATTTCTGTCCCACAGTCTACAGCACCAAGCTGTTTAGAAAGTGGTTGCAAATTAGCTTGCCACATATTCAATATCTTGTAAAAATAATCAATAAACTAAAAAGAAAACCTGCTATAGCCTAAATGTTAATGGTAGGAAAGGTGTCCAAATGTGAATTCCTCTCTCAAAGGGAAATGTCTTGTTTTATTTAAACATGAAACTTGAAATTTTACAAAAGGCAACAATCTATCTTACAGTATAATGTGTAATATGTGATTCTAGAACATGTCTGTAACTTTTATTTCTCATTACACAAGGACCAAACTCTTCTCTCATTACACAGTGATAAATGTCCAGCTTTAAACAAGTGTGCAATCTGTTCTTTAGCAATTTGTTGGGAGAAGAAAACTGCTGTTTCAACCTCTGCACAGTCTCCCTGGGTGTACAAAATGCAAGACATTAATTACTCTACCTAGACCATAGGGGGGATTGTATTTGCATGAAGAAAGCATTAAGGGTGAAGTCATATATTCTCAGGCAAACAGCAGACTTGTGTCCACTTTCTCTGAAAATATTGTCTTCTGGGCTCCTACTCGATCCTACATATTTCCCCTGTAAGGTATGGTTAGCATGATATTTCTACCCAATCCATAATGAAAACATGAAAGCTCCAGCCACTGTAAAAAACAAACAAACAAACAAACAAACAAACAAACAAACAAAAAACCCTTTATCCTTGACTCAGATCTTCTATCAGCTCATTAACATAGAAGTAAAATAAAATTGTGGTCTCTATTCAACACAAACTGTTATGAATAAGGAAGCCTTTGTGACAGTGCGTTCTCTACCTCCATTATTATGTGGGTTACAGCTGTGTGGTAACCACCTTTG
This sequence comes from Cricetulus griseus, assembly GCF_003668045.3. NCBI lineage: Eukaryota > Metazoa > Chordata > Mammalia > Rodentia > Cricetidae > Cricetulus > Cricetulus griseus. The sequence continues at coordinate 34,650,183 of NC_048604.1, read as the reverse complement.
CTCTCTGTGCCATCTCAGCAGCCTATCTTACAACTATTTTTAAATTGCCACAGTTAGTAGTAAAAATTATTGTAGATTCTTATGAATCTCTAAGCCTATAATTTAACTTCCAGATATAATATAGTAGTTTTTCTGTAACATTTGATGCTCCAGACTAAAAATACATCTTATTTGTAAGTTCTGGAAAAATAAGATTTAACCCATTGGGATTTCTTAGAATATTTTTCTGTTAGGTTCTTGATTGGATATTAGGTTTTTAACATTTAGTATTTTTGTTCTCTTAGATATGAGTCATATTGTCTTTATAATTTATTTGCCAGAAGAAAGAATATTATATTTGCACTGCTAATTGAACGGGATAATCTAGTGTTAATTCAAATTAGCACTTCAGTCACTTGGGAGATTCTTAGCTATTGTATTAAAGAAATCAGTGACAATCTCTTAAATAATTAGAAGTAATATGCTGTACATTAGATGATGTAATTGGAATGTGGCCTTGTTGGAAAATTTTCTTTGTCCCGAGAAAGAAACTTTCCTACATTTAATTCATCAATAGATTACAAAACGAAGAAGTGAGCTTTCCAGAAAGAGTTAGTGTAACTGTTAAAATATACTGTTTGGGGAGATAATACAGGAACAGCATAACTTGTAAAAATGCCATAGATCATCCATGCTGACAATGGAGGTTGGAGCCTGCTGAGAGCAGATAGCATGTTCCTTTTCTCAGGAAAGGGCTTGTTAAACTATGTCTCAACTCAACTAACATAAGTTCTTGCTTCTCTTTTGTGGTAATGCAAGTAAACTCTGGAACTTCCACAGGAACAATAATTTCTCTCACTTTGGCAAATTTCTAAATAAATACATTTCATTTAAACAAGTTTGGTTCCCTAATTTCTAGGAGTGGATTATGCACCTAAGTTTCTGATTACAATATTGTTTGAGCTCATAGAATTTATTTTTGTTGTTGTTGTTGTGTCTACACTTAAAGTTGATGGCAATGTTTTTTAAGTTGTACACTTTGTTATCAAATGTCTATAGTTTTAAAGGGTTATTAACTATTTCAAAACACATTATAAGAAGTTTACTGAAAAAGGGAGTGTGATTTGTAAAAAGCATAAGTTTCTTTTCCCCAGTTGTGACCAGAATTTCCAAAGTGACAAACGCCTTTTGGTGTGTCAGTGGATATTCGTTCATTGAGGAGTCATAGTTGCCAGGATAACAATTCCTAGGAAAACTGTTAGAACTGTCAACTCCATCCCCACTTCCACCTTGGATGGAGATATAAAAGGTTGGGTCAATTTTTAATGGTTAATGATTTAATCAGTTGAGACTATGTAAGAAAGCCTATGAAAAATACAAAAAGAAAGGGCGGCAGAACACATAAAGCTTCTGAATAGGACTCCTTTGGCTCATGTTGTTTCCCTGTGCCTCTTTTCTCTCTGAATAGACCTTAGTTGTAACCTACTGAAATAAAAGGGCAATAATAAATAAAATGCTTTCTTGTATTCTGTGATGAAGTCAGCAAATGCTTAAACTTGAGGAAAAGGATCATGAGAACCCCCATTAAAGCAGCCTGTACTTACAATTTACATCTAAAGAGACACATTTGTGTTACTGAGGCTTTTAATATAAGATATGACTCTACTTCCAGGTTTAGAAGTCAAGAGAATTGAATTATAGGACACCTAGGTGGTGTCTGCCAGAGAATGGGAGTATACAAAAGGACATATAATATCTGTTATCAAAAGTTAAGTATTGATAGGGATCAATACCGAAGGAAAGAACAGGGGTTTTTGTTTCAGTTTTGTATTATTTAATATTCCAGTATCAAAGCATGTCAATTTTTAAAAAAGTAAACAGTTAAAATTAGGTAAACCTCAAAATACAAAAAATTTAAGAATATGAGTAAGCCTAAAATTTCAGCTACTTAAGATGATAAGGACATAAACATTGAAAGTGAAAGTAAGCCTGGACAACTCACAAAATTTAAAAATGCAAGATTGGGAGATACCTAAGCAGTTAAGAGCACTAGTTGCTCTAGCAAAGGAGCCAAATTGGCTCCCCACATTCACATGGAGGCTTACACCATCTATCTATGACTCTAATTCCAGGAGTTATTCCACCTAATTATGGCCCCTGTGAGCACTGCACACTGGTGGTATACTTACATACTTGCAAGTAAAACACTCATATGCAAAAGAAAATAAATTAAAAAATGTAAATATAATGAAAAAGGGATGTGTGTGTGTGTGTGTGTGTGTGTGTGTGTGTGTGTGTGTGTGTGTGTGTGTCTGTGTGCCCGCGCGCGCACGCACACGCGCAATCAGTTTGTGCGGTGCCTTAAATCCAATCCTCTGTACTGAATAAAAAAGACTATCAAATGAAAACTAACTTTAAAAATACCAGAAAATGGAGAAAAATCAGACGTTTCATACCAAGGAAAGTTCTAAACATTTTTGTAAAAATACATATCACAGGTAGAATATCTGCCTAGTACACAAGAGACTCTAAATTAGATCGCAACTACACTACTCTGTCTTCAGAATACATGGAATATAAATTTTATGGTGCTCTGAATATGATTTCATTTATTTCTTTCTTGTTTAACTAGGTCTAAGAGAAGAACCATCAATTTTATTGTTAGTTAGATATTATCATTCTTGTTGGATATTGAGGCAAGACACTTTCATTCAATTCAACAGCCAATAAAACAAGGACTAAAAATGTAGGACTATAGTTAGTGTTTGAAAAAATGGGGACTGAGCCATATCTCAAGGCCTGGAAGGATATGGGACATGTTGAACTACCAAGAAGGGCCATTAAGAGATCAATAATTAAATCCAACCCCAGGGGCCTTAAATCACACAAAAATATTGTGTCAGGAGGCTTTCTGATAACAAGCAAAGTTTTATCATTGCAGCCCACTGTAAGAATCAAAGTAAATTGACCTGTGTACTATCTAGATGACAAAGTGCATTAGGAAACACTTGTTGTTCTGCAGATCAGCACAATAATCCCTTTGGCCATTGTCCACTCCCACCCATTAACCATCCTCTTTATTACTCTGCAATAAACTCTCCCCATCTTCTGCCCTGTGCTCTGTATTCTGTGTTTCTCTGAACTCATCTTATATAATTTTTAAGGACTACAAAGCTGACAAGTTCATGGTGAGGTCCTCATCATATTATTATAGGAAATCCCTAAATTCCTTTCATTTAAACCTATATACAGTGGCAAAAAAAATCTTATGTGCTTTCATTTTACCATCAAATCTTACTTTTTTTCTGCCTAAAATGTCTTTTTCTAACATGCTCTGAGTTACCCTGAGGGTCTCAATAGAATCACTATTTTACAGAAGTCTGACTTAAGACTCTTTCCTGGCATTAGATTTTGATTAATGCCCTTCTGCTCTTTTCGATCTTATCGTCAGGTATCTCTCACTTCTAAGACTCAGCACAATAGAATCAGGTATATTGTAATTATTATGCTGTTTTCTCTACATCTCAATCGTAAACTTGCTGACTGAAGAAATTATTTTCTTCTTTATTTTGACATAAATGAGCTAATTGAACAATGTTCATCTGGTATAATATGTATTTTTAAACACAAATCAAGTAGTTTGTCAAAAATTTTTAATTTGGAAAATCAAATTAATATTAAAAATTAAAATTCACAACAATTTCAAAGTGTTATGGCTTAAAATAATACTATTAGATCAGAAGTTGAAGAATAATATTATCAGATCAAAAATTGTCAATGATCAATCTATACCATAGATATATGCAGAATAGAAAAGAGACTTTGTTTTGAGACTAAATCATATGGGAAACAATGTCCTCTATGTTTTAAAGGGAACATTTATGAAGGTCAAAGATAAAATCATTTTACTTCTTTAGTCAACATATATCTGTTTCAACTCTGTGTCAATATCTATATATCAGGTACAGGACTAGGCAGTGGAGATACATTTTTAATGATGGTTATCCAAAACAAGAACTCATTTTAACAAATATTTATAAACAGCAGTTTCTAAAAAGCACTGATTCCTCACTTGGGCCTATGAAATAGTCAAAAGCAGAATAAAAACTTGGCATCCCTACCTGTGTTTTGCATTGATCTCTTATTCTTAAAACTTTGGATATTAATAAGGAGAATAGGAAAAGGAGGAGGGAAGACTCTATTGAAGAAGAGAGGGGAGATAAATACAGATTAAGGAAGGTAAAATAACAGTAAAAATGTTTGAAAAAGCCATAAGGAATCATAGCAATACTCCCTGAGCCTAGACACAAGGAGGTTGTCCTAGGCCCTATCCCAAAGACTATGACACACTTTGAAGACCCCCTATGGAAGGCCTCACCCTCCCTGGGGAGCTGAAAGGGTATGGGATGGGTAGAGCAATAGTAGGGGGACATGGGAGGAGGGGAGGGAGAGGGACCTGGGATTGACATGTAAAATAATTTTCTTTCTAATAAAAACGGAGAAAACGGAATCATAGCTAAAATCATAAAATACATGTAATTCTGTCTACAGTTTAAATGGAAATTTCTTATTTAGGCTGACCTTGCTCCTTCCAGAAGCCAAAGACCACCTAACAAAGACCCAAACATGAGGCATGAAATGCCCTCTTTTTAGGAGTTGTTCAGGGTTGTCCAAGAGACTCTGAAAGCATAAAAATTACTGATATTGTTCTTGGTTACCCCCAAGATGGGGTAGGGATATCCTCTTTGCTGAAGATATCATGTACTTCAGACACAGGGCCCATTGGCTACTGAGCTGGAACTAACCAGAATGCCTCATCCCTGAGGACTAGCTATTATGATGCTAGAAGGAACCATGCAAGCTTCCAAAGAAAGATATGATGTGTATTAACCACAACAAAGATCAGCCTGGCATGATAATATTAAGGGTACAGAAGTGGTAAGAATACCTTTGTGATAGTCAACAGTTATCTAATTAGGTTTAAACATGTTCAACAACAGGCATAACAAGCCCAGACCTAGAAACCTGCCAACTACCCAGGGCTAGTTAGTGAAGCCAGAATCTTGGAAGAAAACTTATAACCAACATTTTACTACAACAGGCCAATTTCAAACTGTAGTCTAAATAGTTGATTTTATACACTCAGTTAAGTGTAGTCTTTACCACTCTTCAAGGAAACTTAATTTGGCAACAAATGGACACAGTTACAGAAAACTGCAACCAATCAAAATATACAGTTCTGGATGCCATACTGACAGATAAATCTACAAAAGGATCTCATACCTAAGACCTAGGGAATGTTGCAGAAAAGGGGTGGATTGATTTGTAGAAGCCAGAGGAAATGGGAATTTTCCCTGAGATCATATCTCCTAGTAATGTCAGAAGTTACATCCACAAAATCTCACCAAAATACCTACCTAAACATGATCTGAATATTGACAACAGCCATGAAAGTGAGTAAAGGAAAGATCATGAGGCCTCAACCCCACACAGATAACTATAGGTGGGTGAGGAAAGCTGGGAACAGCAGAGGTGGTCTCCATAGAGAAGAGCATGCACATTGGTTATCCACTACCATGTGGTCTTCCTTGAAAGCATACATAAAAGTAACATTTATACAACTTGAAAAGGGTGTATTTAGGGATACATATACACATATTCACATCACAACAATTAATGAAAAAATGCCCATGAATTGGAAAGAGAGGTATATGAGAAGGTTTGGAGGGAGGAAAGGAAAGGGAGAATTGATGTAATTATACTATAATCTCAAAAATAATAGAAAATTTAAAGATGAAGGCAAAATTACAAACAAAAATCCTTTGGGTCTACCACCACCTTAATTCTAAAACTGGTGATCTCTAAACTATCTCATTCTACTTTTAAGCAGGAGAAACAAAGATAATTTTGAGATATTTGGTACCATCAGCTTTTACAATGTTCTCTTATCTTGCCATCATCCAAACTCAGCAGTCACCTTAGAATCCAGAAATAGCTGAGCTACAAAGAGAAATCACTACAAGACAAGATCATTTTGAAGCAGGGACAATCACCTCATAGAAATCAGTTTGTTATCATTAAAAATAGAGACTTCTTTGAAGCACTTTGCATAATGTAAACTGAGTCATGATCAACAAGACCACATTTGAACCAAAAGTGTGCATACTTGGTCTTAAAATCCTGACCCAGTTTTTCTTCTATTTAAACCTAAAGTTCATATCAACACTCCAAAGACAGACTTGCCCCTCAACTGAAGAATGGATGGAAAAAAATGTGGTACATTTACACGATGGAGTATTACTCAGAAGAAAAAACACAATGATGGAATCTTGAAATTTGAAGGCAAATGGATGGAACTAGAAGAAACCATCCATAGTGAGGTAACCCAGTCACTAAAAGACAAAAATGGTATGTCCTCACTCATATGTGGATTTTAGATCTAGAGAAAAGAAGTAGCAGCCTACAGTCCACACTGCCAGAGAAGCTAGGAAAGAAGGAGTACCCTACGAGAGACATACATGGTCCAGGGGAGAGGGGAAAGGGACAAGATCTCCTAAGCTAATGGGGAGCATGGGGGAGGGGAGAGGGAGTTAGAAGAAAGAGAAAGGGAGAAGAGGAGGGGAGAGGAGGACATGAGGGAGCAGGAAGATCTAGTCAGGGGAAGAATAGAGGAGACCAAGAAAAGAGATACCATCATAGAGGGAGCCATGACCTGTTTAAACAGAATTCTGGCACTAGGGAAATGTCCAGAGATCTACAACATTGACCCCAACTAACAATCTAAGCAGCAGAGGCTACCTTAAATGCCCTTCTCCAATAAAAAGATTGATGACTACCTTCTATGCCATCCTAGAGCCTTTATCCAGTAGCTGATGGAAGCAGAAGCAGAGACCCACAGCTCAACACTTAGCTGAACTCTGGAATCCAGTTGCAGAGAGGGAGGAGTGATGAACAAAGGGGTCAAGACCAGGCTGGAGAAACCCGCAGAAAAATCTGACCTGAGCAAGGGGTTTCTCATGGATCCCAGACTGATATCCAGGAAACCAGCATAGGACTGTTCCAGATCCCCTGAACGAGGAGGTCAGTTTGGATGTCTGTACAATCTATGCGGCCTCTGGTAGTGGATCCGTATTTACCCCTGGTACACAAATGGATGTGGGTTTCAGGGAGGAGGCCTCGGAAATATATGGGACCTCTTGTAGTAAATGAGTACTTATCCCTAGCATATGAATCGAATTTGGGAGCCCATTCCACATAAAGGGATACTCCCTCACCCTAGACACACAGGGGAGGGCCTAGGCCCTATCCCAAAGGTTATGACAGACTTTGAAGACTACCCCCATGGAAGGTCTCACTCTTCCTCGGGAGCAAAAATGGTATTGGATAAGTAGGGTGTTAGTGGGGGGCAGGGGAGGAAGGCAGAGGGAATGGGGATTGACATGCAAAACAATCTTGTTTCTAATTTAAATTAAAAATAATAAAAAAGATCACAATGGATTCAATGAAGATAGTTGATGCCACAGACAAGAATGAAAATAGCTAGAAAGATGGATCCATAACCACTGGTGGTTCTTCCAAAGGGCCCAAGTTCATTTCCAAGGACCTGCATGCCAGCTCACAATTGTCTCTAATTCTATTCCTAGGAGATAGAAAGCCTTGCAATGGCTTCCTTTTCTGGCATCCTCAAACAACAGCATATGCACTTACTGAAATTGGAGGTTTTCTTGGTGGTCTCAGCTTCTGGGTTGTGGTGGTAGACACATTTAATCCAAGCAGAGACTGGAAGATTTCTGTGAGTTGAAGGCCAGCCTGGTCTACAGAGTAAGCTTCAGAAGAGCCAGGACTACATGGAGACATCCTGTATAGAAAAATAAAAAGCTTAAAAAAAAGAAGAAAAGTACATGTATTTTACAGTTATTTATGGTGTGCACAATACACAGTGCTTAATCATGCATTGTGTGTGATGTAAGAAAAGGAAGGTTTCAAATATTTCTGTTTCTGTATAATGATAAAGGATTATTAGTATTATGCATTTGTAGTGTCAAAAATTAAAAGTAGGGGCTTTTATATCCCAGGTACACATCCTGAAAAACATACATTTCAAAACACTATTGTTATTTTAAGCCAACAGAAACTATGTATATTCATGGAATTCTTTTGCTTTGCCTTTTCAGTATTAGGGATAAAACTCAGGGCCTTGTGCAAGCTAAGCAAAGACCTCTACCACTGTGCTACCTCCTCAGACTTATATTTATAACATGAATTTTGAAATTAATGTACATATTAGAATGACTAAATTAAATTGGCATTTAATTAATTCATATACCTAACATTTGTGTGATAAAATACTTAATATGTGCCAGAAGTTTTCAAGTCTACAAGAGATTGCTATTAACTAAAGTTACCATGCTGTAGACTAGAACTCCTGAACTTATTCCTCTTATCTAAATGAAAATGTGTCTCATGTGATCAATAGTTCCCTTTCAGCACCTCTCTCTAGCCTCTAGTAATCACCATTCATCTTTCTATCATACTCGATTCACTTTTAAAGTTTTTTGTGTGTGTCTGTGTGTCTGTGTGTGTCTGTGTCTGTCTGTGTGTACCTGCAGAGGCTATAAAATGGCATTAAATCCTTTGGAATTGGACTGACAAGAAATTATGAGACACCTAACATTGGTGTAAGAAGCTGATCTTAGATTCTCTACAACGACAGTATGTTTTCTTAACTGCTAAGCCATGTCTGTAGCCCCAAAAGTAACTATTCCACTAATTAAAATTAAATTATAATTGAAATTAAATATTCCACTATGTGTCAGATTAATCAATACTTCTCCCATTTCTATGACTTCTCCCATTTCTATTCTCCAGATTCATCTACTTTGTCACAAGTGGCAGAATTCCAAGATCAGCTTCTTACACCTATGTTTGGTGTCTCATAATTCCTTGTCAGTCCAATTCCAAAGGATTAAATACATTTGAATTGGATTACTTTATTATGCACGCTTATATTCTGGACACTTGGGGTATCTATTTCTTAAATATTAAATACTAAATAATATCTATTTCTTAAAGTGATATAATAAATTCAAAAGCACAGATATATCTTTTATATAACTAGCATAAAAGAGAAAGGAGTTCAATTCTGTTGCTTATTATTAAAGTTAATGACACAAGATACAGAGTGACAGAAGAAAGAATGAATGAAGAAGTGCTTTGCTCAGAAAGAAGCTTATCAACTCTAGAGAGATGAAAAGACAGAAATAGCATATAAATAAGCTGGAAGAGAGACTAATAATATGGAAGAATTTTCACATATTTTCTAGAATTACCATAGGTATAAGAGCTCTTGTATCATGTATTTTCACTCTTAATGATATTGTGTTGTCTTCAAAGTAAAGGTTAAGACCATGAAGGAAACAGACAATATGAAGACAGGGCACTCGTCCTGTTCTAATCCCCCAATTGCACATCAGCCTGCCTAAGTAATAAATCTGTGTTTGCAGCAAGAACAGTCTTCAACTCTCCAAAAAGCAGCACAGGGACCTGATATCATAGTCCACACAGTGAAGTTGCTATGTGAAACAAAGGTAGTGAGAGACTAATTATGTATTTCTGACCTGAATGTTATCAGAAACGAGTGATGTATGAAGTCAACAAAAAGCAAATGATGCTACAGACTTTATTTATGATTTTCCTTAGTCACTAGTTATGAGGCTGCTGGATCATATGTCCTGTCTATTTTTAATTTTCTTGAGGACCCTCTAAACAATTTTAATGAATGTTGTACTAATTTACTTTTGTACCAATAACAGACAAGGTCACAGTCTTGAGAGTTTCCCAATACCATTCTTTTATTCATTAAATCTGTGCTTTTGGAATATGCCAATTCTTTTTCCAGTTCCTCTGTCAGTTGAGATAAGCTTCATCTGAAATAATAACACCAACATTTTATCAGCTTCGTGAGAGAGCAAAATATTCTTCCCAAGTGTGTTTCTTTGGTATCTTTTGAGTTCATTATTGGCAGAACCTTCAGAACTCTGCAGATAAGAAAACCGCTTTGAAAAGCTGTCCTTTTGTAAAAGGAAATAATTAGTAAATCAAAAAGCAAACGCAGACAGTGGCAGTATTATGAGATCATACCCCAATTTTTCTGTTTAGGGGTGTCTTTCCATAGGAAGAAGATGCAGGGCATCTCCGTATGACAACAGATGACTGTCATACGGAGACTACATATGCAACACTTTTTGCTAAAAACCTTGTCCCTAAACCTGTCATAGGCAGCACTATTGTCCCTTTCATGAAGGGACAATCCACTATCCTTTTAACCCCCCCTTGATTTCTAATTCTCCAAAGCTTTAAGCATATAATAAATTTAATGTAATTTTCCTTTCATCTGTTGTCAGCATATTTTGTAGACTAAACATGTAGGGTCTCCTTCTGAGGGGAAAGCAGAGATTTTAAACTTCCCTGTGATTAATAAAACCAATGTATATTACTTTTTCATTCAAAATGTTCCATGTAAATCCCCCAAAATGTTGTATTTCACATAGTGGCACATTGTATAATATGGCTTTAATCCAATGGTCTTTTGGATCTGGGAAAGGAGAGCCTGAAAATTGGGTAATAGTTTATTGGCCAAAATGAATCATACATATATATATCTAAATTAAAATGAAACGTGTTTGAAAGTAGATGACAACTAGAAATATTTATCAATAGTAGGATTGTCTGTTAGTTACATAATAAGCATAATATATAATTAGATACATTTGAAAATTGTTCATAGAATATATGTTCTTGTAGGGTTATACAACACAAAAGTAACACAGCTATTTTCAATGTCCCTTTCATTTACTATATTGGAACATATGAGGACAGAAATGAGAATGGTATGGGAAAGTATATTTTCAGAAGGTAGCACTGATTCTAGCATATGTGGGAGTGATGTATATATCACACTCGTTTAAGAGTGTGTGTGTGTGTGTGTGTGTGTGTGTGTGTGTGTGTGTGTAAATATGAGATCTATGGAGAAAACAAATATCTGTTCTTACCAAATATACACATCAGTGAGAAGATTGTGTGCTTATGTTCAGATCCAAGAGAAAATGTAAGACTTTTTTTGAAGAAAGTAACTATAAAGGAAAGCAAAACCCAATTTGAGACTCAATACCAATTAAAAATCTTGGTTATCAGGGATCAGTTGAGGGAAGAGTAGGAAGATTAAAGTTAAATTTACAAGGCAGGCATGATGGTCATTGAGGCTGAGGCAGAAAATGATTCAAGGCCAGCATAGACTACATAGTGAGATACATTCAACAAACAAACAAAAAATGTGAAGTGACATTTACATTTTCAATCACAGTAAAGAGGCATGTGCCTTTTCCATTGCTATAAAGATACTCCAGGACAAAGGAGGCAGCACAGGAGTGCTACAAGGGAAAAGGCAGGAAGAAGAAATAACATCAAAAACAATTATCTTCTGCAGAGATATTGAAAGTCTCATTCAAGCTGTCTTTAAACATAATGGCTGCTATGCCTGAAATAGCTCTTTCCCCACTCATCCTTGTTTATTTAGATAATATATTAATTAAACTCACAGCATGCAAAGTGCCTTACAGAGTCCTCAAGTGACATCAGGCTTTCCATAATTGTTATTTCCTCTTTAGATTACAGAGGTGGCAAATTCTAGACTCCATTCTTTCCTTTTCAGGATAGCTATGCACTAGACAATTTGTGATGATTACTGGAGAATAAAATTTCTTATTTAGATTAGTCCTTAGCCTTAGCTAAAACCTCAGAAAAATCAAATCAAGCACATAAAACATGCAAGGAATCAAAATAACAATATTAACTTATTTCCATGTACAAAGGGATATTTTTGGAAGAGTAGCTCCACAAATTTGAGAAAACTTTTGGAAAGCATCCACATATTTTTTAGACTTGTTTCTCATCAAAGCTGTGTAAACTCAGGCAAACTAAGGGACTCAACTGTTACTAGCCCAGGGGCTAGGACTCACCTATGATCTCAGCCTCGGGAGGCTGATGCAAAGGAACATTTAGAAGTCGATGATCAGTAGCTGATGTCACTCTTGACTGAGTAGCAATACTTGGGGAAGAATGGAGGAAGACAGGAAGAAGGGATGGCGGAAGTGAGGGAGGGAGGGAATAATGAGGGGAAGGGAGAGGAGGAAAGAAAATTCCTCATGAGATTTGAAACCTACCCATGTCAGTGTCTCACAAATAGATGCTTTCAAAATAAAACGTGCCTCCCCAGGTGATCTCAGGAAATTTATGCAGAAAAACCCTTTCAGTTACAAAACTTATTAAGAGTATATACAACTAAAACATGGAGATTGAACTTTAGTTCTTCTATTTGAAACCTCACTATCCCATTAGCAGAGATCAATTTCCCAAAGGGAGGGATAAATGGCAAAGGGCTATAGGTGCTACAGTACTTCATCTATGAGTGTAACAAACAGGGAAGCATGATTATCAAGGGGCAGGTAATGACTCTAGCGCCTTGCCCTGGTGCCAGTTAATAAAGTATTTTTCTGAATGAAGAGAGAAGAAAGGTTAAAAAATGAGTGAACATAACAAAGTAATTCAAATAATGAATGATATGCCTGAAACTAAAATTTCTTCTATGAAAATTCTCACTTTAAATGTATCTAGGTAGTTGTGAGTCTAAGAATATAGGCAGTTGGGATGGACAACATCGCTCAGTGAGCAAATGTACTTGCTGCCAAGCCCAGCAGCCTGTGTTCAATCCCTGGAATACACATACTGGAAGAAGAATGCTTACTTCTGCAAGTCGTCTGACCTCCACATGTGTGTTATGGCATAAGCACATTGCCACTCTTAGCACTCAATAAATAAACATAAAAATTAAGATGAAAGGCCAACATGATATCTGAGGACATGGTAGAATGTCAGTCTGAATAGAATAGCTAGAATGCAACAGACACAAGAAAGTGCATAAAAAGTGGCATAATTGCCCCCACAAACACTGGCTTTGCTGTGGTAATAAAGTAGGAAGTGTATTTCTTAAGTCTAGATCTCTCCCTACACATGCATACAAGTGCACATATACTCACAAGTATATACATATACACACCACCATCATGAATAATTTTGAAACATTTGAGAATATTTTCTGAAGATCATGATCCTTGATAGTCAGATAATGTGACTTCATAGGTACATTGCACTTTCCATTCTCATGATCCCCATGTTTATATTTTCTGAGCAAGTTGATACTGATGATAGTACATAACAATTTCAGAAAGGAACACATCAAGAGACATGTAATGTCACTGGTTATATGGTTTGGGGTGTGTGTATGTGTGTGTGTGTGTGTGTGTGTGTGTGTGCAATAGAGTCCCTCTGAGTCAGCAAAACTGGAGAGCTTCATAGGAGTGTGTGGGAAGCTAAATATCAGGATATTGGCAAGGAAGCTGGTCTTACCACCATGAGTGGCAGTGAACTCATGGTATGGCAAGGATAATGGAAAAGAAGGGCACGATCCTTTTTTCATCATGTAACCAGCTATACTATTTAGATTTTAAATAATTCAGACAATAAGAAAATAGAATATAAATATACTGATGAGAATGATGACCTACCAAAAATGTTCATGTCCTATCTCTTAGAAACTACGTACACATTTTTTAAATACATAGATGTGACAGACTGAAGGATCTTAACATGGTGAAATAATCATGGCTCAGCTTAGTTCATTCAAAGTAATTAAAAGATTTCATAATAAAAGGCAAAAAAATACAGAAGTAGAGTGATGTGGAGACCCTTGACCTACTTTTGCTACACTGAAGGGGAAAAGGCCATGTGTTGTGGCATAGAGTGAACCTTGGAAGCAGACACAAAGACAAGAATTCCTTATGAAGATGACGTGACACAGGCATGCTAGTCCACCAGGTACAAAGCATGACACCTCACTATCTGGTTTTGCAGGGCAAATCTTGGTATAGATGAACTGTGTCTTATGTTCTATATGGGATCTTTGCAATGCCATTAAATCTGAAGACATAATTATGAAACTCCTGAGGCAAATATATTAGAATATAGTGTAAAATGGATTCACATCTTACTTAAAAGGTTGAAAGCCATGAACTGTCGCGTCTATCTCGACCAACAAGAGAAACACGACCACGACTCTTCTTCAAGCAGTTTATTCAAGAACCTTGTATATCAGCTTCTCTCTTCTCCCAGTCCCCGAAAGCCCTTAAGTAGATGCTCATTGCCCAATCAGCTCATGCCATCTGGCAATCCTGGATAAGCCACAGAAGGAGGAAGCGCGCCAGATGCCTCAAGCACTTCCAAATAAGGCTTGTTTACAGCTAAGCTCAGACTACCTGGCATCCAGCCAAGCGCCATCTTAGGGCTGTGGCTCTCCAAAATGAACCCCTGAGACCTACCTAAGTTTTGATTGAGAATATATTTGAATCTCAAAGTTTCAGACTTTACAGGTGGATCTACATCATTTATTATGCAGATTGTAGTCAGTGGCTGAATTTCCAATATAAACTATCTCCATGATTTTTTTCACCTTTCATAATTCATGGGTTGTTGTTTAACAGAATGTATCCACACTTTCATCTGCTACACTCACTATTTTATTTCCAGAACTTAGAAAAGCTTCAAGTATACTACAGGTACACAATAAATACTTCACAACTAAGTGAAAAAGTAATTAATAGTGAGCAATTGTGAAGACACAAGTATTACAGAAAGTCATCTAAATGTCTGAGACCTAATTCTCCATCAAAACAGAATACTATAAAGGAATCTGTTCTTTAATCACTTGACATACTTCATGAGAGCTCAAAAATTGTGCTTCTTATTTGAAGCCATGAATGATTTTTTTCCTAATACATTAATGTATATCTATAGCTGATGAAAACCAGCTATGTAAACATAGGCCTTTTGTGCCAATTACCACTTATAGGCCAAGCTTCCATCTTCTTAATGGTTCTTCTACAAAAAAATTGTTAAGATACATTATACTTGAAGAAAGCAATGAATTTTTTATTCCAAGTAATTTTTCCTATAATCAAATATGTAGTGAATATAAAATATGTAAATCAATAAGTAATTGAATCTATACCTGAATTGTTTTTAAATGATGCTTTATTCTGAAGTACAATATTAGTTGCACACTATAAGGTTCTGTTGACAAAAATTGTATTTAAAAACACTTTTATATTTTTTGTTAAATTTATCTATTTGGAGTAACTGTGTGTAGTGCAGTGTATGCATCATGGTGCATGGTGCATGGTGCATGTATAGAGGTTTGATGACGAATTGCAATGCCAAGATTTTTTTCACCTTCCATTATGTAGTTAGCTGGATTAAACAAAAGTCATCAGGCCTGGCAACAAATATCTTTATCTCTGAGCTTTCTTTCTGGCCCTTGCTTAAGTGTACACATAATATGAACTTGTTCACACGCTATGCATAATGGGGAGTAAATGGCCCTGGGAAGAAAAGCTTATTCAAAATCCTCAAATGTCTTCCCCAGTGGAAATAAAACAATAATAAGGATGGAATGAGGGGGAGTAGCAACTCCAATATGAATTGAAATGTCCATGTGACTAGCAAAGTTTAATGAGCTCTCAGGCTACAATATAGGTATATGAAACCTACAACTCCAATTTCCATAATTACTTCCTAGAGTTCTGCTCTAGGAGTAACGTTCTAAAGGAAGAAAACCAAATTTCACCACAATGCATTGAAAAGAAAATAAATAGGAAGATTATGATGATTACAGACAAGATAGTGTCACAGTCATAAAAACTAATGAGGGCAGTAGCAGAAAGTTACATGATTTTTTAGTATTTTAAAGAAAGTTAGGATAATATAGTATGGGAATCTCTACGGACATATTATATAACCTTAAATTTTCATTCTGTTAATGTGGATGGCAAAGAGACAAAGAAATATCTTGTTCTCATTTGGTAAAATGTCCATGGTCAGTACCCCTATAGTAAAAGGACAGATTAAAAAGACAAAATCATAATACATTATTTAACCAAACATTCATATGACACAATGGTCCTCACATATTAAGATGAGAAGATGGAGAGAAAATTATTCTTTGCTACCCGATGAAACAAGTGAAAAGTTACGATCGCTCAAAAAAGAGTATGTTCTATTGGTAATCAGGGTTTTGGAAGGCTTGGGTAAAATAGTTTATTAACTTTTTTAAAAAAGTTTTTGACATTATAATATAATTACATCATTTCCTCCCCCAAACCATGCCATGAACTCCCTTGCTTCCATTCAAATTTGTTAACTATGTCTTTAGTTGTGGTTACACACACATGCATGGGCACACACAAAAAGGCACGCGCACGCACACACACACACAAACACACACACACACACACACACACACACACACACACACACACACACACACACACACTCACATTCATAAATACAACCTTCTCAGTCTGTAAAATGTTACTTGTGTGTATGTGCTTTCACGGTTGACCTTTTTGCTATCTCTGTACATCCTGGTATAAGCTAATATAATGAAACAGGCTACAGTGACCTACATAAATTTTATGGCTTGCTTCAGGAAAAAGAATTTTAGTTTATATAACCCACTACAAAGATAAAGGAGGGCAGAGTGGAAAAGATTAGAGAGACCCTCTTGCCTCTGTTGCCTTCATAATCTCCTCAAGTTTAAAGCACTCAATCTGCTAAGATGAGTGAAAACACTGTCTCTCCTAAGATGATACATTGGAATATTACATTCCGAGCCCTGAAAATGACATTCAGCATACTATTCAACCACCTTTTAAATTTCATTTTCCTCATCTGTAAAATGTGTAAATACCACCTATTTTTTAAAACAATTTTGATAATATTGCATTCAAAACAGTGCCAGATAGCTATCAATTATGCTTTTAATATTCTATAACTAATAAAAGACACAAGAAGGTGTTTTTAGAATGACCTCACAAATACAAGGAAATGTTACTGAAGAAATACCGTCTTGTATTTGGAATGATACATGTATGGTTAATAACATCTTTCCTCCAGCACCTCTACAGACAATGAATAAAATGGAGATGAGAGGGATGCTTAGCTAAAGGTTTAATGAAGTGAAAATAAAGAACTAAAGTATATCTTGTAAGAATATCATGGTAGACAGAATGCAACAAATCACTTGTCCTGGTAATTTGTTTTTGAAGCTTTTACTGAAGTGACTATGAAGATGAGGTGAGCCCTGTATATAAAAATGGTGTTTAATCTTTTTGGATGAGCTATTCATGTGTAGTAATTATGGAACCTACTAATGGAAGGTGCAACCAATCAAATACCATATGCCTGCACAACGCTATTTTTTAGAAGTAGGGTGCTTGTACAGAGATGTAAATTTGCCCACATCATTCCAGAACTAAAAAGTCACAAAAATGTTGTTTGTCTTCAAATGGAAAGTAGGGTCTATGAATCGTATAATCACATTTAATTATTATTCTGCTTACCTGATTCAATTTCCTGGACTGGAGAGCAGGCAGTTAAGCAGTTTACTGTCATTAATCTGACTTTGTACTCAAGTAAAAGCTACTTAGTATGGCCCATACCCAAGTTACATATTTGAAATAGAAATTACCTATCCGCATTGATTGTTCATCAGTTTGCTTTTCAGTCTTGTGTCCAACTATAAGCTGAACTGAGCTGGCTTATTTTTAGTTTTGCAACGCAATAGAAAGGCTTGGAAGAAATCACAACAGCTTGGCCATTTTCCATTGGTTAATGAAAAGATTCACAGTTGAAAGTTTTAAGCTGCCTCCTGACAATCTGTCTCCTTTCTTAGTTTCCTAACTGTTTTCCTGCTTGATGTTTTTCCTCATCAAAGAGTAGAAGATGCTTTCTTACACACAGTAGCTTCGTACTGCTCATTAGGAACATTGCCTATACCCTGAATGCCCTGTTCTCTGGCTGTCTAGGGCTTCAGCAGGAGACAGACTGGCAGATGAAGAGATGGCATCTAGGTATGGTGAGGGTAGAATATGTAGTTACTTGTCAGAAGGTGCAAGGTTGATGGTGTCCCCAAAAGAATTAGCTGCAATATTGTTCATGAATAAGAATTGGTTGGACTTGGCATGAAATGAACTTAACAAGATGTTATGGGGGGAAACTTCACCCCAGCCCCTGGCACCCATATACCCAAAGAGTCTGGGATGCTATGGTGGAGGTTCCACCCAAGCCCTCCCCTATGTATGTCCAAATCCTGTTGCATCTCAGAAAGCCCTCGAAATTATGACCCCTCTCCCAGAGATACTCAAGACCACTCCCACAGGGTATTTAAACTGCCTCGAAGAGAACACACTCATGGTTTTCTATTATCTCTCTTTCCCATATCCTCTCTGGTGGGCTGAAAGGCAACCTGGGAGCATTGTATCCATTAAACGTGAGCTTTTTCTAATTTGATTTGATTTGGTCTGATTTGGATTGCTGCACCTGAGGAGAGGCTTATCGGAGTGTAGAAACTTCCCACAAACAACATAAATAAATGATTTCAAATACAATAATGAAAACCAGCAAAAGCAATGCCAGCAGAAGGTGCATAGGTATCAGTCAAAATAGCAAAAGGCTAGGGAGCTCAGATATTTGACACTAGTATTCTTTTTTAATACATGCTCTCTGTCTTTTGTACTTTTGACATGTGATTTATAATTGAAACAACTCACCTCCTTTAAGTAAATGTAATTTTTTAACAGTAAGATGTAAGGTATTAAAATTTTGATTAACCAGTGTTGAAATAGAATCAATTTGTTCTATGGGGGGTTTTGTTTGCTTAGTTTTTTTTGTTTCAATTGTTGTTGTTGTTTTTCATAGTTAAAGCAGTTATTCTAAGACTAGATCTGAAATTTCTACATGGCAGTGTCTTCAAATAAGTATAAATTCATAGCCAGTCAGTCTCAGAGCAACCAAAAGAAGAATCAAGACAAGATTTCATTGCAAATACCTTCAGGTGAACCTAGGAAGTAGCGGGGCAATGATTTTCCCAGATTACATTATTCTGGGGAGTTATGTACTCCAGAGACCAAGTCCTTTTGTAAAAGACATGAAACAAAAGTATAATACTGATCCTTCATCTAGGTTACAGAAAAAATTGGGAAGACAGGGATGAACACATTGGGGAAAAAGAAGAGATGGTTATGAAGAGTCGTCAAGATGGTTGAATAGTAACAAATAGTGATAAAATACATTCCCAGCAATATTCAAGTTTAAGAACCATAAAGGAGGAGTATAGGGAGGTTATCAAACTTCATTGGGTTCTAGATGCACTCAGTTTTGTAATCAATTTTCTTTTGCCTCTATTTGAGTATGACTATTATCTCTGAGTAGGGAGAGTGGCTGCAGTAAGTGTGAGAGATGTCACAGATGATTACTTCATTGAAAAGAATCTTTGGTCTTGTCCACAAAGAAACAAGGTCCTTTCATTTATTTTCCCAGGGAAAAGTACAATTAGGAGATGTGTGCATTTTAGTTAGAAGATAGCAAAGGGCAGTTCAAAATATTTGACTTGGTCTCCAAGAAAGAATTTTAACACACAGTATTACAGTATTAATATATGGTTGATGAGGCTGTAAAGAAATATGGGAGTCTAATGTACCCAGTTGTCTTTTCAACTGCTTTAAACCTAGAGAGTCTTAGGTGTCTCAGTTGGTTTAGGAGGGAATCGAGAATTGAGACAGACATTGAACAATAAATACAGTTTCATTGCAGAACAAGGAAAAATAAATGAGTAAGAAATCCCAAAAATGTAAGAGAAAAGAAAAAGAAACTTCTAAAAACTGACATAAAAATAAGCAAAATTAAGGATAATTCTTTAGTTTTGCATGAATACAAATGGTAGTTGGAGGAGGGAAGACAAAAGGGGGGATGAAAACAAAAGAAGAAAGAAAATGATAAGTCGTGCTTTGTGTAGAATGATCAATAGGAATAGCAGGATGTAGCATTAGAGAAAGGCAACTTGTAGACCAATCTATGGATTATGTTCTAACTTTGAATTGAGTAGTGGGTACATGCATACTTGTTAGGAAATAAAAAAAACAAAGGAGGGTCATGGCCAAATATAATATATCTGAATATAATTGTATGGCTAATATAAAAAGATGAATATGGTTCTCATACATAATCTTTTCACTGAGTTATAAATATAAATTTGGAAGACAAGACTAAACATTTTGGAGAAAAAAAGGAGAAGGTGTTCAGAAGAACCTTGTAGATTTCTAAAAAACAAAAGGGACTGAGTAGTTTGCTATACTAGGTAAGGAAGTTAGTTTTGAGTATCTCTTCCCTTATGTCCTCTGAGAAGAGGACTTTAGGTGAGTTGGAGCATTGGCCAAGAGGTTTGTGAATTGAGGTATCACATATTCCCAGTTCTTGGCACTTGAACAGACAAATGAGTGTAATTATGTTCAAGAGGTGGGTGTTTTCATTGGCCATGGTGAAACAATCAGTTAAAAGAAGTACAGACTAGGAACATACAAAGCAGAAAAGAGTTAAGACGTAAAGTACATAATTTCTTCAGGGGAGAAATCTTGGAGTTCTCTAAGTAGAAGGTTCCCTATTTAGTCACTGAAAAACTGATCTAAAAGATATTATGGTAAGGCATGGGAGGAGAGTTGGGCTTGAATAGAGAGATATTGGAGTACAATTGAATAGAAGGCCTCAAACTTAGTCACAGTAGATGGGAAGAAATTCATCAGAATACTTATCAACTTTCTTAAACAGGAATCTGATGTCCTCTATTGGCACTCTCATATATTGGGATCAGGCAATGACTTTCTTAGCTGTCCTGTTAACATGCCCCACTGGCTTGAATCTAGAAGTGTGAGTCCAAACTACAATGCCTAGAACCTTAATAGCAAAGGAAATAAAAAGAACAGTGTAAGAACTTTTCCAAAGGTTATTATATAGAGGTTATTATATAGAGGTTATATACATTTTCTTATTGATTATATGCCTTATCCTATCACAGAGTCTCCCCTTGAGAAACACACACATGGGCTTAGCTACTAACCTGTAAGTATGAATCCAAACACAATGAGAAAAGACCAGAGTTGTTCCTGGGTATTAGGCAAAGGAAAATGTTTACTTAATTTAATTTTCTCTTCTGATACACTTCTTTGACTGCAATGGCCTCTAGTCCCAAGTCTTCAAACTCCTGTTGAACACAATGGGTTTTGGAGGAAGAAAACTAAGTATTATCGATCAGTAGGGAAGTTTTGAGTACATACATGTTGTTCGCATTGTTCTTGAGTAGGGGTATAGTAAACAAGTCATCTACACCCTGGAGTAGCTGACTCAGTGGAGGAGTTAATAATGTAAACCTTGGTAAAGGATATGGCCAAAATAGTGGGACCTGTGCCTGAATCCTTGGGGAAAGAATGTTCAGGTCAACTTATAGAAATTCTACTTTAAGCCACTTCAAGGTTAAAAAAGGTTGGAGGCTAGGAATTGCAGTATGGTAATGTGTAAAAGAGTATGTCATTTAGGTCCAAGATGTAAAATCAGTTGTGATCTATAGATTTTTAGTCTAGAGAAATGAAAAGGTTAGAGACCATTAGACAGAGAAAGAGAATAACAGGTTTATCCACAGCCCTCAGGTGTCATTTCCCTTTTAAAAATCTTTTTCTACATAATAATGTAATTATAACATTTGTCCATTCTCTTTTTTCCCTTCAATACTCCTCTTGCTCTTTCAAATCCATGACCTCTTTTTATTAATTGATACTCTATGTACTCTCTCTCTCTCTCTCTCTCTCTCTCTCTCTCTCTCTCTCTCTCTCCTAAAGCTAATGTTAAGTCTGTGTAATATATGTTTTCAGGGCTACCCTTTCTTTTTTATTAGGAAGATCAGAGTATGTAAGGGAAATTGCAAAGGATGAAGAGGTCATCTCTGATAAATTAGTAATAAAGGGCTCCAGATTTCTATGGAGTTCGAGTTGAAAGGCTTAAAAATTAGCAAAGAAATATAGCCCAGAAACTGACCAAGGCTACTACTATGACTTAGTGCCTGGAATTTACCAGCCACCAGCAATTACTCCCTTACAAGGCCATAAGATAACTGGGTACCAATAATTCCCAGATGGCCACCCTCTCCGAGGGGCTCATGAAGGAAACAGATTGCCCCACCGGCCAATGTGTCAATCATTAACAATTAAGGGTCTCTATGAAACAAAGAGATAGCTACCATTAGTTAGCACATCCTGAGGTCTGCAGGTTTTACAACTGGTGGGGTCAGGAGGCTATCTGATTCCCAGGCCTCCCCTCAAGACAAAGGGCTTCCTAGGAACCCATGACTCTGGTCACGTTTTCAATGGACAGAGAGTTGAGGCCCCTCCCTAAGCTTATGGTTTTTGCCTTTAAAAATGCCTGTGCCTGGGGGACAGGGCTGCTCTCTAGCCTGCATGCTGAGAGAGCCCATTTGTACAAATGTCCACCTTTCATTGAAGCCTCTTGCTGTTTGCATCAAGTTTCCTACTCTGTTGGGAACTGCAGAGTACCGTGCCTACAAGATGGCACCAGTTTCTGCCTTCTGCCAGCCCGAAGGCGAGTGCTCTCTGTGGTAAACAACTCCTAATTTGGTAAAGGCCACGTATCCTCTTAATTCTGCTTGGAGACAACCTATCCTGGCACGCCACGTGGGGTTAGGTGATTGGTAGTTGTAGGCTATATCAGGCCCTGTCTTCCTGGACCCAGGGCCACTCCCTGTAAATCAAGTTTCCCGAGTAAAACTGTGAGAAGAAGATTCCTCGGTGTTGCGTCATTCTTGCTGGTCAAGGGTGGTCAAGACAAGTGGTGGCCCGTACTACTCCTCATGATGATTGTGGTGGCCGTAGTTCTGGGAAAAGATTATGGAGGCCTGAGCTTCCGGGGGTCTTACAGAGTCTAAGGAACACTGCTTCCTATTAGGAAAGTAACAGAAGTCCTTTAAGACAATCCTAACAGTTCTGACAGGTTTTGCTATTCTTGGCATCCCATCTGCCTGAATTCTTAAGGTCTACTTCTGGGAACATGGGAGTGGAGTGAGGAATATATTTTATTTTCTTACTTTCATTTTGTGAAAAACCTACTTAACCTGTCCTAGAGTTTCATGTTTCATTCTTTGTCTTGGAAAGTGTTCTAACACAGGTGCCCTAAGAGAACCTTATGGAAGGATGAATGTGGTTTGGCAGTTTTCTGGTAACAGTAAGTACTTTGGATGAGGATTGTTGAATATTAATTACTTAAAACTGATATCCACTACTATTTTTGAAGAACCTTAATAAGAATGAAAGATTGTATTTCACTCCTTAGAAGGTGTTCCTGGAGAGTAATAAAAATACAAAAGAAGTTATAATTGACTCTCAACAAAGAAAATATTTTGTCATTTGATAAGAGCTCACCACAAATTGGGGAAGCAATCCAGAATCTATATTCTTAATCAGGATGGATGGATTCAAATCAACAATTTTTGCCTTTACAGAATAGTACTAAGTTTTGAACTTTGCTTTTCTCACCTGTCAAATGGGCAAGCATCAAAACTGAAACAAACATTAATTCTAACAGTAAAAAGTACTAACTTGAAGGAACAGCACAGTTGGGGGAAAGACAGAGAGGCAGAGCAAGGAAAAGAGATATCTTTATAGAAGGAGCCACTATGGGGTAAGGGAGAAACCTAGTGCTAGGGAAATTCCAAGGAATCCACAAGAATGACCCCAGCTAAGACTCCTAGCAATAGTGGAGAGGTTGCCTGAATGGGCCTTCCCCGTAATCAGATTGATGACTCCCTTGTCATCAGAGAACCTTCATCCAGTAACTGATGGAAGCAGATGCAGAGATCTATAGCCAACCACTGGACTGAGCTTGTGGAGTCCAGTCAAAGAGAGGGAGGAGGGATTATATGAGCAAGGGGCTCAAGATCATGATGGGAAACTCACAAAGACAACTGACAGGAGCTAGTGGGAGCACATGGACACTGGACTGACAGCTGGGGTGCCTGCATTAGAGAGAACTAGGTCCTCTGCATGTGGGTGACAGTTGTGTGGCTTGTTCTGTTTGTTGGGGCCCTGGCAGTGGGACCAGGATTTATCCCAGGTGAATGAACTGGCTTTTTGGAGTTCATTCCCTATGGCGGGATACCTTGCTCAGCCTTGGCTCAGTGACGAGGTGCTTGATTCTGCCTCAACTTGATATGCCAGGCTTAGATGACTTCCCCTGGGAAGCCTTACCCTCTCTGAGGAGTGGATGGGGCAGGAGTTGAGGGGAATAGAAGGGGAGCAGGAGGGCATGAGGGATGGAGAACTGTGGTTCGGATGTAAAATGAATAAAATTTTAAATAAAAATTTAAAAGAATATGCCTGTAATCTAGAACATTGCCTGATAAATACCAAATGTCTTTAACGGATTATCTGAATCAAAGTGCTACAATGAATGTTAGTTATCTTCTCTATTTCTTGCCCAAACACAATGGGGGCATCTCTTAAACAAACAGAGCAGGAAGCATGGGGAAAAAATCTTGGTAGCACTGTTCATAGAAGAGATAATGTGGGAAGAAAGAAATAGCTAGATACAATGTTGCAGTTCATATCCTAGTTGTTGGTATGGCCTCCAGAAAGAATGAAGGGAGTCCCCGATAACAATGGGAGTTTCCCAAAGCGTATTATTAAAGAGATTTTTAAAGGTTACTGCGAGAAAGAATTTCAGTTGAAATCAGAAGGATAGAACATGGATTCTATGGGCCAAACGTTATTTTGAAGTCCTAATCCTTTTGTAAAGCTCTGACTCTGAGGCGGTTAATAGCTTGCCTGTTACTGAACCTGATTGTGAAGGGGCCAGAAAAATAGCTGATACAATGTTGTAGAGAAGAATCAGCACTAAATAATCCTACAGTTCTCCCTTCCCCTGCAGTTTCTGTTTGGATAATTCAATCCACAGATTCATTGCCCAAATAGTGGTTGGTTGGTTGGTTGGTTGGTTGGTTGGTTTTATTTTGTATGTTTGGGAGAAGTGAACTTTCTTCTTTCTGGTCTTCATTATCCCTTCCCTCTAAGGCCATCTGGGAAGGTGACACAGTGAAACAGAGGGTTTGGGAGCAAACACCTTTAAAGGTCTTTGGGAATTTAAATTGATTGAAACTGCCTGAGGGAATGTGTTTTCTGAATGGTTTTTGATAAGCCATTCAAAGAAAAGAGAGTCCTTCAAATGACTCTGTTACAAAGTTTCCCCAAACTAAGCACTATCTGTAAGCACTCTTTACTCTCCAATGAAGAATGAAGAAAAATAAAAAGGACAAAAGAATGAGCAGGAGTGGGATTTCACTCAGTTGTGGAGTGTCTAGCAAGTAAAAGTCCCTCCCTGGGTGCAGTACCCAGATCTAGGGCAAAAAGAAAAAAATAAAGAGAAAACTAGAAAATAAAACTATCTAAAGGACCTGGAAATCACTACAGGAGCTAACAGAAAGGCATCACTTGAATAAAAGATTTTTGTTGTTGCCTTCAACAACTAGGTAGAGAATTTAGAAAGCTCGATGTTTATCTTTACATAAGCAATAATTTTCATGGTTCAGTCTCATTTCATGTAACAACTTTCCATATGTAAAGCAAACAACGGAACAATCTGAGAATTAATTTTAGTCTTCACGTGATGCTTGTCTTTGATGTGAAGACAAAGATCTAAGTAAGTGCACTGAAAACCTGATAGTTTGCTTGCTGCAATGGAATGCAGTTTTAGAATCTCATTACCAATTTAGTAGGTACAGGAAAGGGAAAACCTTTCATAGAGCCAAACAATTATTTCCTCCCACTTTTTCACCCTCTCCTTTTCCAAAGGAGAAATGGTAGACTAAGAACTCTGCCCTTGAATTGCACTTATGTTATACAATGGCTTTTAATTCACAAACTCTAAAACCTCTTCGGCATTAAGCATGTTTTCAAAGGCTCAGAGATAACAATGAGAGGGAAAAAGGAAGCTAGGCTGTCCAATAACAGGAGCAGATATGGCAGGAGCAGCCAATGGCAATTCAGGTTCTTTCAGTGATGCCTCTAGGAAACACTTTCTTGTAGGAAACTGACAACTAAAATAGTAAGTCAGAATTGCAGTCTCTGAAGAGGTGAACTCCCTTTCTGGTGTATTTTGCCTGCATAGCAAGGCTTGAACCCCCAAGTTAGATGGTAAAAGAGGAAAATATAATTTGCAAGAATGAAGCAAAATTTGTTTTCTATTAGAAAGTTCACAGGACCTGGACCTGATTAGACATTTTTTTTTTTTTAGAAAATCAAGGTAATGATCATTACTGAAATGTAACACACATTGATATTCTGTAACCAGCTGAACCACTGGTGATTAATCATTAAGGCAATCACTTTATTCTCTACTTTTTTGGGGAATCTTAGTTATTTCATTATAAATTCAAACTAATAAAAGCACCTCTTTAGAGGCAGCTGGTTGTAAATGGGTCCTGAACTAAATAAAATACAAATAAGCTAACAGGTTAATTAGCTGTCTTTTTCCATTAAAAAAACACATTGAATTTTAATGTGTACAGTGCATTAGACATGAGTGCATTTACTATATACAAATGGCTTGTCCTTCTTCAAAACTTCAACTATGAAGTTTTTAAGAGAAGTTTATTTAAGTGGGCAAGGATGTACATTGGGCAAGTGATATGTACTGCAAGCATAGTAGTTACCCAAAGCTTAAAAAGCAAAACCCTTTCTATTCTTACCAATGTGAGACAAAAGTAGATGAAGGATTTCAGTGTTCCACAGAAAAAGCTAAACATTAGATATTCTAGTTCTTAAAAAAAATTCTGTATCACTAGGTATGTGGCTGATAAAATGTAGAGAAGTTTTACTAACTTCAAAATATGAAGCCATGCTAAAATGATAAATGAGGACTCATAATTTCTGTATTATTTCTTACATGAAAGGTAAAGAGCAATGTGCTATTTTATTAGATATTTATTTTGCGTTTTCTTTCTTCCAGGGTCTTATTATAACAGCAGAAAAATATATATGGGGGCCATCTAGTGGGCAGTGCACTGTAGTCTCCTGCTTTGCTTCACAAATTGTTTTCTAACTCCTGCTGTCCAAACAATGATTTCATTTATGATGGAAACATTTAATTTTTTTCTTCCTTTGAGCTATTTAAAAGTTATGCTTTACAACCTGTTAGTATTTGGTGGGAAATGGAGAGAGTGGGAAGGACTTATGAGTAGCAAGTCTTAATAGCCATCAGAGGTCTTCAGGTAACCAGTTTGATATTTGAGCAATTTTAGTGGCAAAGGTGCTTGCAGTGTTGTAAGGAGAAGTGCTTAATATTTAGGAAACAATAGGCTCTGACTATCTGCCTAAAACTGTATTTGTTCCCAACATGCATACCATAGTAGAGCAATTGAGAGCAGGGATGTGCTATTGAGCAATACTCACCCGAATTGCTTGGCATTACAGGTACTATTTCTATGATCTGCTAATTTTGCCCCTTGCAGCAAGAGGAAGATGTTGAGTAACCATGTATATAGGTATATGCTTGTGATAGTACTTGTAATAAATCTTAGAAATTGCCTAACTGGTGTCTTGGTAGAGACTTTAGAAATAGTTATTTCTACATTTGTTTTTTCACCTTGTTGAATCACTGAGGATCAAATTAACTCTGCAGCTCGCTAGGTAGTGCTCTCCCACTGAGTTCAAAGGTAGGCTATGCAAGCATAATTTTATTATACAAAGAATGTCACCAATAATTTAATGATACATTTTTCTTCTTAATCTACTTTCTGAAGTTACTTTCCTAAGTGTGAACATAAATAGATGACTTCCTTTTGAGTTGTTACAAAACTATTTCTTAGGTGTTAGACAGGCCAGTCATCTATTGATGAGCATTTCATTTGTTTTTTATCTTGATTTTTTTTCTGTTTTGAAAATATATGTTTTTCACACAATCTACTCTGATTATAGTTTCCCCTCTCCCGACTTCTCTAAGATTCTCTCCACCTCCCATCCAATCCAAATCCACAACCTGGAATCCAAGAATAGTAATAAAATAAGATAAGATAGAACAAAATCAAGCAAATCTGAATAAGACAAAGCAAGCATAGCAAAGGAAAAGAGCCAAGAAAGAAGCACAAGAGACACATATAGATGCAGAGACACATACATTCATAAATTCATTTTTTTCACAAAAGTCGGTAGATAGTATCATCGTATATATTTCTTTGCTTACATGTGATGGTAATTTTGAGAAGTAAAAATATTGTGCAATTCAAAACTTTTATTTTCAAATTAATCACTGCAAAATATTTGAAAGACATTCTGTCATCATGATGACATCAGATGAGGTCAGCTTTTCTGGCTGCCATTGTGGATTATGTTCCTGGGAATGCAGTTGAAACACATACAAATAAGTGATAATGAGTAACTGGAAGTCTGAATATACACTAGGGCTTCTTTTTTGAACTAGAAAGGACAGAATTAATCCCCAGGAAAGTAAAAGAATCTGTGGCTAGGGCAAGAATGGAGGAATTAATGCAGGTTCTTTGGCACCGATGTGCTTGGTATAGTCTGGATCTTGTCTGTGTAGACCGTATGTTTGAAGATTATTCCCCTTCTTTGTATTACTGGAAGATTTTGCAAACTAGCCCTAGTGGGAGATCTTTTGTTTATGGATTTGTTTCATCTTCCTCTTTCTGTCAGTTTTGTGCCATGAGCTGATTTGCCTTGTCACATTCTTCTACCATGGCCTCTGCTATAGATTATATAAGTGAAACCTAAAGAAGTAAAACCATATTCCCTAGGTTAGATAGTATAGCAAAACATGATTGAACAGATTTATGTCTAATTTTCAAATGCACCAAAGCATGTTGCTTTGCTATGCTGACTCATTTGACCAATAGAGCATCTAATGGCTCTGTCTCCCCCCACCCCATTAACTTTCCTTTTTCCCTTTTGTTTTGGTCCTAGCCAGAACCCTTAAGAGAGATGAGAAAGTTTGTGCTATCATTATACTTTATCTTATATTATTTTTATTTGTGAAACATTTTTACTGTCAGTCTAGTAGTGTCTTAAGTCACTTTATAGCATCATTTAAACATCAAGTTATAGTGTAATGTCATGATCACTCTAAGATGAAGTAAATATTATTTTTCCACATTTATGATTGGGAACACAGAGCATGGAGTTTAGATAGTATGTCCAGAACATGATGCAGGCACTTTATGGAGAAGTCGACTGTTTCTGAGGGGGAGAATAATTTGCTGGGTTTTTGTTGTTGTTTGTTTGTTGTTGCTGTTGTTGCTGTTTAAAGATTGTTAGCGAACCTTTAGAGTTTTTATTTTCTTTTGTTTCTACCATGGCTTTTTGGAAAAACTTACAAAGAACAACTAAATTCTATGATCAGGAATAATGTGAGTATGTCTTTATGTTAATCAAGCCTGAGGACCTTAGGCTGTACATGCCCATCAATGCACCACCACTCAGTGTAATGAAAAATCTTCCCTATTTTAGGAATATGTGTAACTTTACCCTGCTCTCTTTGCTCTTGGAGAGGACTGCTTTGTAAATGAATCCAGCGCTCCCCTTATTTGCCACAAGTAGTAAACTTCTCCCTACTCTCTCCCCTCATGATTGTCCTTTTTGAGGTCACACTCACATTGTGACAAACTTGAGTTCTGTCATAGTCACATAATTGCTAATTTGCAGAACATATATGTGAAAAATGGCAATCTAGACTCCAGACTACTCATTTAAATATTATAGCTTCATTGGTTTGGAGCAACTGTAGCCAGAATAATTGTTTAAGAATCAATGAATGATAGATGTATAATAGCAAGAAGCACTTGCTGTGATAAAAAAGTTACCTCTATACTGACATACAAGAAAAATTATAAAAAAAGAAAATTAGTTTGGAAGAACTGTGTATAAAGATAGGTATTATAAGATAGAAACTGTAGTGAAAGAAAGATTGCTTCTGCCTACAGTTACAGGTTCTTGGCCTATGAATTAAATTGTTATGGGATCTAATTAACAAGATGAATTGTGTGAATTAATAAGAAACTCCCCATATATGTAGTGATGGATAAGCAAGTGGAAATTTCATAGACATAATTGTTAAAGAAGGGACTTATATAGCTTATATAGCACACTGAGCTATAAGAAGGAATACAGTCTTGGGGTTTCTGAGTGAGAAATGATGAAGTCAAATATTTGGGAAGGGTTACAATAAAAATTGGCCCCGTTATGAAGATAAAAGTCCCTCGGGTGATGCAAGGCTGTTTTTTATTACCTTTTTTTCCTACAGCAGATACCTTTACTAATGTAAAATATGGCTAAAAATGTGGATTTAGATTACTAAAAGTCAGTTTTTCAAACTCCCCTCTGTATATAATTTATCAAAGTAATAATATGAAAAAGGCCACATTTAAGAGTGGTAGTTTGTCCCGATCTCTAACAAAGCCAACATATTCTTCCAGTTGAAACATTTGATTAAGGAGAAGTGAAGAACTCTGTGAGCTATTTGATCCCCAGTGAAGAAAAATAAAAGTTAAAGTAACAGATGGTTTTCTCAAGAAGCCATCTTGGGAATATTAATTGAAACTAGTTAACTGCTTTCATTTGCTACTCAGTAAATAATGTATTTATTATCTCATCAAATAGTTGCTGAGAGCCTGTTATTTGCTAGCTTTTGTGGGATTGATGTATGACAGAAAGATAGGAAGGTGGGAGATATGAGAAAAAAATGACTCCTTTATTCCTACTAATTGAAAATCAAGAAAATCTTGCAAACAGAAATCTAAAACGTGTTTATACTCAAAGATGTAGCTTAATCTCTTTGTGACCTATGTATATATTACATTAAATTTTCTGGACATATTGTTATCACATTAGCCTGTAAACCTGTACACTCCACAAACCATTCTATAATTTCAATTGCTAGAGACACTTACTTTAGATTAAAAATAAGTATACCATTGAAAAAAGACTACCATACTCACCTCTCTTATTCATATTAGTTTCAAAGATTTTGCTACAGCAGTTAGACAAGAGAAACACACAAAGTCATAAAAATAAGAAAGGGAATCTCTATTAAAATTTGTGTGTGTACAATAAATATTCATACCTTATACTATTCCTGGCCTCTCAAGTGATTTTTGCTTTTATTCATTTTTGGAAGGCAAAATACAGAGAATTACAATCCCTCATTTTTGATATTTGTGAGAAAATATGTCCACAAATGATTTCAGATGACATTTATATTTTAGAAATGCAAGTTCTAATTGCTTATTTGAATCTATTCTAACTCTTAGAGATTTTATTTAAAAATTGAGTAGTTTAAATTATTTTATTTTTTTCTTATTCTTTTAAAATCTTGATGGTTTTGAGAAATCTACAAGTCATTCAAATACCATTCTATATGTTTTTCATTGAATCACGAAAAAATTTAAAATCTCTCTCTGTCTCTCTCTGTCTCTGTCTCTCTCTCTCAGATGCACACAGAGTTAGGGGGGAAGGAGAGAGAGAGAATACAAAGACAGAGACAGAGAATTTTCTAGAACCATGTGAAGGAAGTTTGGAGATACAATTTCCATCAGTCTCCAAATAGCACACTATTCATCTCTTTAAAGCATACATATTTTAGTCATTGAGGTGCTTCTGTATCTAAGCTTAATGACCTGAGTTTGATCCCAGGTCTTGCATGGTGGAAGGAGAGAACAGACTTCAGCAGTTGGTTCTCTGACCTCCACACCTGGAGATGGGATGTATAAAACATACATACATACATACATACATACATACATACATACACACACAATAAATAAATAAATGTAACAAACACACAGTCCATTATGTACAGCATACTTAGAAAAATCAGGACCATAAAACAACAAAATTATGGTTGGTTAGTCCTATTAATTTTTACTAATTATCATATATGAAAAGAAAGAAAAACCTGATTCAAGTTCCATTCTTAAGATCACACGTTGCTTTCCAAATTCATAAACCTTATTCTCCATTAATATCACTTTGTCTCCTTTTTTATTTGCATTTTTAAGAATTTATTTTTTATCAGGTATGTGTGTGTGCTTGTAAGGGTTCCATTCGGAGGTTTCTAGGGCCAGGGGGTGTCTGATCCCCTGGAGCTGGAGGTGCAGGCTGTTGTGAGCTGCCCAAAACAGTGCTGAGAGAGAACTTGTGTCCTGTGCTCATCGGCAGTCAACCATCAGTCCAGCCTAATCCTCTTGTAAACGTCACTGTTCAACAGTTCCTGAAGGATGTCCTAGTTAACTTTGAGAAAGTAACACTCTAGTCGTTTTGGATCAGAGTGGTATTTGTTGGATAATGGAAACTCAAGGCTTCTGAAAAGTAATTAAATCAAAAGCTGGGAATCTGAAATGCTATCTGCAGGAAAAGGACATGTCCTTGCTTTTGCAAGTTCTGCCTGAAGAATGCTGGATGTGCTCAGATCTGAAAGCTGACTTGGTTGCCCAGGGTTTTCGTTCCCTCGATGTCTCTGGCGCTGAGGCCTGCTGGCACAGCTTCTAGTCCTCTGCCTCATGTTAATGACCAGTTGCAATGGATAACTTGCACTGACTGCGACCATTTGAAAGCTTTCGGGAGGAAGCAAACGATCACCCAAAACAGTATCTTCTTGTGAGTTGTCTGTGGTTCTGAAATACCCAAACTGCTTTAGTCTTAGTAACAAGTTTATTTTTTTTAAAAGACACATAGATAATAAACAAAGTAAACATTGAAAGGTTGTAATTGCCCTAGCCACTGCCCCGAAAGTCTGTTTAAGCATCTCCTCTTAGTAATCGTTGTCTTCATC
Source organism: Cricetulus griseus (assembly GCF_003668045.3). Classification (NCBI taxonomy): domain Eukaryota; kingdom Metazoa; phylum Chordata; class Mammalia; order Rodentia; family Cricetidae; genus Cricetulus; species Cricetulus griseus. Next base: position 34,617,363 of record NC_048604.1, on the reverse strand, counting down.
GGAGTCCATCACTTTTCTTCTGTTGAATTTAACTGTTGTTTTCTTTTCTGTTGGCTGACTTTCTCAAGTATTTCTATTAAACCTTGTTCAGACACCTTCCCGCTTACCATACCGCGCCATCTGTATAAGGTAGTTCTCCACTGTTTTTGTTTTTTCAGGCTTCACAAGTGCTAAGTTACTTAACCTGGCCCGGGCTGACTGATCCAGAACTTGGGCTAAGATACTGTTTCTCATTTTGGTTTCTCGTTGCTTTGCTTCCTGTTGGGCTGCATCACCAGGATCCCCATGCTTGGCCTGCAGCTCCGCTAGCCTCTGCTTCCGCAGGGCCTGGAGCTCTTCTTCCACCATGGCGCTGCCATGCTCAGGCACAGTCGCCATCGGGTGGTCGCACAGCCGCAGACAAGGCCACACCGGCGCTCCAGTCCCTCCCGGGATCTCCCCAGCTTATCTCTTTTTCTTTCATAACCTTCACATTTTTAAATACTTCAGACCAGTTATTTGGTCAAAAGAGGCTCAGTTTTGGCTTTCCTTTTTCTTCCTCTTGATTGACTATAGTTTATAAACTAATGACAGCATATCACAGAGTTAATAGTTGTTCTTCTCATTCCTGTATATCCTGAAATTCAGGATGTCAATTTGCCACATTACTAGTGACCCTAACCTTGAGCCTTGATTAGAATGAGTTCTGTCAGAATTCACTGTGTTAAAGTTACCAAATTTCCTTTGAATTTAATAAGAAGCCCACGGTCAGATACTTTGAGACTAATTAAATATTGCCCCTCCTGCTTCATCATTTGCACCTTTGCTTTACACTAAGATTCTTTCCCAAAGCGATCACTGCTACGAAACTTGTCTAATTGTGATTTTCTATTGTGTTCATTCCTTTATTGCTTGGGATTCTGTATAATGATGAATTTTCCTTTCTCTCTTGCTAATTCATTTATTTATGTATGCTAGCATAAGCTTATGGCTTCTTGTTTTATTCTATGGACTATTTTGCTGCTGCATTATTTAATTATGATTGCCCATTTCTTACAAATTTGATCACTATCAGCAGCTTCCAGCCAATTTCTGTGTCCTTTTATGATGTCTTTACAATTACATAAACATTTTCTTGCTTTCTGGTAGGAATCCACTTAAACACATCTACCACTTCCTCTTCAGTGAATTTTTCCGAGCCTAGCTCTTTGTAACAGATAACTTTATATAGGCTCATGCTTGGACATACAATGAGATCCTCTCAAAGAAAGAAGGAACAAAGAGGTAGAGAAGAGAAGGGAAGGGAAGGGAAGGGAAGGGAAGGGAAGGGAAGGGAAGGGAAGGGAAGGGAAGGGAAGGGAAGGGAAGATAAAAGGAAAAAGAAAAGGAAACAAACCAAGATACTAAAATCTGCTCATTTTATGGAAGTTTAACATAGCCTGATTTAACAGTGATACTTTTCTTTCTTTTGTTTTTTTAAAATTAATTTTTCTTTACATTCCAATCCCAGTTCTCACTCCCTTCTCTTTTTCTGCCCTCCCCTCTTTCTCCCCATCTGCTCCATGGAGAGGTTAAGGCCTCCCCTAGGAGGTCTACTAAGTCTGTCCCATCATCTCATTGAGGCAGGACCAAGGCACCTCTCCACCCTCCACACCACTGTGTCTAGGCTGGGCAAGGTATTTCTCCATATAGAATGGGCTCCACTAAGTCAGTTTATACATTAGTGTTAGGCCTTGGACCCACTGCCAGTGGCCTCATCTATTGTCCCAGCCACACCATTGTCATCTATATTAAGGGAGTCTAGTTCAGTCTTAGGCAGGTTCCCCCTTTATCACTAGTGATCTCTCACTAGCTCAGGTCAGCTGATTCTGTGGGTTTTCCCATCGTGGCCTTGACTTCTTTGTTCATATTATCACTCCTCCCTCACTTTGATTGTGCTCCAGGATCTTGGCCCAATGGGATTTCTACATCTGCTTCCACCTGTTTCTGGAAGAGGATTCTTGCTTCTCTGGATTTATGGATTGTAACAGTGATACTTTCATAGACACAAAATAACAAAACAACAGAGTAAAAATAGGTCTTTTTCCTCCCTAGAAATGATAAATATTATTGTAATTGCCCGTGATCTAGTTAATTGAGCAGTTCATTCTTAAAGTGTCACTGGTTTCAAAATATACAACTCAGTATCCCAGGAAAATACATTTACCACCTAGAGTATGCACTGTTTATACTTCTAATTATCATTGTTCTGAAAGCACATGATCAGAAGACTGTGCTCATAAGCCTAAGAGTTGAGGCCTTTGAATGTAGCTGAGTTGAGTGCTTGTTGTCCTATTATGTACAAGGCCCTGAGTTCAATACCCACTACCAAAAGAAACAAAGAAACCAAACAATTGCCATGACATAGTACCTCAATTTCTTTGTATTTTTGTGTGATTTTTCTACCTATTGCCATTTTGTTATATAAAATAATCAAGAAATGTTCATAAACTTTATTTAACTTAAAAATTTTTTATTCATAAACTTTAATTACTTGCAAGTGCATTTCATATCCTACAATCATTACTAATATTTGATGTCTTTGTATTCTATCTAAATGTTTAGACAATGTTATGAGTGCTTGTGTTAAATGAAGAAAATCTTTGTTGAAATACTCATAAGATCTCCTGAACAATTGAAGACTGAATTCTGAATGCTTCTGCCAAAAGGAGAAAGAAGATTTATAGACTCAGCAGCACTATATTTTTTCTAATTTTAAAGTTTTAATATTCTATATGATAATGCAGCTATTGTATTTTTTCTTTTGTCATTTATTGACAATAGCTTTCTTTCTTCACACAATATACCGTAATTACAGTTTCCCTTCCCTCTATTCCTCCAAGTTCCTCCTACCTCCCTTCCCATCTATCCACCCTCTTTCTGTCTCTCATTAGAAAAGAATGGTCTTTTAAGGAATAATAATAATAATAAGATAGAATTAAATAAAAACTAACACACCAGAATAGGACAAAACAAACAGAAGGGGAAAAAGTACAATTGTGTATTTCTCAAATAAACTTGATCATGGAACTTTAGTAACAGTGAAGAATTCACATTATGATGACTACAAGTATGAAATGGAATTAGGTGAAAGGATCAGGAAATACTTTTTCATATTGTATATTCATAGCAGTTATTTTGAAGCAGGGATGATGATAGACAATTGAGTCAATCAAGTTTCAGTGCTAAGAATGTTTTATAATTGAAACTGTAACTCAAAATGTAAACTATATAATCAGAACATCTGGAATTATTGATGCCAATTATTTATTGCACATCTGCACATGACAGAGTATAATAGGTAGCTGCTGTAAACTATTAATGCTGAGCTGCAAAAGGAATTACTTGGGCTTGATGATGTCATATGTCAGTGGAAATTCTACATAAAAATCCCGAGGCAGCCTTCCCTCGTACAAGCCAATGCAAACAGGAAACTCTAGTAATCAAACACTGCCATTATCCCCCTTTTTTTTCAAATACTGATTAACAGGCACTAGGGAAATGTCTGGAGAGCTACAAAGATGACACCAACTAACAATCTAAGCAACAGAGGAGAGGCTACCTTAAATGCCCTCTGCTGATGATGAGATTGAGGACTAATTTATATGCCATCCTATAGCCTTCATCCAGCAGCTGGTGGAAGTAGAAGCAGACACCCACAGCTAAACACTGAACTGAACTGAAATCCAGTTGCAGAGAAGGAGGACTGATAAGCAAAGGGGTCCATACCAGGCTGGTGAAACTCACAGAAACAGGTGATCTGAACAAGGGAGAGCTCTTGGTCCCCAGATTGATAGCTGGGATACCAGCATGGGACTGATCCAGACCTCATGAATGTGGGGTTCAGTGAGGACATGTTGGAAATCTATGGGGCCCTTTGTAGTGGATCAGTACTTATCCCTGGCATAGGAATGGATTTGGGAACCCATCCCATATGGAGGGGATACTCTCTGAGCCTAGACACAAGGGTGTTGGCCTAGGCCCTATCCCAAAGGATATGACAGACTCTGAAGACCCCTTACGGAAGGCCTCACCCTCCCTGGGGAGCAGAAAGGGTATGGGATAGGTAGGGTGTTAGTTGGGAGGGGGTAGGGGAGGAAGGGAGTGAGAAGGACCTGGGGTTGACATGTAAAATAATCTTTCAAATAAAGATTATTTAAAATAAAAAATTTAAAAAATTAAAAAAAATAATACATCACTGATTAACCATAATATAACTCTCAAACACAAAGGGCAGTGATAGAACATTTTGTGACCCACAAATGCCCTATTTCCCTAAATAGAAATGAAACATATAAACTGGGAGCATAAAGGCGAAAATTAAATCACGTTGACATTTGTGCCCAACTTGGACGAACTCATTGCTTCCACTTGACTATTCAGTCTTTTGTAGACAGGGTTTCATGAGGTTTCTGGGATGGGATCAATCCTCACAGTCAATACTCCCCCACCACGGCTGATACTCCAGATTTCTCAGCTCATTTCTAATCTCAATGTCCTTTCTTTGAGCTAAACTGAACTTCTTTCAATTATATGAGTGCATCACGCTTTTTCCTACTTTGGATTTTGTCACCTCTTCATTCAGCAAAAAAATTGTTATTTTAAGGAATTTTGTTACATATAACATATTTCAGGAAGCATTACTTGACCCTAAGTAAGAGTTAGCTGTCTCTCACAAGTAGTCATGTGACACACCTATGAACATATAGATTGAAGCACTTATCACACTGTACTTTAATATTTTGTTGGGAGAAACAATAAGTAAACAGCAAGATTATATATGCAAAGGGATAATATATTATTTTTATGTTGTGCCTGGAATAGGGCCTGATATGTAGTAGGATAGTCACTGAATTCCTTTACTACATTTGAAACAAATGATTTATTAGCTAGTGATTATGTTTTTATAATATTAGAAATGGACATAATTCTTCTAAACTTGAACAGTAGTTAACTTTTGTGCTAAGAAAATTCTCATAAAATAACTTATTTGGCATAATATAATTAAGGGTCATTATGTAGTGATATATTTTATGTCTACATACTATTTACTTTGGGGATTATTTATGGTTAATGTACATTACTTAGTATTTAATGATTCATGCCATAATGGAATAATTTGTAGTAGAATTTAGAACTCAGCAATATCACTATGGAACAGCAAAAGGAAAGAAAAAAATGAGACAAAGGAACCACAGAAATAACATCAGCGATATTAACTATAATATGAAAGGACTAACAAGGTCTGTTTCTCTAAAATATTAAGCAGTATTTTAAAAATTGTATACATATTTAATATCATATTAAATATTAATTTTGATGCCTATAAAATCAATATTTCCATTAAATAATAAAATACACATGTTTCAAGAGGGAGAATTTAATAGAATTTTTAACTAGAAACCAAGTTGTTTAATGGATAATTGCAAAGATAAACAATGATTTAAACTGGTGAATTAATTTTCTTTTTATAGCTCACTAAGGAAATTTTATTGCTCTCTGCAATCTTAACATAGTGTCTATGCAACATAGTCAACACTTAAGACTTACAGGGCTCCTCTGAACATCACAGTTACATCCTAGGCCTATGTTGAAACATTATTTGTGATCACAAAATATTTAAACCCATTGAAGAGGCCTGGTCTTGGATCCACTAGTGGCCTCTTAACAACTATTACAAGGGACTAAATTTTCAAATTTTATGGTAATAAATTTAAAACATTCCATTTCAACAAGACTCATCTATTCTAATTACCCAAGTAGGTTTCTCTATCACAAAGAGAAAGTACTGTTGACTTATTCCAAATCTTTCGGTTCCTGAGACAGGCAGTTGTACTCTGAATATTAAATGTAATTCTATTTCTTTTCAGACTTTCCAAAGTCGAAGGTTTTAGATAAAGAATCTTAGTCTATCTGGTTTCAGATGACTGACTTGGGGCTGGGGAGATAGCTCAGTGGGTAAAACATTTGCTGTGCAAACATTAGCACTTGAGTTTGGATCCCCAAAACCACCATAAAAGCTGAGAGTAGCAGCATACCATCTGTAACCAAGGTGCTGGTAAGGAGTCACGCCAGGCAAATCCTGGAGTTTCCATGTCTAGCCAGCGGGATACCCTGTCTCAAAAACAAGTATGGGGACATTAGAAGGAGACTCCAAATATAGAGTCCACTGGTATACATACATTCATACATCATCACTCACACACACACACACACACACACACACACACACACACAGAGAGAGAGAGAGAGAGAGAGAGAGAGAGAGAGAGAGAGAGAGAGAGAGAGAGAGAGAGATTGGCTGCCCTTTACTGTATTTGCAAGGAGAGCTTCCTGCCTATAGCATAGAACTTTGGAGTTTGCCTTTGTATACTGGCATCTTATATAAGTATAGTGTCCTTTAACAGGTGACATTTAGGATGTGTAGTAGCCTCAACAGCTAAAACCATTAAAGCTGTTAACAGATGGACAAATACAGATTATGTATTCTGTCTAACTAAAGATTTCTCTTAAGGTGCTATATTCCCCTCAACCACTAAAATGAGCAGAGATCTTAGCAGCCAGACCTATTGTCAACATTGAAGGCCTATATAAATTTCTGCTCTTCCGTTATTTCCATCTGATTGTTCACTGGTACCTAAAATTCGGACTTTCCCTGTTGCAGTGAAAAACTCCCCTGACAAAAATAATTTAACAGTTGGTTTTGGTTCACACTCTGAAGGTAGTCAGTCAAGGCAGGGAGGTGAAGGCAACAAGCCTTGGAAACAGCTAGTCATGGTATGTCATCCTCGGGAAGCTGAGGGAGGTGAATGATGGTTTTCATCGGATTTTTGTCTATTTCTCTAGTCCAGGACCCAAGTACAGGACATGATGCTGCTCTTTTTTAGGGTGGGTCCTTATCCTTCACTAATTGAGATAATCCCACACAGAGAGGTGCCTCTCCTGGGTGATTCTAGACCCTGTCTGATGAACAATGATAACCATCACACCATAAAAGACAGCCTATATAAAGACACTCTTTAGATTACTGAAAATGGATTACTAGTAAGTAAATTCAATCTTCAGTAAGTTTTATAGATATTTTTATTATGTATGTTTTCTGAACATTTTTGTTTGTTTGCTTGCTTGTTCTTTTTTGAGACAGGTTTTCTCTGTGTAGCCCTGGCTGTCCTGGAACTCATTCTGTAGACAAGGCTGGACTTGAACTCAGAGATCTACCTGTCTGGGATTAAAGACAAGTCAATGTGTTTTAACTAAAGTAGAAACTAATACTCCCCCCTCCTTTACCTGTCAAAAATCACAAACAACTGAAATACTAAGCTAAAAGGAAGGATTTTGTGTGTAAGAGAGCTTTTGTGTGTGACATAAAAAGAACTAAGGTTTCCTGGATTCATTTCTGGCTATTCCTATGACTACTGGCTCAGTATACATTTTTCCATCCTTTTATTTTCAGCTTATTTGTAGTTTTGAATCTAGAGAGTGTTTCATTTATCATTAGTTTTTGAGCAAATTTATTTCAACTTATATTGTTTGGTCTAATGAAATGAGAGCTGACATGAGATAAATTAATCTTATCAAGTGAGCTGAATCTGGGACAGATCCTTCACTAAGGTAAAAAGATAAAATGGTCCCAGAATGAAACTATTCAAGGAGCTTTAAATCCACTCTGTTGTCCTTGGTAAACCTGGAAATCATGACTTCCTGCCTCAGCCAGAGTTATAGACATGAGTCACCATGCTCAGATTTAAGCATGTCTTAAAACTTCTGCCTTGCACTTGTCTTTCTGTGGACAACTCAAAGTCATAATATAACTTTTCTCTTAGCAATTGCTTCCTTTAGGATCCCTACAGGAAAAGGCTGTCTTATAAAAGCAATTGTAAGTGGCCTTCTTATGCCTTACAGAAATAGTCTAGATATTGTTGCTCTGTAACAATAAAAGTTGTGATATTTCTCCTCTGAGATTCGACTTTCTCTACAATAGGAGCAATGTTTTTCCTGTATTCAAACATATAGATCATAAAGATAAGGTGAGATGAATATGGGACATTCTGTTTTAAAATTTAAGAGCCAACAGGCAAAAGCAACAAATTAAAACAAATCAAATATATTTTCTCAAAACAGTTCTCTTAAAAATAATTCCCATTTTACTTATCCTTGTTACTAAATTAATTGCTGCTTTTAATCCTTTTCTGATCTATACACAAGGTTCTCAGTTGACCCTGAGGCATCTAGGCTATTAGCATATGAGTCATTGGAAGTGTAATAAATATATGTGACGTCCTTCCTCTCACCTCTCTTGACAATTGCTGCCTCTAAAAAGGAGTGTTTTTCCATAAGCAAACAACAAATTCATTTCTAATTCAATTTGTTGAGACAAGACTAGTGAAGAGGAAAATAGAAATCTTAAAGATGGAGCAGGACACTTTCACTTTTCTTCCTTCTCAGTGGGTTCAAAAAATAGACGGGGGAAAAAAGAAAGAAAGAAAGTCATGAAAAAGATTCCCACACAACAATAGAACCTATTTCAGAAGCTAAACTTGGGTATGACAGCCAATCTCCAAACTCATCTCCATATAAGTCACCTCCGTGAAATGTAGTAACTCCTCTGTCACATATCAGCATGGAAAGCCACTTTCTCCTTTTATGTTCCCTGTTTCATCATGTAGGTGCTGTTGGTTGGTATCAGGAGTTTGCTAGGAATTTGTAAAGGAAATGGAGCACATGGGCAGTGGAAGGGGCAGGATGACAGGGGAACATGGGAGGGAAGCTGGGAGTGATAATTGCTGGAGGAAATTAGGAGAGAAGCCCAAACACCAGCTACATGCTGACTTAACAGCTTTCTGACTGATGGTTGGCAGAGCCTATAAGGTGTTTTGAGCTTAGACAGATACCATTAATTAGGTTTATCAATCAGAACAGCAAGTAACTATGGCTGTTTGAATTAATTTAGCTTTGCTTTTCTGGTTGCATTAATTTGGAAATAGTTTTATGATGTATCTGTGATTGAGAGGAAAAATTTTGATATGGTCTAGCTAAAAGCAAGAAAACAGCACCCAACTAAATGAGAACTACTTCTGATAATTTAACGAATCTATTAAAAATACGGTAGCTGAAAAACAGGGTTTTCTTTGGAGACCATCAATGTTATGTTCCAAATAAAGATACTGTACTCAATCCTAGATTGTACCATCTTACTTTGCAAATCTTCACTACGGTGGCATGGATTTCGGTTTCTGCACTGTATTTCCCCCTGATATAAAATACCTTTCTCCAGCTTTTCATACCTGACAATTCCCTTTACGTTTCTCCGTATGAAGCAAAAACACCTCAAACTCTACATTTTGTTTCTTTAAAGTGTGGTGGGTACCTGCAAATGTCCTGGAGCTAGACTGCCTGTCTTCTTTGCTACTCACAGGTATACAATATTAGGGAATCCACATGAACTCTCTATGCCTCAACCTCCTCTAGTTAAAAATGATTATGACATTATTACACTTACCTCTCAGTATTTAAGATATCCAAGATACTCAAGTATCCACCAAAGATACCAACGCCCAAAGGTGCTATGTTCTTTATCGAAAATACTACTCTATTTGCTATTTACATACTCTCATTCCTATGTATGGTTTATTAATTTTTAAAAATTTCTTTCTATTTTAAGTACATGGATGATTTGCCTGAATATATATCTGTGCACCACATGCATGTGGATGCTGGTAATCAAACACTGGTCATCTGGAAGAGAAGCCTGTACTCTTAACTGGTAAAGCATCTCTCCAGCCTCCTACCTCATATACTTTAAATTATCCCAATATTGATGCTGTCACCCAATTTGTGTGGATCCAGTTTAGTATTTGTAAACATAAAAATTCAAGTTATCTTTGGAAAACTTGAGAAAGGTTTTCAAATATTTTCTATCTTCATTTGGTTGAATATATGGATGCTGAGCCATGACAATAGACTGCATCTGCTTTAAATCATACTTCACCTGTCTTAAAAACACAATAGCCCTCACTAGTTAAATACAATACAAGCCTTTGTTAGTTCCTTATGTTTGCAATTTTGGTGTTAGGGGTCTGGAGGCTTTATCATGATAAGCATGCACTGTCCAAGGAGCTACAACCCACAGTGAGAAATAATGTTTTTTAAGACTTTCTAAGCATATATCAAGTACTCTACGGGTAGTTGTCCATTTTGCATCAACAGGCTGTTATAGTGTATACTGTAATTACTTCCTTGGTAATCTATTGCCCTAGACTAGACTGTGATCTTGAAAGCAGAGAATATGGTTTACCCATTTTTGCAATCCCAGCATTTAGAATAGTACCATGTACTAATTTCATGCTCAAACATGTCATTTGATTCCCTTACCCATCCTTTCTCTGTCCATCTTTGTCTGTTTCTGTCTGCCTCTATCTCCCTATCTTTCTCTGTCTCTGTCTGTCTGTCTCTCTCTCATGTCTCTCTCTACCCCCTCTCCCTTCCTCCCTCTTACCTATGTCTCTCTGTCTCTCTGTGTCTGTCTGTCTGTCTGGCTGTCTGTCCTCTCTCTCTCTCTCTCTCTCTCTCTCTCTCTCTCTCTCTCTCTCTTGCACTCTCTCCTCTGTATACCTATTTCCTATGTTTTCTAATCTTAGGTACACAATGCTCTCAAATATCTAGCTCCTATAATTTAAGGCTAACTCCGTATTCACTCTCCCACCACATATTCCTACTAAGCCCTAATTTCAGGATTGCTGCTACTGGCAGGCTCTCTGTCATTTCTCCTGAAATACTGCCACCACTTCAAATAAACTCTCTTCCAAAACCCAACATCACATCTCAAGCTACCCCTTTTCTGCCTTCATTGTGACTGGATTGCCAAGGCAAAACTGCTTTCATCATAGTACATTATCTTGTGTTGACGTTCTTATATATAATATGAAGTTCAAACTTATGAAGATCAGAGCCTTATATTTCTGAATCTAAGCATAATGATCCATAGTAAATTACAGCTCATTGTTACATGTAAGTAATAAAATAATATTTATTGAAAATATAACCATTCTCCTTGATTACTTCCTCTAACTATAATGCTTCTCTAATTGCCCAATTTTTTCCACTGCAATTCCTTTGTTATCTTTTATATTTTACTCCCTTGCAAGTTTTTCTTTTATATTTTATAAAAGTGTTGGGCTCATTTTCTCAATCCATCTTTGTATTCTTCATTTCCTTGCTTTTATAAACCTTGCTTATTTTAAGAAGTTCTTCAGCCTCCTAACACTGCAAGTCCTTTGTCCCCCTACCACATACACCCAAATAAAACAAAGGTAGGTCCTAAATTGCCAGTGAAGGCCTACCAAAATGATTCCCTAAATATGATCTGAATGAGGACAACACCAACAAACATACCAAAATTGTCAGAGAAAGTCCAGGAGGCATGAACCCTAAATGAAGAACTACAGGCAACTAATGAATCCTGAGAGAGGGAGAAATAGTCTTCCTAGAGAAAAGCACACCAAATTTGTCTTCCCAATACCAAATGGTCAGCCCTGTAAAACATACATGCAAGTAACATTATGCAGAATGAGCAAGCTGTATTTAGGAATATACATGTAATATATGCATATATGTACATAATAAAAACTAATGAAAAAGAGGGCATGAATTTGAAAGAGAGTAAGGAAGGGTGTGTGAGAGGATTTGGAGGGAAATAGGGGATGGGAAAAATGTTCTAATTATATTGTGATCTTAAAATTTTCAAAAATAGATGTAGACTATCTGAAGTCACTTTCCTATTTCAATGATACTTTTGGTGTTTTGTGTCTATATGGTGAGGTAGGAGGCAGAGACAGTACAAACTGACATCTTGTGAGCCAGTTAGCCACTTACAAACCAAGAAATCTTATCTCAAACAGGGTAAAGATGAGGACCAATACCTTAGGTTGTCCTTCATTCTCTGCACATACACCGTAACATGTTCACACCTGTATTCCCACACATGATGATGCAAACACATATATGTACATATATCATACACATACATGTATGCATACATGCAGAAAAATTTAGTTAGGGATCATGAGGCAACTAGTTTGTGTTTATTTACTTATTGCAGCACTGGTGGTAAATGTGCTTCTGTATTTAATGCTCTAGTGCACATTCTTAGCCAAGACTGCATCCATGATAGCAAGCCTCTGGTTGTTCAGAAATTTGATTTATACTTAGGTTACCCAACATTGCTTTTCCAGACTTTTTACTGTAATTGATAAGCATAACTTGATTTAAACATAACTTGATAAACAGGACATGTGATTTTTCTGCAATTGATAGCATATAACTTGATAAGATCAATAAAATGGATGCAAGAGTTAGAAAAACATGTAATGGAGCTTACTTGTTGAATCTGATTCTAAAAATCAGCAATAAGAAATAGAATGTCAGAAGGGGTGCTCCATTCCCTAGTTTTCATAAGCTTACAGCTCCTTGGGAAGCCATAAACAGGTCTAAGATTGCAGTTTCAGCCATTGAAATCATATTAGCAAGCTAACTTCTTGTGATGGCATGGAGGATGGTACTGCTGAAATTACAACATCAGACTTAACCATTTCTTTGAAATTCCAGAACGAGAAGAGGGAGGAATAAGTGCCTCAGCTTCTCAGGAGACAGAATAAGATGAGCAGGAAGAGTTCAAGAAAAGAACTGAAAGTGAGTGAGAACCTAACTTGAATAAAAGAAAGAAACTTTAAACAAACTAACAAAACATAACAGAAATGTATGGAAGAGTTGATTTTTCAAGATATGCAATCATAAAACAAGCATAAATCATATTGAATATGTTACTGAATAAATCTTATCATTAAGGGGAGTCTGAAACAGCCAGAGAAAGTATGACTGATATTGGCTGTAACATCTTCCAAGAATCTCAAGTGTTTTTTTTTTCTACTCCCTTCTTGCTTGACTTCTTACTTTTCTCTTTTATATGTTCTGCTAATTCCATTAAATAGCTTACAAGGGCTTTTGGGACTTTGAACTGCAGCAAAATGCAAACTGTTGGGAATAAGAAAGTCAGAAACAATACCTATGGGGGCTGGAGAGATTGCTCAGGCATTAAGAAGGCTTGTTGCTCTTGCCCTCCTGATATCCCCATGGTGCCTCATGATTGCCCATAACTGTAGTTCTGTAAAATCTTATGCTTTATCTGGTCTTTGCAGACAATAGGCACACACATGGTGCACATACATGAATACAGGACAACACTAATAACTAATACACATTCAATCCAATTAATTAATTAAAAACAGAAAACATTTTCACCCAAATTTAATTGCCATTTCAATCTCATAGAACCTTGTGAGTGTGCTTACATATTTGCATATATGCATGGCCTCAACATTTATAGAACATATACCCTCATTTTCTAATCATCTGACATTTTTTCTCAGAAGTAATAATAAAATAAAGTTCCCAAGAATCTAGACTCTGTCGTTCCTAAATGATACTCGGCTCCTATATCCATAGCCGTGTACCCGTAACAGTATGCTCTTATAGTGTATATGTACTGTTGTGGTTTTCTTATCTGTACTGATGTATTTGAACACTCAGAAACCTCTTGTATGGGTTGCTGTTATTAGGAATACTTCAGAAACAATTCTAAACTATTGGGGCTTGTATGCACAGATTATATATGTATATTGTATATTCTACATCTTACACACACACACACACACACACACACACACACACACACACACACACAACCTAAGTATATGTAAATGTTGACCTAAATCAATATGTTCTTTAGCAAAATGTTTGACAGTTAAACATTTTCTAAGCAATTAAGAAACAATAATCGTTTCAGAACATGTTCATTATTTGAAAGCTACATTGGAGCTGCAGAGATAATATTTATTGAGACCTCAGTCTTAAAATGAAAATTGATTACTTTAAGAAAATGAGAAACAAAAGCAGAAATGAAGAAAAACTTGTGTTCTTTTTCTCACTGGCAGAGATATTAAAACCATGACCATCTTACTAGACTGAATTTTTGACAAATCTAATAAAAGTGAAAGAGCTTATGATGCAGGTGTTAACAAATTATTCTCCGGAGTGCTGGCAAGGTTATGAAGGGTACATTTTGAAAAAAATGAGTTTGGATGAATAGATTTCAATTACATTGTGATAGAGAAACATCCTATATTAAAGATCATTTTATCAGCAATGACTGAGGTCTAGACTGAAATAGAGATAAAATTAATTTCTGATCCCTCTGTCAGTGATGGTCTTTCCTGTTTCATGAAGAAACTGGTAATTTAGATGGTACAGAAGCTTCCATAGAGATGCCTTTATCTCAATAAAACAAAGACCTTGGCTAGCTCGTTGGTTGGATTCCAAGTGAATGAGGATTTGAGGATTTGAGGATTTGAGGATTTGATGCATTTTGTGTCAAGCTGTGGATAATGTTCTTTTTCCACTGGTGAAGTGATATATAAGCTAGCAAAAAACTCTACCCCCCTCTAATTCAGTTGCCCCATCCTGAGCAGTGAGAATAATCTAATCAGCAATGGGAGTTTTTAAGGAAAATAAATTATTTTGCTTTTTTGCTTATATCTTACCATTCTGCTTTGAGGTTCAACATGCTACTTTCAAAGGTTCAGTTTTTCATTGTGTCTAGTTAGGTAGTGCAAATTGAAGTCAGTTAGCTTATGAAATGAGAACTGTGCTGTTATTTCTGGTGAAGATGTTAATGATATTGACTACTCTTTGGAATTTATAAGGGTGAAATACTAACAATGACCATTTTCAGGACATAACTCTGTTGTGGATATAAAGAGTACCTCTTGTACAGTGTTAAGCAGTCAGGCCTGAAAATGTGCAAATGAGGTACATTGTTGGGACAGAGCAGGATATATTTAAGAATAATACATATATGCATATGTGCGTTCAATAACAATTAGTTAAAATAAAGAGGTCACGACTTTGAAGGAGAGTGGGGAAGCATGAAGGAGAATTTCACAGGAGGAAAGAGAAGGGAGAAATGTAATTAAAATTTCAAAATCATTTAAGAAAAGAATAATATCTCTTCAAAGAGAACCTGAGTAACTTGCATTCTGGGGCATAAAAAAAAAACTGTTGATAATCCAAGAATAAAGGGGAATCTCATCAGGAAGCAAAGTGTTGTTGAAGACTTAGTGGGTGATCCTTAGGGTAAAGGTGAGGTAGAGCTCTAATGGGCTCCAGTGCTACAAGATCAGGTATTTAAAAAATAGACTGTTCAATTAGTTTGTTATAAATTAGTTCGTAACAATGCTTATTATAGTATGTCCACAAAGCTTATATTGAAAGACAAAACAGGCAGAAGATTATCCAAATAGTCACAATGCTTGGATTTGCACTCTGATATATTTCTGTGGGATAAAAAGGGGACTGGTGAATGTACAGCTGACTCATAGGAATTGAGTTCAATATTTAAGGGAGTACTTCCAGTCCTCCAATCTCAATACTTTTACCCTATTTTATTTTGCTAATTTTGCATAAAATCTCTGGTTATTATGTTATTTATTTCTAATCTAAAAATCATAATTATGAACTCTACTAGCTGGCATAGAGCTAGCTGTCAAAAATATGAACTAATTATGAAGGAGATTAGAAATGGCTTTAGAAAATATGACACTCGGTAAAAGGGTTATTTTCAACTAAAGACAATTAAGGAAATCAGATGCAGAGATAATTCTCCATCCTTCCCCTATATGCCTAAGTGCAGACCATAAGTGTCCCTTGTGAAGGTGTCTCTCTCTTATAAGAGGGTGAAGACAACCACCTTTATCATCAGAGACAAAATTCGAAGATGAGGCAACAGAAACACAACTTACTAATTAATGCCTTATCTTCAGGTTTCCTAAACCTTGTCATGTTTTTTTTTTCTGCAGATTTTTTTATTTGAATTAGAAACAAGATTGTTTTACATGACAATCCCAGTTCCCTCTCCCTCCCCTCCATCCTACTACCCTCCCCCAACTAAAACCCTAACTATCACGTATCCTTTCTGCTCCCCTAGATGGTGAGGCCATCCATAGGGTTTCATCAGAGTCTATTGTATCCTTTGGGATAGGGCCTAGGCCCACCCCCGTGTCTTGGCTCAGGGAGTATTCCTCTATATGGAATGGGCTACCAAAGTCCACACCTATGCTAGGGATAAGTGCTAAACTACTACAGGAGGCCCCATGGATTTCCGAGGTTTCCTCAATGAAACCCATGTTCCTGGGGTCTGGATCAGTCCCATGCTGGTATCCCAGCATCAGTCTGGGGAGCAAAAGTTCCCGATGTTCAGGTCAGCTGTTTCTGTGGCTTTCATGAGCCTGGTCTGGACCCCTTTGCTCATCAGTCCTCCTTCTCTGCAACTGGATTCCAGTTCAGTTCAGTGATTAGTTGTGGGTGTCTGCTTCTACTTCCACCAGCTGCTGGATGAGAGCTATAGGGTGGCATATAAGTCAGTCATCAATCTCCTTATCCGGCGAAGGCATTTAAGGTAGCCTCTCCTCTGTTGTTTAGACTGTTAGTTGTTGTCATCTTTGTAGATCTCCAGACATTTCCCTAGTGTCTGATTTCTCTGTAAACCTAAAATGTCTCCCTCTATTATGATATCTCCATTCTTGTTATCTTCTATTCTTCCCCTGACTCAACCTTTCTGCTCCCTCAAGTCCTCCACATCCCTCCTCTTCTCCCTTCTCATTCTCCTAGATCCCTCCCCCACTCTTCCAGTGCTCCCAATTTGCTCAGGAGATCTTGACCCTTTCCTCTTCTCCAGGGCTAAACCTTGTTTTCTATTTGTCTAGTCACTTTCACAAGTTGTTACCCATTGTCAGTGTGAAACATAATGCCCATTTTTCATAACATCTTTTGGATTTTCCTTTTTTCCTTTTTTTCACTAAAGCATTAATTATCATCAAATAAAACATGTTAGCTTTTTCTATTTTGACTCTGCCTTCTATTAGCCTTTTCAGGAAGCTGCTATAAACCAGTGATAGTCCAGAAAATAGTTGGCCTCTCCTGTAGTGAAGCCAGAAACATTTATTTTTCCATGCCAGAATCTATATAAAGTTCTATTATTAATGTTAATCACTGAATAATTACAGATATTAGGTGATATTTGATTTTTTCATTACAGAGAGTGATGTTTAAAGAAATCAAGATTATTTACTAGCAATGTATCAAGCATATGAAGCCTGTTTGTCTGAGAGGGAAAGGTAAGGATGAACAAAATGTTTAGTTATGTGATTGTCTATCAAATAAATAGTTTCATTAGTCCTGATTTTCAGACATAAACAATGACATGTGAAAAGCCAAGGAATTCTTCTAACACCCAAAATATGAGCATACTTGAAGCTAGGGAAACCTGGCTATGGTACATACATATCTTCTTACTTTATTTGAGTATGTAAGTGTGTAAACACTTAGCAATACTAAAGCAGTTGAGCTGAAACTGTGTTGAAAGGAGGAATCGGGGGAGAAGTTATCTTATCTGATCATAAGCAGCTGAAAATCCATGAGGATATTAGAAACGAACTGATTTTATCCTTCTGTAATGGAAGATAAAGACAGCCTTACTTCACTTTCTAAACTAGTATCTTAGATATTATTCTATGGCTGTGAAGATAAGACATGACCAAGGCAACACATGGAAGAGAAAAAATTCAATAGGGGGCTTGCTTACAGCTTCAGAAGGCCCTTCCTTGATCATTATGACAGGAAGCATGGTGACATACAGGAAGGCATGTAGCTGAGAGCTTAAATCCTTATCTGCAGGCAGGCAGGCAGGCAGGCAAGTAGAGGGTCACAGGTGGGAGAGAGATAGAGAGAGAGACAGAGACAGAGAGACAGAGACAAAAGAGATTGGGCCTGAGCATTTGAAACCTCAAGGCCCATCCCCAGTGACACACCTACTCCCAAAAATCCACACCCACTCCAATAAATACCACACCTTCTAATTTTTCTCAAACATTTCCATTAACTGAGGACCAAGAATTCAAACATATGAACTTATGGGGGCCATCCTCCTTTAAATCACCAAATAATGACAGTTTTATTTCTTTAACGTCTACTAATTTTGAACAACTGTTGTGTTGGGGGGTGGGGTGGATGGCAGCAATGCACTTAATATATTTAATAGGACAGAAGAATTTAGTTAACAAAATTAATAGCAGCCAAGATAAAGATGGGTCAAAACCCAGTACATGAAGAAAGAAGGTAAACATTTAATTGTAGTACTGAATTTCTATAAAGAATATGAAAAGTGACATGGGATAAGGAAGGACAATGGCTATCTAGATACGCCCTGAGAAAATAGAAGGGATTTCAACTTTGTAGGCATAAAAATCATAATTTTCAACAAAGTTACATTAAGTTCATCATAGTATCTTCCAGTAATTCAATAATAAATAATAGATTTGTCACATGGGACAAGACTCTGCATTTTTCCATTGTTCATTCTCTACTCACAGACCTGCTATAGAAATTTATTAAACATCAGAAAGAGTTTAATTAGTAAACTGCATATTTAAGATCATGACTGCTAGTCTCAAGAACACTTCATTTCTAGGTTTTTGACACTGATCAATTCCCCTCATTATTTTCTTTGGTTACTTTAATGATTTGTTACCACAGTCCTAAGGCAAATAGTGTGGCTCCAGAGGTCACAAAACATCAGAATCATCTACTTGCACCAAGGAAAAGAAGTCAGTGAGAGGAGCAAGAGTTGAAACAAGAAGTTGATTTCTTGTTGTCCACATCAGGAAGGACAGTGACATAAATACTTACGTTCCATCTTCAAGGTACTAATGACAGCTCTAAGATTAAGTGAAGGGAAAGGGAGTGGTGGAGGGGATGGCAAGAAGTATATGTAACCAAGAAGCTTGATCAGTCTGACCTGGATGTGGGATATCTCAGGGCAGCATCTGAGGTCTTCCTAGTATGGAGATAATTTGTTACTTGAAGGGCAGTATCTGGTCCTATCACGATACAGTTACCTACATGGCTCACTGTGGCTGAAGTTTTTGAAAAAAAAAAAACTTGGGAGAAGAAACCTCTCAAAGGAAAAGACGTTTCAGTGGAAAAGTGAAATTGTTAAGGGTAATGAGTAGACCCTCTTTTAATTTCAGTTCATTCACTGTTAAGGTTTTCATTTCAGAACTCACTTTATTTTAGTTATGTGACCTTCTTTGTCATCCAATTGCCTAGTTGTTAACATGTAAAACTTCAATTTTGGAAGAAACTGATGCTTTCCTTATTTTCATTTTTGCTAGTTTTGATGTAACTCTAGCTATAAATGAAATCATATTATCACTTTGTCTCTTCAGTTGACTGAGATTAAGCTCTCTTCTACGTCAAAACTTCCATGAATGTTGTTCCTTTCTGGAACAAAAGGAAGCAGAAACCTCTTCTTAACTATTAAGTAACCAATTCCTAGAGATAGAGATGTCTCAGTGGTTAAGAGTCCTTGCTGCTTTTGAAGGAATCGAAGAATTGGTTTCTAGCACCCGAGTTAGGCAGGTCACAGCCACTTGTAACTCTAGGTCCAAGGAATCTAACACCCTCTTCTGGCCTCCACAAGCACCTTCACACACACACACACACACACACACACACACACACCACACGCACACACACACGCACTCACGCACGCACGCACGCACGCACACACACACACACACACCCCATAAATACACACATAAGAAAACAAAACAAGTATATAAAAATTAAACCAATTCCTGCTCATTGTTCAGGTTCTGTCAAAAAAAGAATAATCCTGAGACTAGTTCAAGGCCCCTTTAATATTGTCTTTCATAATGGTTTCATCAAAACATATAACAAATTACTTATATGAGCACCTGCTTACTTTTCACTATTTAATGATGGTAGGGTGAATATAGATAAAAATGAAAATAAAGCGTTTATGCTCTTTGAGAATAAGAAAAAGGACCTCTTTCTCTTTTTGCTTTCAGAATTTCATTCTCTGCTCTTTTCCACTGTATCTGTTTTAGTGGCTAAAGAAGCTTTTTCCAGTCCCATGCTGGTTTCCCAGCTACCAGTCTAAAGTGGGTGTCAGTGAGGCGACCTTAGAAATCTATGGGGCCTCCTGTAGTGGATCAATACTTATCCCTAGCATAGGAATGGACTTTAGGAGCCCATCCTACATGGAGGGATACTCCCTGAGCCTAGACACAAGGGGGTTGGCCTAGGCCCTATCCCAAAGAGTATGACAGACTTTGAAGACCCCCTATGGAAGCCCTCACCCTCCCTGGGGAGCAGAAAGGGTATGGGATGGGTAGGGAGTTAGTGTGTGTGTGTGGGGGGGGGCTGGGGAGGAGAGGAGGGAGAGGGACCTGGGATTGACATGTAAAATAATTTTCTTTCTAATAAAAAAACGTGGAAAAAGCTTTTTACAGTCTCACACCTCAGGAGTATTTTCTCCAGGCCTGGAGACTCATCTCTTTGAAATGTTAACATCAAGGAAGATATTGCTCTATCTCCCAGTTTCCAGAGGGAGGATATAATCCTAACTTGAGAAGGCACCTGATTCAAACTGGTAAAGGCTAATGTTAATCATAAAGATAGGGAGAAATTACTAATTTTATATGAGAATGAAACTATAACAGATGCCAGATAATGGAGACTCATATACTATCCAAGGTTAAACAAAGAAAATTGGGCTTTAGGTTTTGGGACATGGGAGAAAATGTACACAGTGAAATGAGAGAAGAATGAGAGTTGTTCTGTGATGAGGATGAGAAACTTTCAAATGACAAGAGTTGCATCTTGAACTTCCCATCAAGGGATAGCATTACAAATGGAAATCTCCTTTATAATTAAGAGGAAACTGTATTTTACCTTTTAGTCCCTAAAAAGTAGGTAGAGAGATTTCCCTGTCTCTGCTCATTCTCAGGTGCGTGGAGCTCAAATTTATATGTGTGCCAAATTGGCATATCATAGGATAATGAGTTCTGGTACCCTTTACTCCCCACAACCCACATCTCTATACCCTACTCAAAAATATCATTAATTAGATACAACATCATTCACAAAACTATGTCAACTGCCATGATTTTAAGTATTATAGGAAAGACATTTACAGAGTGATGCCTCTGCGGGCGGGTGGGGGGGTGGTGACAGAGAAGAGTGGTTTTCATAAATGGTCACTGAGTCAGGATATTTTTTAAAATGGCTTCATGTGTTATTATGTGAACCCATTCTAATAACATAATTTCTTAACTATTAGCACTGGCATTGCCAATGCTTTTAAGGAAGTTACTTGGCTGCAGTACTTCAGCACTAGTTAAAAAGCATTCATTAAAACCTGTGGCTTAAATGGGCTGGTTCCTACGATAGATATATTAGAAAATGATAATGGAGTCGAAGACCACAGGATAGAAGTTTTACTGCATTTAATCTAATATACTTTACCTCACCATAGTCCCATCCTCAAAATTCCCCCATTTTCATCCTTTTTATAATAAATCTATAAGAACAGGTGCCATATTCTTTTAAACCTTTTAGCATTTCAGTCTAATATAGAAGCACTATACTCAGGAGCCAGCTTAGGAAACCTGTGCAAAGAAAATGGGATGCTGAGATGCTTTTCCACTCAGCTGTAAGAACATATCTCACAGTGAGATCCTGTAATAACAGTCATTTCCTTGTGTGACTCATACCAGTGATTTCAGAAGTAGTTGCCAGAAAAGTTCTCCACTCTGTTAGAATAACTGCCTAACTTCTCTAACCATACTTACCGAGCCTCAATTCACAATGCAATTACAGGAAGAGTTTCCTCTGATTTGTAAATATCTGTGGAAGTCATACACTTATTCAGATGAACATTGCATTCTGCTTTTAATGAATCACCTTGATTGAGCATAATGTAATGATAAACCATCTGGATGATCTGTCCTGGATATTTTGCAAGGAATAATTTTCATGTGTATAGTTGTGATAATTGCTTTGAGGAGGACAAAATTCTCAGAATGCAATTGTGCTTGCATTACTTAAACACTGGCCTTACTGCTTTATAGGCATACATTTTATTAGTAAGAATAAAATGTCTTCAAAAAAGAACAATAACAACAGAACTAAAATGGTTGTTTTGGGGCCCCATAACTCATAGATTGCCACAGTATAGATTAATTCTATGCCCTCCTGTATTAGAAAAAAATATTAGTAAAGCATGGTATACCTGTTGCTCAATTACACCCTATAGAGCAGGCATAATTGCTCATTGTATATTTATCATCTGGCAAAATGTTGATCTTTGTCACTGAACTTTTCAGAAAATAGATATTCTGATATTTCTCATGACATTTACACAGGTATAGGAGACTATTATCCCTATGACATCATGTCCCTTTTTATGGCCAATATCTTAAAAGATAAATAAAAACAATCCTAGTCCTTTTACCTTTTTTATTTCAGAGGTTGCACCTAAGCATCTAAAGATTTTCTCTCCACCCCACAAGTCTCAGACTCTTCCTATTGCTATGTTGCCCACCTGTGCACTCACACTTATTTTCAACAAGTGGACTTCCCTGTGGTCCAACAAGTTTGTTCCTTTCTCTGACTATGTACTGGCCTCAAGCCCAGGGAAATGTAGGGCAGGGATGGCCAGCCAGAAGAAAGAAACTACCTGGTACTATTTGGACCATGCTTATGCTCGCCAAATCCGCAGGCTCATTGTGGGGTTAGGAGTGCATAATGATAGAATTAGCTAACGTTTGGGAGTTTTCCCAGATTGAATTAGAGCTAGAAGCTACTGTCAAAAATGCACACCAGCAACAGCGTTATACAAATTACCATCATCTCCACTTTTTAACAGTAAATTCTTCAGTTTGTATCCAAATGAGCACCTTAGAAAATAGGTGAATTTGGATAGAGGAGTATGAAAAATTAAATCATTACTTAGTTCTTTGAGCCAAAAGAAAATTGAAAGCTTTAAAAGCATTGCTAGAAAAATGAAATAGGCAACACATGTTATTATCATACAAACTTAATTTTATACTGATATTATATACAGCACTGCCTTTCAAATAGAAAACTAAAACCTCACATATTCAGAAGAAGTAAATATACATTTTCCTGATGTATTATTGTTCTTTATGATGGGAGACATATGAATGAAATCCTTTTAAGGGATTTTGGCTATAGCAACATAACAGGGCTCCATAAACTTTGTCACTTGCAGCCTCCTTTAGTACAATATAATTTAGGTGACCACTGGCTTTATATAAAGGTATATAAGATAGGTACAGAAATCATTTACTGACAATAACTCAAAAAGAAAAAATTCAATCTATAATTTGGTACATATATAATTTTACCATATAGTAAAGATTTAAAAATTGTGTAATATACTATATTTTAAAGAAAAAACAAGTTTAGATACTAATGAAATTAATCTGAAAGATGCAGAGCAATTTCAATGTTTTCCAGAGTTGATTGGCTTAATCATAATATTCCTTTGCAGAATAACATAATACAAACCGGCAGAAATATGCTTTGGAACATTTTTAGAAATTGTAGGAAACTGCAAAATTCATTGAACAATTTCTTTAGTTTTTTTCAAGACAGGGTTTCTCTGTATTGCTTTGGAGCCTGTCCTGTAACTTGCTCTGTAGACCAGGCTGGCCTTGAACTCATAGATATCCACCTATCTCTGCCTTCCGAGTGATGGGATTAAAGGTGTGTGCCACCAATGTGCAGTTATTGAACAATGTTTAATGAAACTTTAGTAAAATGTTCATACACAAATTTTAAAAGTGAAACATTGGAACACAGCATAATACAAACATATGCTAATTTAAGAGTTACATATTGAAGACTGATAGTAAGGAAATATTTAAAATCTCTGTTTTATATAACCAAAGCATTATGGTTTGGGGAGTTTTTTCTTTTGTTTTAATATTCTGAGATGGGATCTTTCTTATATAGTGAATGATGGCCTAGAACTCACTATATCCCAGTCCATCCTTGAACTTTTGTAGATGTTGGAATTATAACCCTGAGCAACCATAATCATAAAAATCATGATGTAATATAAAAGCAGAAAACAGCAAAATTATTGCAACTTATAGCATGTAACTTGACCTTGGGTCCTCCTGTGGTGATTATTGCCACCACATTGCATGACAGCATGCATGCACAGCGCAAAGTGCAGTTAACATGCTGTGTATTCAGGAACAATACTTTAGTGGAGCTGTTTTAAATCTTTTCTCTTCTTCTTTTTCTTTTCTTTCATCTTCTCTTCTTTTTTACTTTTCCTTTAATACCAAATAAGCCACAAATTCATAGAGAATAAGCTCCAGCAATAAAGGCTTATTTCTATTGATGGTCACAGTTTGCTAGTCTGGGGAGTTCAAGTTGATACTTCGGTTGAATCCACATTTCTTTCTCCCTCCACAACAGCTATCTTTATCTTCTTATAAATACTAAGGGAGAAGGATTCACAGGATCCTTCCCCTGTAGCAGGATATTGATAGATCCAATATCTTTCAGATCCTATTCTTGTAAACAAAACAGTTGAGAGATCACACATGCAGTGGCATTGGCATGCTCTGTAGACAGTGTTCTGCTTCACTCTACTCTTTTATTGAGCTCTTATGTTATTTCGACTCCCTCCTCTGTGATGTCTCCTGTACATCAGAGAGTACGGTGGTATGGATGACCCATTTAAGGCTTAACATTCAACAAGTTCTTGTTCTTATCACTCTGAATAGTTACAAGTCTCTATATTTAGTTAGTGTTGCTCACTCCAAAAAAGAATTTCCCCTATCCAAAGCTGTCAGTAACACTAATCTATGGACATAAACTTAATTGCTTAGAAAGAAATTTGATAGGATCATGTCCGTTTAGGAACATCATGTCAGTTTACCAATATAACATCCTAGGTTTCTTACTTGGGCCTATGTGTGTACCAGCTACAAGTTTTAAACCAAGTTTATATGGTACAAGACGAAAATTCTCTCCTGTGGAGCAGGCATCAAAATCAATCAGAAATTAGTTGTCATTACCCCAATGAGCTTGGCAATATTGTACCACTGAGCACTTCCTGCATGGCTCGCCAGCATTACTACACACAGGGTCCACAGCCGAGTAAGATTATCGGTGGCAATTGTCTCCCAGTAGCCTCCATAGAACCTTTGAGCAAGGTGAGTGCTAGGTGCAGGTCCAGCTTTTTATTCTTCTGTCCTATGTCCAAGGCATGTGATACCTTAAGAAAAGGGTTCTAACCATCTGGTTCTGGTGGCTACCAAACTGACAGGACAAATGACTTTGTTATTTTGAAAACCTCTGAGGCCTTCCTAACCAACAGCTCAGAGGAAGGCAGTTCAACTTTTGCACCAGACTTTTCATTTAATAACTTATGGATTCAGGGAGTATCATCATATACCCATGCATGGTGCTTCATATTCAAAGTATTAAAATTAGGTTTTGGTTACCTTCCTCAATTATAAAGTTTCCTTATGACATTTCAATAATCCTTACTTCTGTCAGTTTGCCTCTTCCCCTCCCCCCCAATGTCCTCACCTTCCTTAGTCCTCACTTACTTCCACCCCAGCATTCCCCCCTGACACTAGCATACCATACACCTTCTACTACCGCTTCTCCAAATACTCTTCCATCCCCTCTTTTGGATCCTCTTTTGGTTTTTCAGTCCTGCTATGCGACATGGCCAAATGCTACCAGAAGCATATCAGTTACATTGCATATTTAATTTAGAACTAATTTTTTGTTGTTGCATTTTTCAAACACTTTTGTCTTTTGCCACGTTGTTTAATGCCCATATTCAATTGCCCGACCTAATGTGGAGTCATAATCCTGGTTGAAGAACCTCATATCTATAGTACTCCAATGCTGCTTTTTGAAAACACTAGGTCTACCAAAACCACTGGTTATATTTTGTTATGTTCTCTGGTTACATACAGAAAATTCCAAATTTATAGTTGGATCCCATTTCAAGGGGATAACTAACAGAAACAGTGTGAGAGTCCTCAAATGACCTGGGGTTTTGATTTGGACAGATGACCTTTGAGAACATCTTGACTCATTTGACTTTCTGTTTCTTGGGACAAGAAAAGTAGATCTCTGGTACTTCAAACAGTTGCAGAGGTTAAAAGAAAAAGTACTTAGAAAATACTCAGCATGGAGCTTGAAACCTGCTGTGTGTTCAAGAAAAGATATTTGCTAATGGGAAATTTAAGCTACAGATTTTAAAATACATTCATTAGGTATATACAACTTTTTAAAAATCAGCTTATATTACTCACTCTATTTGATAGTAAATTAAGAGTCCTGTTATACACAAAGTACATGTTTGCAGTCTCATTTACAAATGTGGATTGATGAGAGTATTGTGTGTATGCAGCTCATCCAACCTAATCTACTCAAAAGTGGCGGATAGCCTTACAACATGAATCCTCTTGGTCTCAGGCAACCACTTCCTCATGTAGAATTATCATAAATGGGGCAGAACTATAATACACATATGAAAGGAGAAAAACTGGAATTAAAAGTAATTCATTACTTATCACCATGCCACAATTTTTAAAGTAGTATCTATCACAAGACAGGGCTTTTGAACAAGCTGTATCATAACTATAAAATCAAAAATAAGAAAGAACTAGCTTAGTGTGCATAAGAAAGTAGCAAACTTGGAAGTGGGGTATGTTTGAGTGTTGAGGCCAACACTAGTCAGATAAAACTTGCTGATGCTTCTTATCAAAAAAGGAGGCTTTGAAGGAGTAGCAAAAATGTAAGTCTAACCTCAACTCCCATATAAATTCATTAGCAAAACATAAATTCCATAATAGTGCTAGGAAAGTGGATTTTTCTGATCAGGATGAAGAAAACACCATGAAAATTTTCTGGGTTTGATGGAGCAAATTCTATCTTTGTTCCCGCAGTCTTATCTGGGTCACGAAAAAGAGGACTGTCTTTTAACTTTCCCAGTTAAGGTTATTTGAAATGTCTTTGTGTGCTCTGGAGCAGAGACCTTAAATTCTAACACATATAAAAGAGCCAACCAGATGATCGGAAGGGGTGGGGCATGAGTATGCTGAGCAGTGGTTACAGCTTCTTGAGGAAACTGCCTCCACTAAGGTATATACAACTTTTGATGTATATGGTGAATGGAGTACAGACATAAGTTTTGCCAGATATTGTATTTTTCAAAAATAAACAATGTAATAGTCTGAATAATTTTTATGTAAAAATCCCTGATCTTAAAACATCAACCATGCTCTTAAGAAACAAAATGAAATAGATGAGTAAACAGAAAACACACTAGGCAAGAAAAACACTATGTATGCTGACACTGCTTCTAGACCACCTGTCTGTGCCTTCTATCAACATTCCCAATTCTTCCACACACTGTAGATTACATTTGAGAAACCCTAATATGCATGCACTCTCATTGCCTCATGTCATGGATTTGATAAGTAATTAGCTTGGAACCTGACCTATGTTCTTTTTACCTCAGGGTTTTCTATCCTAAATAAAGGAAGATCCATGGTTCTCTCTACATAGAACTGTTGTAATCATATATTGATGCATTCTCCTCCTTATTATGTTTTATTAATCCATACTCTCATTCATTATTTATTCACTAATTTATATAACTTTTATATGAGGTCACACACTATTGCAAAATTTGTTTACAACTTCTGCCCTCAAGACACTTTCACAACTCTACCTCTCAAGGTCATTTGTTTCCTAAATCATTCCAAGTCTGAATATATTCTAGCTGATCTCTAGACAGTAATGTTACTTCTTGTCAATACTGACTGCCTTCGGTGGTAAAATCCCTGTGTTTGCGCACCCTTCTCTTCCCTTCCTTTCTCCCTCCACTTTTCATTCTTCCTTCTGTTCCCTGCCTCCTTTCTCCCCTACCTCCCTGTCTGCACGCAGTGCTTGAGACTGAATCTAAAACCTTACTTGTTACAGTCAAGTCCTCTACCACTGACTTACATCCCAGGCTATGTATTTTGAGACAAAGTATCATTCTTGAATTGAAATCAGGATCTCAGGTGGGCCTTGGATTCATGATTCTCTTCCTTCAACCTCCTGAGTAGCTAGGGTTACTGGTCTGCTTAACCAGGCCTGGCTGTGTGTTCTGTTCTTTCAATGCTTTCATTTATTTTGCAGTGATAATCAAATACCAAGACATGATTTAACTCCTTGCAAATCTCTCTAAATTTTCTGAGGGATACAGATGAATATTGACTTGAATTCCAGAAAGAAGTTTAATGCCAACAATCCTGTTCTATAAAGCTGTAAATGTGAGTTTTTTGTCATCACTGTTTTAATCTCACTGTTCTAAAGAATAGAGTTTGGATTCACTCTTCAGCCCCTATTTAAGAAAAAGCCAGCTTTTTGTAGTTTACAAAAGCAAATTTTAAAAAATCAAAAAAACAAGAAATTATGAGCATTTTTGTTTGTTTGTTTGTTTTTTGAGACAGGGTTTCTCTGTGTAGCTTTGGAGCCTATCCTGGCACTCGCTCTGGAGACCAGGCTGGCCTCGAAGAAGAAGATCTGCCTGCCTCTTCCTCCCGAGTGCTGTGATTAAGGGCATATGTTGCCAACGCCCAGCAATTATGAACATTTTTAACTAATGAAATCTTTCCAACCCCATAGAGCTACCACATTTCACAAGCTATTTAATGATATGTTCTAGTCAATGAATATTATTAAAATCAGCATCATTTATAAATAACTGTCAAACATTCTCTCATATGAAATGTGTTCAACTACTTTAGGTGAATGTTTAGATATTCTTAATTGTTTTTGTATTTTTATGCAATGCAATGATAACTACTTTACATATATATTCAGATTTTCTGATGTTATATCCATAATGAGGGATGTGTGTGTGTGTGTGTGTGTGTGTGTGTGTGTGTGTGTGTGTGTGTGTGTGTGTGTGTCTATGTGTGTGTGGTAGTTTGAATGTAATTGGCTGGGAGTGGCAACATTAGGAGCTGTGGCCTTATTGATTTAGGTGAGGCCTTGTTGGGGGAAATGTGTCTCTGTTGGGGGGATTTTGGGGTCTCCTATACTCAACTATGCATGGTGTAAACACAATTTCATTTCCTGTTGTCTGTGGACCGAGATGTCGAACTTTCAGCTCCTCCAATATCATGCGTTCCTGCATGCTGCCTTCCTTGTTCTGCCATGATGACAATGAACTAAATCTCTGAAACTATAAGCTACCCCAATTAAATGTTTTCTTTTGTAAAACTTGCTGTGGTTATGGTGTCTCTTCACAGCAATAGAGACCCTACCCTAACTAAGAAGTTGGTACTAGGAGTGGAGTATTGCTGTGATTGACCTGACCATGGTTTTGTTTGGAGGAATTTAAACTTTGGGATAGGAAAGCATTAGAATGTTTTAAGTACTGCTTAATGGGCCATACTAGTGGGAACATGGAATACAGTAGTGCTGAGGGTGATTGGAAGTGGGGACTGCTCAAGATGTTTACCATTAATATGTGGCCTAGAGATTATTCATGTGATATTTTGGTGAAGAATGTAATTGATTGTTGCCCTTGTCCAAAGAGTCTTCCTGAAAGGGTTTTGATTAATTCCATTGTTATGTGGCTATTAGTGTTAACTCTATTGAAGATTTATAATGAAAAGAAGCAAGCTGAGTAAGGAAAAAAACAAAAACAAAATCTACAACTCGAGGTGAAAATGAGCACCAGGAGGAAGAATGGAGGTAATTCCTGTGTTCAAGGAGATAAACAGATTCAGAAAAGGAATGAAGTACCAGGTATAAATTCCTTCATGTTTAAGTAGGTCTTAAATCCAATTAGAGACTTGTTGGTTACCCCAAGTTAGAAACGCCACTATCACATTTTTAGGGAAATCTTTATAGGTCTTCAGTGTTATTTTGCATATCCATCATACTCTTCTATCTCAAACATTAAGTGATAAGGAATACCTCTTTGTCATAACTTTTCTTCAAATGGTGAGGCCTTTCAGTTGCAGAATAATTTCTGGAAGGTTTTATTCTCATGTGATTTCATATAGTTCTGTATTTATAGTTTTTTCCTTGTTATCAGGCACATAAACTAATCAAATTTAAATTACATTGTTTTCTTAGTGACCTTTTTCCTTGTTAATTTTTTAACATGATCCTATGATTATATATATTCTAAATCTTTATCTGAGTCATTGTATACCCTCTGTTGTCCACCAAATTTGAGAAGTGATTTGAGTGTTTTTTGATACTTCTAATTATATTCTACAAAATTATATTATGATTCTCTGTGGTTAATCTTGTGTTATTTCAATTATTTATTACATTTCGCATCTGGGTGACAGTCTCAGAATTCTATTACTAGTCCTCATTTAACCATACTTCAGTTCCTTTAGGCCAATTTTTAAATCTAAGTTCTTTATTTTAAAATCAGAATTGGTCTTTATTTTGTCCATAAATTAAAAATTTCTTGATTACTGATTAAATAGTCACTCCAATATTTAGATGTTCATGTCAACTATTATCCTTAGTTTAGCTTATACTAAGTAATTATAAATAGTATAAAACATTAATATGCAAAATGTAGGGGATGTTCATTAGCAAAATATAAAGGAACATAAGATATTACATTCTTCACATACTGGTTTCATGATACTTTGCTAATATTATACAACCTTGAATTTGGCCCTGCCACGATTTTTCACAAGAGTGAGAGCTTGTATTGTTGTCCATATAAACATTCCTTCTTCATATCATTTAATGCATCTAGAGATATTTACTGAATTAATATGATTGGAACTCATAACCTGAATATGTTGCTCGTTTTATATATTCACATTGTGATACCATGCACATATTCGAGCAAGGGTGGCGTTATTGCATATATAGTATATTTAAAGTGAAGGCAGTGTCCTCAGAGACAATATACCACACAGAAAACAAATTTTCATAATCTTATGATTGACTATCAATTTGGAGTATATTTCAATAAGTAATATGAAATTTGTTCTCTAATTTCTTTTCTAGAACTAGATTTCTGGACTTCATTTATACCTGCACAGTTTTCATTTCTGTTGTACTGGGCTTTTATTATCTATAATTCAGGCCAGTGGTTTTAATATGTGTACTTTAATTATAAGAATACTTAATATCATCTACTATGCTATGGAATTTAAACCATAAATATAAATTTTGAATGTTACAGATTCTATTTCTACACTAATGACATCTACACAACACAATAAATAAGTGGATTCATTGAACTATTAGAGGTCACTCTAATTTTTAGTTCTAGCTAACAAATGCCAAAAGAAGGTTTGAACCAAGGAAGACATTTTCACAATAGTTAAATTTTGTAGACATCTTATGATAATGAATAGGGAAAAGATTAATATTAAGATTAGTTGCATTGACCCAGGTAGATTCTGTTACAGAGTGGGGAAAGAATAGGTAAGAACAATGGGGAGAATACCCTGACCTAGCCATAAGTCTAATTGCTGAGGATACAACCATTAGTTGAAATTAAAATACTCTAATTTGGTTAGTGTGAGCTTATTCTTAGCTAACTATCAAATTATCTGAAGTGTGATCTAGTATATAAGGTTGCAGAAACAAACTTCCCAAAGCTAGTGGTTGACGATTGCCGACAATATATTACTATATTGTAGGTAATACATATGTTTTCAGCAAAATTTACCATATATGGAAGAAACAGACATAAAGATAACTGAAAGTATATGGAATTTTATAAGACATTTAACTGCACTGGCATCCAGTATTCACACAAGGCTTCAATTCCAGTTAGTAAGCTAAAGATCTACTCAAAAGGCAAAAATTGCTTTGCTGAAATAGGTGTATACAGGTTTTTCTTTTGTTTGTTGAATATTGAATCTAGAACCTCATTAATGCTAAGCATACACTCTAGCACAGTGCTGCTACATAGATACAGTTTCAAAGAGAAATTGAGAGATATAAGGCATTTGACTTGCAGTATTATAATAAATTGAACATTAAACTCAGTGGCAGAGATGCATTTCCATATGCACAGCTAAATTCAGTTAGCACACATTTGCTCCAGTTTTAGCAATATGAAGATGTAAGTCCCTATGAAGGAGCAGTGCTGAGAGCATTATACATGTGACAACTTGGAATTAAGGATACTTCTTTTATTCAATGTCTATATATTATATATTTTATCATAGTATATAGTCATTGCAAGGTGACTCTGGTATTGGAGAATATCTGGATTTATGGGCAGCCAGATGACACAGCAGGTAAAGGCACTTGCCTACAGGGCTGACAACCTGAGTTCAGTCTCCAGTGTGAGACTGTGTAAGAAAACTGTGAACTTACTGAGAAGTATGGATGGGGGAAAGTGCAAAATGGTCTTCCCACAATGTAGCCTTCTAAAACGAATTGTATAAATTATGATAAATGAATGCACTTAAAAATAAGAATATGGTGGTGCACACCTTTAATCTCAGCATTGGGGAGGCAGAGGCAGAGGCAGGCAGATTTTTGTGAGTTCAAGGCCAGCCTGGTCTCCAGAGCGAGTGCCAGGATAGGCTCCAAAACTACACAGAGAAACCCTGTCTCAAAAACCCAAAAAGAAAAAAAAAAGAACATGAGGGGATGTCCTGATTTATTCACATTATTTCTGTGGGAAATGCTAATGCTTGGGAGAAATATTCTTGGTGCTTTTCACATGACCAAAGATGGTAAGACATAACACCTGGTGTATTCCCTCAATGTACTGTAAAGGTCACCTCATATTTTACTTTCTTCAACAATGAAAAAGAGTACACTGTTTGAAATACACTTGAACTCGTGCTCCTGTAGTCCCCTAGTTTATTACCACTCAAGTCTTTGGAATATCCTTCAATTCTAGGAAACTTAGTCTTGCCGGCACTGGGCAGGTTAATATTCTAGAACCCATATGATAGTAGAAAAGAACCAACTCGCCAAAATTTTGTCTAACTTCCACAGACATGCTGTGTTACATGTAATACATGTACAACACACACACACACACACACACACACACACACACACACACACACACACACACACACACACACACAGTAAAATAAATAATAATTTAAGGAACATTCAGATTTAGTTAGAACAATCTATGATGGTGTTTACATGGAGTGATATTTTCCATGCATTGATTATTATCAAGGCCAAGTTTCCTCTCAGGGTATTTTTAACAGTTTTCTTCTTTCCTGTCTTCCTTGGCTAAAGAAAGCCTGGAGACTTAGATACTGAGATAAACTGAGAGTTTCCCAGGTCAATTAATTACTTAAATCTTTTATCAAAATTTATCAGACAAGATTATATGATTAATTACATAATTGATTACTTGTCCCTAAGCACCCTCTCTCTTTTGGTGTTCTCCTGCAGTTCCCTGCCTTTTGGGACAAAAAACGTATTATTTTAAGACATTTTCTATATTTTATAACCATTCTACTGATATTGGAAACCCACAATAATGAAAATGAAATTATCAAGAAAACAAACCCTCTCTATGGTTACTACTGCATTCTTCTAGTCTAGTAAAAACTTACAAAACCAACTAGTCTAGTCAAAACTTTTTAACACTACTTCTGAAACTTAATGTAAATTTTTTTTGCTTTTATCAAAAGTAGAAGATTGGACAGAGGAAGCTTTTGAGATTCCTGGCAACTTGTCAGTAGCTACCTATCTGAGAATATTGGAGCTGACAGGTGTACTTGAATAGAGCTCAGAAACATCAAGGAAATGCTCCTGCTAGACTTGTACTTTGGATATAAATATTAGAAGTTGGACATGAAAACCTAGTGAATGGCTTATTATCATTCTATAAATAATGCCATCAGCTTCTCAATGGAAGAAAAAAGAACTTTCTTCCTCTCTGGCATTTATGAAAAATGAATGACTTCTATATATGCTGATAAGTTTTTGTATTGTACAGCTCTATCCACTGATAGCTAATTGGACCAATGTCACTAATGCTCTTGTTGCAGGCTAATGTGTTATTAGGGTTTCTTATTGAAAAGCAAGATAAAAGAAATACTGATTATTGCAGTCTAATTAGCATAGATATTTAATTCCTTTCAATACCTGTCCTTATCTATAAGGCCACTCTCCTTTTGAGACATCTCTGGCAGTTAGGGAAATTTGATATGATCTGCCCTTTTGGATGAGGACCTTGAAGCACAGGGCCGTGGCTACTGCATGAGCACACAGCTAATTACTGGCAGAGCTGTGACAGTGCTTTTTACTTCCTGCTGCTGCTCTGATGACAAACAGGTACAATCAGGAGGAAAACAATGAGAAAGACCTTTTAATTTTATTTTATTTTTTCTATTTATAATCATAGTGTCATTATAATACTATCAATCGTCACTACTGTTAGACTATTCTTATCTAATCAGAAATAAGAATATTAAATACTATATCAGTAAAATGGTTCAAGGATAAGACACCTGATGCTAAGCCAGCTGACCCAAGGTCAGTACCCTGAATCCACATGGTAAGAGAAAGACCTTATTCCAAGAAGTTGTCTTCTGACTTCCACACACATGCTAAGTCATGCATTCTCCAACATACATACATACATACATACATACATACATACATACATACACACATACACGCAATAAAGAATAATACAAAAGTTAAATAACTTCTGTTTGTCAATATGATTTTCAGATGGTGACCAGAAAGAATTCATCAGTTCTTCCTAGTGTCCTTGATTATTTTCAAAGAATAAGTACAACAAGACTAAGCTAATTATTTGGTACTAGGACAATTGGACATTTCCTTTAAAGTAATTCTAATTATCAGAGAAAATTTTATAATTTTACTTATTGAAAATAGTAGTTAATGCTACTGAGTTGTTATACAGAGATAGTTTACTTAAAATACTTCAGAATACACAGTAAAATATTGA
This sequence comes from Cricetulus griseus, assembly GCF_003668045.3. Classification (NCBI taxonomy): domain Eukaryota; kingdom Metazoa; phylum Chordata; class Mammalia; order Rodentia; family Cricetidae; genus Cricetulus; species Cricetulus griseus. The sequence continues at coordinate 34,582,418 of NC_048604.1, read as the reverse complement.
TGTTTGCTGATTAAAACTGATTCACCTTATGGGAAGTTTATTAATATTTGAAGTACTTTAAATTGGAATTGACAAAACAAAAAGAGTTAGCACTTCAAATATTATTATCAAAATCTGCATGGAAGAATTTAGAATTAGAATTGGAGATGTGGTGGTAATTAACATTGATGGCTGGTAAGAAAGATAATGTAGGCCTCACTAATAAGTCAAGACTGATATACAGTAGAAGAATAATGTAAGTATAAATCTTCATGGTTCTCTGTGCATAACTCGTAAACTCTGTATTCCTCTTCTGTCATTCTTCACAGATATCTCTACTACTTTGAATGAGCTAATCTGTTGTTCCTGTTGCAGGGATAACATAAGTCCTGTTATTTTTTTTTCCTGTAAGGGGTTAGTTTTAGGGAAGAACATGGGATTTACCTCAAATTCCATGCGATTAGGAAGACTTTAGAGCTTATAAATATTTGAGTATATGATGCATTTTTTTCAAAAATGTACAGATGAATTTTGGTTATGGATATGTATTGGCCTCACTAAATGCTAATTATTCAAAGCTCCTTACCACAAAAGAACTTTTAATTGCTGGATAGCAAAATTGCTGCAGTCTTTACAGAAGACTGCTTCTAGCATGCCAGCTGCTCTGCTAAGTGGATTGTTTATTTTTTCTCAACTTTGTAGCAATTCCATAGCCTTACTGTGTTTCTATACTCTAATTTTTTTGAGGAGGAAGCATGGTCAGGGGGAGTAGGGTAACCTGGGTAAAATTTCCCAATGAGTAAAATTAGAGAAAAGATCATTATTTGGATCACTCTATAAATACAAGCTAATTTTGGTCAAAATGTAAGAGTGGTAAATTGGTAGTATACAGGGATTATTGTATGTGATATGCAGACATGTTTTTTTAAATTAATGACTACAATTTTCTTCATAATGGTCTGTTATTTTTTACTTTTTTAATTTCTCAACTTAAAAATATGCCATTCGAAGTCACTTTCTTTCACCTTATTCAATTTTATTTTGTTCTATGAAGTGGCTGTAGCTCAATTAACTGTATTGGTATTTATGGTTTTTCCCAACTTTTTCCTGTAGGATCTTATATGAACATATGTATACATAGTAAGTGTCCAGTAAATATTCATTATATAAATGAATAAATAAATGAATGAAATATAATGAGGAAGACCCCCAAATTTTATGGACCCAAGAATTAAACACCCTTTGACTATTTGATAATATTTCTTTTTAATAAACCAAAATCAGAGGATAACCTAAACACCCTTCCCTTAAAATGAGATTGATGACTACTTTCTTATGCTATCCTAGAGCCCTCACCCAGTGGCTGATGGAAGCAGAGGCAGACATCCACAGATATACACTGAACTGAACTCTGGAACTTAGTTGCAGAGAGGGAGGAATGAAGAGTGAAGGGGTCGGTACAAGGCTGGTGAAATGCACAGAAACAGCTGGCCTGAACACATCAACCACAGATGCTGTCTGGGAGGCCTCTGCAGGACTGATCCTGACCCCTGAACATGGATGTCAATGAGGAGGTCTCTGCACTCTAGGGGGCCCCTGGTAGAGGATTAGTATTTTTCCTTGGTGTAAGAAGGGACTTTGAGAGCCCATCCCACGTGAAGGGATGCTCTCTTGCCCTGGACACATGGGGAAGGGCTTGGCCCAGCCCAGGATGATGTGGTGGACTTTGCAGAGCCTCTGTGGAGGGCCCTACCATGCCTGGGGAGTGGAGGGTGGATGGGGTGGGGGTAGGTCGGGGTGGAGCAGGAGGGGTGTGGGTGAGGGGAGGGAGAGGGAGAAGGGATTGACATGTGAAACAAGCTTGTTCCTAATTTGAACTAATAAAAAATAAATAAATTTTTAAAAAAGCAGAATCAGGTTTGGAGTAAGAACATTTCACTGAATAGAAGCATAAAATTAGAAACTTTCCTCACTTCATTCCTAGAAACTCAGTTGTTTTATTTTAAAGAAATATAACCTAAAAATATTGATTGTTAAAACAAATATTAAGGCAGTCTGTGATATAGCTCAGATTGTTTTTTAATATGTATAAGGAACTGGATTCAAATGTTACTATCACCAATAGTTTTTTAAAGAGAAAAATAAGTAAATTGGTATTGGAAATTTATGCAACAATGGTGAATATCATTATTAATGAACATAGGTAGAAAATACTCTGTAGTGTAAAAGAAAAGAAAATGTGTTTTAAAATATAGTTCAACATTCATCTCCAGAGCAAGGCTCAAGGAAACTTCCAAAAGAACACTGTGGCATTGTTCCTAATCTCAATTCAAATGGGAAGCCAACACGTAATAATACTGTTAAAAATGACTGAGATGCAGATCATAATGCAAAGGGAATTTTTATAAATGAAACTTAAACTTTGAGCTTGAGGAAAAGATAGCATCATAAATTGACATTAAGTTGCAGTCTAAAAATAAGATTTTACTAGTTATCCACTGACTGATTCAACCAACATCAATTGAAAACCTACAGAGAGGACATTAATGTCCCATGGCTTCTGGAAGACTCTAACTTCATGGAGCATTCTCCATCCCCGAGAAGCACCATGATCTAAGTGAAATAGAATTAAATTTCCTAACTCTTATGTAATCTAAATAAAAGTAAGAACTGAATCAGAGAAAAGGAAAACTAAGTGCATCTGAAGAGAGATGATCAAGTCAAGGATAATTTACAAGTAAGGATTTTTGAGTTAGGTCTTTATATAGCTAGATTAATTAGGGTGCAGAACTAAATAAAGACTTTTCAATAGAAGAATCTAAAATGGCTTAAAGACACATAAGAACGTGCTCAACATCCTTAGCCATCAGGGAAATGCAAATCAAAACAACTCTGAGATGCCATCTTACTCCTGTCACAATGGCTAAAATCAAAAACACCAGAAACACACAATGTTAGAGAGGAAGTGGAGAAAGGGGAACACTCCTCCACTCCTGGTGGGAATGCAAACACAGTCACTTAGGAAATCAGTATTGTGGTTCCTCAGGAAAATGGGAATCAGTCTACCACAAGATCCAGCAATTCAACTCTTAGGTATATACCCAAAAGATGCACATTCATACACCAAGGACATCTGTTCATCTATGGTCATAGCAGCATTATTTGTAATATCCAGAACCTGGAAGCAACCTAGATGCCCCTCAACTGAAGAATGGATGGAGAAAATGTGGGAAAAAAACAATGGAATCTTGAAATTCACAGGCAAATGGATGGAACCAGAAAAAACCATCCTGAGTGAGGCAACCCAGTCACAAAAAAGACAAAAATGGTATGTACTCACTGATACATGGATTTTAGACATAAAGGAGTACCAGCCTATAATCCACACTGTCAGAGAAGCTAGGAAACAAGGAGGACCCTAAGAGGAACATATATGGTCCCCCAGAGAGGAGGAAAGGGACAAGATCTCCTGAGCATATTGGGAGTATTGGGGAGAGGAGAGGGAGCTAGAAGAAAGAAAAGGGAAAGGATGAGAGAGGAGGACATTAGAGAGCAGGAAGATCTAGTCAGCAGGAAGATAAAGGAGAACAAGAAAAGAGATACCATCATAGAGGGAGCCATTATAGGTTTAAAGAGAAATCTGGCACTAGGGAAATGTCCAGGTATCTACAAGGGTGGCCCTAACTAACAATCTAAGCAATAGTCGAGAGGCTACCTTAAATGCTTTTCTCCAATAATGAGATTGATGACTACCTTATATGCCATCCTAGAGCCTTCATCCAGTAGCTGGAAGCAGAAGCAGACACCCACAGCTAAGCACTGAGCTGAACTCTGGAATCCAGTTGCAGAGAGGGAGGAGTGATGAGCAAAGGGGTCAAGACCAGGATGGAGAAACCCACAGAAACAGCTGACTTGAACAAGGAGGAACTCATGAGCACCAGACTGGTTGCTGGGAAACCAGGTTTAGGACTGTTCCAGACCCCTTGAATGAGGATGCCAGTTTGGAGATCTGGTTAATCTATGAGGCCTCTGGTAGTGCATCAGTAATTATCGGTAGTACACGAATGGACTTTGGTAGCCCACTCTACATAGAGGGATGCTCTCTCAGCCTAGACACATGGGGAAGGGTCTAGGCCCTGCTCCTAATATGACAGACTTTGAAAATCCCCATGGAAGGCCCCACCCTCTCTGGGGAGCAGAAATGGGGTGGGATAGGGGATTGGTGGTGGGCAGGGAAGGAGAGGAGGAAGAGGGAACTGGGATTGACATGTAAAACAAGCTTGTTTCTAATTTAAATAAAAATGAACTTAAAAATATAAAAAAAGAGTCAATAGCAAAGTAAGTTGAATGCAAGCAGAAAAGGGAGCCATCATGTTTAAACCAGGAGGCTATAAAAAGAGACTAGCTTGATTTATACAGATGGAGGATTCATATTGGGAAGTAGTGGAAGATAATTATAAATGGATGAGTGGTCAGACCAGAGTCATATCTGTATTTGTTTTGACAATATTCAAAATAAATTCAGTAAAGCTATAAATGTAATATTAACTGTGAATAAAATTATTCAGAGAATAAAAAGAAATTATTTTCAAATTTTAGAATATTGAAATGCATTTCTAAAAGGAAAAAGTAATCTGGGTGCATTGCTGCATGCCTTTAATACCTGCACTTGGGAGACAAAGGCATGCTGATATCTCTGAGTTCAATACTAGGCAGGCAAAATCTTTTTAGTAAGTTGCAACCCAGCCAGAGTTACACAGATCCTATTCCCCTGAGGGAGATCAAGAGAAAGACAGACAGACAGACAGACAGACAGGCAGGCAGGCAGGCAGGCAGGCAGCAGGCAGGCAGGCAGGCAGGCAGAGAGGCAGAGAGGCAGAGCAAGAAATAAGCAATTAATGATTGCTTAAAGCCTTTTTATAATATCTTTATTCATATAGCTTTTGACTAATTACCTATTGCTCTCCATAAGACAATATATTATCATATAAATATGTATGGGAAGAAGATTATTTTTGTTATTCCTAATTTAAAAACAGTTTTTGTCTGCTTGATAAGTCATTATCAATAACATCTTGTCACTTTTTAAAATTGTATCAAATTTGGTAAAACTTCAATCAACTTTCATGTTTGAGCTGGCAGATTTCTTGGCACTTTCCATTTTTGTCTGCAATGACTAATTTTAGACACTCTTTGAATTGATGACATTCATTAACAAATTGTCATCAATGTCCTGAAAGCAACAGTTAATTCTGAGTTTTATGTTATCTTCTTCAGCATCAGATAGCTTGCCAACTTCCTTTCAGATGGATTACAAACAAATCCTGGTACTATAACCGGACTAATGACATCCTTTACAAGGAAAAGCAGAACAGAAGACAGTGGTCTCAGAGTATATAGTAAACGTATGGCACTTGTATTCAGTTTTAGAAAGAAATGCATAACGCTTTGAACACATTGTTCAAGGCTTGGCCATGATATACAAGAAGTTGAGATTTAATAGAGGAATGAAAATTGGTAAAAAGCTTGGCAATTAGTGAACTTCAATCTGTGGACAGCAAAATTGATCACAGTATGCTATTTCCTTCATGTATGCTTGGAAAGACAGGGGCTTGGTTTTATTATCATCCTCAATATTTCCTATTTTTGTTTGCTGTGGCCCCAGCATGCACATCTCCTTTCTTTTTTTCCTCATGCAAATTAAAAACCCAAAGGCTAAAAGCTTACTAGCTTTACAGAAATTCTACACTTGGTAAATTATTTTGAGTTCTTCGAATGCTTGGATGAGAATAGTCAATCAACAAGAGGCATTGGAAGAATTAAGATAGATTTGAATAAATCATGCAAACTAGAAGACATAAAATAATGAAGTAAAATTTTCCCAAAAGTAATGTGGTGGTAAGTGTTTTTATTAGGAGATAAGAAAGTGGCACAAGAGGGATGGACTGAATTAAGTTCCCTCTGAGAATGGGCTCTTGGTAGTTTGTCCTCGCTGTAGTGGTTTCAGTCCATGCCCATGTGCTTATGGAAAGTGTTAATTGCATTTGGTGGGTTACAAAAATAAAAATAAATATTAAACAATTAAATAAATAGTAAAAGAGGACATGGTTTTGGGAGTAATGTGTGATGGAATGGTCCTGTGAAGAGTTGAGGCTTTGGAGTGATAGGATCAAGATGTGCCAAACCCACCAAAGGACAGTGAGCAGAGGGTGAGAGACTTTGGAACACTGAGTCCTATACAAGATGTCTTCATCACACCTCTTCTGCTCACAGCTCAGAGAGCTCCGTGCAAGTGGAGGCTAAATGATTTAAAGAGCTAGTCCAGATGCGGGGCTCCAATAGCCTTGCTCTTCCAGGCACAAGAAGATTGCTACACAGATGAACTCACAGAGACAGTGACATCATGAACAGGGCCTACACATGTTCAAGTCAGATGGGGTCTCATGTCTCAGAGGGGGAAGTGCACATAAGCTCCCATCCTTGACCAAGAAGCTCTCTCCAACTGACAACTGCTTGCAAAGGAAATATTCTTTTCCTCAATAGATTCTCATTGGAAGTGTACAGCACACTTAAGGGCAGGTCCCATGCCCAGCAATAGATAGCCAACACAAAACAAACTCAATAGTATTTTTTGTAGATTTTCTTTGTCTCATTGTTTTGTTTGGGCATTTTTATCTTACTGGCCTTTGAAAACATACATAATGGTTTGAAATTTTGTGTTTTTATATGTTTTGTTCTTCCTGTAATTTCACTTTGGATTTTTTAATTCTTTTTTTAAATCTTTATTTGTTTTATAAAGAAAGACAGAAAGAAGGTGTGGAGTTGGCTGGGTGGGGGAAGTCGGGACTATCTGGGAGAAGATATATTTTGAAGAAAAGAAAAAATGAAATCAGTACTGAACTAGTTCAGTGTCAAAAACTTAACACACAGGGTTATGTATCTAATTTGAAATTGACCATATCAGGGCGTATTCATTGATTGGGAGAGGAGCATAAAGTAAAGATTTCCCGTTTTCATTACTGCATGTAAAAGAGTACATATTTTTAACCTAGGATCTCAGGATACCCATGTCATTATATAAATGTATGATGCTGTGCAATTTGCTTAGTCATGTTGGACCCCTGTTTCTTGACTTACACTGAGAGACTGTTGTAGAAAAAGATGGAGTATGAAGGAGCCTTGAATCTACCCAACAGAGAGAGAGAGAGAGAGAGAGAGAGAGAGAGAGAGAGAGTTTCCCTGCAAAGTGTGCATGCTCTCTAGTGAATGCAAACAGAATTACAATCATACTTAAAATAAATACTAACATTTCCACTTCAAAAATGGTGCAATGTATACAAAGATGAAATTTCTTTTCAAAGAAAAAATTAAGCAAATATAAGTAAAAACAGGCATCTTTAAATTAAACCAGAGAAAACTGTAAAATGTTTTAGAACAAAAGCCTTTGTTAGAAGCATGTTTATGCTTATTTAATAATTTGTGATATGGTGACAATTATTATCATACCCATATATTGCATTATAATACATTGCAAATACAATAGCAATTAACCTCATCTTCAAAATGTCTAATATGGATTAATTATGTCAATGAGCTTATTCATTTCAAAGCCTATAGTAACTAAAGAGCAATAATGAATTATGGAATGTGTCCCAGTGCAGTAAACAGTAAAAAAAATGCAGATTATTTTAGGTGTTAATGACTGCATTCGCCTTGAGATTAAAATGGTCATTGGAGAATGAACTCTGTGTTACACAGAAAAATAAATGCTTGGAGCTAATTTTCACCAAAAAGTAGAGCTGGGGAAAGATAAGCAAATTAAACAAAATTAACCACTTCAGTGTTATACCCTATTTACTGCTACAGAATCTCATTTGCCTTTAGAAAAGGGACCAATGATACAGAGGAGTTAGTTGAATCAACAAAATTAAGACAGTGCTTGCTTTGTTTTTCTGCTTTTATGTTTTTTATTCAGAGAGTACCCAATGTTAAAATTCAGCTGGCACACTCAAACTTTTGGAATTTACAAGTATTCATAGAATACATAAAACTAATAATAACCACCATGTCTGAGCATCTATAATGAAGTTAGCCTGATCTTTGCCTTTCCAGTCCCAGGCAAAGTTCTGCATTAGGGCCACAATTTTACTCACATTACAGTTCAGAAAGGCAAAGTTAATTAAATGAGTATTTCAGAATCAAATGATCTTTTGAGAAACACCGACTAATGTATTGCAGGGGTTATGTCAGAATACTGATTAGAACAAAATCATGTTTTTTGTTTAATCTATGAATATGTTTTAACATAATCAGATACATTCAATTATCAGTTATCAGATGATAATATAGAATTAGTGTTAGTTTGGGGGTGAAATAATGGAATGGTATGTGTATTAGTATGAACTCTATAAAGCTATATTTGTAGGTGAAATGGCATTATGTTTATGATCATTTTTAAAGTAGCTCAGCAAATGTAAGGATTTGAAGCTTAACAGGGAAAAGGGAATTGATAAATTTTGGTTGCCGTTCTACCTCAGTATGAAGACAGACAACTTAATTACACTATTCTGTCTCTTTTGTGTGTGTCTGGATAGACAGAGGCTTAGTCTCCTCATCCCCTCATCCTCTTTGTTATATATTTCTCTTTTGTTGTGGCTCCAAAATTTCAGGTCATTTTTCTTGGAGTATCATAGTTAGAAATGGCTATTGTTTATGCTGAACAGCAGGCCAGAGGACATTTTATTATTGGCTAGAAAAAGTGTCTGAAGGCTATTGATATACACATTATGAGTGAAGGTCTACAATACTGCCATGTGTATATCACAAACACATTCAGGAACTATTACCTCTTAATTAAAATTCCAAAATCCCAGATGTGATATATATATTATATATATAATATATAATATATATATATATCACAGATATATATATATATATATGATATGGATATAGATATAGATACAGATATAGATAAATGAGTATATACTAAGGAAGAATTTTGGCTAAACAGAATAGTATATCAATAAATTTTATGTGTTGAGTATCGGGTCCGAACCAAGTAGTGTCACAAAAGCTCCACATAGACTGTTCTCATTTCATCCAGCCATTAGTTTTTCAGTTATTTTCATTTTGGAAAAAAAATGAGACTATAATATTACATTTCTCCCTTCCATTTCCTTCCCTGAAACCCTAAAACATACCCTTTTATACTCTCTATTAAATGCATTGTTTCTCTTTTCACTAATTTTACTGCATGTATATATGTGTATACATATATGTTCCTAAATATAACCTGAAGTAAAGTAACATGTTGCATATTATTCCATGGTCTCTTTGTAGTGGATTTTCAAATTGCAATTCCTTTGCTATAGCGTAAACATCAGGGAGAAATATGGATTTAATATATATTTCTTATCTTCATAGACATAAGCAGAAAATTTGCAGGCATTTCTTAAATGTTACTGCATTTCTCAAGAAATTTGTAAAGCCATCATAACCAGTGATGTCTTTTGTTTGTATTTGAGTAAAAACCCAAGTGTTAGTGTTGTCATTTTGGCAAGATCGTATATCTGGTGACTGTAGATCATTATACTCAAGATTCTGAAGATTTATTGACTTAAAAGAAAACTACCTAGGCATCATTAATTGATATAATGTCTGTTAATCTTAATATATGTGGAACAGTGACCACTCCTCTGTTGGCTATACAAATGAATATGGGAATTGATTCTTATACCAAGTAGCACTTAGGATCTACTGAGGAGATGGGAGGCATAGGTAATAACCAACTCTTCAAATAAGTGTGCCTTGAATAAACAATGGGTGGTGAGGGGACTGAGCCTGTCTATTTTCCTACATTATAGCCTCAAATCCATGAGTTCAAACTATCCACTTGTCTTACCATTCTAGAGCTACAGTTATGGACCATCATGTCCAGATTAAAAACACAAACAACAACAAATTTTAGGGAGATAATATTTTACTTTTTATTTGAACAGTAATCTTACTCAAACACCCTCTGTCTCTTAAAGGCAGCAGTATATATTGAAAATATTTTATGGACTGATATTCAAAAATCAGTATTTTTAGAGGATGAAAACTTCAACAATTTGCATTTTGTGTTTTTCCTATTTTATTTATTAATTTTGATGCTCATAATTCATTATCAAGAATTTTTTGGGGGGGTTGAGACAGGGTTTCTCTGTGGTTTGGAGGCTGTCCTGGAACTAGCTCTTGTAAACCAGGCTGGTCTCGAACTCATAGAGATACCCTGCCTCTGCCTCCCGAGTGCTGGGATTAAAGGCATGCACCACCAACACCCGGCTAAGAATTTTTAAAAATAAAGTGAAGTATGTCATTATGAAACATTAAATCAGTAGATGAACAATTAAAAATACTTTAATACTAAATATCAAGGATTTTTCAAGTCATATTTCTGGAAGGTAAAAGTATTATCAAAAGAAAGTATATACAGGACTTGGGAGGCTACATACCGAGTTCATGATTAGCTTGGACTACTACTTTGCAACAGAGTTTCAAAAAGAAAGATCAAAAGTGTGTATCTCAAGACCAAGGAAAATCACGTTTTTTTCTAACATTTTCCTTTTAATAATATTTTTACCTCCTGGAGATATTGATTTGAACAATTCTTGATATTTAGTATTAAAGTATTTTCCATTATTCATCTATTGACTTAAGATGACAGTGATGCCAAAATTACAGTGTAACTTGTTTACTTATTTCTTTGATCTTCAGTTATAAGATAGTTTTGAATTAAATAACATTTTAGGATATGTGACTCATACAAACTTATTTGAAAGAATGACCATAGTGAGAAGTACCTGGTAAGGAGAAAGCATAACAAAAGGTACTATTCTGTTCTATTTTCTTGGTAATATTCTTCCAAGAAAATTATTTCTGTTTTGTAGCTAGTGTTAAGAATGTATTTTTCCATTGCATTGAATGAATAAAGATTTATTTTCTTCTTAAATAATATTTTGAGAAGTAACATGGAGGGCAGTGCCACATGCATACGATGTTGTCTTAGTCCAAAATACAAAAGGAGATTCAACCACACTGATCATTTTTAAAAATGGGAATATGAACATATGACAATATTCAAAGTATATTCTGAGAAATGGATCCTTAAACAATTTTTGTTATACAAACATCATAAAGTATATTTGCATACATCTATGTGGAAAATCCCACTATACAAATAGGCTCTCTTATGTAGTTTTTCACTCCCAGCTACAAACCTATATAGCATCTATCTTTACTGTATAGGTAATTATAGCACGAGAGTCAGACTTTTGTATCAAAATATAAATAAAGATATAAGATAGGAAAATTACCATGAGAATGGGATTTTTTGTTCTATTATATTATGTACTCCATTACTGACTTAAAAACCATGCAGTATGCAACTGTATAACAATTCTCCAGTGAAAACAAACTCAATGTCCCATACCACATTACACTGTAGGAAAAAATGCAATCACCTAGTTATAAACTCTTCTCTCTCTTCCTGCCTCTCTTTGACTGAAACTATGGAATATCTTTATCTACTATTTTTTTTCCTGTGGACATTCATTATAATGGGCTCAGCTTTATAACCCATTATTTAGTTAAGAACCATTCTGTAAGTTCATTTTCTATTTTCTCTTCTGTTTATGACAACACCAAGTTTCTGAAAAATAATTCACATAGAAACTTTTTTTTTCTATTTTCTTAGAATGGTCCCTCAACTGAAATATTTTTTACATTGCCAAGAATTTTATGATCATTCAGCAGCAGATAGGCATGTCACCTTGAATATTATTTGTATCTCTTAAAAAAATGATCACAAGAATGACACAGCATTCTACTTAATCATTACATTCTGCAAAGATGAAAATTACTCATGAAAAGGTAATTTATTCCCTTGTTATATACCCAAAATATTAAAACTCTAGTGGTCTTAAAATATAAGCAATGTCATAGAGTTAGGGATCAATTATGCAAATGTACTGTTTAAAACGTAGCACTTGGAAAGCAAGAAGAACACTCTAATAAGATTAGGAGAGATGCCAGGGATTCAGTCTCTTTTGAAAGACACTTGCCAAAATAACTCCAAAGTATGTTGGGGGTTCTTTGTCCTCCACAACTGATAAAGTACCATATAAGTACAGTATCTCAAAATAGGTTTATAGCATTATGACAGCACAAATAGAATTCAATTGACAAAATATGTTTCTACCAAGACCAATTAGTCTGCCAGAAACCTATGTTTGGCTATATTCCTTCAGACTGGTTTAAAAAATGATACAGATATCCTATTTGTTTATGTCACTATACAGGCAGGAGGTTTAAAACTCAGTTCCAATTTTCTTTGCAACTATCTGTTTGTTTTAATGTAGAATATTCTTTTAATCTAGCACATAGCCTTGAAACATTCCCTAGTCTCTTTATGATGTTGCTGTGGAAATGAGATTGACTTTAGGATTGGAATAACATTTTGACAAAAATCAGCCTCCTGACTACAATCCTAAAAACTAATTATATGAGTAGTGCTTGTCCCTTAAAATGGTTAAAAGAAAGAAAATAGTGATCATTTGACATCAAAGGCTTTCCCAGATACATGAATGCGGCCTGCCTTATCAATTCCCATATTCAACTCAGTAGGATTACTTGCATAGGTATTTGGTTACATATTGCCTCTTCCCCTTTTACTCATTATTTTTGACATGTTACCAATTTAAAACGAGTACTACCTCTAAAGGACACATTTTTAAATAAGGAAGCTCTTCCAAGTCTAATAGAGGCATTTGGCAATGAAGGAAATGATGAGAATTGCAATTTCTAAATGGGACTCCTAAATTAGGGGAATGGGAAAGGGTTTTTTGTTTTGTTTTGTTTTTGTTTGTTTGTTTGTTTTTTACCTGTTGATGAGATAGCACAAATACTTAGAGGAGATTTCCCTTACTGGCAGAGAATCTTAAGTTCAAGAAAAATATTTTCAACACAATTCCTCCTATGAGTGTCAGCTGAGTGAAACTCAATATCCAATTGTTGATGAGTCTCTATTACTGTCAGCTAAACCCATTTATCACTGCCAAATGCTGTACAGTTTCATGAGCCTTCAGTGGAATTCTTTAACAGCCTCCATTGCTGTAGAGTTCATACGTAAAGCACAGAGAGCTGATCATTTATCATGTTGACTTACAATATAGAAGGGAGAACAGCCATATTTAACAGATGCAGGGTGCATATTTTTGGGATTTTGCACATATTTGACATTCTATGCAGCCCTGGAAAGTGAAACATGCCATTTGTTTATTTTTAATATACTTTGCCCATTTTGTTTGTTTGTTTGTTTAGAGCTTTAGGTTCATGGAAAAACTGAACGTAAGGCAAAAGATACATTCCCCCTTTGCTGTCTCCCATAAAATGCATACAATGGAAGTACCACTGTGCTTAACCACACACACAGAGAGAGAGAGAGAGATAGAGAGAGAGAGACAGAGAGAGACAGAGAGACAGAGAGACAGAGACAGACAGAGAGAGAGAGAGAGAGAGAGAGAGAGAGAGAGAGAGAGAGAGAGTATCCTTAACCAATTAAGGAAGGTTTTAAAGTTGTGATGTTGACATTATATATGGAAACAACTGGCTTAGAAAAGTGTGAATATGATCACTCCTCCCTCTCTACATCTGGACTCCAGGAGTTTGGCCAAGTGCTTGGCTATGGGTTACTGCATCTGCTTCCATCAGTCACTGGATGAAGGTTCTATGATGACAATTAGGGGAGTCATCAATCTGATCACAGGGGAGATAGTTAAGGTACTCGCTCCAATATTGCTTAGATTCTTAGCTGGGGTCATCTTTGTGGATTCCTGGAAATTTCCCTAGTGCTAGGTTTCTCTCTAACCCCATAATGGCTCCCTCTATCAAGGTATCTCTTTCCTTGCTCTCCCTCTCTGTCCTTCCCCCAACTTGACCTACCTGACCAAGATGGGAAACCCAGAGAAACAGCTGACCTGGACAAGTGAGAGCTCACTGACTCCAGACTGAGATCTGGGGAACCTGCATAAAACCAAACAAGGGCCCCTGAATGTGGGTAACAGTTGGGGGTCTTAGGAATTTTATGGGGCCATTAGCAATGGAAACCACTATTTATCTCTAATGCATGAACTGCCTTTTTGGAGCCCATTCCCTAAGTTGGGATACTCTCTCAGCCTAGATAAGGGAGGAAGGGCTTTGGTCCTGCCTCAGGGATATGACAGACTCCATGATTCCCATGGGAGGCCTCACCCTCTCTGAGGAGTGGATTGGGGTGGGGTGAGGAGAATGAGGGAGTGAAAGGATGGGAGGAAGAGAGAACTGGGATTGGAATGTAAAATGAGATTGTTTTAAAAATAACTTTAAAAAAGAAAAGTGTGAATATGTGTTGATGTTGGATTTTCTATCTCTTGCTCTCTCTCACCTTCTTCTCTTGCCCTCCCTCTTTCTGTGTGTTTGGTGGCATGCAGCACTCCCTCATTTTTTCTTTTTAAGTTTTAGAGAATTCTTTAATTATTCATGATTTAAATTATTTTTGGTTGTACCAGTTGCAAACATGTTATACCAATATATGGCTCAAATTTTTATTCTTTTAACAGGGCATTGTTACAATGCCACACTTTTAAGTTTGATGAAATCCAATTTTCAAATTCTTTTGTATCTCATGCCTTTGAGATCATTTCTCAGAATTCTACCTATTCTTGAATTCTGAAGGATCTTGTATTATTTTCTAAGAAAATTTTACATTTTTCATTTAAAACTATTATTCATTTGAGGCTAATTTTTCTATGAAGTACAAAGCAGCACACAGTCAAGTTGCTAATGAATTAAATGAATGGAATCTATATTCTTTGCCAACATAATCATTGTATATGGTCTGCTACACAAAAGCCCCTGTTTTATAAAGATTATTATATATCAAGGAAATAAAAATAATTAAATAGTAATATAAGCAAAATTTACATTGAAAAAGTTTTGAAGACTATAAAGACTATGAAATTTATACAAAGCTGTGTACAATTAGGGAATGCAACAAAGTATACAGTATACAAGTAACCCACTCAAGAAATTTAATTAAATGATATTTAATCTGAAATTCACAGCTAAGGGGAGCTACTGTCCAGATAAAGGTAGACGACTCTTCGAAGACAAAAAAAAAAAAAAAAAAACAATTTGAATGGAAAAGGTACAAAAGAAGTGCTTGGCAAATTTGTGCAAGTAAAATATGCCTTAAAGGTTGTCAACAATACAATTTGTGTTTTCCTTAGTAATCAGAATTGTTACTAAACAATAAGGAAATTGAAAGAAAAGTTCACTAAGGTCAAAAATAAGAAAACATTTCAACCAAGCTAAAATGATCCATCCTAATTACTTATTAGGAAGTTAAAACTAAATTATTAATGGGCTACATGGCTGACTTGATGGTTTGAACACACCAGTTCATTTGTACCAATCAGTTCGGCAAGCTTTTGAGTTTGGTTGCAGCAGAAGGGATTCCTGATAGGCTAACCCTGTTCTGGTCTTTCCTCTAGCTTTAGTAAGTTTAATCATCTTACTTTGTGTTACTCAAACCTCAGGACAGTTTCAGATCTGAAACATTCCACTAGTGATACCTTGTTTAGTTAAGATCATGCCAAACACATGGGTTAAAACCCTTGAAATATTTGGTCTGAGGTGGAAAACATTCACATTTGGAAATTTAATGCTGAGTGAACCTATGTTACGCAGCAGGCTGCTTCCAAGCCTAGAAATAAAACCACACCTTGTAAAGCCTCAAATACTTACCTTTCCTATGGTTAAATGAAACCATCAAACAGAGCAATCCAGGATGTGTGATAAAATTGCATTTTGGGGAATAAATGAAATCAGAGAGCTGAGGTGTTTTTTTTGTTTGTTTGTTTTTGTTTTGTTTTTCAAGACAGGGTTTCTCTGATTCTCTGTGTAGTTTGGAGCCTATCCTGGCACTCGCCCTGGAGACAAGGCTGGCCTCGAACTCACAGAGATCTGCCTGCCTCTGCCTCCCAAATGCTGGGATTAAAGGCATGCACCACCACCGCCCGGCTTTTAATTTTTTTATTTTGAGAACTGATTTTTTTAATGGCATGGTAATGAAATTGGAAGGAAGGGTAGTATATATAAAGCCTGTTCTACTTTGTACAATTTCTTATCTACTTCCCAAAGGGAATTCTAATTAAGGTGTAAGTTCTGTTGGAATGCTTTCATTCCCATTCTCTGCAGTAATGACAGAAGTTTCCAATCTAAAAAGGAATTATTAATCTTGAATTAAGGTTATATGATTCCTTCCTTTATACTATAGAGTATCCATAGAAAAGACTTTTCTCATTGGGTTTTTAGATAAAATTTGAAATTGGTTTTATTTGTAATGAGATTCAATCATTTTTAAAGATTTAATTTTAGTTCTTAAAAGTATCCCATTCTGTCTCCACATGGAACCTGAAGGACAACATGACTCCATAAAATGGAAAGAGGGGTCTTTGTGTCTGGCTTTGGGGTTACTGTAAAAGGAAAGATATGGAGTACTAATGTCTAAATCAATTGATAACCTTCAAGGCAATTCAGAACTTTTGTTACTACTGTTCTCTTTTCAAATTAAATTATAATGTTTTTAAAGTGGATGATACATTCTCATGATTCAAAATCCAAACAAAATTAAATAAAAGCCTCTTTTTTGTTTCCAGCTCCCAAGCACCCAATTAGTTGTGCACAATTTCCTAGAGGCTAGTATGACTTAAAACATCCTCAAGAATAAGTGGGTGCCTCATGAGCCTTTCCAACCTACATGAGGGAATATAGACAGACCCAGTATTTACCATATCTTGTGTAGGTGACTATAGATGCTGAGAATTCAAGATCTTATACAATGGCAATGAAAAGGCCAAAATATAGCATCTCACAATATTCTATCCCTTCTGTCACTACTAAGGCTAGACAATAGGGAGGAAGCCTACAGCTCAGTTCTAGCTAAGATGATTCATTTATGCATATAATGTATTTTGATTATAATAATACTCCACACCTTTCTCTTCGTCTTCCCCTTTATTCTCATCCCTCTAGTTTTCTTTCTTCCCACG
This sequence comes from Cricetulus griseus, assembly GCF_003668045.3. Taxonomy (NCBI): domain Eukaryota; kingdom Metazoa; phylum Chordata; class Mammalia; order Rodentia; family Cricetidae; genus Cricetulus; species Cricetulus griseus. Next base: position 34,565,307 of record NC_048604.1, on the reverse strand, counting down.
GGATCATTTCTGATTTCATGCCAGATGTACATGCTTTTATATACTAATAAATATATAAGACCCAGAAATAAAAGAAAATTTAGGATAATTTATTCAGAATGTGGCTTATTTGATTAACTTGAGGATCTCTACTTTCATCTATTTCCAGGGAAAAGCATAAATTCATTCTCTTTTATGGTTGAATAAAACTCCATTAAAGATATTTTCAAATAAAATAAAGAGAATTTGTCATCAGACTCTTATCTGCACAGAATGTTGAAAGCAAACTAATAAAACAAAATGGAGAAGAACTCTGAGGTCTTTAGAGAAGAAAGTACATCCACCAATACAGCTGGGTAAATAAGAGCACTTTCGCTACCAAGCTTGATGATGACCTAAATTCAATCCCTGGAGCTTGTAGCCCACATTGTCAAAGGGGAAAACTAATACCCACAAGTTTTTCTCTGAAATCCACACACATGCCATGGCACCTGTGCACACACACACACACACACACACACACACACACACACACACACACACACACACACACACACACACCAAAGAACAGAATAGGAAAAAATAAAATAATACACATTGTGTGGGTTGAATTTATTCTGTTTATCTTTTCTCTCTTCTTACATTTTTCATTTTTCCATTTTTATTTTCTGGTTTGTTGTTTTGTTCTCTTTTTTTCTTGCTTGTGACAGGACCTCACTATATAGACCAGGCTGGCTTTAAACTTGTATAAAAAGACAGCTGAACTCGTACTTAAGATCTTCTGGCTCTACTCTCTTGAACATTGGGATTACATGTATATACCAACATGCCTGACTTTATGTGTTTCTTTGACTGATGTCACCAAAGCATGAGCTATATTACGATCTGATGTTGCAGCCAACATAAATAGGGAAATGTTTGAGGAAATAATGTCTTAAAATTAGGCTACATTCATTGAAAAATCACTGAACTTATAGAAGGAAGAATATTGATTTCAGCAGGGTCTGCCTGGTCACTACCTTGTGTCCTGTCTTAAGTAAAGATGAAGAAGTGAAACTTTAATAACTAGACATCATTATTATTGATCCTATTCATGTTTTCTCTTATGATATCCTATGGATCATTTTTGAAGGAGATATATTTGAAGTGACAAGTAAATTATAGTGAGATAGGGAATAAAGTAAACGAATTGAAGGAAAATACCAGTGCTTCACTCGAGGTGGTAAAACTCAGCACTGGTACACAGCGATAACTTCAGGATAGAAATCTTAAGATGTTAAAGTAACCCATAGGAAGCCAACAAGATAATGCTAAACTTAAACTCTAACATATCTATCATACTTCAAAATTCATGACCTTATCTCAATTAAGAGAAAATAAAAAATGACTCAACTATAAAGAACACATCCCACGTATAATAACATGTGTAGGTAAAAAGGTGAGGCCTAAAGCAATGACTATTCATTCATGCCTATAATCCCAGATACTAGAAAAGCTGACACAGGATTATGGCATGTCTAAAGCCTGCCTTAGATAGATAGCAAATCCAAGGTTAGTCTGGGAATTTTAGCAAGTCCCTGGGGAAAAAAAGGAAAATAGCAATGATTAAGTAAGATATGCAGTTCAGTGGTAGAAATAGACTTGGCTACATGCTGTATTCAAGATATACCTGAAAATAATCTGTAATGACTTAACAAAGAAACAAGACACATGTCAGATATGGATGTGAACCAAAGACTGACTTAACAAAGAAACAAGACACATGTCAGATATGGATGTGACCCAAAGACTGAGGCTGAATTGAAAGACATAGTATTGCACTACCCTGCCTTATTCTCCACTTCCTAAATTATGTATCATTCTCTTATATTTTTATTGTTTTGGGTTTCATCACTTGAAAATTCTGGACAAATTATACTATAGCATGAGCCATAAAAATTCTTGTCACACTTTCAGAACACTTCTTACATTTCCATTCACACTAAATAATTATGTACATTTTTTAAAGGTTGATGTTTCTAGAATATTATATATTTGTTGCTTATTTATTTACCTTCTGAAAGTAAATTCATCTATGAAAAATAAATTATTATACTTTAATTTTCAAGGCCCTCCATCCTTATGTGTTTGGTACACTGTTATTAGGTATTTAAAATTAATTACATTTAATGGAAAAACATCTTTCATTGAAAGCATATTAAACTTATGTGAGCACAATATGAATTTTTACTAGCTAAAGTTCTGTGTAATGTAGGTTTATGGAACACAGTAAGAGCACCCTTTTCTGTTTTGATCAATTATGTGAAAACCTTAAGGACTAACATTGCATTTGTAACATAGACAGCTGAGCCTCATGAGGACATAAATGAAAACACTGGTTGGCATTTCACTCCTGTAAATAAAGCTGCTGACTAGAAATACTTCAGTGATCAATATTGTCTAATTCAAAGCCAGAAGCCTTTGTAATTGTAAAGGACAAGGGAAGATAAATCAATCAAGAAAATGTTCTAACCTTCTTGTTAGATAACTTAGAAATGCCATTTGTTCTCTTATTTTTGAGTAGCACCTGTAAAGTAAAAAAAGAGACACATTTTTAGAACAAGGGTGTGCTCACCCTTCAATAGAGATATTGAAACTACTTGGAGACTCTGTCAAGGCTGAAAATACTTTTATGCAAGTGCCTGTCAAGTATAGTGTTGCTGCATTGACATGTAATCGGTTACTTTTCATAGTACAATAATGGTTTATTTCCTTTTATAGCTTAGAAAAGGTTAATAACAATCTCTTCAATTCAGGCTTTATCAGTAATGAGTACTCTGGTGTTTTTGAGGGGAAATAAGATGAAAATTACACATTATGGCTGGAAATTTCGCTATATCCTGTTATCTTCTCCAGTTTAAGTGCATTTGTTATGTATTTCCAAAAGGATTGCAATTCATTTGCATTTGTTAAACCATCTCAAGTAAATATATTTTTCTTCTACTTAAAAATCTACAGCTTCATAACTAATAACATATTAGGAGTTGTTATATTTGCTTTGTTTTGCTTTTTAGGTTTTTATTAGTTATAATTATGTATTTCTTGAAGTTTCATTCTACATTCCAACCCCAATTCTCTTTTCCACTCCTCCTCCCTTCCTCCTTTACCTACTCTCCCAGCCCACACCCAGTCCACTCCTCCCCACCAGTAAGGAGGAGTCAACAAAGTCTGTCACATTAAGTTGGGGCAGGACCAAGCCCCTCTCCCATGTATGAAGCCTGAGTGTGGTATCCCAATTTAATTGTGGCTGGCTTACATTTTCAGAAGTTTAATTCATTGTCATCATGACAGGAAACATGGTGGCATGTAAACAGTCCGAGTGCTGGAGGTAGTAGAAGCTGACACTCACAGGTAAGCACTGAACTGAACTGGAATCCAGTTGCAGAGAAGGAGGAGTGATGAGCAAAGGGGTCCAGACCAGGCTGGTGAAACCCACAGAAACAGCTGACCCGAACAAGGAGGAGCTCTTGGTCCCCAGACTCACAGCTGGGAAACCAGCATAGGACCGACCCAGACCCCATGAACATGGGTGACAGTGAGGAGACCTCGGAAATCTATGGGACCTCTTGTAGTAGATCAGTACGTATCCCTAGCATAGGTGTGGACTTTGGGAGCCCATTCCACATAGAAGGATACTTCCTGAGCCAAGACACAAGGGGGTGGTCCTAGGCCCTATCCCAAATGACCTGACAGACTCTGAAGACCCCCCTATGGAAGGCCTCACTATCCCTGGGGAGCAGAAAGGGTAGACAGGGTGTTAGTTGAGGTGGGGGGGCTAGAGGAGGAGGAGAGGGAGTGGGAACTGGAATTGACTTTTAAAATAATCTTGTTTCTAATTTAAATTAAAAAGAGGAGGGAAAAAAGAAAACCACAACCCATCTAAAATGCAAAGAGCACTCGACCATGTGGTAAACAGTCCAACAGATATTTCTACAATATATCTATTACACCTAAGGTTCTGAAATTATAGGAGGAGACCAGAAAGATTCCCCCTCCCAAATTAGCATCTCTATTGATATTATCATTAATTTGTATATTCACTTATTGAGCACTGTTTTCCCTACTCTGAGGAATTCTCTGCTATTCTTTTTCTTCTTATTATTTATGGTGTATCGTTTTGGATACAATCGGGAATATTAAAAAACAGAATTCATTAGCTTAAAGTTTAGTAAGAGAATTAATGGGAAGTCTTTAATAAGACAGAGAAAAGTATCACCTAATGAGAGAATACAATTTTCACTTGGATTTGGTAGGTTAGACTCAAGAGAAAATTTTACCAAAATGGGATATAATGTCCTTGAAGTGAAAAAATTAGGTTGGTTGGATTATTGATGCAAGGACCATAAAGAAATGGACGGCGCTGTAAAACTCGGGCTTTACTTTTGCTTTTGCTTTTGCTTTTGCCCTTGATGACAAAAAAGGGGGGAAAGTGATATCTAGGCCTGCACCCCTAGGCTGAGGCTGCAGGATTCATTTGCTTAAGTATAAGTCAAAGTGGCAGTTCCAGTTCCTCGGCCTTCACATCGTCTTTATGTGGTTGTGCAGTAATAATCCATTTCTCACACTCTGTGGAGAAGCAATGTAACGTGAAATGCCCTTCACAATTCATTTTTAGTATGACATTGAGCACTGAGTTATCAGTTCAAAAATTTGTTTGTGGGCAAACTAGCAAAGTTACCATCTTCTTCAACAATTTTCCCTGCTGAAATTTTATGTGGTGGCATCATTCTAGAATGGCACAATGGCAGTGTGGAAGCCTTCTGCTTAGTGAAGATTGTAAAATGCTGGAGCAAACTTTACTAAAGGGTGATTGCAAACAGAAACTCTCTTACAGACAGAAATGTATCCTACCAAGGATGAAGATAATTTTCTTTATATCGGCCTCATATTCTATTATCACTATCAGAATGAGATGTTGCAGATTTACCAATTTGGCACTTCAGTGATATCCTGAAGCTAATAGAGAGCTTGGCAAAGTCTCAAAACATGTCAAATACCTACGAGTATGTGTGAAAATTCTTTTGTCACCCAGCATTAGTTATTCAAAACAGTCTCACAGTCCTAATAAGTAATAGTCTTTAGATAACGTTGGCAGGATGTCAGAGAGCTTGTCTGTATTTGGGTGCTGGGTTTTGTTTTATATGGCAATATTTTCAGTTACATATGATGAATCTCATATACATACAAAAATGTAAAATCTGAAGATTTGCTTTTAGTATTTGACAGTTTTATAAGTGTATATAATAAATTTTAGCTGTTTAACCCCATTATCCTCCCTCAGCTTCTCTCTCTTTCCCACTAATCTCCTCCTTCCTAAGAAGGCCCAGTTCTACTGTCTTGTTTTTTATGTTACTTGCATGAATATGAATGTGTTTTATTTATTGTAACATGGACAACTTTTCAATGCTATACAACAGGGTGAGTGGTCCTTCATATGTCCTTTTCCTCATTCATGATTATATCAGGATATCTATTACAATAAATGTAATAGATGGTACAATAAAATATGGTACAATAAAATACCATAACCGAAATCAACTTTTGAGGAAAAGGTTTATTTCATCTTGTAGGTTCACATTACAATCCACCATCAAGGGAAATCAGACCAGAAATTTAAAATCAGGGCAGGAATCTGGAGGAAGGAACCAAAACAGCAGTCATGGAAGAATTATACTTCCTGGATTCCTTCCTCTTTTTGTTCAGGCGGCTTTCTTACACATTCCAGGACCACCTGCCCAGAAGTGGCACCATCTATAATGTCCAGGCCCACTCTTATCAGTCACTAATAAATAAAATGCACTACAGACTTGCCTGTAGGCAAAAATAAGGAGGTATTTTTTTCAATGAGAGTCTTCTTTCCAAGTATCTCTAAAGCATGTCAAGTTGACAAAAAATGAGCCAGGACACTGATTAAAATATTGATGACCATATGGTGTATATGTCTCCTGTAGATGACCACAGTCCTGAGTGCAAGAGCCATGCCATATCCAGAAGAGAATTTTTTGTTCCACATACCTATCCTCAGGCTCTTACATTACTCAGTGTTCCCTATACCTTGGAGGAGCCAAGCACTTCATGATCATTTATTTTTGGCACTTTGAGTAGTTTAAATAAACCAGGAAACAAATTTATATTTGAAAGGAAATCTCATACAATCAAAATATTATTAAATTTCTCTTTTTATCTTTAATGGTAGCCTTTGCATAGCAACTATGGAGTCACTTCATTTATTTTTAATGAGGTTGTCAATACTATTGGTTGTAGCATAGCATCCTGAGGCTTTTTGTTTGTTCTCCCAGCAGGTCTGGGTTACCTTCTTCTATTTCATTTCTTCTTCCCTTCATTTGCATAGTACATTTAGAGGTTTCGGTTCTCCTTTACTAATTGCTTAGGATTATGGATCATATGCTATAATTATATGTTATTAAATTGTGCTATAATTAAAAAAACATACAGATAAAATTTTAAAGTACACAGAAGTATTTAGTATGTTTTATATATTTTTAATTTTTTATTATTGCCACACTCTCCTCTCAGAGCATTTTCAATAGTGTGGAAAGTCACACCACATGTATTAGAAGTCACCTATATTTTTAGCAATATCCCAATCTTATGTACAATTAATTACATTCTGCATTTATGTTATGATAGTCATATACTATAAATAGACCATATAAGTGTTGTGACAGCCTTAACTTACCAGCCATGCCATTAAATTCACCCATGTGATAGAATTTATTAGTATTTTCTTTAAATGACCAAATACTTTGTTATATGAATATATTATTTATTATCTGAAAAAACTTGAGTTGTTTGTGTTTTATTAATTTTGAACAATATCATAATTTACATTTCCAAGCAAGTTTTCACTTGGCATTTATTCTCATTTTTCTTAAATGTGTACCTAAAAATGACATCACACTTTCCTATATATAATTTTTTCTTTTGAATCAAAGTAAAATTCATCATTTTAATACTTTTAAAGCATGTAATCTGGTACATTTATAAGACTGAACACCAAGATCTAATTCATAAATGTTTTATCAATGTATGTATACATACACACATTTATATGTATTAGATATAATTTTATGCAAATGAAACATAATATGTTTCCCTATTGGTTTTTCAAACATCATTGTTATTTATCCCTTTTCTGTCTCACTATGTAATATCCTGCTTCTCCCTCCTCAATTATATATAGCAGGATACAGGTGATGCAATTTGGAAAATGTGAAAAACTTCAAACCTCTTAATGGTCAAATAATATATCCCTCTCTATGAATATATCTTATTACTAAATCAATGGATTCAATTAATATTTTGCTGCTTCCATTTTAGGATGATATATAAAAAATGCTGCTGCAAACATTTGTGTTCCAATAGCTTTAACACCTTTTGCCTCCAAACAGAATTTCAGGTTGTCATGGTATCCTAATAAGCTTTTGTGGATAATTGCCAGATTGATTTCCTATCAGCACAGTATGAGTGTTTGAATGCACCCATTTCTTCTTCAGTACATTTCATTTTCTCTTTAAGTGTATTCCTTCTAATGGGTGGTTATCTTATATTGGATTTCATTTGCATCTTAAGTACTTATGCATGATCTTTGAATAAATAATTATTTAAACTCTTTACCTAGTGTTAACCAAGTTGTTTGTTCTGCTGTATGTTTTCTTTGCATATTTTTACTTTAAATATTTATCTTAGGCTACTATTGTATAGATATTTAATTTTTTATATATATAACTCAGTTCATTTGTCTGTTGTTGTTTGTAATTTTGGTATCATATCCAAACAAATTTAACTTCTTTTATAATATTTACACTTATATTCCTGCATGGGGGTAGGGTTACTGTTTATCATAAATGGTAAATGATTTTTAGAAAGCATGAGAGCTTCTCTGTGTAGCCCAAACCACCTGTGTACTTGGCGCCTTGCTTTCCCCCCAGCATACTGAGTGCTAGAATTATAGGCATGCCCCACTATACCCAGCGTATAGCTTTTTCATTAACTCAGTTTTTTAAAATACATTTCAAAATTTTCCTGTTTTTTAAATTCATAATTTTCATATCTGTTGAATCAATTCCTCAATTAGGAATATCTTGTTACTTCTATTTTTTTTCCTTTGAAGGATGCTTTGTCAGACATATGTATATTTTCTTGAAAGGATATTTTATTTGTTTAATTTTTCTTTATTTTTGAGAATTTATCACATCTATACAATGAAATGTCATACTCACTGCCCATGTCCCCACTGTAACATGCCTCATATCCTCATGACACATAACTCTTCTAATTCATTTTCTTTTTTATAATCCACTAAATCCAGTTAGTGTTGCTCATATGTGCATTGTGTGGGACCATTCCCTCAAGGACAGGAAACCTACCATACACTAAGCCCTTTAAGAGGGTACATACTTGGAAGACAACTTAATAATAGAATCATTTAACAAAATAAAAGTAGAAGATTCTCCCCTAGTGCCTATGAACAAACCTTAGCCATAAACATTTGACTAGAATTACAGTACCAAGCCCAAACTTTCCTCCTGTAGAGCTGGCCTTGAATTCAGCCATAAAGAAGCTAGTTTCGACCCATAACAATAGTGTGCCAAAATTGGACCAGTAGTCATATCTAGCCTTCAGAATGCAAGGCCCAGTGCTGTATACAATCAAGTATGTATTTCGTCCCCCAAGCGTTCTACAGAGAACCTTCTGGCACCATGAATGTTAGCCAGAAGAAAAGAAATTGCTTACTCTGCTTAACATGGATTTCTCTATGCCATGTATGTGGTTTCTTTAGCAAGAGTGTCTTATATATAGTTATGGTGGGCTACTAAGGACAATGACAATATCTTGTAACTGTTTTGGAGATGTTTGGGGTCTACATTACCAATAATTTATAGGGAGGCATCCCACATCTTGTACTGTGAATTTCATTTAAAATTCATTTGTTCTGTGAATGATACTTTCTACTCATGCAGAGTAATTCTGTTTGAGCTTCTTTTGAAATTAATTTTTAAAATTTTGTAGATGCATGCTGTATTAATATCATTCCCTCCTCTCCTTCCTAATTTTGTCCCTCTCAAAATTCATGACCTTTTTCTTGAATTATTATTGTTATATACATATAAACAAATAAATATATAAATACTAAAATGTTTTCCTTTTTTGTTGTATTCTTGTTTCTTTTCATTGTAATCAATAGAAATATTTTACATATTTCAACTTTTTAGTTTAAAAGTAATTGTTTTGTGACCAATTATATGGAGTATCTTAGAAATTCTCTCATGTACACTATTTGCTAATTTTATATAATCTGTTCTAATATTTACATAAATATAGACCACTATTCAATCATTTTACTGCCAAGTAAAATCTTTTCAAAGCCCCTTACTACGAAAGCTTTCCCTTTAAGGATTTTTTTTTTCATTTTTGCTCTCTCCCCACACTGCACTGAAAGGTACCATTAAAAGCAACTGTAAATCTAAGTATTTTTTCTCTAGTACATGAAATAATTAGATACTTTTCTCAACAGGGTCTCCAATTATTTTATTTTTTTGTATTTTCAATTAGCTTTCATCCAGATTTCTTTTTCTGGGTAGCTCTCCTTTTCAAGCTTCTCAGTTTCCCTGATTCCTTTTTTCTCAATTCATAGAAATAATCTAGTTCTGTTTGAACTCTTCTCTGCTACTTCAGATTGTGGAACACAGTTTTAGGTAGAAAAACAGTGGGACTCAGGGACCCACCTAGTTTATTTTCCTTGTGTAGCTTGCTGTCCACTCTGAAAAATTAGGTATAATAAGGTACTGTTTAATGATAGGAATAAACTCTAAGAAATGTATTAATAGGCAACATAGGATGTTTTCGTGTACAAATAGATAGAATATGTCTATGCAAACTAAGATGGCTACATTGCCACTAGATGATATAGTGTTATGAGAATAGCAGTATATCATGTTATATGGTCAGCTAAAACTTCATTATGCAGCAAGTGACTAGTTCAATATATTCGGCTCTATTTTCTATTCTCATTAGAGAAACAAGTCTAGATTCCAGTATTTATGTCATTATAACAATAAATAAGAAACATGTTATCTGCCTTTTCTTTGCCCATAGCATAGTGTTATATAAAAGTTGAATCAGTGTGCAAAAATTGAGAAGACATTTGGGCACCTAGGACATACTTAATTTCAATATAATTGTGATCCAGCCCTAAACTCACCTGTTAATCAATTATTCATTTGGCAAGAGATAGAAAATTCCTTTTTCAATTGAATTTCCTGGTATGGCATTAAAATGCATATATCATAGATAAACTAATTAAATGTGAATGATGATATGGCATCAAGAGATTTTCCTTGGAGAGGCATGAGTGACCCTAGCATGTATTCATATACATTTGTTTATGTCTGACAACTGTTAAGTTCTCATCAATAAGCATTTCCTCTCATCAGATAAAATCTTGATTAACCAAAACTAAACTAAGCTTATAATTGACTTATTTCCCCAATATTATTCCACTATGATTTGTTTTGTTTTATTTGAAATAAACTAATGACAACAAACAAATTGCTGTCTTTAGTCAGAAGTAATGAAGGAATTGAAGAATTATGGTAATTTATATAGAAAGCTTATCTTCCTGCTTTTTCTAGTATCTCAGATGGCAGACAGAAAGAAATTATGCATACTTTAAGTTCCATACATATGGCTCTATGAAAAGTTCGGTACTAATTGTATACATTTCTATACTATCATTTGGCCATTCTTAGGTAAAATTATTTTGCCTTCTATAGTATCTTTGACTTTCCTTGGATGGATACCTGTCATTTATATTACATACTTTTTGAGGGAACTGATGGGAGAAAAAGTCAGAAACTGACCCTATGACACACCCTTTGTTCTGAGAATAAGCAATCTCAATCAATTATCCACTTGATACATTTACTTATTCAACAAAGTCTTATTGAAATAGTTAGTGAGCATCTGTGTATCAATTCACCAGAATTTCAAGGATGAGAATTATTCATTTCTAACTCTCTGAAAATCTAAATATGTCTAAATGCAGGGTCTTCAATGACTTCTGAAACTCACCCACTCCTTTGTCCTATATTCGCTTATAATTATAACCCTCTTTTCTGATGTTAAGCCCAAAGTCATTTGCTTGCCATTTCATACAATAGTTTCAGATTCGCTCTCTAGGCAACACATAATAAGTCTATCTTTATTTGAAAAGGTTCAATGTTACACCTATTTCACATCAGCTACTCAGTAATGTTTTGTCTATTAAGCAAATGAAACTCTAATTAGGCTCTCATTCTCATGCTTCAATTCTCTTTTCTAAAGATGTTCATTATTTTTCTTAACTAAACAACCCCAGTTGGATCAAACATCATTAATGTGACATAACATTTAGCCCTCAAAAACCAATGTAGTTTCATTGTTTTCCTGTTGTTTACCTGTTACTGTCATATTAGAGCAAGGATACAGAACCATACATCCCCATTATGACTTGAAGGAGGTCTGACATATGCATGCTTGTATTCATACAGTTCATTTTCATTGCCTTAATACAATATACTTCATCAACTATTAACACTTAAATGGGACTTGAAGTTTGTTACTGTTAATATCTTTTTAAATGTTTATTTTTGAGATTATAATGTAAGTACACATTTCTCCCTTCCTATTATTCCCTTCAAATACCCCCATATATTCTTTCCCATTCTACTTCAAGTTCATGACAGTTCTACAATCACAAATTGTTACACACACACACACACACACACACACACACACACACACACACACACACACTTAAGAATATCTTATTTGGCCCATATAATGGTACCTATATGTATGTTTAAAATGCTATTTTCCTTTTGAGACTGAGAACTGTGAGTTGCTCTCTTTTGTGCCTAAATTCACTCAGTTAGCAAAAAAACAGAACACACTGTTTAAACAATATATTTAAATCTAAGATCATTATGAACTAAATATGGGATATTTGGAGAAGTCTTTCCAATTGTTCACCAATATTTACCAGGAGTGATCCAGAAATGCCAAAATCAGGCAGTATCTAGTTTGAGTTTCCACAGAAAGAGTGAAAGTAGAACCTTCATTGAGAGTATTGCATGAATTATAAGATCCAAATATGCAATGTACCTTGTAGTCTCAGTGTAACATAGCAGGTTTTATGCAGAAGAGGTCATGTACTTCCTGACACCTAAAAGTGGACTTGATGAGATAGTTTGACCACTTTGAAACAAGTATCCCTAATACAAATTAGGTACACAAGTTCCAGCATGAGATTTCTTATCATCTCTTCTGATTATGCCATTACTGATAGAAAACTGTGTTTTAATTAAGTAATTATTCCAAGAAGAAAATGGAAGAAAGACACACCAAAGAAATCCTCCCTGTTACTATCATGGACCCAACCTGGGTTAGCTAAAATGAGAATGTATCATGTGCAACACATTTTTTATTTAACAACTATAGCTGAATATAGCAAACCAACATGAATCTACTGATATGAACCCCATCCTAATGTATTACTTACATCACAGTAGCCTCTGAAGAGCTCAGGTTTTATATACAAAGAAAATTTCCAAATCAAATAATGTTGGAGGAATCACTGAACAATTTTTCTGTATAATACATTGAAGTAGTCAAGAAATTTTGAAAAGCCTTGTAACATTCATTTTTAAAATTTATTTCTAGAATAAGAGGGGAAATAGATGAGATTTTCTAGGTAAACTGGGGGGTGGATGGTTGAGTTGGGGGAGGGATGGAGTAAGAGAGTAATGATCTTGATAGAGGGAGCCATTATGGGGTTAGGGAGAAACTTGGTGCTAGGGAAATTCCCAGGATTCCATAAGAAAGACCCCAGCTAAGACTCCTAGCAATAGTGGAGAGGGTACCTGAACTGGCTTTTCCCTATAATCAGATTAGTGACTACCCTAATTGTCATCATAGAACCTTCATCCAGTAACTGATGGAAGCAGATGCAGATATCTGCACCAAGTACCATGTAGATCTCCAGGAGTCCAGTCGAAGAGAGGGAGGAGGGATTCTATGAGCAAGGGGGAGTCAAGACCATGACAGGAAAAGCTACAGAAACAGTTGAACCAAGCTTGTGGGAACTCATGAATTCTAGACCAACAGTTGTGAAGCCTGCATGGGACCAAAGTAGTCCCTGCCTATGGGTGACAGTTGTGTAGCTTGATCGGTGTGAGGGGCTCCAGCCAGTGGGACCAGAATCTATGACCAGAATCTATGAGCTGTTTTTTTGGAGTCCATTCCCTATGGTGAGATACCTTGCACAACCTTGATGCAGGGGGAGGGGTTTCGTCCTGCCTCAACTTAATGTGCCAGGCTTTGTTGACTCCCCATGAGAGGCCTTACCTTTCAGAGGAGTGGATATGGGGTGAGGTGCGGGTAAGGCCAGAGAGGGAAAGCAGGAGGATGAGTCAGAGGGGGAACTGTGGTTGGCATGTAAAATAAAAAACACTTAAAAGTGAAATAAAAATAAAAATATTTCTAGAATCCTGAAAAGAGAAGCGCTAGAATTATCTTAAAGTAAACTCCAGATATAAAATGTCAGTGACAAAATGGAAATCGCTAAGTAGCATTAATAGCGAAGGGGTGGGGGGTTAATATCAAAGAAGTAGTTTAATCAGGTAAGAAAGGAGATTGGAAGTTGCCTATCATCAAGATAACAAATCAATATCTGAACAACTCAAAAATCAGTAACTTAGCTCTGCAAGAGAAATGTAGCTGGTGTGAATTTTTGTTGCCTTATTATAAAAGATAAAGATGAATTCTTCAGGGAACCCCTACTTAATGGAGGAAAACTGTAAGAGCACAAACTATTGTAGTATATCAGGATAGTTAAACGAGAACTGTGATTGACAGATCACTGAAGGGGCAATAAAGAGAAACCCCAGAATCAAAAGTCTCTAGGGGAATTCAATCTTAGGAGAGAAGTTTTTGCACATGTTAAATTCTGCCTTCAGGAGCTTAACCAAGCTCTCGTGGAGATGATAAGATAAACATCTAACATTGTGTTTTTGTCAGCAATAGAGGAATTATTCATTTTGAAATGTTCCAGAACATGCTGTTCTTACCAGTTTCTGTCCACCAGTAAAACTATTTATCAAGTCTATATTTTTGGATTTTTTTCTTTATTTCAGTCAAGATTTCACCCAAACTCTCATTGAGCTGCTACACTTGCTTCGAAAGTACTGGAATTAGAGGTTTGTACTTTCATACCTACCCTTAAGTACTGGGATTTAATCAGTTCGTGAATGATTTAGAAGGGAGAAATTTGATTACAATTCCATTCAGCCACACCACACAAACTAAGAGGAAGAAAATAATTTCTAAAATGGGAAGTATTTGAGAAACATACAGTCCAGTAACCCAGGCTTACTAAGAATTTAGAAACTAATCAGATTCTATAGAATAAGAACTTCCCAACACATTCCTTTCACATTTTCACATTGCAGTACACAAGACTAAAGGCATATTTATAGCAGTTAATATACTGAACACAGATAGACATCATCAAGAAAAAGTTACAAGTCATACTAAAAGGTAAATAGAATATACAAAGCACACATTCTATCCATATCCAGGTATGGCTGAATGTTGGAGCTATGAGACTAGGAATTTAAACGAGCTATAATTAATACCATATATTCACTCATGGACAAAGCAAAAGCATATAGACATATAGAATCAAAAAGTCTCAACACTGAAAATTAAAGAAAAAAATATTGGGGGAAATAAAATCTATCATAGAATATCCCACAGATATTTTATTTGTAGAAAATAAAAGAGGAATTGCAGCTGACTTCCTTTCATTGCATTTCAAAGAAGAGATGGCATGAAAAATTAAGCTATGGAGAGAGATAAAAGCTAACAACCATGAATTCTATACCCTGAAAATTTAGACTTCTAAAATGAGATGGGACTAAACACATTCTCAGATAAATAAAACTTGACTGAATTTTTCTGTAAATGTACTTTCTTTAAAAATGTTCCACAGAGAAAAGAAACATTATATAGCTTAAAAAAGCTCTCCATAGAGTTCACAATAGAGTGGTTAGAATAATAAGTAACTTTACAAGTAATAAGTAATTACAGGCTGTAGTAATTATTTGAAAAACACGAGAATGAAGGAGAAACTGACTGGGAGGGAAACCATTTAAGGTAATATGTATTAGTCTGATTTCTTCAGAAGCAAACACAAAGGTAGCATTAGAAACATGAGCAGTTTATTGGTCTTCAGCGTAGAGACATTTCCTTGCTGAGGTCCGAAGACTAATATTTAGAATGCAGTTAGGGAATATACTGCTTTTCTAAAGTAGTGGTTGTAGGCTTTCCTCCAAGATCCATGACTTCAGTTGTTAGCTACATGTCCAGTATGGCATGGTTTTTCTATTGCTCAATGAGTCTTAAGTCTGATCAGAGAGCTATTGATTATAACCAAGCTGCACCCTAATGATTACTGTGCCATGTTAGTCATTGCTGTAGTTTATATGTGACATAGCTGAG
Source organism: Cricetulus griseus (assembly GCF_003668045.3). NCBI lineage: Eukaryota > Metazoa > Chordata > Mammalia > Rodentia > Cricetidae > Cricetulus > Cricetulus griseus. The sequence goes on along the minus strand of NC_048604.1, from coordinate 34,549,728 downwards.
TGAGACTGACAGATGACTTTGGGAGCTTACATTATGCTTTCTGGTACCATGAAGATTTAGAACTCAGAAAATCAGAAGAAACAGAACATGCACAGAAAACCACAATCCATCAAAACGAATAGTTTAGAGACAAGTCCCAACTGATATATCTACAATACAACTGCTAAACCTAAGACTCAGGTAGATACAGGCAAAAGATTGTAAGAACCCAAAGAACAAGAAATTTTATGTGAGATTATGTATCCTAGAAGTGTCAGAAACTACACATATAATATCAACAACATAATTGCCTAAATATGAACTGAACAAAGACAACAATAGACATGCCAAAGTGGATGGTGAGAAAAAGCCCAAGAATCCTCAGTCTTTTTTTGTTTCATTTAAAGGTGCTTTTATTTAAATCTCTACCCTGAATGTGCCCGAACTTGTCGAATCCTCAGTCTTACACAAAGCACTTTGCCCAACAAAAGAATTCTGAGAGTGGGAGAAATAGTCTTCCTAAGGGAAGCACATACCAACTTTGTTGTCCAATACAAAATGGTGAATCCTGAAAACATATATGCAAGTAACATTATACAGACTGAGCAGGTTGTAGTTTTGTATTTAGGAATATATACATATACCTATAAATATGCATCATATATGTGTGTTTGCAGATCTACATATGTGTATGCAACAATAATTAATGTAAAAAGAGATTCAAATTTATTCAAAACAAGGAGGGGTATATGGGAAGGGTTAGAGGAAATGGAAGAGGGGTATTATATGATTATATAATTTCAAAAAGGAAAATAAATAAATTAAAATAATAAATGAATATAAAATCAAAATCTAGCAAAATGCCTTATAGTACAGCATCATCAGAGACTAAGAAAGCCTTCATGATGATGATGATGATGAAGATGCAGCTCTATCTAGCTCCTGTCAGGAGAGAATTCAAAGAGGTAAAGTTCTACTAAGGTTTCAGATTATGGGTGGTTCTCAAGCTGGGATTCTCTATCAGAGGGGTCCTGTATTACCCAAGAAACCCAGCTTAGCATTTTTGTTCCATCTGGATATTGGTCCATGAAAAGTGTGATGTTGCTGTCAATGTGATGGTTGTGTCATAGGGTGGGTTGGTGCTAACCAGTGGTGACCTCATTGATCCCACAATAAACAACTGGAGATATGGGAGAAGTGTATTTATTCCCCATACACATGAGGTCCAAAAGCACTTCTTTGAACAGGTGAAAGTGGATCTGAGAGTTTAATGATGAAAACAGAAAATCATGACATTGTATCAATGAGGGTGTATCCTAGGCAGAGAGACCAGCAAGTGCAATCACTCTGCAGATAGAAAAAAAGGTGCTTTGAACCAGTACTAGAAGGGGACCCTTGTACTACAGGGAAACTTAACATGAGAGGATGTTTCAGTGAGAGGCAAAAAGCAGATCACTTGATTTTCAATGTAACATTAAAGTGAACTCAACCTACTCCTCCTCTGCTTCCTTTTCCTTCTCCTCTCTCTTCATTCAAAGGGCAGAGAGAATCCATCAAAAGTTTTAAGTAGCATGGTTGCTATAATTTACAAGAATTTCTCAAACAACTGTATAGACAATATATTGTAGGTCAGCAATAGGGAAGGCAGAGAAAACGGTTAGGAAACCATGCAATGGCACTGGACAGTAATGGTCATAGAATGAACTATAATGGGAATAGTTTGTTTGCATATTGGCTCAACGTCTTTTGTGAGTACATTTCTAATATTATACATAGATTTTGGCTTGATGTTTGGAAGAACAATGTATTTTAGGAATGCTTTATATCCATTTTATAGATCTATTGCCTATGCAAAAATCTGAGCATAAAATTGCAAGCTTTATCTGATTATACACTTTTCTGTTGGTACACATTTGGCAAACATGTTTTGTCCACTTTATAAAGCAATATTACAGTGAATATATGTAATCATTACTTCATTACAATGATTCACATGTAGCCAAGTAGCATTTATGTGAAAATTTAACATCAGAAGGGTATTAATATTATTATTAACATTATTCTATAGTAATTTTTGTGCCTTTGAAAATGTGTAGGCCAGAACTATGCCTTATATTCTACTAACATGAAAAGTATATTTTTGTTATTTTCAGCTCACTAAAATTATTTTTAGATGGGCAATACTGAGAAAAAGAGAAATCAATCTGTTGTGGGATTTTCTATGTAAGTTAACAAATTAGATGACCAGAATATGATTTTACTAGGTTATGACTAAGGCAGTCATAACATATTTCCACAATTTAGTGGCTCATAGCAACAGAAATATAGTAACCCACACATGACTATGTTTGATTAAGTCAGTAATCACAAATGACTATTCTGGTAGGACCACATTCCCAGACATGGGTCTAGAAAAGAATCCTTTCTGTGATTCTTCTAGCATATAATGATCATCAGCACTCTGGTTTTGAGGTATCTGGCTATATCATTCCAGTCTATAGGTCTTTATTCCCATTATCTTTTACTCTGTGTATATGGGAAAACTCCCTTCCATTTCTCATTCATAGGAATTCACATGATTGCATTTACTCTTACTCACAAAATCCAAAATAAACTCTTCAAAATCCTTAACTAAATCCAATGACTTACAATATAAAGACACCATAACTCATACTTTACAAGCCTTGAGAATTAGAAGAACATGGGTATATCTTTATGAAAGAAAAGATAAACCACTCATTACATATCAAAAATGAAAACACAGGGGGGACATATTGCTTCTAGGGCTAATTCAGTAGTTTAATAATGTCAGAATCTTTGTTTATATATTTAAAAGATAATATACAAGATGAGGGCAGCAATACAATATTACTCAAAGATAAATAGTTTCTTCTTTTGTTAGTTTTTTCTTCTGATTACTGAAGAAAAGCTATTTAGTCTCCTCTGGAGACACTCCCTTATATTTCACCACTTATTTCTTACTATCTTACTACAAAGCACCACGTTAGCTACCTGGTCACATGACATCCAATCATGAAGCCACAACACTTTTTATATCAATCAACTTTCAAACTATAGGACCAGGAAGAAGCTACAGAGAGGCCCCATTATTTATCAGAGCACAAAATCACAGCTAGACCACTTATAAAGGAAGGTGGCAGTGGATTTTGAGTGGGCAACTGTTAATGTCTAAACCAAAAGACCGTAACTGTTCTCTCCTCATCTTACACCCTCATTTATTAGGGCAAGTATGATATTATCCAAATAAATTACCTGAGATGAAAATGAGAAAGTCAATGTGGGCTGGTTTCCTTATGTGCTTCCTAAAACCGATTACTGTAATAATCTCGCTTATATTCTCTCTCACTTTTATCCAATATTGTATTGACAATGTGCTTTATGCTTCTCATTACCTTCTAATGTAGTTCCTTATTTGATTCTTGCAGAAGATCCATAATATAGAAATCCCAGGAAAGGCATATGATTCTCCAAAATCAACAAATACCTCTTGGATCAAAAATCACTTCATACAACTACCAGTTTATGTATTCCTCCAACTTACTCATGAATAAATATATTTACACTCCATTATTTAGTTTAAGAACACTCTGCATGATAATAGGGTTGATTTAGACAAATGAACTTAAGAAAACTGAAAAAGAGTATGAATTAACTTGAAAGAGAACTATAGCCTAGTCATTCTTGAATCTCAGTGCTCTCAGGCAGCAGGAATCTGAGCCCACAGTCCAGTTAAGCCAGCTATTTGCATAAAGCTCAGCAGGAAACTCCAGAATGACTTTGCACCTGCTCTAAAATATTGGCAAATAGAGTTCTTTCCAAACAGGCAAACCAGGGAGTTAGGCTTCAGAGGATCACTCATCCCTAGATAGTTTGCAGGATAATGGCAGTCAGCCCAGATGGTCTGCATACTGTGCTGCCTAGATTATACTGGATGGCTGTGGACTCTGACATTCAAATATCCAGTGCCTCATCCATTTCAGTATGCAAATTCCTCCCACTTTAAAGCAAAAAAAAATGCAGACAATAAGTAAAATCAGGTTTCAAAAGTAGAATTATTTCTTATCAGAGAGTAAGCATCATAATAAGTTTATAGGATTAGATCTAAGAAGTCATTACAGTCAAATGCAACATTGAAAAATGCACTTGTCTTTGATCATGCTTACATGTTTAGACCTAAATGTTATCCAAGATGTTGTACTTTACATTTTTATGAAAAAAATATTTCTGCTAATTAATTCTTACATTCAAATGAGAGCATGCCTAATAAGACGTTTATATGCTTATAGCTGGGTTATTATTGTACATAATCAGAACAGTGTGATTAATACCGTGAGTTTTGTTTTTAATTCAATTACCAATGCACTGTTTTATGTCTTGCTCTCATTATTTACCCCTAATTCCTACTCCAATCTCTATTCACTGTATTATAGTTGAGTCTGAAGGTAGCTTACTGTTTCCCTTTACCACTGAAACAAAAAGTTTTGAATTCTTTATCTTGCTTTAT